>NC_090931.1:809446078-810071078 GCF_040938575.1 Ambystoma mexicanum | reverse complement strand
CTAATCAAGATGCCAAGTGGTATTGAGGTGCCATCTGGTGTGCACGCTTGTCTTGTTTAGAAAATTAAAAGACCTTTGCTGCTAAGCTGATGCATTTAGTCCATGTCCCAAAGCAGCCACTAGAAAACTTAAGCAAGAAAATGACAGTTAACCTTCCCAGGGATGCACCATATGCAACTAAAAGTGATATACAAAAAAGTTTTGGTGTGTCAAATAAAGAGACATGAAAATAAAGAAAATAGTTTTCAACTTTTCTGTGTGGCACGTTAATTATCTTTTGTATAGGTTTGATCAGCTAACTGATATTTAAACAGGCCTGGTGAATAACAACGACCGAGGTTAAGTTCTTAACACTGACATGTTAAGCACATACTGTATAAAAACTATGGCTTGTTAAATGAGCCATCACTTATAAATTGCCCCATTTGAAAGGCTGTCAGCACAAAGGGAGGATAGCTCAATGGCAATGTGCCCGCCTTGGAAGCAAGACAACACGGAGCGACACAGATTCGATCCCCGGGTCCGCACTTAGAAACCTTTGGGTATTAAGCATGTAGAGGAGGAGCCAAATACCCCCACCTCAACCACCTCACCCATTTTGCCTATATGTTGGGAGCCCGGATGTGAAAATCATGCAGTATCATTGAAAATACCATTACCTAAGAGAATCCTGGAGGCAAGGTTCCCATTGAGAAAACCGTATTTGCATACAAGGAAATATAATGGCCGTTTGAATGAAATCTCGGAAGAAGCAGAGCAAATGAATAGTCAAGACAAATGGTGACGTCACACAGAGCATAGCTGACGTGCCTAGAAACGATGCAGAGACTAGAGAATGCAGATATTCTATAAGGCATCAAGAAAGTATCAAGGATAAGTGACATTTTGGGATCAAGGTGAAGAAGCATATGCCATAAAATGGATGAAGATATCAAGTCAGTTTTCACATCTACAGATGCGCAAGAAACACAAGCAGGCAAAGTATTCCTGAGGCTAGCTTTATAGTGAATACATTGCGGCATGTGCCAATATATACATACATGCACAAAGAGTAAAAGATGGATGTTTCCACTACGTTTTATAGCAGAGCAGGACTTTAGAGAGAAGGCCTAATTTCTAGTGTGTCGCAATAGGAAAACACATGAATTAAAAGTGAATCTCGGAAAGGCGAGGTTGGATGAGCCATGAAGCCAAGCCAAGAAGCCAAGGTTTTATCAGGCTGAAGTCAACTAACATTGGATTCAAATCGTGGGAAAGAACAAAACTCCTGTTCAAAAGACATGAACAAGCAAGGAAGACGTCAGAGGTCTATTACAAAATAGTATTTTAAAGACAGTGAAAGCTTAAAATCATGGACTTCAGCCACGTGGAAGGATAAAGTTGGACAAGCAAGATGCTCACACCTACGCATGTGGGCAGAGCGTGCCTTCCCTCCCCTGATTCTCCACATTACAGAACAAACTCAAGGCCGAGCTTCAAATCCTAATTGACTACGCTGACCACTGAGATGATGATAGATTGATATGCTAATTGGTGGGAAGCTGGGGTTAAGACGAGCTCACCAGCCCCTAGAAGTCCAATCTACGTGCTGCTAGACATAGGAGGAAAAATACTAAAAAGGTTAGAGTGCCAACCAATTGTAGCAGACCGCGTAATTAAGGGTCCACTAATTTGTATAGCCAATGGGACGTTGTGTATTTAGTGATGTTCATAGTGGCCATTTCAAGGAGAGGGCCTAGTTACCTCACCTGATGTTAAGAAACCTATCACTTTTCTTCACTGTCCCATACTAGTAAAGATCGTATACTTATACGTTCACTTTGAGCCTATCACAGTTGCCACTAGGTTTTGTAGTTTGCCACATAGGTAGTGACATAGGTCAACGTCAATGATGACATGTTTTTGATATATAAACTCAGTTTTTTATGAAACTCGTTGAGTAAGAGGATCGAGCGAATTCGTTGAAGTTCGTATTGCTCCCTGTTTTAGACAATTGAAAATAAAACAGTTATACTTTTTACCAACTGAGTCATTTTAATTATTGATGTATGGATACAATCTGCATCTCCATTCATCTCCAGGGTAATTGCTACTCATCTAAAAGGGCTGAGGTTATTCAGTTCATTTGGTAGCAGAAAGGATCGTTTAAAAAATCCATCAACAAAAGTAAACTTTGGAGTCACAGCAATATTGCACGACCTCTGCCATTTGGATAACAGGACGTGAAGCTGCCTGTAGATAGTGGCTTAGTTTAAATTGCTAAAATCTTGCAAGTAGGGTGTGACAGGTCCCTGTGGTTTCAGACAGAATCCCCTTCCACGGTCTACGAGAAGCAGAACAAAAGGGAAGTTGGAGAGGCGGTAAAAGAGGCGTATGATCCCGAGAGTCAGAAGACGAACATGCAAATTATGAGTAAGAACTGAGCGAGTTGGCAAAACTGTGTATGGGTAATGAGTGTCGAGAAGTGATAAAGGAAATAAGTGTAACGGAGGTAGGTGGGATAAACATAACTCGAGAAAAAGAGAGTTAAATATTGAATAGAAATTGACTTGTGTGAGGCCAAGCAGTTAAGAGGTATCGTGAGGATAGTGCCACGATAATAGAATATGCCCTGTGCCTGCATTTTAAAGAATGTAACAGAAGAAATCTTAAGCTAAAATCCCATAGCGGAAGCGGTAGACGACGGGTTCGGTTAAAGACGTAACTTAAAGAGGTTGATTTAAACTCCGTAGGAGTATTGATTTAGAGGGCAAGACGAGTGTAAAGACTGGAGGGGCGTCTGTATTTCTGCTCTCTATATGATAGAAGAGAGGCACAGAGGACCCCAGCCAAGATTCTCTATTGTTGGTAGCAATGGACGAGCAATCAAGGCCTAGTTTCTCAGGAGGTGATGCAGGCTGGTTCGTAAGTACAGTGTAGTCCCCAAGGCCCCACAAAGGAATGTCCACACACTGTATTAGTTAAAACACCGTCTTTATATAATTAAGTTCAAGGTTATGTACACAATCACAATAAATCACTTTGTGCTCAGTGAATCTACCATGGCAAATATATATAGTTCTAAGTGGTTCCACAATTATTATTAGATTCCTTTAAAGAGCATCAACTGTACTCACACAAATCAATTAATAGAGGTAAGCAACAATAGACATAGGAGGAAAGCAGTTGGTTAGAACAATTGGCAGAATATTGGCCCCGTTACCTAGACACAGTTCTGTGTGGAGATCCCCCCACCTGGGCAACCTGTAAATAAAGATATCATACAAGCCCAGTCCATACATTGTTCACAAGAGTCTTATTTCCTTCTAAAATAGTTCTACCACCCCAATGTACCTGGAATAACGAAGTTCGTTGTCGGGTCGTCGACAGATCCTTCTTGAGCGGCTCCCTTTAAGGCAGGAGCCACGGATCGTCGTGATCCCACGAGGAAAAGGGTTAAACGACGATGGTGAGGTGGCAGCTTCGTTCCTAGCAGTGCTCGTCAATGACGGAGCATTGGCGTCCTGCAAGGAAGAAGCATGCGGGGCACCTCAGGGACGATAGTTCAGGACCGCAAAAAATTTGAAGAACTGTGGCCCAGCAAGGGCGTCGAGTCGTCGGCGTCTCTGTGGACTTTAGGTGGCGGGAAACCCACCGGCGGATGCTCCTCGGTGCGTGGGCAGCCTCGGCTTTCTGCAGCGGGACAAAACGGTCGACAGTGCACAGCACGGCGGCTCCGGTCGGCGATGTCGGTCAGCGACGGTGATGGACAACAGTGTCCGGGCGCTTCTCCTTGTGATTCCGCAGCGGTCCCCGTCTCCGGTCAGTGCTCTGTCATAGGTCTGTCTACAGGCAGCGCTAGCAAAAATTAGCAATGCACGATGGTCCCTCGTAGCTCGGGAAGAGCGCGCCTAACCAGGTCCTCTCTGGGTCAGTCCTTGGAGACACAGCAGCTTTCAGATTGGTGAAGTAGAGCAGCAGCAAGACTTTTCTTCCAGCAGGGCTTCAAGGTTAAGCTTCAGTTTCAACTCTAGTTTCTCTTCAGCTTCTGAACATGAATTCTAGCAGTGAGAGGCCCCCATTCATTCTGCTGGATCACACTCAGGCAACCAATTGGTCAGAAGGGCTTTCATGTAGGCAGGCAGCCAATCAGGTGCATAGTGCATTCAGGCCATTCACTTCTCTCCAGACACTCACAACAAGTTATGTGTATTGGGACAATTACCCAGCCATTCAACACTCCACACTGCATTCATACCAGTTTTGGGCAGGGCTGTCTCGGTCATTGTGTCAAACACCAGAAACCAGACATCCACAACAAGAAGTGCATATTGGTCACACACTCCATTCACCCAGGTCCCACCCAAAGGGTGTACCCACAACATACAGTCACTGGGAAGGCTCCAGCCAGTCTGGCCTGGACTTCACAACAACACCATATATGGAACTTGCACCCAACAGCCAGTCAGGGGGAAGGGACAAGGTGAGGGCTTCAAGGTAACAGGCGATAGAAAGCAAAAGCCACAGAGGCCATCTTGTTTTCTATGAGGAATCAACTGATTCCAATGGCAGGGCCTGAGTTTCCCAAAATGGAGGATACTCAGAGCACCTGTTAAATTCAGTATGGAGCTGCCACCAGGGTTGTACCCCCACCAATGGGTGCCATAAGGGTATCCCATGGGTCTATACACCAAACCAAAAACCGGAAGAGCTGCACTGTCAGCAGTCCCACATGAATTCCTGGGAAGAAATCAATACAGAACACAAATGAAAAAGGACTACAGGACAAGGACAGGGAGGCCCTGTGCCTCCAATGCATTTCCAGCTTCACAACGAGTCTTAGAGAAAAGATTGTAAGAGATAAGAGATATATGTGACTGGTTGAGTGTGTCTGTTTGTCTGTTTGTTTTATGGATCTATGTGCTGGTGATGATGTAATAGTTAAAAGTGATTGTTGAAAAAAGGAGAAACAGGAGGATGAGCAATTTAATTGGTTGTATGATTTCAAGTTGATGGTGTTTTTTAGTAAGATTTAAGTAAAACATGTGATTTAAAAGCATTGGAGCCTGTGACGATTGGTGCATGCTCATATTATATTGTTTTCCTGAAACATATTGTTTTTCAAAACCTGTGACAAAAGCAAACAAGTTGGTAGTCAAGAGTGACAAGTCAAAAATGCAGGATGTTACTCCACTTGTGCATTTCTGCAAGCAATTGCCGAAACATGCTCCTAAGCTTAGACAGTATAGTGCGGAATGGGTTAAGGGAACGGCAGACAAAATGTTCATGCCATGGCCGCAAGGAGGGTCACTATCGAAGGTAGTCCTTCAGCATATGATGACCTATTTGCATGCAGCATATACGGGAAAAAAGCTAGACAAGCAACTAGCGAGCTTAGAACTTTGGAAAATGTACCAGGAGGAAAGAGAAGAACCGCCTCCGATAGATTGGATCCTTAATATATGCAAAGAGGAGGGTGAGGAGCCTTCTGCTCCCCCGCACCGCCGGAAATAGACAGCGAACACAAGAAAGATGATTGGTTATACCCATTGAGGGAGCTTAAGGCAGCAACAGGGGATAGTAACCCGGCATATGAGTCACCTGAGCAAAGCAGTGACGAGGGTGTGGAGAGAAATACTGAGAAATTTGTAATTCCTACGGTCCCAAGGGACAAGGAGAGTCATGACAAGGAGAGAAGTGATCGAGCAAGCACATCTTTAGATGTAGAAAGAGCAATAAAGAGCCGGAGGGAGAAAGAGATAAAGCTGATGAGTTAGCACTTCTACAGAACAAATGGTTGGGTATCAGATGTCCCTAAAACTCGATGGTAAAGGCATTGAGGATGTAAGACAACAAGATCTAGATGAGCAATATAAAAAGGATAGAGAAAGGGAAGAACGATCAAAAGAAGTAGAGACGAAAAGGAAAGATGGACAAAGACGAGAGCAGTTATATCAAGATGCACAGATGAAGAAGCAGGAAAAAGAAGAGGAGCAAAGAAAATGAGAAAATAGACAAAGGGCAATCAATGAACGGGAAAGGTTAGAAAGTAAAAGAATCGAAGAGGAGGAACAGAAGCTAAGAGATAAGAGAATGCAAAGATAAAAGAATGAGGAGTAACCGAGGGAAGAAGGGATGTGAAGAAAAAGGAGGAAGACAGGGTGAGGGAGGAAGCAAGAAAGCACATAGAGCTTGATGATGACATAGAAAAAAAAGAAGGCAAAGAGCACACATCTTGATCGCCTGGAGAAGGTGGTAAGGAATCCTGATCCAGAAGTAGCATGGGAGGACATAGAGGAATCATTTCCAGGCCCATCTAGAGAAAATCTAGAGGACGAGTTTCACTCTAGAAGCATTGGGGAAGCGATTAATAAAGTTTATCATGACATGAGAACCCAGAAAGAATTGAAAGTGGAGGGAAAAAATGATCAACGTGAGAGTACACAGTTGTACGATATAGAGGGAGCCTCATGTAGTACGAAGCCCGAGGAGTTGTCTTTATACGAGTTGGGCACAGGAAATGTCAGATGAAGACAGACACACCCTCCTATATCATTTGCCTGTTCTTTTTTTAAATAATTCCTTTTACATTCGGTTAACACGTTTTTCTTTCTTACCTCAAATACGTTAGTTTTTCAACAAATCAATAGTCTTTTCCCACTTTGCTTTCCTGATGTTCTCGTACTCGTCACTTGTCTCCTCCACAATCACTTTCTTGGCGGTTTAACCGACTTTTCTTTCAAAGCATTCGTTTACTCTTCTTGTAAATTGGGTCTCGCGTTCTTTGCTATCCCATCAGCTCACATCTGTTTTCTCGTGTTTCAGGAAGTGATTTCAAATGCTATTTGTCTTCTTTTTTTTGTTGCTAATAATATTATAAAGGCTCATTATTTAAACCTCCTATATATTTCTATTTTATAATATGGCAAATACCATAATATTTACTTCAAAAGTGATACTTTCTACAAAATAGTTAGTGCAAACAATTAATCTGATGTCTTTTTTCATCGCGAACAACTCAGCCTCTGTAAAACAACCCTGATCCATCTATAAGAACATGCTTACCAAATACGAAATGAAATTGAAAGTCTGGCAGCACACCTACCACTCCCTGCACATCAAACAAAATCTTACAGACTTTCAAATGCAACCAGAAGAAAGGGACAGGAATTCACAATTGGTCCCATGTGACAGAGCAATCTGACTGGCTCACCCGCCCATCCACTGCGCAGCAGGATTGCCAGATCGCAATCATACACATTCACAGTCCAGTGCTGTGTAGGCACAGTTAAACAAATTCGGTCTTGTGTAATCCCATAGGGTTGTGTAGTTCACCCTTTCCACAATAAAGATCCATGACTATAAGTTCTCAGAGTGCACCGAAAGATTGGAACTTTGAAAGTACTCCACTAATGACATGGAGCATGTTGGCATGAAGGCAGGAGCCAACGTTAGATATCATGACTAATTTCTAGCCATTAGAAGTTATTTGGACTCACAGACACTTTAAAGAGGACATATGACGATCATTGTAATTACAAACGTAGCCTGCACAATGTAAATGTTGGATTATTTTGCGTCATGTATTCGTCGGGCTCCACTTTTTTGTGCAGAATGTTTGTATTTTCTTATTTTTTGCATGGTTTTGTATCACGGTTTTCAGATGGATTTCATTTATTTGTGGATTTGGCATTTGGATGTTTGTTTCTTGGATGGATTTTGATTAGGTTTTCCCTGGTTTAACTTTTCATTTTCTTTCTTTTTTTTTTTTAGCTGAATTTAATCAACTTTTAAAAACAATTATAACGTACAAAATTCAAAAAAATCATCAATTGTACAGTGACAAAATAGAACAATTTTTTGTTTCTTTTAAAACAAATTAAAAAGAAAACAAAGGAGAACGTGAGACACACACAATCTAAAAATAATTCTGAATGGTTAACAGTAAAATATAATAAAACAGAATAATAAGAAGGAGAAAACATGGCATATCACACAAAAATAGTTAAAATTACAATTAAATTTGATGGACTATTCTCATTATGAGATGAAACAATGAGTCTTGTTCTCAAGCTAATCTCTATCACATATTAGGGTTTGAAATATGAAGTTTGAATTACTCAGCCACCTCAACAGTATGATTTTGTAGTAGGTTCAGATCATGAAGAAAGCGAATGACATTAATTCTAAGAGAGGTATTTCTACCTTCAAGTATCATTTGCCACAGTAATTTGGGAGACAATTCAACTTATTCTATAAGAGATGGTTTAAGAAACTTTATTCGCTTCTTAACGAGAGACATACATTCAGTAAGCAAATGTTGTAATGTTTCTTTTTGATTTGTCTCTTGCCAATGCCTACAATCACTATCAACCAAGGTCAACAGTTTAGTCTGATCAATATTTCACGTGTTGGACAAAGGTTAAACCTTAATCTAGAGAATTCCATTCTGTGTGACACTGAGGGCGATCTATTTAGATTTTATGTAGCTGAAAGTAATTTTTTTAAAGTCACATAGTTTTGTACACTGTGCTCGAGTTCTAATCCAATCATACTTACTTTTCGCTTTCATAGGATTTTCAATTAAAGTCTGCAATGAAACATCAGCCTCTGCTAGCGCATTGATAGCAATTTGACGCCATTTGATTACGTATGGTTTGTTGCTTGTGAATACATGGTTAGACAATGTACCTATCAGCATCAAGTTATCCATAGTCATTATGCATTTTCGAAATAAGCCAACAATGAGCCACAGATGTCGGGTGTATAAGGAAACCAGGCCCAACTCATGTCTAATCCAAGAAATTGGTACACAATTTGGCAATCCTAAACAGTGCCTCCAATAGATGCTCTCCAGTCTATTCCAGCAAGGTTCTGGCATTAATCCCCACGTCTCATATCCATAAAGGAGGATCGGAGCGACCTTTTGACAATAATAAATTACAGCCGGTGTAATTGAGAACTTCCCCAGTCCTGCTTGGATGATCTTGACTTGAGAAAGCATCTGGGCCAGTTTTCCATTGATGGTAAGCCAATGAGACTGGGATCCGACATTAGAAATGGTCACACCCAAGTAAGTGTATTGATTGACCACCTCCATTTCAATTTTGTTAATATGCCAATGATAGGACTTTGTCAATTTTTTCTGCTTAAGTCCAAAAGTGATAATTTTAGTTTTTGATAAGTTGATAGACAGCAAGTTTTGCTGGGTATACGATGCAACTTCGTTTAGTACATTTTGGAGTCTAAGGGCATTTTTGAAACCAAAACAAGATCATCCGCGTAAAGCAGGGCTGGAGTTGGTTTAAAAGCAAGTTTTGGAGGGTCTCCCACTGTTTGTACAAGGATAGCGCCAATATCAGCTAGAAAAAAGTTGAATATTGAGGAGGCTAGCACACATCCTTGTTTCAGGCCTCTACAAGTTTGAATAGGAGTAGTTAGATCACCTTCACTGGTAAGTCTGATTTGAACAGTTGTCTCAGTGTGTAGGGCATGAATTAATGAGATCAGATATGGTGGACAACCTGCCAGCTTCAGTTTTTGTAATAAGATTTCTTGTGAAACCGAGTCCAAAGCTTGATCAATAAAGGCCAGATAAAGCGGTTGTTTAGTCATGGAATGAACACTGATTATGGTTGTCAGAGAGAAAAGATTAATTGAAGTGCCTAAGCCCTGTATAAACCCTGTCTGACACGGGTCGCGTTTGAGATGTTTCAACATCCATAAGTTGAAGTCTCGGAGAATAAAGCGAGCAAACAGTTTGCCAGGCGCGTCAAGCAGGGCAATCGTTCGGTAGTTTGAAGGATCTGACCCATCATCCTTCTTGAAGATCGGTACAATAATCGATTGGCAACAAGATTCAGGAATGGTGTTTGTTTTAAGTGTTTGTGCAAAGATACGATATAATATCGCAGCCCATTCAAAAGGATACTGTTTAAAAATGTAGTTTGAGAGGCCGTCAGGGCCGGGGCTCTTGAAGAGCTAGATTTCTGGATATAGAACAATATGTCCTCCTCCAGTATTTCCATTTGACCAAAAAGCCCTGATGGTAAAGTAAGTGGTTGTTGAGACACATTCGGAAGGGCATACAATGTTTTGTAATGTTCAACCCACACACTCTCCAACACACCATTTATTTGTACTGGTGCCTGTGAATCATGGTTGGCAATATTTAACAGAGACCATATGGCAGATAGGTTTTTGGACGTGATGGCGGACAGCATTGCTTCACCATCATGCTGTAATTGAGTTATCCTGTAACATTTCAACCAATTCTTATATTTGCATTTTAAGGTTTTCAAAGTGGCGAACCTAGCAGCGTGTGGTAGATGGACAGCACGACGTGTTTGCCAATTTAGCCACTTCTTTTGGTTTTGAATCTCTCGATCAAAGGTGTGTTTAAGCAGGTTATGCGAGTGTCGATTGACACCATCTTTAGTTCGAAATAAAGACAAATGTGATGTATAAGATTCATAGAGCCAGTTTGGAGTCTCATCAGTAATGAGCTGCTTAAATTGCTCCAGTGACTTGTGCGTCCAACGCAATCTTGTTTGTGCATTGTTAGCCACAACAGTAGTATTGTAGATAACTTTTGTGCAGGAATGGACAGTAGAGGAGGACTTCCACGAAACGGTCAATAGTTCATGATCAATAGAATCCACCTTGATAACTTCAAATTTTGAAATCTCTGAAAAGGTGCATGCATTAACCAGAACGAAGTATATAGTCGAGGTTGTGGAGCCTCTATGCCAGGTGCGGTGGGGTAGAATATCACCCTCACAAGCACCATTCAACATAATAAGATTGCGGTACTTTATTAACATCTTCCACTTTTGAAATAAGTTAATGTGGATTTATTTTTAGAACTAGATTGACAATCTATGTTAAAGTCAGCAACTATAAATAAATTGGTGATTTGAGCATCCTGCATGATTGTATCTAAAAATGTTTCTAGTTCAGAAAAAAAAATACAATCTGTTATAGCGACGGGGTTCCGATAGAGATTCATAAGGGCAACAACTCCCCCAAAAAATGTAATTCTCACAAGTCGTAGGTAGTGATTTGGTGCAAGCCAGGGACTGATTTGAAAGCCCATTCCACATTTCACAGCAATCATTAAGCCTGACGACGGGCAACCCATAAATACAGATTTAGCTGGATTCAGGAAAACATCATACCCACTCCATACAGGCCTCTGTAACAACCATGTTTCTTGAAATGCTATTATAGTGTGACTCAATAAAACAGCGTCCATTCCAGTCATCAGATGGGAGTGCCCACGTGTGTTCCAACTACCAATTCGATAATCAGTGGGGTATGGTTGCAATGATGGTTATTTCTGGCGATTCCAAGATTGCGGATTTGTTTGGTGATTTTGAGTGAGCTGAGAGTGAGCTTGTGAATGCGAGAGAGGTTTGGAGGAAGAATACAACCTCACCTTCTGTGTCATCGGGGTAGTAAAGGCTGGAGAGTGAAAGGCCATATCAAAAGGTTCTTCTAGGTCAGTTGGATCAAGAGCCAAAAGGAAACCCATCGAGAAGAGCTTCATTTTAGCTTGCCATAAGGTATTGCAAATCAATGTAGAGGCTACCCAAATCCGGACCACAGACCAATCTTGGTCATCCAAAAACTTGTAATTTATCCTGTGTGGAAATGCCACATAACGAATCAACATCATTCAATAGCGCTAGTACGCTCGATCTTGATAAGTCATAAAATGGAAAAGGAGCAGCTCGACATTTAAGAATGAAGCGATGATGTTTGTTAATAGATAGAGCATGTCTAGATTTAGAAGGGGTGCATACACCAAGTGAGCGCTCATTCTTGTGATTCTTTTCGGAGTTGTATATTGGATGAAAATTATCAGTGTCTTTATGTAGGGCCATTGGGTGAAAATCAGAAGGTTTGGGGCAAACAACTGATGAAATTACAGCAGGTGTTACAATGGCCTGATTTATTGATGATTTAAGTTTTAGATATTCATCCATTGAATTCCTAATCTCTGCTCGTACGTCTGCTAATATAGCCTCAGTTTGTGCGAAGGTGACTACGGAAGTTTGTTTAGGAAGTTCCAATGGTTGCAAAGCAGAGGGTTTGGGGCAAGCAACTGATGACATTGCAGCAGGTTTAAAAATGGACTGTTTTGTTGATGATTTAAATTTTAGATATTCATCCATTGATGTCCTAATCTGTGCACGCACGTCTGCTAATATAGCCTCAATTTGTGACAAAGTAACTACGGAATTTTTTTAGAGATCAAAGCCGAAGGTGTTTCTTGCAATACAGGATTTCAAGATGGCAACATAGTTAAAGTAGGTGAAATTTCAGGTGACAGGTCAGGAGTTAAAGCAGTTTGGGCTGGGGTAGAATCAGATTCTCGTGATTCTTTTGCTTGAACTGAAATGGCTTGAAGTAGGTCATTTGGATGTTCATGATCCTCAGTGCGGGAGCCACATATTGCAGAGTTACATCTTTTTGGCCTAATGGGCTTTTTCCGTTTTGTTTTGCCCATTTTGTTTGCATTGCAATTTGGCATTTGGACGCGTCGTATTCGTTTGGCGCATTGTCTGATGTTCGAATTCGAGGTAATTTGATTTTTTGTAGTAGAAAGCAGGATAGTAGAATCAACATGTGAGTGAGCACTGAATATGTTAAACATTGCAGGTGTCACTTCAGTCGTTGTGGATTTAGACACAGGAATGGAGGAACTATTATCAGTGCCAGAAGAGGGTGACTCCAATATAGGAGCTTCTACTGATTTAACAGGTTGAATCACTTCTGGGAAAGACGGTAAGGACGTAGTGTTGATCATCGACTGTCGAGAATCAGGAGACGTACTGTCTGGATTTACAAGAAAGCAGCTAGAATTTGCTTCAAATGGGGAAAGAAGACAATCGTCTGTTTGAGTACCTTGTGATATCTTCCTTTTGTTGAGAGAAGACACAAGTGTATTCAACTGTACAGATTGCTGTTGAGTTCTGGTATCCAGAGTTTCAAATAGCTTAAGCATGGAGTTAACTGAAGAGTTAATCGCACCAAGAGCAATTTCTATTAACATGTTTGAGTAATTAGGAACGGACAAACCAAGTGAGGGCAAGGGAGGGATGTTAGATGGTCTCTGAGGAGTGAGATGTAAGAATGACGCTGACAGGGCAATGGAGTTATCATGTTCCAGTTCAAATAGACTAGGTGAATGATAGAGACTGTCATTACGAGTCTTGGACGTTTTGAAATTTACAGGGGACGTGCACACTGAATCCACATGATGTGATTTGTTTAAAGGAAAATGAGGGAGAGGCACAACAATTGGAGCAATAGCATCATTTTCATGCAAATTCTTTATGGAAGCACATGTATTATCTGGGGATTGAGAAGGTAGGATGTAGGTGTTATCATCAGGAATCACGATCAGTGTTATACCGTGATAAGTGTTGTTAGTCTTTGGAGACACAGAGGATTCAATAGGCACAGATGAATCAGGAGGTGGATGATCAGAGTTATTTACAATTTGGGAATCGGTTATTGAGTTGTTCAGAGCATTTACAGACAAACAAGTTAAATCAACACATGGTACCGCCATGATATCAGGGGCATTGATTACATTATGTTCACCTTCAATACCACGCGCAGAGTCCTGGCATATGGCATAAAAGTTGCGGATGTCAGCGGAAGCCATTTTCTTTCCAGGAACAAGCATGGGATGACCACTTAATTTGCGTTTGAGTGCTATCGTGGGCGAGGGTTTAGGAGTAGTGGGTTTCAGTTGTAAGGAAGCACTTGATACTACTATATGGGCCGGCATCCCTGTTTTGATTGTATACATTCAGAGTTTTTCAAATTAAATATAACGGAAATGAGTGGTGAAGGTAAAGCAGGATAAAGCACTGCAGCCACACGCTGACACGCTTAACAGCGTAACAGCAGACTTAATGAAGCGACTTTGTGAAACGCGCGCTCGAGAAGCGCAGCGTTCACGTAGTTGTAGGTATGCTGGGTAAAGTGGGTGGAGTTTTCTCAGATAGAACTCCTAGTAAGGCAAAAGAAAAACACAAAAACACAAAACAGCTAATTATCCACAGCTGGACTCAAAGTCCGTGTTGCATGTAGCAGCTGTCAAAGGCTTGTTCGTACCAAAGTCCAGAGAGCAATGTTCTCGGCAGCGTTCTGGCAGCGTAACAGCAGACTTAATGAAGCGACTTCGTGAAGTGCGCACTCGAGAAGCGCAGCGTTCACATAGTTGTAGGGATGCTGGATAAAGAGGGTGGAGTTTTCTCTGATAGAACTCCTAGTAAGGCAAAAAAAAACACAAAAACACAAAACAGCTAATTAGCCACAGCGGGTCTCAAAGTCTGTGTTGCATGTAGCAGCTATTAGAGGCTTGTTCGTACCAAAGTCCAGAGAGCAACGTTCTCGGTAGCATTCTGGCAGCGTAACTAAACCAATAGGGTCCGTACTGCTGTAAATTCAATTTGGAAATTTGTTTAAGTAAAAAGTAATTTATAATGAGTGTACCGCAAGGTTATCACTCCAATAGATTGTAGGTTGTTACAGACTCAGAAAGCAATCAGAGTAGTCTCATATTTGAAAAACAGTGAAAATATTTATTTAACAAAAAGATGTGAATAATACATGAACAGCTAAAGAAAAAACAATGTGATAAACATATAAATGCATTTGTCTATTAGTTAGAAGGTTAATAGTTGAAAACACAGGAATACAAATATAGGTTTTTCTTTGAAGTTTTAAACAGAATAAAAAAAAAGAGAACACTGAAAGAAAACGGACAAAAGGCTGCCAATGCTGAGTGGTGACCTGAACCGAAGCCAACATTCCTATTTATGGCTTATATTTAGCCACTGCACAAGTTGTTTTCAAAAGATTGGCAGAATTAGGATTGTTCTATGTCCTTCAATTTGTTGACAGGTCTGCCTACGTGTGCGTTTCAAAAATTAGTAACATGAACGGCAGATTTAAATTGACATCTTTAGACCACGTTTCGGCAAACAAGCCACCTGTCTAGCCAATAGTTCCATGACATAATTAAAGTTGCCTTCGTCAGGGCGAGATAGCACACAACAACTGGACCCTGTGGGGAAGCAGACATAAACAAAGTAAATGATATGAAAGAGATGG
The DNA here is from genome assembly GCF_040938575.1 of Ambystoma mexicanum. Classification (NCBI taxonomy): domain Eukaryota; kingdom Metazoa; phylum Chordata; class Amphibia; order Caudata; family Ambystomatidae; genus Ambystoma; species Ambystoma mexicanum. Next base: position 810,055,967 of record NC_090931.1, on the reverse strand, counting down.
ACCCTTTCTGGGTTACTACCGAGATTGCTTAGAGAAAAAGTCAGAAGCCTGGAGGCACAAAAAATTACCAATAGATTGACTGTGGGTATGTAGGGATAGACAGGCGTGTTGTTGGCCGGAAAACCGGGTGCAGGGCATCTGGATGGGTGGATCCGGGATGACCCACGACAGGACTACATCATCAGAGAGGGGATCGCATTGGACAATTCACTTGAACAAACCGCAGAAATCATTCAAGGCCCATCAATATTTGATCAATCAGGATCCAATGCTGGTGTGGCCCAATCAACATGCTGTGATGATCTGCTGAAACTCAAAAAGAAAAACTTTAGGACAGAACTACATGGACACGTTTCCCTGTGAATGCCTCAGAGCAGACACCATTCGTGCAGGCCTAATCGTTCGTAACGAACCTTGTCTCTTTTTAACTGACAAAGAGTACACTACCACTTTCAGTCACATTGCCATTAAATGCAGTAGGGACCTGATGGTCCTTACTATCACAACTGCTCAGAGAGTGAAATACAGAAGGAATTAGAAAAGGAAGAAAAACTCTTCTTAGAAAACACAGCCATCACTAATGCTCGTGAACAGCTCCAAAAAACTAATAAAACTTTTGAAGACTTCAAGTCAGCCACTATAAGCAAAAAGACTAAGAAGCTACATTTTGACATTCAGGAATTCAAATTGGATAAAATCTTCCCTTACACCACTGATGAATATATTGATGCTGCCAAAAAACATGCTACATCCCAACATAGGAACAAAGGAAGACGTTGCTGGGTATCTTTCTCAAACTCGCGCAGTAGTAGCTCAGACGATCAGGCCCGGCACAATCGGCAACAACAACAAGCTTTTGGAATTTTTTACCGCCCCAATGTTTTTTAGGCAGAGGAGGGCCAGGAGGCCCGTTTTGGGGACAACAATGAACCGCCACGCCGGCAATTTCGGGGACGGCGCCGCCCGACCAAATAACTGATCGTCAACAAGACATGCCAATTTTCAATCTAGCTAAAATTGAATTAACATCTCCCCAGATTAAAGTACTCTCAAAAGGGTTCTCATTTGTGCCCACTCAACCAATGGACTGGTTCGAAACTGAATTAGAGATCCGCCAGTTCTTGAAAACAGTGCGTCTCAAAGTTTTCTTCAACGAGCTCCCTGAGAATGAGCTAGACTCAGATACCGGTTTACGAGTTCCTTCCACATTTAAACCGCAAGATAATGAAATTCCAAAAGAAATCCTGACCTTTGAAAAATGTATTCTCTGTGACCTTGACAAACTCAAAACCAAGCACAATCTCTCCATGTCGGAAAATCAAGCCCTCATTGAATTATCTAAAAATTCCTCCATCGTTATCAAACCAGCTGATAAGGGCGGCGGGATTGTTGTGATGTCTAAAGCACAATATTTAGACATGATGGATGATCTATTACAAGATCAAGCCAGTTACAAAAAACTAGAAAAGACCCCACAGGAGACATCAGAACTGAAATTGAGAGTGCAGTACAATTTGCTCACGACCACAAATGGATCACAGACAAGGAATCTAAATTTTTAATCACAAGTCAAAATCGCATACCGACTGTGTATGCACTCCCTAAGATACATAAAAAAATGGAAAACCCTCCAGGGAGACCAATTGTCTCCCGTTGCGGGTCTATATTAGAACCCCTATGTAAATTCATCGATATCTTTTTGAAATCAATTAGTGTTAAAACAGAGACTTACCTTAGGGACACTACCCATACCATCACAACTTTTGAGAACCTTGACTTTGACGGATCAACCCAGATACTGGTCACAATGGACATTCAGTCCCTATATACCAGTATACCCCAAGACCAAGCAATTGACTGCATGCGAGAACTCCTTTTGGAGCATGACACTCAGGACCGGGTCCCACACAACTTCATCCTGGAACTGATGACCATAGCACTCAACAGAAACTATTTTGAGTTTAATGGTCAATTCTATTTGCAGACGAGAGGTACAGCAATGGGGGCTGAATTTGTGCCCAGTTTAGCGATACTTTTCATGTTGAAATTCGAATCACAACACATTCTATCTCATACTAACCCCTTCCGTTACTACATAACAAAGTGGAAAAGGTACATTGACGATATCATCTTCATTTGGGCTGGATCCAAGCCTGATTTGGTACTTTTTCTAAACTGGCTCAATAATGTTGACACCAATATTAAATTTACAATGGAATTTAGCACCACACAAATTGCATTTCTAGACCTGGTCATCAAAGAGGAATCAGGAAAATTGATATGTTCACTGTATCGAAAAGCTACTGCCTGCAACACTCTGTTACATTACTCTATTAATCACCCACGTCATCTTCGTGATAACTTACCGTACAGACAGTTTCTCTGTATTCGGAGGAAATGCTCAAATTTGAATTACTTCTATGAACAATCTGAAAATTTGAGCACTCGTTTAATTGAGAGAGGCTACCCTAAAAGACTGATTAACAAAGCTATAGAAAGGGCACGCTTTACAGGCAGGGACATACTGCTCGCCCCCAAACCTAACCTTGATTCCCAATCTGGCACTGACAGCACCAAAATGACCTGCATCATAACATATGGACCACAAACCTTGGCGATCAAAAAAATATCTCTAAATATTGGCCAATTGTCAAACTTAGTCTGCCCACCGCACCATTACCAAGGTTTGCATTGAAAAGGGCCAAAAACATTTGCGACAAACTCGTTCATTCCAATTTCAAGAAGGATCCCCCAAGACTAGGACTCTGGGACCTTAGAACAACTATTGGCCATTTCCCATGCGGATCCTGTTCTGTCTGCCAATTTACAAAAAAACTCAAGGAGTTCAATATTGGGCCGAAAATGTTGACCCTATCATCTATGACAAACTGTAAAACCAAACAAGCAGTCTACTGCATTCAATGTCCCTGTGGGCTGCGATATGTTGGACAAATGTCTCGTCCAGTTCACATTAGAATTTCGGAGCATCATTCAAGAATTCAGTGCCGGACAGAATCCGCACCTCTTGTAAGTCACTACATTGAACTACAGCATTCTGCCAATTACATTTTTTGGTGGATACTAGACGTAGTCAAAAATACTCCCAATGTGTCCCGCTGTCTTCTTCAGAAGGAGGCACGCTGGATTCACCGCTTATCCACCCATACCAACGGGCTGAATGAGGATTTCTTCCCCATATCCTGAGCATTCTTTCTGCTCCACCCCCCCTTTTCCCTTCCTCCTGCTTCAAACCTCCTAGTCTCTCTGCAGGTTTCTATCATCTTTATCTAATCACACCAACAAGAGCAGACTGAGGCTATTTAAATTGGAATTTACTGCAGGCAAGCTGCTCTCAAAATTGTGCCTCTCGCATTCATTTTTACTTGAGCTTGACACTCGCTAAGTAAACATTGCCCAGACTCAACTTTCTCTGCACTTGCCCGTGATCCATTTGCTCGCCTGCCTTTATATGTGATTTTGCACTCTTTTCATCTCCTTTGATATTTTACGACTGAGATTTTTTCGGGAATACTTCCCGATTTGTTTCTGGCTCCATGAGCCTTAGCATCACTCATCACAGACATTCACGTTACCGTGAGCCTCCCTTTAGGCCTGCGGGTTTATCATACCATTGTACCCCTGACGCAGGAGCGGCATCAGATTAGCCATCCAGGGGCTGGGCTGCCATCATCCAATCAAATTCACCGGATCAGGAGGCATGTCGGCCTCCAACCAATCCAGTCTCTTGTTTGACGAGACCCAATAGAAGGCGGTTTTCCAAATCACGCCCTCTCCCTAGGCTCTGCATTCTGCAACCTGCAAGCATACGCATTCGAGCGTCTTGCAGTGCCGGACGATTCAGTCACCAGCGATCCGGCAGCCGACAGTTACCAGTGGTAAGAAGATTTTCAGCTCGCTTTTCAACCCAAGACCGGCACCAACCCAGTCCGGTTTTTCCGGCTTTTAAGCTTTTTAAGCATTTCTGTTGCAAACAAACGCCCTCCTTTTATGACCCGGATTTCGGGCTGTGCATTTCATTTACGCCTCTTTTTGCTTCCCTTTTTTTCAGACACAGCACTCGTCGCTCTCTCACCTTCCCCTTTGAAGGCAAGAGGTTGTTTGCCCTTCACATCAAGCACCACAGCTAACCATTAGCTGGGTTCAACGTCACTTGGCTCTTCAAGGTAGGCAGATGCTAATTCTCACTGGGCTAACAATCCCTTATGTGCCTTTTTAAATTTCTAGTCACGCATATTTACATATATTCGATTATCCACAGGTTCATCCCTTGATGCCAACCACTGGTCCTAGGACTCATCCAAGGTGTATCGAATAACGCTTTTTCAGGAACATATCCTTTCCAGCGTTCACCACAAGCATTCATTGACAGGTAGTTCTGAAACGAATTTAAAAACACTCCCACCCCTAGCATCTTTTTCGAACCCGTGTCTCTGCAGCTTTCTCACATTTTTTACTTTTCAGAGAGTGGTTTCTTTTCCAATGCGATCCCCTCTCTGATGATGTAGTCCTGTCGTGGGTCATCCCGGATCCACCCATCCAGACGCCCTGCACCCGGTTTTCCGGCCAACAACGCGCCTGGCTATCCCTACATACCCACAGTCAATCTATTGGTATTTTTTGTGCCTCTAGGCTTCTGACTTTCTCTCTAAGCAATCTCAGTAGTAACCCAGAAAGGGTCCATCTCTTTCATATTATTTACTTTGTTTATGTCTGCTTCCCCACAGGGTCCAGTTGTTGTGTGTTATCTCGCCCTGAGGAAGGCAGCTTTAATTATGTCATGGAACTATTGGCCAGACAGGTGGCTTGTTTGCCGAAATGTGTTCTAAAGATGTCAATTTAAATTTGCTGTTCATGTTACTAATTTTTGACACACACACGTAGGCAGACCTGTCAACAAATTGAAGGACATAGAACAATCCTAATTCTGCCAATCTTTTGAAAACAACTTGTGCAGTGGCTAAATATAAGCCATAAATAGGAATGTTGGCTTAGGTTCAGGTCACCACTCAGCATTGGCAGCCTTTTGTCCGTTTTCTTTCAGTGTTCTCTTTTGTTTATTCTGTTTAAAACTTCAAAGAAAAACCTATATTTGTATTCCTGTGTTTTCAACTATTAACCTTCTAACTAATAGAGAAATGCATTTATATGTTTATTTTTTCTTTAGCTGTTCATGTATTATTCACATCTTTTTGTTAAATAAATATTTTCACTGTTTATCAAATATGAGACTACCCTGATTGCTTTCTGAGTCTGTAACAGCCTACAATCTACTGGAGTGTTACCCTTGCGGTACACTCATTATAAATAACTTTTTACTTAAACAAATGTCCAAATTGAATTTACAGCAGTACGGACCCTATTGGTTTAGTATAGTTCTTAGTCCCTCTCCTTACGGGACAACTCCCCCCTCCCTTTGTGTTATTCTGGCAGCATAACTGCAGACTTAATGAAGCGACTTCGTGAAGTGCGCGCTCGAGAAGCGCAGCGTTCACGTAGTTGTAGGGATGCTGGGTAAAGTGGGTGGAGTTTTCTCTGATAGAAATCCAAAGTCCAGAGAGCAACGTTCTCAGCAGCGTTCTGGCAGCGTAACAGCAGACTTAATGAAGCGACTTTTCATTTTCTCCGGATGCCTTGCTCTGTAAGTACATATTTACACTTTTTGTTGTAATATATATTTCAATTATAGTAACATGTTTTTATATGAAAAATGTGTGTGATATTTCTGTGATTTTTGAATCTTTATGGGTTTTGATATGCATGTTAAAAGACCACAAAGTGTATGTTGAATGCAAGGCCGGTTATGTAGTCATTTAAGGTTACTGTTCCGAATTTTTCTGCTCTTTCCTTTAATTTGTTCATATTTTGGACATTTTCTGCTGATCTTTTATGCAGGTTTTTTCCACTTATTTTGTGCATGATGCTGTTTTCCTGTAAACCCTGCTAATTTTATATTTTTGGTAAAAGTATCCAAATTGTTGGTTTGGTATTTTCCATTGTGACATTTAGCCCATAGTGCCAGCCTTCTAGCTTGTTATTGGTTTTTGGTGTTCCTCTAAAATGGCTGTATAGCAATTCCAGTACTCTATTTGCACCTTTGGTTGTTTCCTTCCAAATCTAGTCTGTGAGCCTATCCATGTCTCCCCAAAGTAGTTCAAGGAACTCTCTAGTTGACTTTCATGGCATTGGAAATAGCTTTCACTTACTGTGGGCATGCACACATTTACCAATTCTGTTTTCTGTACAAATGTTAATGTGCAGAACTCTTTTATGTTGAATTGAAAGTCACTGTCAGATGTATACATGTGTTGCAGTCCATGTTTCTGTTTATTTCTCATAAAGCCTGATTAAACTGAAAGTAACAACCTTGTTTTTCATTTTTTCTTAATGCTCTTCATGGCGTTAATAGCAGATATCTCAAAATCCCTGTTGCATTTTTGGTAGTTTTTATCAGGTATCTGGCATTTTTTCTTTTATTTTACTGAATACCTCATGGTAGCTTTTCTCTTTTCTGTCAGCATCATGATGTATACAAGTGGAAAAAAACTCCTTTTCAATTTCTGCATGAATACTGTATAATTGTGCGAATGGTTTTGGACAACTTTTCACGGTTCCACTGTTCTCTTGATATCAACCTTTGGATATTTTGTTCACTGGCAAACATCAGGTAATTGTTGTCAATGTTTTCACTTTTGTGATATAAAAACCTTTCACCTTATATGTCATTTTAAGATTTTCTGGTATTTACAAATCATTCATGCTTTTCGGGATTGTTGGCATATTCATATTTGATGCTCTCTGATAAACTCTGCACAAGGCATTTCTGTAGCTAAATGTGGCAGCAGTTTGCCCAATATTTGTCTTACTATTTGGCAACTTGTTCCAGCATCCTGTGTTGATTTTCTTTTGAGTTCAGTTATTTTTCTTTTAACCTCTATTTTTGAAATATTTGGTTTGTGGTTGTGATTGCTTATGTATTGGATAGTGTAATTTACTGTGCATGCCCTTCCTCTGCAATCTAACTTTCGATACTCCACACATGTACGCATTTTTTTTCTATACTCGTTCTTTCAATAATCTATATATAACCAGATTGATATAGCTGTTTTTTCCTTTGTGCGAAACAATGTAATTTGCTTTCTCCATCTGTTACTCCTATATCATTTGCTTGTTCTTTTTTTTAAGTAATTCCTTTTACATTCGGTTAACATTTTTTTCTTTCTTACCTCAAATAAGTTAGTTTTTCAACAAATCAATATTCTTTTCCCACTTTGCTTTCCTGATGTTCTCCTGCTCGTCACTTGTCTCCTCACAATCACTTTGTTGGTCGGTGTAACAGAATTTTCTCTCAAAGCATTCGTTTACTCTTTCTGTAACTTGGGTCTCGCGTTCTTTGCTATCCCATCAGCTCACATCTGTTTTCTCATGTTTCAGGAAGTGATTTCAAATTCTATTTGTGTTCTTTTTTAATGCTAATAATATTATAAATGCTCATTATTTAAACCTCCTACATATTTCTATTTTATAATATGACAAATACCGTAATATTTACTTCAAAGTGATACTTTCTACAAAAAGTTTTGTGCAAGCAATTAATCTGCTGTCTTTTCCATCGCGAACAACCCAGCCTCTGTAAAACAACCCTGATCCGTCTATAAGAACATGTTTATCAAATCTGAAATGAAATTGAAATTCTGGCAGCACACCTACCACTCCCTGCACATCAACCAAAATCTTACAGACTTTCAAATGTATGCAACCAGAAGAAAGAGACAGGAATTCACAATTGGTCCCATGTGACAGATCAATCTGACTGGCTCACCCGCACATCCGCTATGCAGCAGGATTGCCAGATCGCAATCATACACATTCACAGTCTATGCCGTGTAGGCACAGTTAAACAAATTCTGTCTTGTGTAATCCCATAGGTCGGACCTGGCGGGCAGAAAGGCACCCATAAGCACAGCATGTCGGATGCACAGGCATTGTTGTGCATTGTTGTGCATCTGGCCTCCCCATTCCCACTGAGCTCTATGGGGCCGAATAGGGAGCATCTTTTTTCCGGCGTCCGTAAATTGGCAATTAACGGAACCGGCGGGGCTGGAATGCCCCGGTAATTGACCATTTGCTGGTGCCAGAAAATATTGCAAGTTTGGCTGCAGCCTGCCGGTTTTACCGACAAGGCTACCACCAAACTTGTAATTCGGCCCATTGGGCCTCATTCCGACCTTGGCGCTAAGCGAAAAACGATGGTGGTAAATGATTACCGCCATCGTTTTCCGCTAGGTCCGATTATGACCCTTGACCATTAACTACGATGCCATTAGCGGCATCGTAGTCAACGCTGCCACTATCTGCGCCAAGGACGCGCACACGCGACCTCCCACACCGTACTTAGCGCCATGGCGGAAAGGTACGCGAATGCCGACCCAAGCGGACATGCACCTAACGCCATCACCCAGCCCGTTAAGTACCTTACCTCCATGGCGCTAAGTACGCCATCGCGAACCAACCGTAAATGGCCATGCAAAGTGAATCCAGCTGCCACAGGTGCACAGAAATAGCACAGGTGGAGGCAATACAGACTCAGGAAGTACAAAAAGAGCACACCCCACCCCTTCCCACACCCAGTCACACTCCACAATGATACCAATACGACTTGCAATGTTGGGGCTGGAGGACCTGATAGCAATGCAAGTGCTACTACAACAACAACAACAACAACAACAGGCAGCACAGAGGAGACGCAGGAGGAGAAGGAGGGCAAGGCAGGGCCAGCAAGCCCCACCAGCACAGCCAGTGCCACCACGCAGGCAGCCCCCAATCCCACGCATCAGAGCCAGGCCATTCAACCTCACTGCTGAGCAGATCCACACCCTGTACCGTTTGGACCGGGACACCATCAACGCCATCGTAGACATGACACACAACGACATTGTCAGCATGATAGAAAGTCCAACCGCCATCCCACCCCTACTGAAGGTAGTGTCTGTACTCCACTTCCTGGCCACAGGCACCTACCAGCACACAGTGGGGCACTTGCATGGCATTTCACAACCATTATTCTCATGTACACTTATCCAAGTGCTCTATGCCCTCCTCAAGCACACAGACGACCACATCTCATTACCACGGACTGCCCAGGAGATTGCAAACACCAAAGTGGGTTTCCATGCACTAGCCGGCATACCTGGTTGCATTGGTGCCATCGACTGCACCCATGTGGAATTGGTGGTTCCACATGCCATGGAGGTACCGTACCGCAACCGGAAACAATTCCACTCAATCAACGTGCAAATGGTCTGTGACTCCAACAAGATCATCACACATTGTTGTGCCCGATTCCCCGGATCAACCCATGATTCAATTGTCCTGAGGAACTCCACAATACCACGCTACATGGAGCGACATGCAGGCCCAAGATCCTGGCTACTCGGTGAGTCTAAAGTCATGACCATGGAAATGTGAAGTGGGTAGGTGAACGACGTACCAATGCATACTCCACCTGGCTGAAAGGGGGGGGGGGAATGATGCATACTCCACCTGGCTGAAAGGGGGGGAATGATGCATACTCCACCTGGCTGAAAGGGGGGGGATGATGCATACTCCACCTGGCTGAAAGGGGGGGGAATGATGCATACTCCACCTGGCTGAAAGGGGGGGGGATTGATGCATAGTCCACCTGGCTGAAAGGGGGGGGGTGATGCATACTCCACCTGGCTGTGAGTAGCAGAGAGAACGGAGACAGATCATACCCTAAAGCAACCCAAACTCCACCCAACACCAGTAAAGCCAATACCCAATGTATGCAGCCCTACCATGTGAATGAGGTTGTGCCCAAACCATGACATAACCATCTGCAAGTGCATTCTACCAATTCAGACCACATTGTCAACAATGAAATGCACCTACATGCACGTCACCAAACACCATCAACCGAAAGGCCTGTCCCCCATAACTGCCCACGAAGGAGGCACATGACGGACAGAAACATCAACACACCATTACACAGACATCAGGGCCCCCAAAATGTCCCTATCAACATCAGCATTGCTCACTGGGGTCATGATGAGGCCCACAGCAATGTTGCAATGATGTGCGCATTGACATCACAGGACACGTGCCAGGCCAACAAAAGAAACGGCATGAACGGACACAGTGGATGGGCACTCACAATGCACTCCACCCCTCTGCATACATTGGGTGATGGCATGCAAAACAGGCCATGAGAGCCATGAGCATATACTTGTCGCATTGTGTGAATCAATTAGTGCATTTAGAAGTGGTCCAAAGTAACAGTTGGATGCAAGCCATGGTGGCACATCATGTTCTTGATCAGACGTCATGACTTACACATACATTCTCGCCTACATACAGGTGATGCAGGCTATCCCCTGAAGAGGTGGCTCCTTACACCAGTCCGGAACCCGCAGAACCAGCACGAGGAGGACTTCAACCGTGCACATACACGTAACCGTGTGGTCATTGAGCAGACATTCGGCCTATTGAAGGCATGGTTCCGATGCCTCAGCAGGTCTGGTGGGGCACTCCTGTACCACCATGAGAAGGTGGCAAAGATGGTCATGGCATGTGTCATGCTACACAATATGTGCGTCAGACGAAATGTGCCCCTGCCCCCTGACGCAGAACTGCAACCACCTGACGATGAGGATGAGGAGGGTGCAGATGGGGCTGCACCTCATGGAGGAGGCGATGCACAGGAGGGGCGTGAAATGCATCAAAATATCATCGATCAATGCTTCTAGCACACACGGCTGGTGTGTATCACATGGAGACGGCGCTTGGGGCACTGTGTGTCTCTGGGACATGCACACTGTGGACTGTACACCAATAAAGCACACATATGCAATGAAAATGTCCACACATTTGATTTCAGAAAAAAGAAAAAGTGTATTTTAATCTTAAATTGGTGTGACACACCCCCTCCCCTCTCCCCCCTGCACACCCCAACACACCCCCTCCCGCCTCCCCCCTGCACACCCCAACACACCCCCTCCCTCCTGCACACCCCAACACACCCCCTCCCCCCTCCCACCTCCCCCTGCACACCCCAACACACCCCCTTCCCCCTCCCGCCTCCCCCCTGCACACCCCAACACACCCCCTCCCCCCTGCACACCCCAACACACCCCTTCACCCCTCCCCCCTCCCCCCTGCTCACCCCAACACACCCCCTATGAGTGTCTACAGATGCCTGTAACAGTGGGCACAGGCTATTACAAGCCCCCTCTCCTGGCCCCCGGGGCACCCCTGCCTGTGGAGCGCAGGTTCCGTCCTGAACGTCGGACGGGGCTGCTCTGGGCAGAACTGGCAGCAGAGGATGTCCCTGCCTGATCCCGTGCATGCATGTCCTGTAGGGTGTGGGAGAGCTCTGAGAGCACACGGCGCACCCCGGCAAGTTCGCCACAAATGTCCCTTGACGTGGACTGCATTGCTTCCCTCAGGATGTCAGTGCTCCGCGCAATTTCGGCCCTTAGGGTCTCCGTAGCCTGTTCGATGGCTGCCCTAGCCCCCACACATTCCGCAGCATGCTCGGTGAGTAGCGTGGACACCTGTTCCTGCCGTTCAATGATGTCCTCAAGGGACTGTTGCCCCTGCTGGGCCATGCCCATTGCCGGTGGTGTGATGGAGGGGCTGCTCCCCTCCTGTGGACTTAGAGCTAGGCATGGGGTAGATGGCCACTCCTCTTCCTCTGTGTGCCCCTGTGTGGGATCCTCATGGGGGCTGGCATGGGACAAACAGGGGGAATGTGGAAGGTCAGTGGGGCGTCTGACGTCGTGCTCCTCAATGTCTGAGTCAGAGTATGCTGCAATGGCAGCTGATTCTCCAATGCTGCTGCTGGCCGCAGAACCGGTGCCTTCTGTGGCAGGCAATGTTGGAACAGGTGGTGCTGCTGCTGCTGGCCTGCTGCCTACTGGGGTGCTTGCCGGTGGGCCGTCCTGTTTGCTGGCAGTGGATTGTGCTTGCTGTGGGGTCTGGCTCACTGCAGCTGAGGTTGAGGGTGCGTGAATGGTCGTCTTGGCCTTCTTTGCTTTTATTGTCGCAGGGGTGTCCTCGTCCTCGGGGTGTGATTCTGAGCCTGTGGTGGAGCAAAGGAGGGAGAGCGTTATTGATGGGTCTGCGGACATTGGAATGACAATGATTGACATGATTCTGGTCAGTAGAATAGGCACATTTGAGGCAGGGGCATGCAGGTTGTCTCCTTTTTGTGCGGAATGAGGATGGAGGTATGTGGGTGCCGGCAGTTAGGGTGTGCATGCTACATGTATACAGGGTGGAGCTCGCATGTGGCTGTGGGCAGTGTCCAGCTGATGCGTTGCATTTACACTCTAGGGCAACATTGTACTACACATGAATGGACTTCAGTGACTATGGCATGTCTTGATTTGAGGCACCTACCTTCATCGCCTGATGTTGGTACTCCTCTTTCCATCCCTCCGACGCCTTCAATGCCTTCCATGCCTATCGTGCTGGCACATATTTCCTCCCACGGTTGGAGTTTCAGTGGGGATTCAGAACCTCCACCGGTAGCCAGGCCAAGGTTGTGGTTGGCGGGGATGATGCTTCTTACGCGTAGCCTAAGGTCATCCCACCGCTTCCTGCACTGCTGTGGGGTGTGGGGTACGGTCCCCACCGCGCTGACACGCTCTGCCACCAGGGCCCATATGGCCTTCTTTTTGGCTATCGCCGGCCTGGTCATTTGCGTCGAAAAAACTACGGCTGCATTGTCTTGGAGAGTCTCAGCCAGCATGCTCAGTTCCTCTCCGGAGAATCTGTCCTGGCGCTGGCGATCGCATGCCTTCTTGACAACTTTGGGCATTTTCGGGTGGTTAAGTGGGTGGGTGATGGGTTGGGACAGGTGTCAGGGTTGGATCTGGTGTTGTTGGGAAGGATGGCAATGGATTGTGTTTTTAAAGATGGCCGCCGTGCTGTTTCCCGTTCCGCCGCGATGACGCCATTTCCGGGTCTGCTTTTTTACGGTGAACGCTAATTACGGCCACCGCTGATTACGGTGGCCGCTAATTACGGTGGCCGCTGAGATGGGTGGCAGTAGTGCACCTTGCGCGGCCTACGATGCCGGTAGGGGCCCTTTCCGCCATGGCGTTATTTATATTACCGCCATGGCGCAATGCTCGTGCGCGATGGGTCGGAATGTGGCGCTCTTTCCGCCATTGGTCCACGGCGTAAACGTTCATTACGCCATGGCGGTAATGTCGGCTACTTACCGCCAGGGTCATAATGAGGCCAAATGTCTTTTAACTGTAGTCAAATAATGCAACAAATTGTAATGTTAATTTCTGTCCACTAGATGGCATTTGTGTCCATTGTTTCTATCGTGATTCTACTAATGCCATTACGTCCAATGACGTTTTCATGCTTCCGGTTGCCATTCTTTTTATTAGAAGATTTGTTTTGCTGGAGTAAGTGTTCTGTCTTTCATTTCATTCTAAATCAGGGCTTGTGGTGGGGAAAATATTCTGCCCAGGACGGCTTCTTATCGGAACAAAATACAATTGAATAGGTCGTGAAAAAACACTCTTTACACTCTCCTTTGGTTCTACGCCCCTAATAAATGTACACAACACTTCATACGTGGTACCCAGTGTGGGAAGTTTCTTGATTTTTATAGTTTGACGGGTTGCATATAGTCAAATGTTTTTCATAAACATCATACAGGGAGATAGATCACAACAACATAAACACTGATTGGTCCAATTGATTGAGCATCAGAACATGAAAATACATCAGTCACTGCCAGAACTTGATAGAAAGTGTACCAAAGTGAATTAATGAACATTTCCAACAAAGATAACAAGACAGATAACAAAATATTCTATAAGAGAACAGTGACAATACACTGTGGTTATAAAAGATGCATTGACATCGGGGTGTTTCAGCGGTCTGAGCGGGCTAAATGAGCCTCGTATCTGACCCGGCCTTCATCAGGACAGGGGGATGTATGAGATGAATATACGTGGAGTGATGTGGATAGGGAGAGGGAGAATTGATCAGGTGAATGTCAAAATGATATAATTAGTAGTTTAAGAATAACTGAATATTTTTACTGTGCCATGTTAGGAAAAATCATGGAGAAACATCTTACCAAAGGGATTAGTTAACCCTAGGCACAAATATGGACAACCGTCTTCAGTGGTGGTGGTCCCGGATAGCTCCTAATATCAAAAAGAGGGGAGGCCATTGAATGTGTTGCCCTTACAAGTGAGGCACAAAATCATGAACAAAGCGCTAACTGCTTGACCTTGCTTACCTCAGAGTGGATGCTGCAATCACTGGCTTTGGTACTCGGCAGAGGATATGTCCTAAAAGAGGACATTGTGTCAATATACTGTTTAAATGAATAATCTGAATATAACTGACAGTAACCCCCATCCTGATGAAGGCCATGTCAGATACAAGGCTCATTTAGCCCGCTCAGACGGCTGAAACATCCCAGTGTCTACGCATCTTTTAAAACCACAGTGTATTGTCACTGTTCTTTTATAGAACATTTTGTTATTTGCCTCTTTATCTTTGTTGGAAATGTTCATTAATTCACTTTGGTACACTGTCTATCAAGTTCTGGCAGTGACTGGTGTATATTCATGTTCTGATGCACAATATATTGGACCAATCAGTGTTCATGTTGTTGTCATCTATCTCCCTGTTTGATGTTTATGAAAATCATTTGACTATATGCAACCCGTCAAACTATAAAAATCAAGAAATTACCCACCCTGGGTACCATGTATGAAGTGTTGTGTACATTTATTAAGGGCATAGGACCAAAGAAGAGTGTAAAGAGTGTTTTTTCCCGACCTATTCAATTGTATTCTGTCTTTCGTTTCTCCGTGGATTTAAATGATTTTTTACTTTTTTGGGTATTTTTAACGCAGTATATGGATGTTTTTTTCCCCCTGATGGTTCTGGAACTTTTTTGCATCATGTATTCGTTGGGTTCCACTTTTTTGTGCGGGATGTTTGGATTTTCTTATTTTTTGCATGGTTTTGTATCACGGTTTTCGGATGGATTTAATTTATCTGTGGATTTGGCATTTGGATGTTTTTTCATTGGATGGATTTTCATTACGTTTTCCCTGGATTTGCTTTTCTGATTCTCTGGACTCCTTGCTCTGTAAGTACATATTTACACATTTTGTTCTAATATATATTTCAATTATAGTAACATGCTTTTATATGGAAAATGTGTGATATTTCTGTGTTTTTTAAATCTTTATGGATTTTTATATGCACGTTAAAAGACCACAAAGTTTATGTTGAATGCAAGGCTCATTATGCAGTCATTTAAGGTTACTGTTCTGAATTTCTCTGCTCTTTCCTTGCATTTTTTCATATTTTGGACACTTTTTGCTGATCTTTTATGCAGATTTTTTCCACTTATTTTCTGCATGATGCTGTTTTCCTGTAAACCTGCTAATTTTATATTATTGTTAAAAGTGTCCACATTGTTGGTTTGGTATTTCCCATTGTGACATTTAGCCCATAGTGCCAGCCTTCTAACTTGTTATTGGTTTTTGGTGTTCCTCTAAAATGGCTGTATAGCAATTCCAGTACTCTATTTGGACCTTTAGTTGTTTCCTTCCAAATCTAGTCTGTGTGCCTATCCACGTCTCCTCAAAGTAGTTCAAGGAACTCTCTAGTTGACTTTCATGGCATTGGAAATAGCTTTCACTTACTGTGGGCATGCACACATTTACCAACTCTGTTTTCTGTACAAATGTTAATGTGCAGAAGTCTTTTATGTTGAATTGAAAGTCACTGTCAGATATATACATTTGTTGCAGTCCATGTTTCTGTTTATTTCACCATAAAGCCTGATTAAACTGAAAGTAACAACCTTGTATTTCAGATTTTTTTTTTTTTTTAAATGCTGTTCATGGCGTTAATAGCAGATATCTCAAAATCCATGTTGCATTTTTGCGAGTTTTCTCAGGTATCTGCCATTTTTTCTTTTATTTTACTGAATATCTCATGGTAGCTTTTCTCTGCTCTGTGAGGCATTATGATGTATCCAAGAGGAAAAAACTCATTTTCAATTTCTGCATGAATACTGTATAATTGTGCGAATGGTTTTGGACAACTTTTAAAGGTTCCATCCATCATCCACTGTTCTCTTGACATCAACCTCTGGAGATTTTGTTCACTGGCTAACATCAGGTATTTGTTGTCAATGTTTTCACTTTCGTGATATAAAAACCTTTCACCTTATAGTGTAATTTTAAGATTTTCTGGTATTTGCAAATCATTCATGCTTTTTGTGATTGTTGGCATATTCATTTTTGATGCTCTCTGATAAATGACCTGTAGTTTTAATAACTCTGTACAGGGCATTTCTGTAGTTAAATGTGGCAGCAGTTCGCCCAATATTTGTCTTAATATTTGGCCACTTGTTCCAGCATCCTGTGTTGATTTTCTTTTGAGTTCAGTTATTTTTCTTTTAACCGGTATTTTTGAAATATTTGGTTTGTGGTTGTGATTTCTTATGTATTCAATAGTGTAATTTACTGTGCGTGCCCTTCCTCTGCAATCTAACTTTCGATACTCCACACAATTACCCGTTTTTTTCTATACTCGTTCTTTCAATATTATATATATAGCCAGATTAATATAGCTGTTTTTTTCCTTTGTGCGAAACCATGTAATTTGCTTTCTCTATCTTTTACTCCTATATCATTTGCCTTTTCGTTTTTTTAAATAATTCCTTTTACATTCGGTTAACAAGTTTTTCTTTCTTACCTCAAATAAGTTAGTTTTTCAACAAATCAATAGCCTTTTCCCACTTTGCTTTCCTGATGTTCTCCTACTCGTCACTTGTCTCCTCACAATCACTTTGTTGGCGGTTTAACAGACTTTTCTCTCAGAGCATTTGTTTACTCTTCCTGTAACTTGGGTCTCGCATTCTTTGCTATCCCATCAGCTCACATCTGTTTTCTCGTGTTTCAGGAAGTGATTTCAAATGCTATTTGTCTTCTTTTTTTATTGCTAATAATATTATAAATCCTCTGACATATTTTTATTGTATAATATGGCAAATACTGTAATATGTACTTCAAAGTTATACTTTCCTCAAAATTGTTTGTGCGAGCAATTAATCTGCTGTCTTTCCATCGCGAACAACTCAGCGGGCCTCAATACGACTTTTGCGTAATGGGTTAACGGGCTCTGCTAGTGGAGGCGGACCCGTTAAACCCATTACGCAAAACTACGAGGTTCCCTCGCGGGACCCAGTAATGACGCCTGGTAAAACCAGTCCTATAGGGGTTCAGATGGGAATGGGGAAGGTCCGGGCCTGGGGCCTGGACTCCCAGAGGGAGGAATTATCGGGCCCTTCAGACTCGGAATGGCCCGGTAATTCCCCATTCTGGGAACCCGGACCCGGTTTTGGTGGCAGCCATGCCGCCAATAGCGGCATGGCTACTGCCAAAGCCGTAATGAGTCCCAGCCTCTTTAAAACAACCCTGATCCTTCTATAAGAACATGCTTATCAAATCTGAAATGAAATTGAAAGTCTGGCAGCACGCCTACCACTCCCTGCACATCAAACAAAATCTTACAGACTTTCAAATGTATGCAACCAGAAGAAAGGGACAGGAATACACAATTGGTCCCATGTGAGAGAGCAATCTGACTGGCTCACCCGCCCATCCGCTGCGCAGCAGGATTGCCAGATCGCAATCGTACACTTTCACAGTCTAGTGCCGTGTAGGCACAGTTAAACAAATTCGGTCTTGTGTAATCCCATAGGGTTGTGTAGTTCACCCTTTCCACAATAAAGATCCATGACTCTAAGTTCTCAGAGTGCACCGAAAGATTGGAACTTTGAAAGTACTCCACTAATGACATGGAGCATGTTGGCATGAAGGCAGGAGCCAACGTTAGATATCATGACTAATTTCTAGCCATTAGAAGTTATTTGGACTCACAGACACTTTAAAGAGGACATATGACGATCATTGTAATTACAAACGTAGCCTGCACAATGTAAATGTTGGATTTTTTTGCGTCATGTATTCGTCGGGCTCCACTTTTTTGTGCAGAATGTTTGTATTTTCTTATTTTTTGCATGGTTTTGTATCACGGTTTTCAGATGGATTTCATTTATTTGTGGATTTGGCATTTGGATGTTTGTTTCTTGGATGGATTTTGATTAGGTTTTCCCTGGATTAACTTTTCATTTTCTTTCTTTTTTTTTTTTTAGCTGAATTTAATCAACTTTTAAAAACAATTATAACGTACAAAATTCAAAAAAATCATCAATTGTACAGTGACAAAATAGAACAATTTTTTGTTTCTTTTAAAACAAATTAAAAAGAAAACAAAGGAGAACGTGAGACACACACAATCTAAAAATAATTCTGAATGGTTAACAGTAAAATATAATAAAACAGAATAATAAGAAGGAGAAAACATGGCATATCACACAAAAATAGTTAAAATTACAATTAAATTTGATGGACTATTCTCATTATGAGATGAAACAATGAGTCTTGTTCTCAAGCTAATCTCTATCACATATTAGGGTTTGAAATATGAAGTTTGAAT
Organism: Ambystoma mexicanum; assembly: GCF_040938575.1. NCBI lineage: Eukaryota > Metazoa > Chordata > Amphibia > Caudata > Ambystomatidae > Ambystoma > Ambystoma mexicanum. Next base: position 810,037,367 of record NC_090931.1, on the reverse strand, counting down.
TACTCAGCCACCTCAACAGTATGATTTTGTAGTAGGTTCAGATCATGAAGAAAGCGAATGACATTAATTCTAAGAGAGGTATTTCTACCTTCAAGTATCATTTGCCACAGTAATTTGGGAGACAATTCAACTTATTCTATAAGAGATGGTTTAAGAAACTTTATTCGCTTCTTAACGAGAGACATACATTCAGTAAGCAAATGTTGTAATGTTTCTTTTTGATTTGTCTCTTGCCAATGCCTACAATCACTATCAACCAAGGTCAACAGTTTAGTCTGATCAATATTTCACGTGTTGGACAAAGGTTAAACCTTAATCTAGAGAATTCCATTCTGTGTGACACTGAGGGCGATCTATTTAGATTTTATGTAGCTGAAAGTAATTTTTTTAAAGTCACATAGTTTTGTACACTGTGCTCGAGTTCTAATCCAATCATACTTACTTTTCGCTTTCATAGGATTTTCAATTAAAGTCTGCAATGAAACATCAGCCTCTGCTAGCGCATTGATAGCAATTTGACGCCATTTGATTACGTATGGTTTGTTGCTTGTGAATACATGGTTAGACAATGTACCTATCAGCATCAAGTTATCCATAGTCATTATGCATTTTCGAAATAAGCCAACAATGAGCCACAGATGTCGGGTGTATAAGGAAACCAGGCCTAACTCATGTCTAATCCAAGAAATTGGTACACAATTTGGCAATCCTAAACAGTGCCTCCAATAGATGCTCTCCAGTCTATTCCAGCAAGGTTCTGGCATTAATCCCCACGTCTCATATCCATAAAGGAGGATCGGAGCGACCTTTTGACAATAATAAATTACAGCCGGTGTAATTGAGAACTTCCCCAGTCCTGCTTGGATGATCTTGACTTGAGAAAGCATCTGGGCCAGTTTTCCATTGATGGTAAGCCAATGAGACTGGGATCTGACATTAGAAATGGTCACACCCAAGTAAGTGTATTGATTGACCACCTCCATTTCAATTTTGTTAATATGCCAATGATAGGACTTTGTCAATTTTTTCTGCTTAAGTCCAAAAGTGATAATTTTAGTTTTTGATAAGTTGATAGACAGCAAGTTTTGCTGGGTATACGATGCAACTTCGTTAAGTACATTTTGGAGTCTAAGGGCATTTTTGAAACCAAAACAAGATCATCCGCGTAAAGCAGGGCTGGAGTTGGTTTAAAAGCAAGTTTTGGAGGGTCTCCCACTGTTTGTACAAGGATAGCGCCAATATCAGCTAGAAAAAAGTTGAATATTGAGGAGGCTAGCACACATCCTTGTTTCAGGCCTCTACAAGTTTGAATAGGAGTAGTTAGATCACCTTCACTGGTAAGTCTGATTTGAACAGTTGTCTCAGTGTGTAGGGCATGAATTAATGAGATCAGATATGGTGGACAACCTGCCAGCTTCAGTTTTTGTAATAAGATTTCTTGTGAAACCGAGTCCAAAGCTTGATCAATAAAGGCCAGATAAAGCGGTTGTTTAGTCATGGAATGAACACTGATTATGGTTGTCAGAGAGAAAAGATTAATTGAAGTGCCTAAGCCCTGTATAAACCCTGTCTGACACGGGTCGCGTTTGAGATGTTTCAACATCCATAAGTTGAAGTCTCGGAGAATAAAGCGAGCAAACAGTTTGCCAGGCGCGTCAAGCAGGGCAATCGTTCGGTAGTTTGAAGGATCTGACCCATCATCCTTCTTGAAGATCGGTACAATAATCGATTGGCAACAAGATTCAGGAATGGTGTTTGTTTTAAGTGTTTGTGCAAAGATACGATATAATATCGCAGCCCATTCAAAAGGATACTGTTTAAAAATGTAGTTTGAGAGGCCGTCAGGGCCGGGGCTCTTGAAGAGCTAGATTTCTGGATATAGAACAATATGTCCTCCTCCAGTATTTCCATTTGACCAAAAATCCCTGATGGTAAAGTAAGTGGTTGTTGAGACACATTCGGAAGGGCATACAATGTTTTGTAATGTTCAACCCACACACTCTCCAACACACCATTTATTTGTACTGGTGCCTGTGAATCATGGTTGGCAATATTTAACAGAGACCATATGGCAGATAGGTTTTTGGACGTGATGGCGGACAGCATTGCTTCACCATCATGCTGTAATTGAGTTATCCTGTAACATTTCAACCAATTCTTATATTTGCATTTTAAGGTTTTCAAAGTGGCGAACCTAGCAGCGTGTGGTAGATGGACAGCACGACGTGTTTGCCAATTTAGCCACTTCTTTTGGTTTTGAATCTCTCGATCAAAGGTGTGTTTAAGCAGGTTATGCGAGTGTCGATTGACACCGTCTTTAGTTCGAAATAAAGACAAATGTGATGTATAAGATTCATAGAGCCAGTTTGGAGTCTCATCAGTAATGAGCTGCTTAAATTGCTCCAGTGACTTGTGCGTCCAACGCAATCTTGTTTGTGCATTGTTAGCCACAACAGTAGTATTGTAGATAACCTTTGTGCAGGAATGGACAGTAGAGGAGGACTTCCACAAACGGTCAATAGTTCATGATCAATAGAATCCACCTTGATAACTTCAAATTTTGAAATCTCTGAAAAGGTGCATGCATTAACCAGAACGAAGTATATAGTCGAGGTTGTGGAGCCTCTATGCCAGGTGCGGTGGGGTAGAATATCACCCTCACAAGCACCATTCAACATAATAAGATTGCGGTACTTTATTAACATCTTCCACTTTTGAAATAAGTTAATGTGGATTTATTTTTAGAACTAGATTGACAATCTATGTTAAAGTCAGCAACTATAAATAAATTGGTGATTTGAGCATCCTGCATGATTGTATCTAAAAATGTTTCTAGTTCAGAAAAAAAAATACAATCTGTTATAGCGACGGGGTTCCGATAGAGATTTATAAGAGCAACAACTCCCCCAAAAAATGTAATTCTCACAAGTCGTAGGTAGTGATTTGGTGCATGCCAGGGACTGATTTGAAAGCCCATTCCACATTTCACAGCAATCATTAAGCCTGACGACGGGCAACCCATAAATACAGATTTAGCTGGATTCAGGAAAACATCATACCCACTCCATACAGGCCTCTGTAACAACCATGTTTCTTGAAATGCTATTATAGTGTGACTCAATAAAACAGCGTCCATTCCAGTCATCAGATGGGAGTGCCCACGTGTGTTCCAACTACCAATTCGATAATCAGTGGGGTATGGTTGCAATGATGGTTATTTCTGGCGATTCCAAGATTGCGGATTTGTTTGGTGATTTTGAGTGAGCTGAGAGTGAGCTTGTGAATGCGAGAGAGGTTTGGAGGAAGAATACAACCTCACCTTCTGTGTCATCGGGGTAGTAAAGGCTGGAGAGTGAAAGGCCATATCAAAAGGTTCTTCTAGGTCAGTTGGATCAAGAGCCAAAAGGAAACCCATCGAGAAGAGCTTCATTTTAGCTTGCCATAAGGTATTGCAAATCAATGTAGAGGCTACCCAAATCCGGACCACAGACCAATCTTGGTCATCCAAAAACTTGTAATTTATCCTGTGTGGAAATGCCACATAACGAATCAACATCATTCAATAGCGCTAGTACGCTCGATCTTGATAAGTCATAAAATGGAAAAGGAGCAGCTCGACATTTAAGAATGAAGCGATGATGTTTGTTAATAGATAGAGCATGTCTAGATTTAGAAGGGGTGCATACACCAAGTGAGCGCTCATTCTTGTGATTCTTTTCGGAGTTGTATATTGGATGAAAATTATCAGTGTCTTTATGTAGGGCCATTGGGTGAAAATCAGAAGGTTTGGGGCAAACAACTGATGAAATTACAGCAGGTGTTACAATGGCCTGATTTATTGATGATTTAAGTTTTAGATATTCATCCATTGAATTCCTAATCTCTGCTCGTACGTCTGCTAATATAGCCTCAGTTTGTGCGAAGGTGACTACGGAAGTTTGTTTAGGAAGTTCCAATGGTTGCAAAGCAGAGGGTTTGGGGCAAGCAACTGATGACATTGCAGCAGGTTTAAAAATGGACTGATTTGTTGATGATTTAAATTTTAGATATTCATCCATTGATGTCCTAATCTGTGCACGCACGTCTGCTAATATAGCCTCAATTTGTGACAAAGTAACTACGGAATTTTTTTAGAGATCAAAGCCGAAGGTGTTTCTTGCAATACAGGATTTCAAGATGGCAACATAGTTAAAGTAGGTGAAATTTCAGGTGACAGGTCAGGAGTTAAAGCAGTTTGGGCTGGGGTAGAATCAGATTCTCGTGATTCTTTTGCTTGAACTGAAATGGCTTGAAGTAGGTCATTTGGATGTTCATGATCCTCAGTGCGGGAGCCACATATTGCAGAGTTACATCTTTTTGGCCTAATGGGCTTTTTCCGTTTTGTTTTGCCCACTTTGTTTGCATTGCAATTTGGCATTTGGACGCGTCGTATTCGTTTGGCGCATTGTCTGATGTTCGAATTCGAGGTAATTTGATTTTTTGTAGTAGAAAGCAGGATAGTAGAATCAACATGTGAGTGAGCACTGAATATGTTAAACATTGCAGGTGTCACTTCAGTCGTTGTGGATTTAGACACAGGAATGGAGGAACTATTATCAGTGCCAGAAGAGGGTGACTCCAATATAGGAGCTTCTACTGATTTAACAGGTTGAATCACTTCTGGGAAAGACGGTAAGGACGTAGTGTTGATCATCGACTGTCGAGAATCAGGAGACGTACTGTCTGGATTTACAAGAAAGCAGCTAGAATTTGCTTCAAATGGGGAAAGAAGACAATCGTCTGTTTGAGTACCTTGTGATATCTTCCTTTTGTTGAGAGAAGACACAAGTGTATTCAACTGTACAGATTGCTGTTGAGTTCTGGTATCCAGAGTTTCAAATAGCTTAAGCATGGAGTTAACTGAAGAGTTAATCGCACCAAGAGCAATTTCTATTAACATGTTTGAGTAATTAGGAACGGACAAACCAAGTGAGGGCAAGGGAGGGATGTTAGATGGTCTCTGAGGAGTGAGATGTAAGAATGACGCTGACAGGGCAATGGAGTTATCATGTTCCAGTTCAAATAGACTAGGTGAATGATAGAGACTGTCATTACGAGTCTTGGACGTTTTGAAATTTACAGGGGACGTGCACACTGAATCCACATGATGTGATTTGTTTAAAGGAAAATGAGGGAGAGGCACAACAATTGGAGCAATAGCATCATTTTCATGCAAATTCTTTATGGAAGCACATGTATTATCTGGGGATTGAGAAGGTAGGATGTAGGTGTTATCATCAGGAATCACGATCAGTGTTATACCGTGATAAGTGTTGTTAGTCTTTGGAGACACAGAGGATTCAATAGGCACAGATGAATCAGGAGGTGGATGATCAGAGTTATTTACAATTTGGGAATCGGTTATTGAGTTGTTCAGAGCATTTACAGACAAACAAGTTAAATCAACACATGGTACCGCCATGATATCAGGGGCACTGATTACATTATGTTCACCTTCAATACCACGCGCAGAGTCCTGGCATATGGCATAAAAGTTGCGGATGTCAGCGGAAGCCATTTTCTTTCCAGGAACAAGCATGGGATGACCACTTAATTTGCGTTTGAGTGCTATCGTGGGCGAGGGTTTAGGAGTAGTGGGTTTCAGTTGTAAGGAAGCACTTGATACTACTATATGGGCCGGCATCCCTGTTTTGATTGTATACATTCAGAGTTTTTCAAATTAAATATAACGGAAATGAGTGGTGAAGGTAAAGCAGGATAAAGCACTGCAGCCACACGCTGACACGCTTAACAGCGTAACAGCAGACTTAATGAAGCGACTTTGTGAAACGCGCGCTCGAGAAGCGCAGCGTTCACGTAGTTGTAGGTATGCTGGGTAAAGTGGGTGGAGTTTTCTCAGATAGAACTCCTAGCAAGGCAAAAGAAAAACACAAAAACACAAAACAGCTAATTATCCACAGCTGGACTCAAAGTCCGTGTTGCATGTAGCAGCTGTCAAAGGCTTGTTCGCACCAAAGTCCAGAGAGCAATGTTCTCGGCAGCGTTCTGGCAGCGTAACAGCAGACTTAATGAAGCGACTTCGTGAAGTGCGCACTCGAGAAGCGCAGCGTTCACATAGTTGTAGGGATGCTGGATAAAGAGGGTGGAGTTTTCTCTGATAGAACTCCTAGTAAGGCAAAAAAAAACACAAAAACACAAAACAGCTAATTAGCCACAGCGGGTCTCAAAGTCTGTGTTGCATGTAGCAGCTATTAGAGGCTTGTTCGTACCAAAGTCCAGAGAGCAACGTTCTCGGTAGCATTCTGGCAGCGTAACTAAACCAATAGGGTCCGTACTGCTGTAAATTCAATTTGGAAATTTGTTTAAGTAAAAAGTAATTTATAATGAGTGTACCGCAAGGTTATCACTCCAATAGATTGTAGGTTGTTACAGACTCAGAAAGCAATCAGAGTAGTCTCATATTTGAAAAACAGTGAAAATATTTATTTAACAAAAAGATGTGAATAATACATGAACAGCTAAAGAAAAAACAATGTGATAAACATATAAATGCATTTGTCTATTAGTTAGAAGGTTAATAGTTGAAAACACAGGAATACAAATATAGGTTTTTCTTTGAAGTTTTAAACAGAATAAAAAAAAAGAGAACACTGAAAGAAAACGGACAAAAGGCTGCCAATGCTGAGTGGTGACCTGAACCGAAGCCAACATTCCTATTTATGGCTTATATTTAGCTACTGCACAAGTTGTTTTCAAAAGATTGGCAGAATTAGGATTTTTCTATGTCCTTCAATTTGTTGACAGGTCTGCCTACGTGTGCGTGTCAAAAATTAGTAACATGAACGGCAGATTTAAATTGACATCTTTAGACCACGTTTCGGCAAACAAGCCACCTGTCTAGCCAATAGTTCCATGACATAATTAAAGTTGCCTTCGTCAGGGCGAGATAGCACACAACAACTGGACCCTGTGGGGAAGCAGACATAAACAAAGTAAATGATATGAAAGAGATGGACCCTTTCTGGGTTACTACCGAGATTGCTTAGAGAAAAAGTCAGAAGCCTGGAGGCACAAAAAATTACCAATAGATTGACTGTGGGTATGTAGGGATAGACAGGCGTGTTGTTGGCCGGAAAACCGGGTGCAGGGCATCTGGATGGGTGGATCCGGGATGACCCACGACAGGACTACATCATCAGAGAGGGGATCGCATTGGACAATTCACTTGAACAAACCGCAGAAATCATTCAAGGCCCATCAATATTTGATCAATCAGGATCCAATGCTGGTGTGGCCCAATCAACATGCTGTGATGATCTGCTGAAACTCAAAAAGAAAAACTTTAGGACAGAACTACATGGACACGTTTCCCTGTGAATGCCTCAGAGCAGACACCATTCGTGCAGGCCTAATCGTTCGTAACGAACCTTGTCTCTTTTTAACTGACAAAGAGTACACTACCACTTTCAGTCACATTGCCATTAAATGCAGTAGGGACCTGATGGTCCTTACTATCACAACTGCTCAGAGAGTGAAATACAGAAGGAATTAGAAAAGGAAGAAAAACTCTTCTTAGAAAACACAGCCATCACTAATGCTCGTGAACAGCTCCAAAAAACTAATAAAACTTTTGAAGACTTCAAGTCAGCCACTATAAGCAAAAAGACTAAGAAGCTACATTTTGACATTCAGGAATTCAAATTGGATAAAATCTTCCCTTACACCACTGATGAATATATTGATGCTGCCAAAAAACATGCTACATCCCAACATAGGAACAAAGGAAGACGTTGCTGGGTATCTTTCTCAAACTCGCGCAGTAGTAGCTCAGACGATCAGGCCCGGCACAATCGGCAACAACAACAAGCTTTTGGAATTTTTTACCGCCCCAATGTTTTTTAGGCAGAGGAGGGCCAGGAGGCCCGTTTTGGGGACAACAATGAACCGCCACGCCGGCAATTTCGGGGACGGCGCCGCCCGACCAAATAACTGATCGTCAACAAGACATGCCAATTTTCAATCTAGCTAAAATTGAATTAACATCTCCCCAGATTAAAGTACTCTCAAAAGGGTTCTCATTTGTGCCCACTCAACCAATGGACTGGTCCGAAACTGAATTAGAGATCCGCCAGTTCTTGAAAACAGTGCGTCTCAAAGTTTTCTTCAACGAGCTCCCTGAGAATGAGCTAGACTCAGATACCGGTTTACGAGTTCCTTCCACATTTAAACCGCAAGATAATGAAATTCCAAAAGAAATCCTGACCTTTGAAAAATGTATTCTCTGTGACCATGACAAACTCAAAACCAAGCACAATCTCTCCATGTCGGAAAATCAAGCCCTCATTGAATTATCTAAAAATTCCTCCATCGTTATCAAACCAGCTGATAAGGGCGGCGGGATTGTTGTGATGTCTAAAGCACAATATTTAGACATGATGGATGATCTATTACAAGATCAAGCCAGTTACAAAAAACTAGAAAAGACCCCACAGGAGACATCAGAACTGAAATTGAGAGTGCAGTACAATTTGCTCACGACCACAAATGGATCACAGACAAGGAATCTAAATTTTTAATCACAAGTCAAAATCGCATACCGACTGTGTATGCACTCCCTAAGATACATAAAAAAATGGAAAACCCTCCAGGGAGACCAATTGTCTCCCGTTGCGGGTCTATATTAGAACCCCTATGTAAATTCATCGATATCTTTTTGAAATCAATTAGTGTTAAAACAGAGACTTACCTTAGGGACACTACCCATACCATCACGACTTTTGAGAACCTTGACTTTGACGGATCAACCCAGATACTGGTCACAATGGACATTCAGTCCCTATATACCAGTATACCCCAAGACCAAGCAATTGACTGCATGCGAGAACTCCTTTTGGAGCATGACACTCAGGACCGGGTCCCACACAACTTCATCCTGGAACTGATGACCATAGCACTCAACAGAAACTATTTTGAGTTTAATGGTCAATTCTATTTGCAGACGAGAGGTACAGCAATGGGGGCTGAATTTGTGCCCAGTTTAGCGATACTTTTCATGTTGAAATTCGAATCACAACACATTCTATCTCATACTAACCCCTTCCGTTACTACATAACAAAGTGGAAAAGGTACATTGACGATATCATCTTCATTTGGGCTGGATCCAAGCCTGATTTGGTACTTTTTCTAAACTGGCTCAATAATGTTGACACCAATATTAAATTTACAATGGAATTTAGCACCACACAAATTGCATTTCTAGACCTGGTCATCAAAGAGGAATCAGGAAAATTGATATGTTCACTGTATCGAAAAGCTACTGCCTGCAACACTCTGTTACATTACTCTATTAATCACCCACGTCATCTTCGTGATAACTTACCGTACAGACAGTTTCTCTGTATTCGGAGGAACTGCTCAAATTTGAATTACTTCTATGAACAATCTGAAAATTTGAGCACTCGTTTAATTGAGAGAGGCTACCCTAAAAGACTGATTAACAAAGCTATAGAAAGGGCACGCTTTACAGGCAGGGACATACTGCTCGCCCCCAAACCTAACCTTGATTCCCAATCTGGCACTGACAGCACCAAAATGACCTGCGTCATAACATATGGACCACAAACCTTGGCGATCAAAAAAATATCTCTAAATATTGGCCAATTGTCAAACTTAGTCTGCCCACCGCACCATTACCAAGGTTTGCATTGAAAAGGGCCAAAAACATTTGCGACAAACTCGTTCATTCCAATTTCAAGAAGGATCCCCCAAGACTAGGACTCTGGGACCATAGAACAACTATTGGCCATTTCCCATGCGGATCCTGTTCTGTCTGCCAATTTACAAAAAAACTCAAGGAGTTCAATATTGGGCCGAAAATGTTGACCCTATCATCTATGACAAACTGTAAAACCAAATAAGCAGTCTACTGCATTCAATGTCCCTGTGGGCTGCGATATGTTGGACAAATGTCTCGTCCAGTTCACATTAGAATTTCGGAGCATCATTCAAGAATTCAGTGCCGGACAGAATCCGCACCTCTTGTAAGTCACTACATTGAACTACAGCATTCTGCCAATTACATTTTTTGGTGGATACTAGACGTAGTCAAAAATACTCCCAATGTGTCCCGCTGTCTACTTCAGAAGGAGGCACGCTGGATTCACCGCTTATCCACCCATACCAACGGGCTGAATGAGGATTTCTTCCCCATATCCTGAGCATTCTTTCTGCTCCACCCCCCCTTTTCCCTTCCTCCTGCTTCAAACCTCCTAGTCTCTCTGCAGGTTTCTATCATCTTTATCTAATCACACCAACAAGAGCAGACTGAGGCTATTTAAATTGGAATTTACTGCAGGCAAGCTGCTCTCAAAATTGTGCCTCTCGCATTCATTTTTACTTGAGCTTGACACTCGCTAAGTAAACATTGCCCAGACTCAACTTTCTCTGCACTTGCCCGTGATCCATTTGCTCGCCTGCCTTTATATGTGATTTTGCACTCTTTTCATCTCCTTTGATATTTTACGACTGAGATTTTTTCGGGAATACTTCCCGATTTGTTTCTGGCTCCATGAGCCTTAGCATCACTCATCACAGACATTCACGTTACCGTGAGCCTCCCTTTAGGCCTGCGGGTTTATCATACCATCGTACCCCTGACGCAGGAGCGGCGTCAGATTAGCCATCCAGGGGCTGGGCTGCCATCATCCAATCAAATTCACCGGATCAGGAGGCATGTCGGCCTCCAACCAATCCAGTCTCTTGTTTGACGAGACCCAATAGAAGGCGGTTTTCCAAATCACCGCCCTCTCCCTAGGCTCTGCATTCTGCAACCTGCAAGCATACGCATTCGAGCGTCTTGCAGTGCCGGACGATTCAGTCACCAGCGATCCGGCAGCCGACAGTTACCAGTGGTAAGAAGATTTTCAGCTCGCTTTTCAACCCAAGACCGGCACCAACCCAGTCCGGTTTTTCCGGCTTTTAAGCTTTTTAAGCATTTCTGTTGCAAACAAACGCCCTCCTTTTATGACCCGGATTTCGGGCTGTGCATTTCATTTACGCCTCTTTTTGCTTCCCTTTTTTTCAGACACAGCACTCGTCGCTCTCTCACCTTCCCCTTTGAAGGCAAGAGGTTGTTTGCCCTTCACATCAAGCACCACAGCTAACCATTAGCTGGGTTCAACGTCACTTGGCTCTTCAAGGTAGGCAGATGCTAATTCTCACTGGGCTAACAATCCCTTATGTGCCTTTTTAAATTTCTAGTCACGCATATTTACATATATTCGATTATCCACAGGTTCATCCCTTGATGCCAACCACTGGTCCTAGGACTCATCCAAGGTGTATCGAATAACGCTTTTTCAGGAACATATCCTTTCCAGCGTTCACCACAAGCATTCATTGACAGGTAGTTCTGAAACGAATTTAAAAACACTCCCACCCCTAGCATCTTTTTCGAACCCGTGTCTCTGCAGCTTTCTCACATTTTTTACTTTTCAGAGAGTGGTTTCTTTTCCAATGCGATCCCCTCTCTGATGATGTAGTCCTGTCGTGGGTCATCCCGGATCCACCCATCCAGACGCCCTGCACCCGGTTTTCCGGCCAACAACGCGCCTGGCTATCCCTACATACCCACAGTCAATCTATTGGTATTTTTTGTGCCTCTAGGCTTCTGACTTTCTCTCTAAGCAATCTCAGTAGTAACCCAGAAAGGGTCCATCTCTTTCATATTATTTACTTTGTTTATGTCTGCTTCCCCACAGGGTCCAGTTGTTGTGTGTTATCTCGCCCTGAGGAAGGCAGCTTTAATTATGTCATGGAACTATTGGCCAGACAGGTGGCTTGTTTGCCGAAATGTGTTCTAAAGATGTCAATTTAAATTTGCTGTTCATGTTACTAATTTTTGACACACACACGTAGGCAGACCTGTCAACAAATTGAAGGACATAGAACAATCCTAATTCTGCCAATCTTTTGAAAACAACTTGTGCAGTGGCTAAATATAAGCCATAAATAGGAATGTTGGCTTAGGTTCAGGTCACCACTCAGCATTGGCAGCCTTTTGTCCGTTTTCTTTCAGTGTTCTCTTTTGTTTATTCTGTTTAAAACTTCAAAGAAAAACCTATATTTGTATTCCTGTGTTTTCAACTATTAACCTTCTAACTAATAGAGAAATGCATTTATATGTTTATTTTTTCTTTAGCTGTTCATGTATTATTCACATCTTTTTGTTAAATAAATATTTTCACTGTTTATCAAATATGAGACTACCCTGATTGCTTTCTGAGTCTGTAACAGCCTACAATCTATTGGAGTGTTACCCTTGCGGTACACTCATTATAAATAACTTTTTACTTAAACAAATGTCCAAATTGAATTTACAGCAGTACGGACCCTATTGGTTTAGTATAGTTCTTAGTCCCTCTCCTTACGGGACAACTCCCCCCTCCCTTTGTGTTATTCTGGCAGCATAACTGCAGACTTAATGAAGCGACTTCGTGAAGTGCACGCTCGAGAAGCGCAGCGTTCACGTAGTTGTAGGGATGCTGGGTAAAGTGGGTGGAGTTTTCTCTGATAGAAATCCAAAGTCCAGAGAGCAACGTTCTCAGCAGCGTTCTGGCAGCGTAACAGCAGACTTAATGAAGCGACTTTTCATTTTCTCCGGATGCCTTGCTCTGTAAGTACATATTTACACTTTTTGTTGTAATATATATTTCAATTATAGTAACATGTTTTTATATGAAAAATGTGTGTGATATTTCTGTGATTTTTGAATCTTTATGGGTTTTGATATGCATGTTAAAAGACCACAAAGTGTATGTTGAATGCAAGGCTGGTTATGTAGTCATTTAAGGTTACTGTTCCGAATTTTTCTGCTCTTTCCTTTAATTTGTTCATATTTTGGACATTTTTTGCTGATCTTTTATGCAGGTTTTTTCCACTTATTTTGTGCATGATGCTGTTTTCCTGTAAACCCTGCTAATTTTATATTTTTGGTAAAAGTATCCAAATTGTTGGTTTGGTATTTTCCATTGTGACATTTAGCCCATAGTGCCAGCCTTCTAGCTTGTTATTGGTTTTTGGTGTTCCTCTAAAATGGCTGTATAGCAATTCCAGTACTCTATTTGCACCTTTGGTTGTTTCCTTCCAAATCTAGTCTGTGAGCCTATCCATGTCTCCCCAAAGTAGTTCAAGGAACTCTCTAGTTGACTTTCATGGCATTGGAAATAGCTTTCACTTACTGTGGGCATGCACACATTTACCAATTCTGTTTTCTGTACAAATGTTAATGTGCAGAACTCTTTTATGTTGAATTGAAAGTCACTGTCAGATGTATACATGTGTTGCAGTCCATGTTTCTGTTTATTTCTCATAAAGCCTGATTAAACTGAAAGTAACAACCTTGTTTTTCATTTTTTCTTAATGCTCTTCATGGCGTTAATAGCAGATATCTCAAAATCCCTGTTGCATTTTTGGTAGTTTTTATCAGGTATCTGGCATTTTTTCTTTTATTTTACTGAATACCTCATGGTAGCTTTTCTCTTTTCTGTCAGCATCATGATGTATACAAGTGGAAAAAAACTCCTTTTCAATTTCTGCATGAATACTGTATAATTGTGCGAATGGTTTTGGACAACTTTTCACGGTTCCACTGTTCTCTTGATATCAACCTTTGGATATTTTGTTCACTGGCAAACATCAGGTAATTGTTGTCAATGTTTTCACTTTTGTGATATAAAAACCTTTCACCTTATATGTCATTTTAAGATTTTCTGGTATTTACAAATCATTCATGCTTTTCGGGATTGTTGGCATATTCATATTTGATGCTCTCTGATAAACTCTGCACAAGGCATTTCTGTAGCTAAATGTGGCAGCAGTTTGCCCAATATTTGTCTTACTATTTGGCAACTTGTTCCAGCATCCTGTGTTGATTTTCTTTTGAGTTCAGTTATTTTTCTTTTAACCTCTATTTTTGAAATATTTGGTTTGTGGTTGTGATTTCTTATGTATTGGATAGTGTAATTTACTGTGCATGCCCTTCCTCTGCAATCTAACTTTCGATACTCCACACATGTACGCATTTTTTTTCTATACTCGTTCTTTCAATAATCTATATATAACCAGATTGATATAGCTGTTTTTTCCTTTGTGCGAAACAATGTAATTTGCTTTCTCCATCTGTTACTCCTATATCATTTGCTTGTTCTTTTTTTTAAGTAATTCCTTTTACATTCGGTTAACATTTTTTTCTTTCTTACCTCAAATAAGTTAGTTTTTCAACAAATCAATATTCTTTTCCCACTTTGCTTTCCTGATGTTCTCCTGCTCGTCACTTGTCTCCTCACAATCACTTTGTTGGTCGGTGAAACAGAATTTTCTCTCAAAGCATTCGTTTACTCTTTCTGTAACTTGGGTCTCGCGTTCTTTGCTATCCCATCAGCTCACATCTGTTTTCTCATGTTTCAGGAAGTGATTTCAAATTCTATTTGTCTTCTTTTTTAATGCTAATAATATTATAAATGCTCATTATTTAAACCTCCTACATATTTCTATTTTATAATATGACAAATACCGTAATATTTACTTCAAAGTGATACTTTCTACAAAAAGTTTTGTGCAAGCAATTAATCTGCTGTCTTTTCCATCGCGAACAACCCAGCCTCTGTAAAACAACCCTGATCCGTCTATAAGAACATGTTTATCAAATCTGAAATGAAATTGAAATTCTGGCAGCACACCTACCACTCCCTGCACATCAACCAAAATCTTACAGACTTTCAAATGTATGCAACCAGAAGAAAGAGACAGGAATTCACAATTGGTCCCATGTGACAGATCAATCTGACTGGCTCACCCGCACATCCGCTATGCAGCAGGATTGCCAGATCGCAATCATACACATTCACAGTCTATGCCGTGTAGGCACAGTTAAACAAATTCTGTCTTGTGTAATCCCATAGGTCGGACCTGGCGGGCAGAAAGGCACCCATAAGCACAGCATGTCGGATGCACAGGCATTGTTGTGCATTGTTGTGCATCTGGCCTCCCCATTCCCACTGAGCTCTATGGGGCCGAATAGGGAGCATCTTTTTTCCGGCGTCCGTAAATTGGCAATTAACGGAACCGGCGGGGCTGGAATGCCCCGGTAATTGACCATTTGCTGGTGCCAGAAAATATTGCAAGTTTGGCTGCAGCCTGCCGGTTTTACCGACAAGGCTACCACCAAACTTGTAATTCGGCCCATTGGGCCTCATTCCGACCCTGGCGCTAAGCGAAAAACGATGGCGGTAAATGATTACCGCCATCGTTTTCCGCTAGGTCCGATTATGACCCTTGACCATTAACTACGATGCCATTAGCGGCATCGTAGTCAACGCTGCCACTATCTGCGCCAAGGACGCGCACACGCGACCTCCCACACCGTACTTAGCGCCATGGCGGAAAGGTACGCGAATGCCGACCCAAGCGGACATGCACCTAACGCCATCACCCAGCCCGTTAAGTACCTTACCTCCATGGCGCTAAGTACGCCATCGCGAACCAACCGTAAATGGCCATGCAAAGTGAATCCAGCTGCCACAGGTGCACAGAAATAGCACAGGTGGAGGCAATACAGACTCAGGAAGTACAAAAAGAGCACACCCCACCCCTTCCCACACCCAGTCACACTCCACAATGATACCAATACGACTTGCAATGTTGGGGCTGGAGGACCTGATAGCAATGCAAGTGCTACTACAACAACAACAACAACAACAACAACAGGCAGCACAGAGGAGACGCAGGAGGAGAAGGAGGGCAAGGCAGGGCCAGCAAGCCCCACCAGCACAGCCAGTGCCACCACGCAGGCAGCCCCCAATCCCACGCATCAGAGCCAGTCCATTCAACCTCACTGCTGAGCAGATCCACACCCTGTACCGTTTGGACCGGGACACCATCAACGCCATCGTAGACATGACACACAACGACATTGTCAGCATGATAGAAAGTCCAACCGCCATCCCACCCCTACTGAAGGTAGTGTCTGTACTCCACTTCCTGGCCACAGGCACCTACCAGCACACAGTGGGGCACTTGCATGGCATTTCACAACCATTATTCTCATGTACACTTATCCAAGTGCTCTATGCCCTCCTCAAGCACACAGACGACCACATCTCATTACCACGGACTGCCCAGGAGATTGCAAACACCAAAGTGGGTTTCCATGCACTAGCCGGCATACCTGGTTGCATTGGTGCCATCGACTGCACCCATGTGGAATTGGTGGTTCCACATGCCATGGAGGTACCGTACCGCAACCGGAAACAATTCCACTCAATCAACGTGCAAATGGTCTGTGACTCCAACAAGATCATCACACATTGTTGTGCCCGATTCCCCGGATCAACCCATGATTCAATTGTCCTGAGGAACTCCACAATACCACGCTACATGGAGCGACATGCAGGCCCAAGATCCTGGCTACTCGGTGAGTCTAAAGTCATGACCATGGAAATGTGAAGTGGGTAGGTGAACGACGTACCAATGCATACTCCACCTGGCTGAAAGGGGGGGGGAATGATGCATACTCCACCTGGCTGAAAGGGGGGGAATGATGCATACTCCACCTGGCTGAAAGGGGGGGGGATGATGCATACTCCACCTGGCTGAAAGGGGGGGGAATGATGCATACTCCACCTGGCTGAAAGGGGGGGGGGATTGATGCATAGTCCACCTGGCTGAAAGGGGGGGGGGTGATGCATACTCCACCTGGCTGTGAGTAGCAGAGAGAACGGAGACAGATCATACCCTAAAGCAACCCAAACTCCACCCAACACCAGTAAAGCCAATACCCAATGTATGCAGCCCTACCATGTGAATGAGGTTGTGCCCAAACCATGACACAACCATCTGCAAGTGCATTCTACCAATTCAGACCACATTGTCAACAATGAAATGCACCTACATGCACGTCACCAAACACCATCAACCGAAAGGCCTGTCCCCCATAACTGCCCACGAAGGAGGCACATGACGGACAGAAACATCAACACACCATTACACAGACATCAGGGCCCCCAAAATGTCCCTATCAACATCAGCATTGCTCACTGGGGTCATGATGAGGCCCACAGCAATGTTGCAATGATGTGCGCATTGACATCACAGGACACGTGCCAGGCCAACAAAAGAAACGGCATGAACGGACACAGTGGATGGGCACTCACAATGCACTCCACCCCTCTGCATACATTGGGTGATGGCATGCAAAACAGGCCATGAGAGCCATGAGCATATACTTGTCGCATTGTGTGAATCAATTAGTGCATTTAGAAGTGGTCCAACGTAACAGTTGGATGCAAGCCATGGTGGCACATCATGTTCTTGATCAGACGTCATGACTTACACATACATTCTCGCCTACATACAGGTGATGCAGGCTATCCCCTGAAGAGGTGGCTCCTTACACCAGTCTGGAACCCGCAGAACCAGCACGAGGAGGACTTCAACCGTGCACATACACGTAACGGTGTGGTCATTGAGCAGACATTCGGCCTATTGAAGGCATGGCTCCGATGCCTCAGCAGGTCTGGTGGGGCACTCCTGTACCACCATGAGAAGGTGGCAAAGATGGTCATGGCATGTGTCATGCTACACAATATGTGCGTCAGACGAAATGTGCCCCTGCCCCCTGACGCAGAACTGCAACCACCTGACGATGAGGATGAGGAGGGTGCAGATGGGGCTGCACCTCATGGAGGAGGCGATGCACAGGAGGGGCGTGAAATGCGTCAAAATATCATCGATCAATGCTTCTAGCACACACGGCTGGTGTGTATCACATGGAGACGGCGCTTGGGGCACTGTGTGTCTCTGGGACATGCACACTGTGGACTGTACACCAATAAAGCACACATATGCAATGAAAATGTCCACACATTTGATTTCAGAAAAAAGAAAAAGTGTATTTTAATCTTAAATTGGTGTGACACACCCCCTCCCCTCTCCCCCCTGCACACCCCAACACACCCCCTCCCGCCTCCCCCCTGCACACCCCAACACACCCCCTCCCTCCTGCACACCCCAACACACCCCCTCCCCCCTCCCACCTCCCCCTGCACACCCCAACACACCCCCTTCCCCCTCCCGCCTCCCCCCTGCACACCCCAACACACCCCCTCCCCCCTGCACACCCCAACACACCCCTTCACCCCTCCCCCCTCCACACCCCAACACACCCCCTATGAGTGTCTACAGATGCCTGTAACAGTGGGCACAGGCTATTACAAGCCCCCTCTCCTGGCCCCCGGGGCACCCCTGCCTGTGGAGCGCAGGTTCCGTCCTGAACGTCGGACGGGGCTGCTCTGGGCAGAACTGGCAGCAGAGGATGTCCCTGCCTGATCCCGTGCATGCATGTCCTGTAGGGTGTGGGAGAGCTCTGAGAGCACACGGCGCACCCCGGCAAGTTCGCCACAAATGTCCCTTGACGTGGACTGCATTGCTTCCCTCAGGATGTCAGTGCTCCGCGCAATTTCGGCCCTTAGGGTCTCCGTAGCCTGTTCGATGGCTGCCCTAGCCCCCACACATTCCGCAGCATGCTCGGTGAGTAGCGTGGACACCTGTTCCTGCCGTTCAATGATGTCCTCAAGGGACTGTTGCCCCTGCTGGGCCATGCCCATTGCCGGTGGTGTGATGGAGGGGCTGCTCCCCTCCTGTGGACTTAGAGCTAGGCATGGGGTAGATGGCCACTCCTCTTCCTCTGTGTGCCCCTGTGTGGGATCCTCATGGGGGCTGGCATGGGACAAACAGGGGGAATGTGGAAGGTCAGTGGGGCGTCTGACGTCGTGCTCCTCAATGTCTGAGTCAGAGTATGCTGCAATGGCAGCTGATTCTCCAATGCTGCTGCTGGCCGCAGAACCGGTGCCTTCTGTGGCAGGCAATGTTGGAACAGGTGGTGCTGCTGCTGCTGGCCTGCTGCCTACTGGGGTGCTTGCCGGTGGGCCGTCCTGTTTGCTGGCAGTGGATTGTGCTTGCTGTGGGGTCTGGCTCACTGCAGCTGAGGTTGAGGGTGCGTGAATGGTCGTCTTGGCCTTCTTTGCTTTTATTGTCGCAGGGGTGTCCTCGTCCTCGGGGTGTGATTCTGAGCCTGTGGTGGAGCAAAGGAGGGAGAGCGTTATTGATGGGTCTGCGGACATTGGAATGACAATGATTGACATGATTCTGGTCAGTAGAATAGGCACATTTGAGGCAGGGGCATGCAGGTTGTCTCCTTTTTGTGCGGAATGAGGATGGAGGTATGTGGGTGCCGGCAGTTAGGGTGTGCATGCTACATGTATACAGGGTGGAGCTCGCATGTGGCTGTGGGCAGTGTCCAGCTGATGCGTTGCATTTACACTCTAGGGCAACATTGTACTACACATGAATGGACTTCAGTGACTATGGCATGTCTTGATTTGAGGCACCTACCTTCATCGCCTGATGTTGGTACTCCTCTTTCCATCCCTCCGACGCCTTCAATGCCTTCCATGCCTATCGTGCTGGCACATATTTCCTCCCACGGTTGGAGTTTCAGTGGGGATTCAGAACCTCCACCGGTAGCCAGGCCAAGGTTGTGGTTGGCGGGGATGATGCTTCTTACGCGTAGCCTAAGGTCATCCCACCGCTTCCTGCACTGCTGTGGGGTGTGGGGTACGGTCCCCACCGCGCTGACACGCTCTGCCACCAGGGCCCATATGGCCTTCTTTTTGGCTATCGCCGGCCTGGTCATTTGCGTCGAAAAAACTACGGCTGCATTGTCTTGGAGAGTCTCAGCCAGCATGCTCAGTTCCTCTCCGGAGAATCTGTCCTGGCGCTGGCGATCGCATGCCTTCTTGACAACTTTGGGCATTTTCGGGTGGTTAAGTGGGTAGGTGATGGGTTGGGACAGGTGTCAGGGTTGGATCTGGTGTTGTTGGGAAGGATGGCAATGGATTGTGTTTTTAAAGATGGCCGCCGTGCTGTTTCCCGTTCCGCCGCGATGACGCCATTTCCGGGTCTGCTTTTTTACGGTGAACGCTAATTACGGCCACCGCTGATTACGGTGGCCGCTAATTACGGTGGCCGCTGAGATGGGTGGCAGTAGTGCACCTTGCGCGGCCTACGATGCCGGTAGGGGCCCTTTCCGCCATGGCGTTATTTATATTACCGCCATGGCGCAATGCTCGTGCGCGATGGGTCGGAATGTGGCGCTCTTTCCGCCATTGGTCCACGGCGTAAACGTTCATTACGCCATGGCGGTAATGTCGGCTACTTACCGCCAGGGTCATAATGAGGCCAAATGTCTTTTAACTGTAGTCAAATAATGCAACAAATTGTAATGTTAATTTCTGTCCACTAGATGGCATTCGTGTCCATTGTTTCTATCGTGATTCTACTAATGCCATTACGTCCAATGACGTTTTCATGCTTCCGGTTGCCATTCTTTTTATTAGAAGATTTGTTTTGCTGGAGTAAGTGTTCTGTCTTTCATTTCATTCTAAATCAGGGCTTGTGGTGGGGAAAATATTCTGCCCAGGACGGCTTCTTATCGGAACAAAATACAATTGAATAGGTCGTGAAAAAACACTCTTTACACTCTCCTTTGGTTCTACGCCCCTAATAAATGTACACAACACTTCATACGTGGTACCCAGTGTGGGAAGTTTCTTGATTTTTATAGTTTGACGGGTTGCATATAGTCAAATGTTTTTCATAAACATCATACAGGGAGATAGATCACAACAACATAAACACTGATTGGTCCAATTGATTGAGCATCAGAACATGAAAATACATCAGTCACTGCCAGAACTTGATAGAAAGTGTACCAAAGTGAATTAATGAACATTTCCAACAAAGATAACAAGACAGATAACAAAATATTCTATAAGAGAACAGTGACAATACACTGTGGTTATAAAAGATGCATTGACATCGGGGTGTTTCAGCGGTCTGAGCGGGCTAAATGAGCCTCGTATCTGACCCGGCCTTCATCAGGACAGGGGGATGTATGAGATGAATATACGTGGAGTGATGTGGATAGGGAGAGGGAGAATTGATCAGGTGAATGTCAAAATGATATAATTAGTAGTTTAAGAATAACTGAATATTTTTACTGTGCCATGTTAGGAAAAATCATGGAGAAACATCTTACCAAAGGGATTAGTTAACCCTAGGCACAAATATGGACAACCGTCTTCAGTGGTGGTGGTCCCGGATAGCTCCTAATATCAAAAAGAGGGGAGGCCATTCAATGTGTTGCCCTTACAAGTGAGGCACAAAATCATGAACAAAGCGCTAACTGCTTGACCTTGCTTACCTCAGAGTGGATGCTGCAATCACTGGCTTTGGTACTCGGCAGAGGATATGTCCTAAAAGAGGACATTGTGTCAATATACTGTTTAAATGAATAATCTGAATATAACTGACAGTAACCCCCATCCTGATGAAGGCCATGTCAGATACAAGGCTCATTTAGCCCGCTCAGACGGCTGAAACATCCCAGTGTCTACGCATCTTTTAAAACCACAGTGTATTGTCACTGTTCTTTTATAGAACATTTTGTTATTTGCCTCTTTATCTTTGTTGGAAATGTTCATTAATTCACTTTGGTACACTGTCTATCAAGTTCTGGCAGTGACTGGTGTATATTCATGTTCTGATGCACAATATATTGGACCAATCAGTGTTCATGTTGTTGTCATCTATCTCCCTGTTTGATGTTTATGAAAATCATTTGACTATATGCAACCCGTCAAACTATAAAAATCAAGAAATTACCCACCCTGGGTACCATGTATGAAGTGTTGTGTACATTTATTAAGGGCATAGGACCAAAGAAGAGTGTAAAGAGTGTTTTTTCCCGACCTATTCAATTGTATTCTGTCTTTTGTTTCTCCGTGGATTTAAATGATTTTTTACTTTTTTGGGTATTTTTAACGCAGTATATGGATGTTCTTTTTCCCCCTGATGGTTCTGGAACTTTTTTGCATCATGTATTCGTTGGGTTCCACTTTTTTGTGCGGGATGTTTGGATTTTCTTATTTTTTGCATGGTTTTGTATCACGGTTTTCGGATGGATTTAATTTATCTGTGGATTTGGCATTTGGATGTTTTTTCATTGGATGGATTTTCATTACGTTTTCCCTGGATTTGCTTTTCTGATTCTCTGGACTCCTTGCTCTGTAAGTACATATTTACACATTTTGTTCTAATATATATTTCAATTATAGTAACATGCTTTTATATGGAAAATGTGTGATATTTCTGTGTTTTTTAAATCTTTATGGATTTTTATATGCACGTTAAAAGACCACAAAGTTTATGTTGAATGCAAGGCTGATTATGCAGTCATTTAAGTTTACTGTTCTGAATTTCTCTGCTCTTTCCTTGCATTTTTTCATATTTTGGACACTTTTTGCTGATCTTTTATGCAGATTTTTTCCACTTATTTTCTGCATGATGCTGTTTTCCTGTAAACCTGCTAATTTTATATTATTGTTAAAAGTGTCCACATTGTTGGTTTGGTATTTCCCATTGTGACATTTAGCCCATAGTGCCAGCCTTCTAACTTGTTATTGGTTTTTGGTGTTCCTCTAAAATGGCTGTATAGCAATTCCAGTACTCTATTTGCACCTTTAGTTGTTTCCTTCCAAATCTAGTCTGTGTGCCTATCCACGTCTCCTCAAAGTAGTTCAAGGAACTCTCTAGTTGACTTTCATGGCATTGGAAATAGCTTTCACTTACTGTGGGCATGCACACATTTACCAACTCTGTTTTCTGTACAAATGTTAATGTGCAGAAGTCTTTTATGTTGAATTGAAAGTCACTGTCAGATATATACATTTGTTGCAGTCCATGTTTCTGTTTATTTCTCCATAAAGCCTGATTAAACTGAAAGTAACAACCTTGTATTTCAGAATTTTTTTTTTTTAAATGCTGTTCATGGCGTTAATAGCAGATATCTCAAAATCCATGTTGCATTTTTGCGAGTTTTCTCAGGTATCTGCCATTTTTTCTTTTATTTTACTGAATATCTCATGGTAGCTTTTCTCTGCTCTGTGAGGCATTATGATGTATCCACGAGGAAAAAACTCATTTTCAATTTCTGCATGAATACTGTATAATTGTGCGAATGGTTTTGGACAACTTTTAAAGGTTCCATCCATCATCCACTGTTCTCTTGACATCAACCTCTGGAGATTTTGTTCACTGGCTAACATCAGGTATTTGTTGTCAATGTTTTCACTTTCGTGATATAAAAACCTTTCACCTTATAGTGTAATTTTAAGATTTTCTGGTATTTGCAAATCATTCATGCTTTTTGTGATTGTTGGCATATTCATTTTTGATGCTCTCTGATAAATGACCTGTAGTTTTAATAACTCTGTACAGGGCATTTCTGTAGTTAAATGTGGCAGCAGTTCGCCCAATATTTGTCTTAATATTTGGCCACTTGTTCCAGCATCCTGTGTTGATTTTCTTTTGAGTTCAGTTATTTTTCTTTTAACCGGTATTTTTGAAATATTTGGTTTGTGGTTGTGATTTCTTATGTATTCAATAGTGTAATTTACTGTGCGTGCCCTTCCTCTGCAATCTAACTTTCGATACTCCACACAATTACCCGTTTTTTCTATACTCGTTCTTTCAATATTATATATATATAGCCAGATTGATATAGCTGTTTTTTTCCTTTGTGCGAAACCATGTCATTTGCTTTCTCTATCTGTTACTCCTATATCATTTGCTTGTTCTTTTTTTTAAATAATTCCTTTTACATTCGGTTAACAACGTTTTCTTTCTTACCTCAAATAAGTTAGTTTTTCAACAAATCAATAGCCTTTTCCCACTTTGCTTTCCTGATGTTCTCCTACTCGTCACTTGTCTCCTCACAATCACTTTGTTGGCGGTTTAACAGACTTTTCTCTCAGAGCATTTGTTTACTCTTCCTGTAACTTGGGTCTCGCGTTCTTTGCTATCCCATCAGCTCACATCTGTTTTCTCGTGTTTCAGGAAGTGATTTCAAATGCTATTTGTCTTCTTTTTTTATTGCTAATAATATTATAAATGCTCATTATTTAAACCTCTGACATATTTTTATTGTATAATATGGCAAATACTGTAATATGTACTTCAAAGTTATACTTTCCTCAAAATTGTTTGTGCGAGCAATTAATCTGCTGTCTTTCCATCGCGAACAACTCAGCGGGCCTCAATACGACTTTTGCGTAATGGGTTAACGGGCTCTGCTAGTGGAGGCGGACCCGTTAAACCCATTACGCAAAACTACGAGGTTCCCTCGCGGGACCCAGTAATGACACCCGGTAAAACCAGTCCTATAGGGGTTCAGATGGGAATGGGGAAGGTCCGGGCCTGGGGCCTGGACTCCCAGAGGGAGGAATTATCGGGCCCTTCAAACTCGGAATGGCCCGGTAATTCCCCATTCTGGGAACCCGGACCCGGTTTTGGTGGCAGCCATGCCGCCAATAGCGGCATGGCTACTGCCAAAGCCGTAATGAGTCCCAGCCTCTGTAAAACAACCCTGATCCTTCTATAAGAACATGCTTATCAAATCCGAAATGAAATTGAAAGTCTGGCAGCACGCCTACCACTCCCTGCACATCAAACAAAATCTTACAGACTTTCAAATGTATGCAACCAGAAGAAAGGGACAGGAATACACAATTGGTCCCATGTGAGAGAGCAATCTGACTGGCTCACCCGCCCATCCGCTGCGCAGCAGGATTGCCAGATCGCAATCGTACACTTTCACAGTCTAGTGCCGTGTAGGCACAGTTAAACAAATTCTGTCTTGTGTAATCCCATAGGGTCGTGTAGTTCACCCTTTCCACAATAAAGAGCCTTGACTATACATTCTCAGAGTGCACCGAAAGATTGGAACTTTGAAAGTACTCCACTAATGACATGGAGCGTGTTGGCACAAAGGCAGGAGCCAACGTTAGATATCATGACATGCACCTAGGTTTTTGGACTCACAGACACTTTTAAACGGGACATATGACGATCATTGTAATTACGAATATAGCCTGCACAATGTAAATGGTAGATTTCTAATGGTCTACGGGAAAACCGCTAGAAATCCGACTGTAAAGACTAACACAATAAATGTGTCCCTGATCAGAGATTGATTTATGCAGCTAAAATGTGTACAGCAGATGCCAGAAAGAATACCAGGAAATATCCTGGCGATACGGGTGGGAAGCCTTCTAAGGTAAGTAGCCACTGATTCCATCATGCCGTTAAACACTTCACCAATTCACAGTGGCAAAAAGCTATTGTTTGCTTTTTTCATCTTTGTTTTATTTCAGTTCTGATTTTAATGAGACCTCGCCGTGGTTTTCACTTCCTGTGCAAGTGTTCACTGCATGCTGGAACGCTAGTGAAAATGGTTCCTGGATGTCACGAAACCACGAGGACGCAAGGGGAAGGGGTGGGCCACAACATTGCATGGCACACATTTCGATCAGGGCACTCTTTTGCGCAGGAAATAGGGGTAGTGCCCCCATTAACCAACAAAACGCCCCCTGGCAACAGGCAGCATGGTACACTGTGTCAGTGCCACCATTTACACACAGAGCCACAGGCAGTAAATGTGATTGACACGCCATCCTTGTGGATCGGCGAACGAAGGGTGAATTCGGAAAGTGAGGGGCTTGCAGGATCCAGGGTGAGAGAGGCTTTTGGGGGGTATTTGGGGGACAGTGTTATTGTCCATTTTGTGCTAAAGACAGAAGACTGTCGCTACAGTGATTTTGGCAAGAAACAGTATTTCCGTCACAACATTATTACACAGGAATAGAATATCTCTATCCCTATCCCCGCAGCCAATGGCGGTAAGGGACAGCGTGCACATACTTATGTCCTCACAGGCCATTTTGAACACTGTGAACAGGACACTGAAGCAGACGCTCAGTGATGACGTTGTCGATAGAAGGTTTGATCTCGTACAAGAACCGTGACATCCTACTGTCGAACCAGACAATGCTGATGCTCGCAGTAGTGCTTGTAGCGAGAAGGGCAGCCAGTGCAACGTGGACAGAAGCCTCTAATTAATAGCAGGGCAGCAGTGAAATGTACTCCGCAAACGGAGAAGCGCAGTCGCAAACAAGCAGTTTTACAAGACCGCGCACATTGACAGACTCTCGGCCCCTCATGAATGGACGCGGCGCGGGAGAACTATAGAGAGGCTTGCAGAAGCAGTGGCATGTCGAATGTGAACATTAATGCTTTTCATGATTCATTTTTCTCATTTTCAGGTGGCAATGGTGAGTGGGGTGCAGAATCGAACTGCAATGGTCGATAGACCAAAGTCTGTGCTGCACGTGAAGGTGCAGCATCACCGGCATATGGCGAGCAGACCTCTTCCAAAGAAAATAACCACCCTGTGTTTTCAATTCAGGTGGAAGATGATGTCAATAGCAACTGTCAGGCCCGATGAGTGGGTCCGAGGTTGCACTATGCCATGAGAGGCTGCATGTGGTAGAGAGGAAGGGATACATCATCACACATGTGTGATTACTTTGCATTAGAAAATAATGAATAGATTCTGGCAATATCTGGCATGTGTGCTAGTCAAAGAAGCTTGTTACCACTAATCTTTCTAGAAAATGCATCCCTGTGTATGTGACTGGTCAAGTACTTCCCACTACACAGGCTCCAAATTCACAAATCATGGACATGTTTATATTCATGGTGCATGCTTCATTCATGGATGGGAATGAGCAAGAAACGTGGGCTTGCAGTAATCCTGAGGGTTTCAGAGGACATGAATCACCTAACAGCCAACAGTTCCATTGGGTGTGGGGAGTCACTGATATTCAAACAATAGTGCAGCATGCAATACATGTTGTGAAATGTCTCCTAAATGGCAGAAGAGGTGGGCAACATTGTTTTGACACTAGTAACTTGAGCGAGAAACTCAACCTACAAATAGTAGATGGACAGTTATTACATGTTGGAATCATGATTAGTCAAATTCCATCATACAGCTGTAAAGAGTGCCATTGCATTTTAAATGTCCACTTACCAAGTAACCCCCCTTTTTTGGGGCAGACTGCCCATGACCTCTCGAATGCAGCTTCCACGCATAATGAGGGCTTTGTGGGTTGATTCTGGAAAATGTGCATTGGCAGAGGTGAAGGCCAGCTGTGCAGGTCATTTGCACACTGAAACCTCTCGTTGCCAAGACGACATCTGCCTGGCACAAATCATAAAAGATGCTGTCAGGGATCTTGCCCCCTTCATCACAAGGATCATAAACACCTCCTTCAAATCATGTCTGTTCCTACTAACATGAAAGACGATTGGGTTCTCCCCTTTCTAAAAAAAGCCTCACTTGACCCCACCATTCCGACCAACTACAGACCCATAACGACAGTGCCTTTTCTACTGAAAATTATCAACAATGCAGCCTTAATTGACTTGAAAACACAAATTGACCTTCTGAAAGACAACAGACAATATGCCCTACTCCTCCTGCTAGACCTCTCCACCGCCTTTGACTTGGTAGACCATACCATTCTCTGTGTAAACCTCACCTCATCTGCCAACTTTTCACTAGAAGCTTCTAACTGGATCAAGTCCTTCCTTAACAATAGAACAATGAGGGGTTTCTCCCCTACAGACTTGGCTGACCCCATTCCTATTGCCTGTGGAGTGCCACAAGGTTCTTGTGTCTCCCTCACTCTATATAATGCCTTTACTAAACCCCTGTTCGACATACTGGACCTCCTGGGTGTCATCTACACCAACTATCCAGATGACACCCAGATACTGATTCCCCTTTCAGGTTACTGCGACTCTGACAATGCCCTACTCAACAAAATCTACCTTGTCATTCAAGCATGGATGGCCACCCACAGCCTTTGCTTGATTGATGAGAAGACTGAAATTCTCATCCTAGGTGCCTCCCCTCACCTTAACAAACTAAACACCAAATACGCGTCCTTCAACATAGATGGCAACATAATCAAATCCGCCAAGGAAACTAAAATGCTAGGCTTTTATAGCGACTCCACGCTGAGTTTGAGGAAACAAGTCAATGCCACCGCCTCGGCCACAGCCTACACCTGTAAGCTTATTAACGCCTGCAAAGCTTACCTATCCACAAACAGCCACATCACACTAGCTCGTGCACTAATCTTATCTAAACTTGATTACTGCAATGCACTATATGCAGGAGCTAATGAACAAGTTTTAAACAAATTGCAAACCTTACAAAACAATGCTCTGAGAACAGCTATGAGTACTCCTAGGAAAGAACACATCACTGAAATAAGACGGAGCTACAAATGGCTATCTATTCGAGACAGAATATATTTCAAACTTGTCTCCACCACTCATAAATGTCTCAACAATGCTGCCCCCCAATACCTCAAAGACAAAATTATCCGCAAAACTTCCTCCAGGCCAACCAGGTCAGCCAACTCCTGCTGGATTATCACTCCTCACTTCAACCTAAAAAGAGCTGTTGGCTCTAGCTTCCCGATTTAAGCAGCCTCAGCATGGAACGCCCTCCCACTTAACTTAAGAACGGACCAAACCTTCCATAGTTTCATAATGAATACAAAAAAGTGGCTCCTCACTAGTGACGTTTTTGCCCTCACTGCTAGGACTCGATAACGGCCATCTCACGACTACTATACTGCTCCCTCTTACTAATGATTGTCAACATATGATTGTAAATTATTGCCACCTACTTTTTGTATTACTCATTTATGCCTGTACATCTCTTGTCTGCCTTAACTTTGTGTATATGTATTTTAAGCTGTCTTGAAATGCACCCAGTTACCTCAGGGTCCGGAGCGCTTTACAAATAATAAAACAAACAAACAAACTGACTGACTGACTGAATACAGGATTGTTCAGGTGTGAAAGATCTGCTTCCTGTCCTTTATGGGTACTTGTCTAACATGCAATGCATGAACTGCTCCAACAAAGTTAGGGAATGAAGCAATAGCATAGCAATCTCATGTCACCCTGAGGATCCCCACAGGCGTTTTAGGCAGCACTATTCTGACATAACAGACACCAGTGCTAATGTTCCTTGGACAGATCCTGGCGCATTGAAATGCAATCCTGCGAGCAGCATCACCACCGTCACCAACAGGAGTGTGGATGGATGAATCGCATTGTTGGGATCAAGTCTCCTTCAATTGGCCAGTCAACCTGTAGACTTTATTTCTAAAATACTATTTCATAAGCGCGACAAAGCAAAAAATAAACACACAGTACAAGACAGCACTAAGACACAATGTTGAAAATATGAAACTTCCTAAAAATAAAACCGTAAATAAAATAGACCATATTTTTACAATGTAGAGAAAGCAGTCACATCTTGGCAGCATTTAGTGTTGCAATGTTTTGTTATACGTCATAAAGATCGGTGAAAGACATGCTCTCTTTAAATTATTTAAGACGGGGTAAAAGAATAAAGAATGGGTCAGATAATCCACCGAATTCCCATAACAATAACAAAGTGGAGAAACGGCCTGCATCTTACTAGAATTCAACATAGCAACTACATTTAACTCTAAAAGGTACATGATGCAGCCCCCTATCGAGTCTGTATGACTTAAGTTAATTCTCATCAGACATGTCAATCAAGTTGATGAAATCCTTTCCTAGTAAGGACGTTTTCTGCCTACCAGCTACCGTTGCCATGGCCTAGGAGCTGTTCATCTGATGTGAACTGCAACACGCACTGGATTCCCCACATTTGCAACATCCTGCTACTGCAATGCATGCATGTGGAAAATATAGAACTGCTGCCTAGCGTGCTATTCTACACTCTGTAATTGTTTGTCGTGCCTTCAGAGCTGAACTGACTGTTCTCATCTACTGTGCTTTCCCAACTAAAAGCGAAACGCGAGGGAGAGTCGAGTACCATCAAAATTACCAATTAGGAAGATTTGTTAAATGTCTTATAATCACTAGATCGTTCTGTGATTACGAGAGACCACTCCGATGTTGGTAACTGGGCATGCGCAGCACCGTCTATGTCTCCACGGATGAAATGCATGGTCATCTTCACTTCAACTTACCGATTGTGAAAACGGTCGACATGCAAATGTGCAAATTCAACTTTCTTCAAAATCTCTCCGACATGTAGATTTTGCCTCTAATGTCATTTCTGTAACAATTCTGACTAACACCCTCAGTGTAATGGTTGTGAGCAAGTGCAAGTGGATCTAAGTCACGTGGCATAAGCCCCACCCACCTGTCAATCACTGCTAAGCTGTTGGTGCCTTGCTGTTTTGCTGCCCTTCTTCCCTGATTAAGCAGTGCTCCTGCCTCTTTTCCTTTGCAGTTGGTGAGTAGGTGTAAGTGGATCTAGGTCACGTGACCTAAGCCCCACAGGCCATCCCCACCATCACCAGGCAACCCCAACGTCAACAACATTGTCCCTCCTGTAAGGCATGGACTCTGCAATGCAGCAACCTCACCACTATTAGCCGGAGGTTGATGCTTGCCAACGTCTGCTCAGCTATCACCCATGCAGCAGACATCACCGACCTGTGGGGTTTAATAAAAGGCCCCAAACTGAAGGTCCATGTGAAAAAGGCCTACCTGTCATTACCAACGGAAAAGCAGCATTTTAATTCACAAAGCAAGAAGAAATTCAATGGACCCTTTTACATGAAAAACAGGATTTTTGAACACTGACACAAAAACGGCTTTACATGTGTGGTTGCAGTTTAAATGCAAAAAATGGACCCCTGCTAACATAAAAATGTCAGCCAAAATACATGGTGCGTGTTGACAAAAAGGAATGTATATTATGTTTCGCAGGCTAAATACCAGTCAACATTTGAAAAGAAAAGCCCACTTTGTTTCCATTAACATTTTTCTGTCAGCCCAAGGCAAATCTTTTGGCTTGTAGGCGGTAAAGTTCACAAAGAACTTCCCCACGGGCAGCCTGGCTTGCACACCAGCTATTTACAACTGCAATAAAATGTGGCCTGCCTGAAAGGTGTTGTCCCTGAAGACTGGGCTCTGTCCAGAGACAAATGGCCTTGGCTGGTGCATCTCTGGAATGTACAGAGGAGGTGTTACAACAGGGGCTTACAATTAAGAGGAGCAGAACTTTGAAAGAAATACAAGAAATGGATGTCCTTCAGATCAAAATAGTGGCCCCCTCCAGAAAAGAGGGCAGACCTTGTGACATCACAGGGCCAGCTCGGCTCATTATCTACAGTGGGTGATCTCTGTGTAGCAAATGCATCCACTCTTTATGAGCTGAAACTCCAACTTCAAACAGGCAACCATCTTCAAGGAGGCTAATATAAACGCTGGCCCAGAGAGACAGATGGTGTGGACGAAGAGAAGCTCATATTTGCACATATGCCTGAAAGGTGTTGTCCCTGAAGACTGGGCTCTGTCCAGAGACAAATGGCCTTAGCTGGTGCATCTCTGGAATGTACAGAGGAGGTGTTACAACAGGGGCTTACAATTAAGAGGAGCAGAACTTTGAAAGAAATACAAGAAATGGATGTCCTTCAGATCAAAATAGTGGCCCCCTCCAGAAAAGAGGGCAGACCTTGTGACATCACAGGGCCAGCTCGGCTCATTTTCTACAGTGGGTGATCTCTGTGTAGCAAATGCATCCACTCTTTACGAGCTGAAACTCCAACTTCAAACAGGCAACCATCTTCAAGGAGGCTAATATAAACGCTGGCCCAGAGAGACAGATGGTGTGGACGAAGAGAAGCTCATATTTGCACATATGAATATTAAATTTGTTCAAAAGGACTATTAACATTTAGGCATTTTTCTCAGCAACTATAAGTCAGATTTTATTCATGAGTAATGTTTTAGATCATGCACAGACAATTTGGTGATATAAAATGCATCCACCTGCGAATTACAGAACTGTAATTGCCAGATAAACTAGGTTACTGGCTGGTCTGAAAATTTTCTGATTTTAAGAGTTAGCGAATAGGTGGAGGGTGAAATTAGGAATATGGATAATAAATGACATGTTCCTAACTGTTATGTTTTTTGTAAAAAGAGGCAGAAAATGTCCACACGGCCATACAGCATGGTGCGGACCTTGTTGTTGTCTTACTACATTCCCCCTCATTAGCTCAATCAGAATATATATATATATATATATACATATATATATATATATATATATGTATATATATATATATATATATATTTTGGCAGTTATTAGTAACATTACCATAAAATTAGTTTTCGCCAAAAATTGTGACATGAAAACAAATGGCAATTACAAATGAGAATTGCCATATGTCTGCTCAAGACTCTTAAACCAATCCGTAGCGAGAGGCAGGAGTTGGGAGGAGAGAGAAGGGTGACTGTCCAATCCTACTTGCGAGAGCCCTTGCAGGGTACTCGGCCAAGATTGTAAACTTGATGGTGTCATTGCTGCTTTATAAAGTGGAATGAACTATGAGGAAGGGACAGAGCTGCTGAAATTTACCATCGGGAGAGATGCTGAAACGTACCATCTGACAGCTCCAAGGAAACACCAGAGGAGATTGCTGAGAGTGCATCTGTGTGGAGCTGTCTATTTCTGGGAAGGCCTAAAAGCTGACTGGGTCCTTTGGTGAAGTGCTGGGGGCCATCCTTGAGAGTGGAGTAACCAGACCCCTGCCCAAGCTTTCCAGAGGGTCATGAAATGCAGCTGGCTTTCCTGAATTTTAAAGAGAGATTTTCTATGTAAGTAGAACTGAGCCCTGGTAAACCAAAAGGTGGGGGGAGTCTGCTTGCCTTAAATCATTTTCCTTTATAGCAGATGGAGAGGGGCACAACTGTGTAGATCATTAGCCTATTTAACTACAAATGTTAATTTATTTTAATTTATTCCCTTTGGCAGAACACTATGGGGTGGTTTTTGTTAAAATTTGAAATTAACAAAGCTCACTTCTCAGTGTGTGGTGAAAAACTATAGCCTTTCATTTTATTGGGTAATCCTTTTTGTCCTGTTGACCAGACTTATTTAAGGAAGAGGGGTGTCTTTGCTCTTAAATATGTCCAATCTTTTTTCCAGCTTCCCCAACACAGGCTTTTCAGTGGAGGGGGCGGGAGAGTCTGAAATCCAAAATTCTTCAATCAACCTAATTTTTTTGTCAGACTTCCCCCAACCCAGACCAAAGTAGGGGGTATCTGACAAGCAAACAGATAAATAACCCTGTGTTATTTTAAAGGAAAAGTGTGAGTGAAATAATAATTGACAAATGCATTTGCCCAAATTTGTACAATAAATTGCTAGTCTTTTAAGTGCACAGGGAAATCGAAATTGCACAGCACTGCATTTGTTTGTGTTCACTGGCCAGCATTAATTATTTCTTGAATTGAAACTGAGATAAAGTACTGTGATTTGTGTGTTTCCCCAATTCATTTGTGCGATTTATTTGTGTAACAAGAAGTTGATTGAGAGCCATAAAGAAGGTGGCAGTGTAGTTTGTGCAATTTTTCTTAACATCTAATTCAAGTAAACATAAATATAGGTCCTGTACAGTGGCCTGGTTCTTGAATCATTGGTAGCGTAGGGAGAGGGACCCAAGGGTTATTAGATGAATTGGAGATAGCGCTTAGTAAAATAATCCATTAAACAATTTGTTGCATGACAGCTTGAGTGGGTAGGGAAGGAACTCCTGTGTTGAGGGTGGCCTCTCAATAAACCGTTACAGACCTCATCACTACACACGACCTTGGTGCCATCTTGATCACCTGACCTGACTGACACCCACCTAAACCCACATCCTAGACATCCTTGTTTGTAACTTCTACAGCATCCAACACAGAGACCAGCCAAACAAGACAGGAGGCAGCATTGCAGTAATCCACAAGACCTTGCAGCCCTGCACCATACTTGACGTCGACAACATTGGCTCCTTCGAAGTCATGTCCTGCCACTTCCCACTCTCCCCGACAAACACAGTCACCTTACATCTCATCTACATACCACCTAAACCCAACACCGCCTTCAAATGAGACTTCACCTACATGATCACCACCATGACTCCCACGCACGCCAACATCTTCCTAGGCAATTTCAACCTCCCAGGCAACAAGGTCACCAAGCCAATGAAGGAAGCTCTCCTCTGCCTTCTCGACACCTTCAGCCTCACACAGCACACCAAAGACCCAACGGATGACAAAGGTAACATCCTTAACCTAATCATCACTGCACTGCCTTCCCTCCACTACAGCTCTGCTCTCTGGCTTGATAGGTCTGACCAACTGACTGTGCCGTTCAACATCCTCCACACCACCCCAGTCAAGCACTACCTGCAGAAACCCATCAGACAAACTTTCAGGTCCTTCAACAACTTCCCGGTGGAAGACCTCATAGTAGAGCTCACCAACCTTCACCTCACATGGCCCGAAACACATCGAACTGAACTGTGACTCTCTATGGAAACACTCAATGCCACTGTCTCAGCCTCCATCAACCGACACACACCTCTGAAACAATGCACCTGCAAACCAAACCCATCAGCACCCTTGTACATGCAAGAACTCAACCTCAGCAAAAGGGTCATCAGGAAACAAGAGAAAACCTGTCAACGCTCCAGGAGCCCATCCGACCTGTCGATCCACAAGAAACTCCAAGCAACCCAAAGACAACCAATCAACACAGCCAAGGCCTTCTACTATCAGAACACCATTGCAGAAGCCAACAAAAAAAGCAGCGCCCTCATCAAAGCGGTCAAGCACTGCATCAACCCATTACACAACTCTGCCATACCACACTCAATCGTAGAATCCACTGCCAGCAACACCTTCTTCATCAAAAAAATCAGCAAGATTTGCCAGCACATAGACACCAGCTCTGCATCCACAGACCCACCTCACATCCCTACTCGCAAAATCTCCACACTCTGAACAACATTTCAGACACTCTGCACAGAGGACCTGGTAGAAACCCTGGCCGCTCTCAAAGCCACATCCTATGCAGACGACATCCTCCCAGCATCCAACCTCAAGACCCTTCCTGCAGAAGCTTCCTTCCCTAGCTGGAGATGATCATCAACAGCTCCCTAACTCAAGGCACCTTCTCATCGACCCTAAAGACTAGACAAATCCTCCCTCTACTAAAGAAAGCCACTCTGGATCCTGACAACCTAGGTAACTATCGCCCCATCACCCATCTTCCCTTCCTATGTAAGATCATCAAGAAAGCGATAGCCGTGCATCTGCAGAAATACATCAACACCAACAATATCCTCCAATCCTACCAATCCAGCTTCAGACAGAGATGCAACACAGAGACAGCAACCATACAGGTGGTCAATTACACCCTCAACATCCTTGACAATGGCCGCCCCTGCCTCCTGGTTCTACTCAACCTCTCAGCCGCTTTTGCCACAGTTGACAACCAGGCGCTCACAGACAACCTGCATTGGTGCATGGGGATCAGCAAACTTGTCCTACACTGGTTCAAGTCCTACCACGCCAACCACAAGCAGTTTGTTCAGATGGACTCCTCTAGATCAGCAATGCAACCCATCACCTGTGGAGTCCTGCAGGGTTCCATCCTCTCCCCAGTGATCTTCAATCTACATATGAAGCTGCTAGGAGCCCTTCTAGCCACACACAACATCCACATCCACCAATACAGCATTGGCACACAACTATACCTCAAGATCGACTCCATCAAAGACATCCACAGGCTCAAAACCTGTCTCTTACTGATCCAGTCTTGGATATCCAGAGCATACTTGAAGCACAACCCCTCCAAGACTGAATTCCTACTACTCACCAACAACAAACACCCAGACATACAGACCTGGATTTCAATCATGAACCCTGAGGGCTTCTCACCTGTGCTTGCATCCTG
Source organism: Ambystoma mexicanum (assembly GCF_040938575.1). Lineage (NCBI taxonomy): Eukaryota > Metazoa > Chordata > Amphibia > Caudata > Ambystomatidae > Ambystoma > Ambystoma mexicanum. Next base: position 810,001,533 of record NC_090931.1, on the reverse strand, counting down.
TGCCATGACTCTCGGGTTCCGCATCGACAAACACCTCTCCTTCAAGACACACATGGCTAAGAAATCTCAGATAGCTTGGTATCAGGTCTCCCTCTGGCAGAAAGTCAAGCCCTTCCTCCCTCCGAACTGCTTTAGATCCACCGTTCAAACACTGGTGCTATCCCACTTGGATGATATGACATGATATGATAGTTTATTTATAACGCACTTAATACCCAGAGGTTTCTAAGCGCGGACCCGGGATCAAAAATGTGGTGCTCCGTGTCATCTTGCTTCCAAGGCGAGCACGTTACCCCTGAGCTATCCTCCCGGGGTGATCAATGCATGCATGGTGATCAATGCATGAATGGTGATCAATGCACTCCTTGAAGGCCTGCCAACGTCCTCCCATATGCCCCACAGAATTGTTCATCATGCGGCTGCACACCTCATCAAGTTCAACGCAGATTCATCAACATCCCCCAGCCCTCATTGACTTTTACTGGCTCCCACTGCATGCTCGAATCACCTTCAAGTCTTGCTGCATCATCTATAAGGCAGTTGCCCTTAATTCACCCAGCTACCTTACAGAGAAACTCAGCATCTCCAGTGGACAGTGCACCATCAGAAGCCAGGACACGTACAGACTTGAAAAAAGGAAAGGACCAGAAAACAATTTGGAAAAGAACTTGAGACCCACCTCTTCAAGGAGTCTCTCCTGAAAACCTAGACCATCATGTCACCCCCGCACCACCTGACTCGCTAGACGTCATCCACCCCTCTACTCCCTGTCTCCCTGTACAGCTGTACCCCTCCTCAGGACCCCTCGGTATCTTACCACCGATTTATACCTGTTCTGTTGTTACCTCTGAAAGCGGTCTGTTATGCATCTGGACTATTTTACACCTCTGTAAAGCGCTCTGTTGCTTCTCGAAGCTAGGTCCACGCTCACTAAATACCATAATAATATTTATATATTTATTTATTGTTTGCTTGTTAGACGAGGCTAGTGCTGAGGATAGACAGAAGCTGGGGGTGATTCAGTGTGGGAGGTTCCGAGGATGCATAAGGGCCCTGCACACCAGACAAGCAATTATGAGATTAGCAGAGGAGAGTGGGGGGAAGGAGGACGTAAAGAGGAAAGTCTTGAGGAGCTTATGGAATTTAAGAAAATCCTGCTCAAGACGAAGAGGGAGGGGGAGGCTGTTCCAAAGAAGGGATCCAGCTGAAGAAAGTGATCGACCCCCTGCCCTTTGAAACGCTTTACACACAAAGAGTTGGTGCCAGACAAGTGCAGGGGTCTAGAGGGGGAATATTTAGTAAGAGAGAGCTGCAGATGGTTTGGTCACCGGCCCCAGACAGCCTTGTGGATGATACAGAGGGATTTGAATTTAATCAGTGAAGCAACCGGGAGCCAGTGAAGACTTTTTTAAGCAGGAGAGATGCGGTCCCTGAGCGTGAGGCCAACGATAAGACTTGCTGCCCTATTTTGGATTCGCTGGAGAGGTCGCAAAGTGGAAGAAGGAAGATTCAGAAGGAGGTTATTGCAATAGTCAAGCCTAGAGAGAACCAGGGCTCTGGTAACATTGAGCTTCTGGGAGGAGGTGAGAAAAGGTAGAATTCCTTTGAGAAGGAAGAGTTCAAAGTGGGACTTCATGGCAATGTCCTGAGTGTTTGGGAGGAAGGAGAGAGAGGAGCCGACGATGACTCCAATGTTTCTGGTTTCAGAAGAGGGAACAGGGGGAGATCCCATGAAGGAAGGCCAGAGTAAAGGAAAGAAGTCGGGGGCAGGATGGGAAGGATCTCTGTTTTGCTGGCATTGAGGCAGAGATCATTGGAAATGCACCAGGCCTGGATGGCAGAAAGGCAGTCAGGGATGAGGGAAGGTGCAAGAGAGTCAGCAGGAAGTTTTAAGAATAGTTGTGTGTCATCAGCATACCACTGGAAGTTGCAGGAGAAGGAGGAGATGAGGAGTGCCAACTGAGTGAGGTAGATATTAGAGAAGATAGAGCCCTGGGGGGCACGACACATGCAGAAAGAGGTAGGAGAGGAGAAGGAGGCCAGGATGACTTGAGAGGACCAGTCAGTAAGAAAGGAGGTCAGCCAGTCCAGTGCCTGCTCTGAGATACAAGGGTGTCATGGAGCCTTTGTATGAGGATGGAGTGGTTGACCATGTCAAATGCAGAGAGGAGAACATGAAGCATGGAGACCGCTGGGGAGTTGGACTCAAGAGATGCAAGCAGTTCTTCACAGGTGTTCAGAAGAGCAGTTTGCATGCCTCTGGATTCTCGGAATCCAGATTGATGGTCATGGAGACCACCAACAAGTTCAGTTTGAAAGTTGAGTTGGGACAGGGCCAACTTCTCTATCGGTTTCCCCAGAAAGGGGGTGATGGAGATACAGCGGTAGTTGGCTGGACAGATAGGGTCTGCTGACAGTTTCTTAAGGAGGGGCGCACAAGGGAGTGCCCTGAGGGAGGAGGGGAAAGAACCGGTAGAAAATGAGTGGTTACAGAGATCAGTGAGTGCAGGAACAAGAGAGCCAATGTGGTTCTCAATGGTTCGGGAAGAGCAAGGGGAAACCTGTTTGGAAGAGACCTTCATGGAGTGGACAACTCTGTGACTTCATCAGGTGAGACTAGGGCAAATGAGGAGAAGGAGGCAGGAGGAGGGTGAGTGGCCAAAGGAGGCAACGGGGAGAGGGATGGGTTGGGAGAGTGTCTAACAAGGATGTTCAGGATGTCCTGAGTTTTGGTGGAGGAGTTAGTGGCGGCATGCATTTCAGAGGGCCTGAGAGGCATTAGGGAAGGAGGGCACTGTGCAAGGGTTGGCTAGTTCCCTGCAGTTTTTGAAGAGCTCAGCCGTGTTGTTAAATGGGGTAGATACCTGTGCCTGAATGTGGGCCCTTTTCTTGACACAGATAGTCTGTTTTGCCTTTGGAACAGGCAGCAGGCCAGTTTGTCAGCGGGTGCGCCTGAGGTATGCCACTTCCGTTCTACAGCTGTGCACTTTCGCTTCAGGGCTGCAAGTTCAGAGTCATACCAGGTACTGCAATTAGAGGCAGGTTTCAGGCAGATACTTACGACTGGCGCAAAAATGTCAAGGCTGTTGGTGATCGACAGGTGGAAGTTGCTGAGAGCAGTGTTGGTGGTAGAGTGTGAGTTGGGAGGACATGGGGATAAAGGTGAAAGTTAAGGCAGCAGCTGACATTAGTTTCATCAGGCGGATGTTTGTGAACAAGGTTGGCAGGGCTTTTGGAGGTGAGATCACACTACCATATCGAGCTGGGTGGGAGGAGAGAAGGGAGTGGTCTGACCAAGAGAGTGGGGTGACCATGGGAGATGAGAGAGGGAGGTTGTAGTGGATGAGGATGTACAGAGTGTGTCCAGCAGAGTGGGTTGGGTCAGAAGGGAAAATGGAGAGATATAGAGAGGTGCAGAGGTCAGTGGAATAGAAGCTGTGCCAGGGGAGTCCAATTGGATGTTAAAGTCACCCAGGTGCAGAAGGTTGGAGGAGGTAGAAAGTAAAGCGGAACAGAAATCAGCCCTTTCAGAGAGGAACAGGGAGGTAGCGCCAGGTGGCCGGTAGATGGTAGCAAGGGTCGGGTGGAGAAAGGAGAGATTACCAATTTGCATACCAGGTTCTCAGAGGAAGAGTAGAGCTGGGTGGGTAAGATGGAAGAGGAAAACCACTCTGGAAAGATTAAGGCAACCCCACCACCAGTAAGGTGAGGTTGTGGCTTGGAAATTATCTTAAAGCTGTTCAGGAGGAGGAAGTCAAAAGCAGTGACTGAGCAGGTATTGAACCATGTCTCAGTAAGAGCGAGAATGTCAAGGTCAGTATCTTCAAGAAGGAGGCAGATGTCAGCAGAGTGTTGGCTGAGGGGGCGATCTCTGCCGTTGAAGGTTGTCTGATGTGGAGTATAGGGACATGGTACTTCAGTCAGAGGACGGGGGGCAGTGGGGGAAGAAAGGGGAGAGGACAGAGAAGGAAGAAAGTTAATGAGGATGGAAGGATCCGGTCAAAGAGAAGGACCCTGAACCAGGATAGTGCCAGTGTGATAGACATTAATGCTGCAGCGTGAGGAGGAGAAACCCGCCAAGGGGTCTTCCCACTTAGTGGCACCATTAATGGGAGAGGATGTGAAAGGGGAGAGAGTAGAGATGTAGAGTAGAGAACAAAATAATAATAATACGGATTACCATGCATAACCTAGGCATTCCTCTACCCCCCCCCCCGTACCCGCAAGAAGTCTGAAAAGTAGGCTTGCGAAGGCAGTGTCTTTTTATACACACATTTTTTGAGGCTTTAGGGGTGAATCAAAATTCAAATTGCTCTAGTCTTTTGTAGGAACTCGTGAGGATTCCTAGGGTGTAACGTGTTTGTCTTGGGAGCAAGACAACACAGAGCTGCATGAGCTTGAATCCAGGTCTCGCGCTTACAGACTGGTCTCCGGCATGAAGCACAAGAATTGTCACAAAGTGAAGGTCTTAGTTATGGAGCTTGTGAAGAAGAACGCATCCCACACAACCGGGCCAGACGCTGAGCAAAAGCACTGCTATGTAAATAGGTTAATCGTGTTGCTGGGCTGTCAGAGAAGAAGGGTTGCAAAGCTCTACCCCTGAATTAATCATGAATAAACAGAGGTAGGCTGAGTTTTCTAGCCAGCACAAGGACGCAAACACTCAACAGAATTGACAACCGCGGGAGAGCAACAACTCAACGTGCTTCTCCTGCAAACGTTTTAAAGAGGTAGATTGCCAGATTGGCTTAAATACTGGAATAATGTCAGTAGCAAAAATCACACTGGTTTCAGGCGAAGCTGGTCTGCTTCACACTGACGACTCAAGACAAGACACCATCACAAGGAACTGGGAAACCTTAGGGTCACTGTCACAAGTGGCCAAAGGGAAGGTCAAGCTAGCCTTTTATCCACCCGAGCTGGATAAACTGAATACCAGATCTGCTGCGGAGATAGTCTTTTTACAGATGCTTTTCTAGTAGGATTTAGAGCCTATTTCTCTGAACAATGTTGATAGATAAAAGATCTGAGGCATAAGAACAAACTATTGTGTCCAGGATCACACAAATGGAACAAGGGATAAAGCTGGGATGAGAACTCTGATCTACTTTCATAGCTAACAATGTATCTTGTAGTCCATATCACACTCAACAACGAGTGAAGTAAAAAGTCTGAAGCAAATAGAACTGAAGCTATCGTAACCCATTGAAATATTTAATCCATTCTATTGCCCACAGCTACTTTGGTGTCCTTAGGTTGCTGCTATACCACAGATATATAACAGCAATAAAACTGGTATTTTGGTCTACTTCTGTTCATAACAAATGACTTCCAGTTCACCACCAATGGTAAATATGGCAGGTGATAATTGCTGATACTGTAAGGAGGCACTGCATCAATGGTAATGGTAATAGCATTGTTTAAATTTAAAGCGCCTAGACACAGGCAAGTGTTTCAAAGCTCTCAAGGTGGTTTGGAACAAGGGGAGGAAACCAACAGTTGCTCAGAGCCCTTGAAATCCAGAGGCGATAATATTCTCCACAGGCAGTGTAAGTCCATAGAATACATTTAACAGTATGAGACACTGCAAATAGGCCTGACGGCGATTCTGCAGATTATACCAGAACAATTAAGGGGTGTAGAAAAGGGAGTACAGACAGACAATCTTCGGCACGAAGTGTACGGATCATGCAAGTGCACAGACATTAACAGGGAGGTCCAAGTGCACCCAGTCGGTGGAGACTGTGGTAAGTGCTGAGAGAGCCACTCTCTAGTGCTATTTCTCAGTGCAGTGAGTGTGGATGGAGTGAAGGGCCCTTAGGCAAGTGCGAAAGAGGACTGGAGGGTGCCAGGGATTCTGAGGTACACCAGTCGACCAGTCAGCAAGCTGTGAAGGATGAGGAGGGAGAGAGGTAAAAAGAAGAAAGCTGGGTTAGTGGTGTAGAGGGAGAGAGAAGGGAGAGAAGAGGAAGGTATTGAGGAGTTTCCAGAATTTAAGAAGATCAGGCTCAAGATGGAGGGTGGCAGGGAGGCTATTCCAGAGGGAGGCGCTTGCTGAGGATAAGGATCTCCCTCCAAATCTCTGCTTGAAGTACCGGCTCACTCGCAAGAAGGTTGGAGGTAGATGAGCGGAGGGCTCAGGAGGGACAGTATTTAGGTAGGCAGCATTGTAGGTAAGTAGATTCCAGGTCCCAGAAAGCCTTGTGAATAATGCAGAGGGTCTTGAACTTGACCCTTGCAGCCACGGGGAGCCAGTGAAGGCATTTCAGCGCCAGAGAGATGAAGTCCCTGGACTTGAGGCCAAGGATAAGTCTTGCGGTTCTGTTCTGGATGAGTTGTAGAGGTCGCAGGGCCGAAGAAGCGAGGATGAGGAAGAGGCTTTTAGAATAGTCCAGCCTAGATAGAACCAGGGCTCTGAGACAGTGAGCAACTGGTGGGAGGTGAGAAAAGGTAGAGTACCTCTGAGGAGGTGTAGTTGATAGATATTTTAAGAGATTTCTGAAATGCGAGAGGAGACGGAGAAAGTGGAATCAAAAATGATCCCAAGGTTTCTTGCCTCACAGGTGGGTGCGGGCACAGGGCCAAGGGAGGGCAGCCAGAGTGAAAGTGGGAAAGCAGGAGCAGGGGTCCCAATGCAAAATATCTCAGTCTTACTTCCATTGAGGCAAAGGTCATTTGCAGCACACCATAACTGAATAGCGGACAGACAGTCAGATATGAGCGAGGAGGAGGAGGTGGCTGAGGGTAGCCTGAAAAATAGTTGTGTGTCATCCGCATAACACTGGAAGGTAGAGGTGAAAGTGGCAACCACACGTGCGAGGACCGTCATGTAGACGATGAAGAACCAGTGTTTGCTGTTGCTAACTATATTTGAAAGGATGGAAGCTAAGTATAAATGTTTGGAGTGCAAGCTTGTTGATTATGAAAACTGCTTTGTTAGTAAGAAGGGAGCTGTGAGGCTAGTGAGCCTGATTATGCATGATTAATAAAGTTATGTGGTCTCCCTCCATGTCTAAACATTATTTAATTGGGTCCTTTTCTGTCGGTTTCTAAACAAAATCTTTCTTATGTTAGATTTCATATTTCATTTTGTGATTATTTTAACTTTTTTTGCTTTGTGGAAACTGATTTTGATGAGGATGAGAAGGAGGAAGGGGAAGAGCAAAAGGAGAAAGAGGAGTAGCCAGAGGAGGAAGATAAGAGGAGAAAAGTAGCTGTGAGGAATCCAGTCTCTGTTTTTCTGTTTCCTACGCTTTTCATAGTTAGGAGCAAGGAGCTTGCAGTCTCAAAGGAGGGGCACCTCAGCTCTCCTCCACTCAAGGGTGGGTACTCTTAGCACACAGACACAGTAGTATGTGAACATACGAGGATAGCATATGAGGTGGGGCTGGGTGTAAGGAAAGTGACGGGAGATTTTATTGGCAAATTAGATCCTCACTGTCTGAACGCTTGGTCATCGCAAGATGGCCTGAAGAAACAGACTAACATGAAGCCCAGTCCACAGGAACGACTCACTTAGGGTGGAAGACAATCCAAATTCTTCCTAGCGCTATGCCTTTCCCCATCCAAGCTATGCTTACTTAGCCATTCCCTTGGGCATAGAAGGGAAAGTATGGAAGGACTTTAAGAACAAACTCCATTACTGTACTGTTGTAAGTGGTAGAGACTTACTCTTTCCCCTGGCAGTCCTGATAAAGTTCTGAGATGAGGCAAAAGGATAGACGAGTAGACTGTGACCCAGTTTTCTTCCGATATTATATAATGGGAATTCTCTGGGCAGGAAACACCCACACATGATGGAATTGACCCCCAGGTGAAAGAGAAGGAAATATCAAATGCCATTGAGTTTTCAAAGTGTATATGCATATTTAAAATGTCAGATTAAATCCAAGTAGTATGGGGTCATTGTGAAATTGGGGTAGCTTGGGATCAGCAGGCACCCATGTAATATGAATAAAGACTGGTCAAATCTAGTCCTGTGGACTTGGCCAAACCTTTGCTGGTTGGGTGGCTCTGATGGCTCAGCTAACAGAGATGAGAAATGTAGATTATTTCTAGTACAGTCAAGAAAATCTTCAAAGATTCTATCCTTGGGGACCAGGAAATCCTCATTGCAGATCCCATCCACTACTCTCCATATTTATGGGAATGTCAAAACAGAGCCTTTAAATGCATCCTCCTTATATACCCGTGGCACATAACCTTGAACTATGCTGCTGTTGTTAGGAGACTGCTTCCCAGATAAAATTGAGAAGCTAGTATTCTTCATTAAGGAAGCTTGGGAGCAGAGAACAGTAACGTATTTCGAGAATGAAAGGAAATGTGAATCGTGGCATCAATTAAAACCACGTCAGTTTGCCATAAGGCGAGATACCCAGATCAATATTCAGACAAAGCTTGAACTCCAGGTAATAACCATAATGGGAAAAAACTAGAAGAACGCTACCTGACATTACAGGGAAGGTGCCACGACTGTATCACTGGAGCACCAATTGGTACTCATTGCTGACTATTTGGGACTCATTTATCAGCATAATCATCCCTGGATAAGACTGATTCATAATGTTGCCTTTACTTTCTGTTTGCAAGACTTTGGTGCTGCATTGCTTAATTTCACAAACTACATATCTCATAATGCACCTTGTTGCAGTTCTCACTCCCTGGTTATTCCTATGCAGCAGTCTTAGAACTACAATCCTTGTAAGGCTTTGAGATCAGTGCTGCTTTCACTTTCCCAGAACCAGAGAGAGAGGAGGCAGATTACCTTCAGGTGTGCTGCTCCAGGTGCTGCTGATGAGCCTGTTTCCGCACAGGGCAGGGCAGTATTTAAGCAGCTGCCTGCATGAGCACAGGACTCTTACATTGAGTTTGCTCCCAGCCCTTTGTGTTTTGATCATTAGATATTTGCTGTTTCCTGTCGCTTCCAGAGCCTGATCCGGTTCCAGTGTCCTTGCTGTGTTCCTTGCCTGCAGTTCTTTGTTCTATGCCCATAGTCCGTGTCACCTGGATTTAGTATCCAAGTTTCCAGTCCTGAGTGTCCTTGTTATCTGTCTGGAGTCCTGCCCTTGTTATTCCAGTTCAGAGTTACAGTTCCTTGAATTCGTTGTTACCAGTCTGCAGTTCAGTCCTTGTTGTCTTAGTCCAGAGTTTCAGTCCTGAGTTTTCTTATGCCTGGTCTATACTTCCTTCCGCAGTTCCTTGCTTCCAGTCCTTAGTTTCTAGTCTGCCTTTCCAGTCTCCTGTACCATTGCAGTAAGATCCCTTTCTTCTTGCATTTCCACTTTCATTCCTGGTCTTTGTCCTGAACCTTGCTTACTCTGACTTCCTATTCTTCCCTGGATATTTCTGTTACTGTTCTTGTCCTCACTTGTGCTTGTGTAATTCCTTTGTTCAGAGTTTGGCTGCTGTGTTTCCCAGCAGGCAATCTCTTTTCCTTTGTCACGTTTCAGTATTGTACTGTGCGTCATATTGTTAACAGTGTGCTGGTTCTTGCGTAAGGAAGCAGTCATTGTTCAGTTCCTTCTGGACCCATACAGGCTTCAGTGTTTTGAGTATTGTTTCCGTGTTTGTGCCTCAGGATGCAGACACAGACACCCACTCCTGCTGCTCCTTTCCATGAGCATTCATTGTGTAGCCCTGTAAGAGTAACCAGCTCAGAAGGCTAGAGTTTCCCTCAAGTGGGAACCTAAAGTGTTTGTCTTACTTGTATTCCCTGACCCTTTCTGTTCACTGCCTTTGTTGCCTGTCTGTAGTATTTGCCTTTCCTTTCTTGGCTGGAGGACTCCAGTCTCTTGTGTACTTTCTCTCCTCTGCTTTGTGGGCGTCTCTCTACCCTCAAAACCCTGAAAAAAGGGCCTCATGGAACTGTCCATCAGTCTTACATTAAATCCTGAGCTGCGCAAATACAATGTTAAGGAAATTGCACTTAAATTCTCATTGCCAACAGAAATAGAGTAGCACAAAGATGATAGTAAAAAGGGTGCTCAAAAGAGCATCGCAGGGGCGATTCACTTGAAACGCACTTGCATTAGAGTGCAGATATGGAGAAATTGCATATGAGTCGGGACACAAAGATTGCAAGTGTTTTTTGGGTATTTGTCCACCATTTAACTGCCCATGGCCATGTTTATTCCTGTGGCCAGTCCACCCAGTTCCTGCCCCTCCTCGCCCAAAACACCTCCTCCTGGGATCTCTTTGAGCTAGCTTTAATCAAGCCTTAGCCTCAAACTTTGTACTCGAAATGCCTGCCAGTGTTTTTTGAAAGCAGTCTTCTGAGAGTTAATGTCTTAATTGGAGCTGTAAATGCACAACTGGTGTACTAGAAATTTCATGATGTATACAATGGTCAAACACCACCCAGAAAGACCCGTAACACAGGCCACAAACTCTTTTTATCTCCTTGTAGGTCACCAAATATTCAATATATAGAAACGAAATGTACCATTGATAATGTCTGTCGCCCACTTCTATGTACATTCAATACACAAAGTTATTACAAAACATAATTTTATTATAAAATTCATCATATTTCTGAAAGACAAGATAACGTTGTAAAAATTGAATTTACCATACAGCATCTACTAAACATAGCACATTCTACAAACACAATTAATACACATTGACAACAAAGAAACATTTTTATGATTACATGCACAACACCTTGGCCATAGCGTAAATCAATATTTGGCCCAATTGGGCTTTAATACAAACAGCCCGACATGTTTAAGTCCCTAGATTTAATTAATGGAACCTTTTGCAGGGGCTCTCAAACTCACAAATTGTATGTTGACAGATGCACACAGTGGTCTCCACAGCATAGCGACCATGCACAAAACATTGCAGGGTAAAAAAGAGAGGAAAAACCAATCACCAAAAGACATATATATCTTGTATCACATCAGAAAATAATTCTTTGATTGTGCGCAACATGGACAGCAAACATGGTAAGTGCTCATCACTGAACCATAAAACAACCAAGTTTGATCATTATACCCTCTTCCACTGCTCGGTAATCTCTTTTGTGCATGTATGCACACTTGCTTCACATCAGTAGGGCAACTATGAATTTTACAAAAGGGTCTCGTAAAATGACCCACACCAGCGATCACTCCAACAAACAGAAAAAAGGAACCATTGGGTGTACCACACAAACTACATCGATTTTAATACATATTTCAAAACATTGCCCCTTAGTACAAAAAATCCACCTGGTAGGTGAAAGTCCAGAGAGCTCGCCTGGCTTCTAATGCCCCCAGCCGTGCTTGGTTTTGTTCCCCAAATATCTGTGAAAACAAACACCCAGGTATACTTAATCCATCCCTAAAAGTAGCACTGAATCAATAAAACATTTTACCAAAAACAGGGTTGCACTATCGCATGCCGATCCCCCATGTTGCAAGGGGTACCAGCGAATCATTAAAATTCACACGTGGAACATTTTCTAAAAACTAGTGAGCTCCCTCCACTCTCTGCAAAACAGAGATGAGGCCCCTGTGCTCCCCTGACAAGAACACGCATTGCTCAGGTAGCATCCCTAAAAAGTCAGCCGCGTGCCCCCTCGGATTACACTCAAATCCATTGAGCAGTTAAATAAACAGGAGGTGCTACGTGCTTGCCATACAGGTAAGTGGTGCTCACACTGTGTTCTATCAGCAAAAGTATAGCACTCAAGCGGATTACTGGGTCCACTGTTACCAAACAGTCAATTACATCTGGATTTCAGCGTGTTTACAACAGAGAGTTTATTTTACCTGTTCCTGTTGTCCAAAGTAAAAACTTCTCTATTTCGCATCACATGTCAATCCCGAGCTAATCCACCCGGCTCTGTCTAGTGCTCACAGAAAAAGCCGGTATTTGTCAAACATCAAGGAAGGACGCCTCATTCAAGGAAAACAAAACTCGAAAAATGAGCGCCATTTTAACACAGATTAAACTTTTAATGGACAAAATACCCACAAATTGGCATAAAGAGCCCACTCTTATGAGAACACAATGCATTGCAACAACTTTCTTTACATCCTTGAAACCCATGAATGCCCAGAGAGGTTTGTTCAAATATCATGGTGTACAAACATTTTGCAGTATAGAGTCCATAAAATACACATATACTGTATAACATATGTGTGATGTGCAGCAAACATCCCACAGTACACATAATTACTGTTTCACCTATAGTCATTAGGCAACGTAAGTCTAAAGGAGGAAAAATAGTAGCACACAGTTAAAGAAAAGGAGACAGATAGAAACACTCCTACTGGTTTCAGAAAAAAAGCACCTAGACGTTCACTCTTATTGGACCTCATTACGACCCAGGCGGTAAGTTACCGCCTGGGCCGTGACTTTACCACCATGGCGTAAACTACGTTTACGCCATGGTGGTAGGCGGACTTACCGCCCCATTCCAACCTTGGCGGGGCGGTAAATCCCCATTTTCCCATTTTCCCTTCCCCATTCCCATTTTGCCCCATAGGGCATAATGGGAGTGGGGAAGGCGTTGATTACGCCACCGTAAATTACGGTGGCGTAATTAATGGCGCTAAGGGACCTCGTACTCAGGCAGTAAGGGTCGGCGCTGTTTACGCCGCCGTAAAACCCTTACCGCCTGGGTCGTAATGAGGCCCATTGTGTCAGAGACACATTGTGCCACTCAATCTTCTCGTTCAGACCCATAATATGACTATTAGTTGTAAAGATAATTTTCTGTTCAAAAGTCACAAATCTCTGATTTACCGCTTCCTTATTGGGACCATTAATTTTTTTTTAAAATAACCCTCTTGATGTCATCATGGGTGTGACCCTTTTCCACATGATGTTTCGTTAGGGGGCCTGTAGAATGTTGTTCCTGACACAGCTTTGGTGCTCTAGCAACCTAGTCTTGCATTTTCTGTAGTTTTTGCCAAAATATTGCAACCCACATGGACACATAATCATGTACACCACGTTGTCACTGTTACAGATTGTTTGTTCCTTGATAACCCATTTCGCCCTTAGAACAATGTCTACTTCTATAGTCTTCATTGTGAACGGACAGATCACACATTGACCAGAGGCAAAATGACGCACCACTGGGGCCATCCCCCACAGAGTATATTGTTTAATTGTCTTTAAAGGTTTATCAGTGATGTCATTCTTCATGACCATATTTCTAATGTTCTGACTCCTCTTAAAGGCCACCAATGGCATGGGTTCTTTCTTCGTAAATATCTTTCTCCAATTCCTTATGACCACAGATTTGATGCTACATGAAAAGTCCAAAAACGTATTTACAAACACCAAACCTGTTCTCTTTTCTCTCATGGACTTGTCTTCCAGAATTGCCTCTTGGTTGTTATTGTAGGCTCTCTTTGCTGAACTCTTGACCAGCCATCTAGGATAGCCTTTAGACACTAATTTGTCAGCCAGAGGGTTCAGCCAGAGGGTTCGCACTTGCTTCATAGTGATGTTTCTTTCTACTATTTCATTTCAGCCTCAAAAATTCCGACATTCCGGTCAGTGGGTTTATTAAAAGGTTTAACCCATAGTTTGCATTATTCATGATAAACAGTAATGTCTATAAAGTGATTTTCGTCCTTATTAATCTCTTTTGTAAATTTCAAAAAATTATTCTGAGTATTTAACCACATTACAAATTAATTTGCAGCTAACAGGGTTAATTCTCATATGATGAAAATATCTTCTATGTAACATAGCCATTGTATGATATGTTTCTTAAAAGGATTGCTGTCATTATAAACTGTCTTCTTTTCAAAGAATTCCACATATAAATTGGCCAGATTTGGGGTCATAGCTGCCCCCATGGCCGTACCCTCTATTTGTTGATAGAAAGTACCCTGGAATTGGCAAAAATAAGTTATGAGGGCATATTCCACACTTCAAATGATGAATGCACTGTTCACATGATGGTTATCCTCTCTGCCCAATAAAATCTCTTCCACCACTTCCAAAGTAGCCCTCTGTGATATAACTGCATACAGGGATTGGATGTCTAAGCATATTGGTAAATGGGCGTTGGTATCAAAACGGTTTTCTTCAATTTTCCTGAAAGCATTTTTTGTATCCATCAAATAACTCTTTGTAGCAAGCACAAAGGGTCTTAGGAAACAATCTGCATATTTGGACAAAGGTTTCAAGATGCAATTTACTCCCGATAAAATGGGGCGTCCTGGGGATTTATGAGGTTCTTGTATGTCTTGGGTAGGATATAGAACACTGGAGTCCTACCCTTGCTTCTCATCAGGAATTGATCCTCTTGTTTGCTGTTTTTGCCATTTTCCATGGCCATTTTGACTTTATTATGGATGTCTTTAATCATCCCTGGAGAAGGATCCCTATTCAGGATGAGATAACTATTCACATCCGATAGAAGTCCAATCCTTACGGTTCATGATTACTATGTTTCTATCTGTCCCCTTTTTATGAACTGAGTGGTGCTATTTTTCCTCCTTTAGACTTACATTGCCTAATGACTATATGCGAAACAGTAATGATGTGGACTCTGTTCGGTAGGATGTTTGCACATCATACATATGTTATACAGCATATGTGTATTTTATGGACTCTATACTGCAAAACAGGAAGAGGTAAAATAAACTCTCTGTTGTAAACACGCTGAAATACTGATGTAATTGACTATTTGGTAACAGTGGATAGCGATACTCTGCATGAGTGCTATACTTTTGCTATTAGAACGCAGCATGAGCACCACTTAACTGTATGGCAAGCAGGTAGCACCTCCTTTTTATTTAACTACTCCATGAGAGTGTAATCTGAGGGGGCGCGCATCTGATTGTTTAGGGACACTACATGAGTAATGCTCATTCTTGTCAGGGGGCACAGCAGCCTCATCTCTGTGTTGCAAAGAGTGGAGGGGTATCACTAGTTTTTGCAAGATGTTCAGCATGTGAAGTTTTATGATTCGATGGTACCCCTTGCAACAAGGGGGGATCGGCATTGGGATAGTGCCACCCTGTTTTTGGAAACATTTCTTATTGGTGGATTGCTACTGTTAGGGATGGATTAAGTATACCTGGGTGTTTGTTTTCACAGATATTTGGGGAACAAAACCAAGCACGGCTGGGGGCATTAGAAGCCAGGTGAGCTTTCTGGACTTTCACCTACCAGGTGGGTTTTTGTACTAAGGAGCAATGATTTGAAACCTGTATTAAAATCAATGTAGGTAGTGTGGTAGAACGAAGGGTTCCTTTTTTCTGTTTGTTGCAGTTATCGCTGTTGTGGGCCATCTTACGAGCCCCTTTTTTGAAATTCATAGTTGCCCCAATGATGAGGAGCAAGTGGGCATACATGCACAAAAGGGAACTACTGAGCAGTGGAAGAAGGTATAATGATCAAACTTGGTTGTTTTATGGTGCAGTGATGAGCACTTACTATGTTTGCTGCTCATTTTGCGCACAATCAAAGAATTATTTTCTGATGTGATGCAAGATATATATGTCTTTTGGTGATTGGTGTGTCCTCTCTTTTTCACCTCATCACGACCCAGGCGGTAAGTTACCGCCTGGGCCGTGACTTTACCACCATGGCGTAAACTACGTTTACGCCATGGTGGTTGGCGGACTTACCGCCCCATTCCGACCTTGGCGGGGCGGTAAGTCCCCAATCCCCATTTACCCTTCCCCATTCCCATTTTTGCCCCATAGGGCATAATGGGAGTGGGGAAGGCATTAATTACGCCACCGTAAATTACGGTGGCGTAATTAACTCCATGGTCCCTTAGCGCCATGAATTTTAACACCTGCTAAAAGCAGGTGTTAAAAGCGCCATGGCGCTAAGGGACCTCGTACTCAGGCGGTAAGGGTCGGCGCTGTTAACGCTGCCGTAAACCCCTTACCGCCTGGGTCGTAATGAGGCCCATAGTGTTTTGGGCATGGTTGCTACGCTGTGGAGACCACGGTTTGCATCTGTCAACATACAATTTGTGGGTTTGTGAGCCACTGAAGAAGGTTCCATTAATTAAATCTAGGGACTTAAACATGTCGGGCTGTTTGTATTAAAGCCCAATTGGGCAAAATATTGATTTACACTATGGCCAATGTGTTCTGCATGTAATCACAAAAATAATTCTTAGTTGTCAATGTTTGTTAATTGTGTTTGTAGAATTTCCTATGTCTGATGGATGCTGTATGGTAAATTCAATTTTACAAGTTTATCTTGTCTTTCAGAAATTTGATGAATTCTACCATAAAAATATATGTTTTGTAATAACTTTGTGTATTGAAAATAGGTAGAAGTGGGGGACAGACAACAACTCAGGCGGTAAGGGTTTTACGGCGCCGTAAACAGCGCCGACCCTTACCGCCTGACTACGAGGTCCCTTAGCGCCATGGCGGACTTAACACCTGCTTTTAGCAGGTGTTAAAATCCATGGCGCTAAGGGACCATGGAGTTAATTACGCCACTGTAATTTACGGTGGCGTAATTAACGCCTTCCCCACTCCCATTATGCCCTATGGGGCAAAAATGGGAATGGGGAAGGGTAAATGGGGATTGGGGACTTACCGCCCCGCCAAGGTCGGAATGGGGCGGTAAGTCCGCCAACCACCATGGCGTAAACGTAGTTTACGCCATGGTGGTAAAGTCACGGCCCAGGCGGTAATTTACCGCCTGGGTCGTAATGAGGCCAATAGTAAATTTTTTTTCCTCTTTTGTACATATTGAATATTTGGTGACCCATGCAGTAAAGAAAAGGAGGTGTGGCCTGTGTTATGGGTCTTTCTGGGTGGTGTTTGACCACTGTATAAATCATAGTGTGAAGCCGCTTAGGTTTCGTTGGTCTGTTGAAGAAATTACCAGTACACTCCAGCAAATAGGAGCCCTGGGTGTGTGTGTAAATTGTGTAAATACCTACTGTAACAATGACGACATTCTCAGACAAATGTCTGGCCTACAGTGAGGATTATTTTCTCACATTTCTGGAATCCGTTTCAGCTCTTGGTGGGACTGAAAATAATGTGACACCCATTGATATTTGCATACCCACAATAGTTTGCAAGCAAAACATGTTTTAAGCCTCCCAGTGATTTTATAGGCAGTTTAAGAAAATGACACAAATCTGCATGTACGCAATTATTTTGCAATGCGAACAAGTTTGTCTGCAACATACCTCACCATCAATATTATTGGGTAGGATTATACAAGTGCTCAGTGAAACCATTTTTTGTTTTAATAGCAGACAGTTTCCGTTTAATTTTTTAAGGTCCAGGCCCGTGGGAACTCTGAAATCTTGGAAAGGAAGCAGATTGTGCGAAAAGTATTCTACCCGTCTGAATATCTGTTGCCCTAATGCAATGTACGATTAATTCCAGGCATAGCCCTTGCCCATTAGCTCTTACAGGCCAATTAAATGATATTACAATGCTGTTCTTCACTTATAGTGTAATAGTAGCAATGTTAAAGTAGGAGACTTTGAGTTTGACATTTGCTTACTCAAAATCCTCAAAAGGCAAACTAATATTTGATTGTAATAATGCATTAACTTGCAAGGGTACTGTTTCAAAGTGCCTGTGTGGCATATATACCAATAGGATGGATGGGGGGGAGGATACACATCCAAGTAGCCTGCTTACTGTATAGTTGGTATCTGATGTTCGAGGTCACAGTTGGGTTATATAGTGTGGATGATGCTTTTGCAAAGGCACAATGAGCAACACACATTCTGGTGTTTGAGTGTTATTCACATTACAACAAACATAAAACAAGTGGATGTAAAAATACATCTGGTAACCTTTCACAGAGCCAACATAGGCAGAGGCAAGGTTGTCCGGTAGTATCTAAATGTGGACTAAGGCAGAAGATACAATAGGTACAAGGTACAAATGTGGTACAGTCAAGTATAGGAGTTATGGGTGGGAACGGAAGTCTACTTCATTGATATATGTGGCTATATCTGAGTTAGATCTTCTGTTCATGGAGCCACTTTTTCATATTCTTTTTAACCTCCTGAGGGTGTATTCTGTTTTAGGGATTTAGATTTTTAAGGTCACGCTAACCTAGTAGTGCACTGTAAATAGAAAAGACCATAATATCAAGACTAGATAGTATTATTTCATTTTTATTAAGAGAGACATCAAATGTCAGATAACTGCTGTGGCCCGTGCCTTATTACTTTTTCAGAAGGTGGGAATTGTCTGAGTGCACTGCTAAAATTCATCTGATTGGGACTCAGAAGGAAGCTTGGCAACTGCACATGCACGCAGCTTAGAGGGAACATTGGTATAGAAGGGGAGGGTACATGCGTCTTCTTTAAAGTCCAAATTTGGATAAGGAGGTAAGATGGTCAGATCTGGAAAAACCTAAAGAAAGAACACCAAATCCTATACCATATCCCGAACTTCCCTGAAGACGATTGTGTGGTGAGAGAGGAGAATCTCCACCTTATATGAGTAAGTTAAGGTCATTACCATCATGAAGATGAATAGGGACAATTACCCCTGCATTAGGTAAACAAATAATGGAGTCTGATTATGGGATGGGGTTCTCACAGTTCCCGTTGCTGGAGAAGGGGGAGCAAGACCACAATATATTCCATGGCCCCAGATGGATAAGGATAACTTAAAATGTAAGTTACCTTCTTTGACTTCGGGGGCTGGGAAATGGATCTACGAATTAGAGAAAATGACAGGTGGAAATACGCTGGTCATAGGAGAAAAAAAAAGGTCTACTGGTAGCTATTCTTGAGAAGAGAGCTGATGGCATTTGGAGCCGAGCGGATATGGGAGCGTGATAGCACAAAACACAGTGCTTGATGGAGCAACATTTAATAATTGCAGGGCAGATGTTTGTAGGTCTCTCAGGGTACAGTATCCTGATACGTCAGATATTGGCGCAATTATGACACGTAAAATGAAAGAAGATGAGGACCTGATTGGTTATATTCAGGATATTCAAGAAAGATGGCAGCTTGAAATCCGTGTACCGTGGTGAAAAAACAGTGGCGCTATTCTATCATATTTTGTATGAACGGTTGCCAGAACAGGTACAGAGACAAATGAAAAAATGGAATGGAAGCAAAGCCGTGGGCTGAGATACAGGGCCTCATTACACGGTAGGCGGTGAACCATGGTGCAATTAGCGCCATGGTTCATGCCGGTAAAATACCGGCACCGCCTTGATGGAAAGGGGAATTACCGCCCCATTCCAAGGTTGGAGGGGCGGTAATTCCCCCTTCCACCATTGCCCTTCCCCATTCCCATTTTTGCCCCATAGGGCATAATGGGAATGGGGAAGGCGCTAATTACGGCACCGCAAATTGCAGTACCGTAATTAGCTCCTTGGGTCCCTTTGCGGGTTGGTTTTTAATGCCTGCAAAAAGCAGGCGTTAAAATCCCCAACCTGCAAAGGGACCTCGTAGTAAGGCGGTAAGGATTTACCGGTACCGGTAAAATACCAGTACCTGTAATCACTTACCGCCTACCGTGTAATGAGGCCCACAGTTAACTATTGTGCATCATTGTCGGTTATTACAAGAGAAGAACAGAAGGAAAGATGAGAACAGGAAGATTGAGGAAGCAAAGTTAGTTCAGAAAAAAAGGTCAAAATTTGCTATAGAAGGAGCAGTATTGACAAGTGGAGAAGGAGTAGGGTCGCAGGAAATAATGGGTGCTTCATAGGTGAATAATGTACACCCAGTGGATCAATGTGGGTATGGGTTTTGGCTGCAAGGAAGGGGTTCTGGAGGATTTAGAGGAAGATGAGATGGATTTCAGAACACCCAAGGTGGATTTCAAAATCCCAGAGTGGAAGTCAGAATATTCATGGATGACATAATGGTGGGTTTGCCAGAGGGCCACCCCTAGTTTGTTGGAATTGTGGGATGACAGGGTATATTTTGCATCTATGTAGAAGCAGAGGAGACGTGCGCCAAAATGGACAACCTTTAAGAGGGGAGACAGCTTTTCCACTGCCATACAGTACACACACACAAGATGGCTTGGCCCAGGATCACGCATCCTATCAGACACAGATAATGCAAGCACAGCAGGCACAGCAGTAGGGGCCAGTATAAATGTACCCACCACAAGGGAAATCGCAACAGGCATCCATGCAGACACAACAGACTGCGAACACAGGACAAATACTAACACCACAGATAGGGGGTTTTACAGCAGTAGGAGGAAACCCTTGTAAGTGCAAATGGATGCATTTGTACCCTCAATAGGGCAGCTCACAGGGTGACTTAAAGTGCAAAGTACGATCAGTAACACCAGACACCCAAGAGGAACCAAGGGTCATTGTGACGATAGGAGGCAAATCCTTTTCTTTTGTTGTAGACACTGTGGCGACTCACCCTTGTATAAGGGAGGAAAAATGCCCAATGTCAGGTATTGCCGTGAATGCTCATGGGTTCTCTGGATCTACGAATTTAGTTCCTTTTACTGATAAACTGCATGTTTCTAAAGGGGAATTAACATGCCTGTCCCCTTGTTATATTCACAACAAACGCCAGTTAACATTCTGGGAAGAGACTTAATAACAAAACTTAACATGATGATTTAATTCACTGATCAAGGAATAGTGTGCTCTACTCCAGGAATACACTATTGATATGAAGGAGAATTTGCACTGGCGTTTACAGAACAAGTGGCTCTAGGAGGAGTTCTGATAGATCCAGAAATCTTAATGTATGGGGTGAGTATTTTATTAACATGGCTACCTGGAATAGTAGGGAAAATTGTGAAGATACCCAATTTCAGGTATTGCCATGAATGCTCAAGTGTTCTCTGGATCTATGAATTTAGTTCCTTTTACTGATAAACTGCATGTTTCTAAAGGGGAATGTAACATGCCTGTCCCCTTGTTATATTCGCGACAAACGCCAGTTAACATTCTGGGAAGAGACTTAATAACAAAACTTAACATGACAATTTCATTCACTGATCAAGGAATGGTGTGCTCTACTCCAGGAATACACTATTTAAATGTAGGAGAGTTTATACTGGCATTCACAGAACACGTGGCTCTATGAGGAGTTCTGATAGATCCAGAAGTCTTCATGTATGGGGTGAGCATTTTAATAACATGGCTACCTTGAATAGTAGGGAAAATTTTGAAGATACCTGATGAATTTTTATTTACACCACAAGTACCTATGGATGAGGTAGAAGAGCAGACTATTCATATAGAATTGGAAGCACCTATAATACGAAGGGAAATAGTAATGCTTGAGGGAGTAGATGATGAAGGTAGAGCATGGAGGACAGTGATAGCTCTTGAGAAGGGATACAGATTAACTGACATAACAGATGAATATATGTTCAGACATGAACATGTAGATGACGAGGTAGTGTTTTTTATAAGCATTATATAGTGCATAAGAACGGAGAAAAGAGACGTCACACAACGAATGCCACTGATGCGGCAAACACAAGCATTCTTTCAGGAAGACCAAGAAAAGGTACCATGTGTCCTTTGGACTATGGGCCTATATGACGTAGGCCTAGTGAAGGGAATAGGAGAGGTCATAATAAAATTTAAGCCAGGAGCAATTTTACCCTGAGCAAAGCAGTACCATGTCTCGAGAAGCTGACAAAGGTATATTTAAAGCTATTTCAGCGTTGATGAATCAGGAAATCCTAGTGCCATCAAAGTCCCTGCGGAAAACTGCGGTGTATCTGATTAAGAAATCTAAAGGAGGGTGGTGGAGATTTAGTTCTGGATCCTGTGACAATATTGTGTAGCATCCCAGTTGAAGCTAAGTACTTCATGGTGAATGATTTGAAAAATGTGTTTTTCTCGATCCCGTTGCACAAAGATTTACAAGACATTACTTACTTCAGATTTAGACAAGGATACAATTGAATAGGTCAAGAGAACATTACCTTTGCACTCGCCTTATACCTTTGTGGTTAAACACAATTGAATACAGGCACTCAATTTTTTGGTCCCTTATTTGGGAAGTTTTTTGAATTTTATATAAGGTACAGTAAAATGCACTGGTTAATAAAATAGGTTTCCCATCAAATTTTTCACAACAAAACATACAGAATATAATCACAAGAATACAGAAACGCTATGGAGATCTAATGCTTGTGTATCAAGACAGGAGGTCAATGTCTTGCTGTCATGAACAACTGAATAGCATTACTGTGGGGTTACATCTTGCCGACAGGATCAGACATTTCGTGTCTACATGTATATCTTGCAAACCACTCCTTTCTTTGCAACTTACTGATATAACAGCAACAGTTTCTGGGTATATAACGTAACCGTGTTACAAACGTAACAGATATACGCAGCTCATTTACATCCGTGACGTCACACACGTTAGCAACGTGATGATATCACGCGCATGACGTATATTTATACCGCCATGTTTTGTAGCTTTGTACATGGCAAGAATTTAATAATAATAATAATTAGGCACTTATATAGCGCTACGAACCCTCAGGTATCTGAGCGCTGCTTATTATTACCCACGGTGTGTAGTGCTCATTTATCGACCTCGGAAGGATGAAAGGCTGAGTTTGGCCCTGCCGGGATTCGAGCCTGCGTTAGCAGGCTCTGCACGGATGTCAAAGCGAGCCCTCTACTCACTGTGCCACTTGACTCGTGTATCCTCCTATTGTAAGTACTCTCAGGCTCGATCTGCACTACTCCTTGGCATTCTCCTAGCCCGGGCATTTATTTTCCTTTCCTTTTACCCTGTTTCTTGTCCATAGGAACACAGACTTTTTGCCTACACGCTTCAGCCACACTTATTTAGCCGCTTTCCATACTCATATCGGGAATTGGGCCACAGACTAGACTTGAGGAAGTGTTTCAATTTCTTGTTCTCTCGCTCATTAATCATAACATTTGTCCAATCTGAGGTACCTTTCTTTTATACTTATTTTTACATTTCTTTACATTTTTTAGGTTTACAACTTGCAAGCCACATTATTGGCAGACGGCTCATTTTCCATTTACATCTTAGGAAATCATTCTAATCAACATATGGTACGCTTCCTTGTTATAATGATTCCTTTTTATAATGTTTTCTCTATTTTGACATGGGTTTAAGGTTGATTTTTTCCAATTACCTCCCTACTGTTCTCACAACCGGGAATCATATTTAAAAAACCATAATTTAGGATTGGCAACAATGTATATATAGATTAATTTTTTTCTTGTTTCTTAAATTTGTCACAACATGAGAAAATTAATCAGATTTAGACAGATGATGATTGAATTTGATATCTGTACAACAACAACTTTATTAGATACTTTATTAGAAGATTTACACAATGATTATTTTGGATGACTTGATACTTACTGATTTGCATTCTGTTGTTGAATATTTGTAGATTAATGAAAAATGAAAATTGATTGAACTCACAGCCCCTGATGAAGAGAATGAATCTCGAAACACGTTGGGCACATATATTTGGAATAAATCACCTTTGAGAAAAAAAGACTTTGTGAATGATGTACTTGTGGTCTTATCTGCGAGATAGACCTACAGAGAAAACATTGACTTTAATTGGAATATCTATTTCTACTACTCTAAAATGACTGGGCTATTCTAGCCATAGATAGTGTGCAGGGGACGGGAGTTCCCCAACAGGGAACTTATTCTTGTTCTGCAGAATAGGTTCCTTGCCAGGAGCCCAAATTCGTAAATTTACTTCAGGTTCAGACAAAAGAGACTAAAACACACTTGTTTACTTCAAGGGTACTGTGAGTCTCTGTCAATCTTTAATAGGTTCCTAGAGATGGATTTAGGTAACATTGATCTTAAAAGCATGGTGATTCAGTACGTATATGACATAATAATCTGTAGTGAAACAGAGGATGAATGTAGGCAGGACTCTGTTCAGTTAATGATTATATTGGCAAACAAAGGATACAAAGTAGATTAGTAGAAATTGACAGTATTGTCAAGAAGAGGTGCTGTACATAGGTTAGTTAATTTCATGTGAAGGAAAGAAAGTGACACCTGAGAGAGCGGAGTCCACCATGAAGACACCAAAGCCAAATATAGTGAGGAAAATGCATCAATTTCTGGTTTTATGCAATTATTGCAGGGCCTAGGTGTTCGACTACAGCACATAGACAAAACCGCTGCTGCAACCACTTAAGAAAGCACAAGTTGGTAAGGAAAAGATAGAATGGACTGAAGAAATGGAAGAAGGGTATGAGGAATTAAAAAGAGCAATCAGTACAGCAATTGGTGAAGAATTGTATTTGTTTTCGCACACTAAAGGGTCAGTAATGACAGCAGTACTCACACAAAGAACAAAATTAGGGTATAAACCATTGTCATATTACAGTAGGATTTTAGATCAAGTCATGAGAGGACATTTTCCATGTGAACAATCTTTGGCTGCTGCCGCCTTTACAATTGAGAAGTCAACAACTATTACCATGCGCTGTGATGTGACGTTATACGGGGAGCACTCCCTATTTGCCATTCAAGAGAAACAAAGAGGTACAAAGGTACATTCAAGACACAAAGAGCTGCATATGAAGTAATGATTTCTAATCCGGCAATTAAAATTGCAAGGTGTAAAATAGTGAACCAAGCCACGTTTACAGCTGAACCTGTAAAAGAAGGTGATCATGTGCATGACTGCGCTAATTATGTCGAATTTTATGATGATATACCCTGTGTGAAAGAAAATGCTTTAGCAGGAAGGGAGATTCTCTTTATGGATGGTTCTTCAAAAATTGACCAAACTCGTGGGGAGAGGTATTCAAGATCGGCAGACACAGATTAAATGGTGAATTTGGGTTTATGGCTAGTGCAAGCCTACCATCCCATTTTATAGCACAGACAGCAGAATTGGTCGTACTTATTTTTGTGCTCGAGAAACACAAAGATCAGGAAGTGACAGTGTACAGTGACTTTGCCTATGTGACGTCAACTGTACACGCAGGTCTAACATGCTGGAAAAGGAGGGATTATCTCTGCGCAGATGGCACTCCAATACAACATGCGTCTTTATTGGACAGGCTTATTAAGGCACTACAACTCCCAGTAGCCATAGTGGTCGTAAAATGTGCAGCATGTACTAAACAAACAGACTTTATCTATCGCTGAAACAAAGCCACAGACGTACAAGCCAAAAGGTGCATTTTCTTTAGAAATCTGGAGTTTTGTCACTGAAAATGTTAAAGAAGTATTGAGTAGAAGCATGCTGATATGAGAGGGATTTAACATGCTGTCAATTATGCAACTAATATAGATACAGGGTAGAGCCCATCAAGAAGAGCAATAGAGACGTACAGGGTGTTCATTTTCCCCCCAAGAAAGCACCAAGGAGGCTGGAAAGCACTGGAAAGCCAGTGATGACAGTGGCATTACTGAAAGTCGCACTTGAGCATCTGCATTATCCCGCATATATAACCCGAGAAAGTTTTGCTGCCACCATTGAAGAGGACTGGTTTATTCCCAATTTATAGGAACACGTTGCACATTTCATTGTGAATTGCGTTGTGTGTCAGAAGTTCTCAGCTGGGCAAACACTAAGAACAATCAGCGTGTCCAAATGGCCTGTTCCAGTATTTGCATATCGACTATGTCGATATGCTACAGACATGTAATGTATTTAGGTATCTATGGTGGTGTGTCCCTTTTATCCATGGATCGAGGCAGGTCCTTGTATACATCTTGACACCACCTGTGCAGCAAGGTTTCTAGTGCATGAAATGTTTCCAAGGTGGGGTGTGTACGAAGTATTGAGGTCAGATAATGGGCCACATTTTGTCAATGAGTTGTTTGAACAAATAGGGCTTCTGTTGAGCATAAAGCATAGGGTTTCTTCTGCTTTTCACCCACAAGCAAATGGAGTATGTGAGAGGCTCAACGGCCTCCTTAAAGAAAGGATAGCAAAGATCAGATTAACTTTGAAAACGGGATGGCTATATTGCCTTCCCTTAGCCTTCTATTCCCTTTGAAATCAGCCAGGTTCAGACCATCACCTTACACGCCATGAACTAGTAACAGGGCGCTGCATGAGGATGCCTCCCATGCCCCCATCTAGAGTCAGGAGTGATGCCCAGAGTGTAGTGCAGACTCTAGGTGATGAGATGCATCATTATTTGACATATATGACTACCATTGTTTCTTTCATTTCATACCAAGTCAAGCATCAGAGGGAGCTGTCAAGGAACACCGAAGAGGATGGCCCAGTAACCAAACTGAGTGAATTATTACCACCACCAAAGTTATATGTTGGTTACCAAGTGCTTATTAAGAATATCACCTGTAGGTGGCATGAGCCAAAATGTAATGTACCTTTTGTGTAGAAGAGGTTTCCTCTACTACAGTTAGGGTGTCTGGAAGAAGAGCATGGTTACATTTGAGCGACGTAAGGCGAGACCCTCCCTCTAGTACCTGCTGACCATGAAACAAGACAAGAAGAAGAATTGCTGCAAGTGCAGACTCATTTGATGATCAGGAAGAAGTACGATAATACAGTGTGCGACTAAGATATTTCTTGTGGACTGGAATTCATTGGCCACTCCTGACCAATTTAGAAGGAAGTGCATGGATTTGCAGTGAATTCCAGAGCTTAAACATATGTTTGTAGAGATTCTTTGAAAAAGTTAAATCATATTGACGTTATGCCCAAGCACCAATTCCCTATTAAAAACTAGATGAGAGATCAATACACAGATTCATTTCTGGGAGCATATCTATTTTAAGAATAACACATGACACCAGCCAATAGTGACACACATAGGCTTGTAGTTGCAGATTTTGTGTTTATACTCCTGTCAAACGCTACGCTTGTTAGGAGTCTCACATTTCTTCATGACCTAAAGAACAGCCCAGTTATAAGAAGGCTTTTAATTGCAATAATTGAGCAGATTGTGCAACTGAGCATGTGATACAAAAAATTGTAATAAACATAATTCAGGGGGAAGGAAAGGCAGTTGCAGGAAGAATATTAATTCAAAGAGAAATGGCATGGCACACAAACTGTTTTTCTAGACTCTTATGCCTGATATGCATATGTGTGTGTTTTCTCATTTTCTTTCTATATCTTACATTTCAAAGTCTTTATCATTCTGGTGGTTTAATTGAAAAAACGATACCTGTGATCTTTCCCAGTATGAGTACGAATGACGATAATTTATTTGACCTATCTGAGCATGTCAAATGACATATGAGGGATGCAGAAGAAAATAACATGGGATAAATACCTATCTTGATAATTTGCCTCACTTGGGGAATAATATGTGTTATCAGCACATGAAATAGGTGGGTGAGAGAGCATCTGAGGAGAGCTGCTATGACTACTCTGTCATTCCCTGTGCCATGAGCACAGTAAGAACATTAATTTAAAAAGTGATGTTTGCACCTGATGTGAATGTCCTTAACCTTCTAGCAGCATGTATTACCAGAGGACAGTTCCAAGGGAGCTGGGCAACCCTGCGATGGTAATCATGACAGTAATTCCCATGCCAGGATGAACATATCAAGACAACACAAATGGAAAAGGAACTTGGATGGACTAGCACAATGCTTTTGGATCCGTCCATAGGACAAGACAAAGTGATAATGTAAGAAATTAAGAGGGTGAATTGCTCTGACAAAACTGAAAGAACTAGGATGCTGGGCGCACTCACAGCTGTTAATCTATGGACGGGTGATTATGACCAAAGGATGGGAAGATGGGATGATGTCCTAGGCATTTCATCTACTAAGGAAGGAACCAGTGTACAAGGTGCAGAAAGTGAACAATGAGTGCCTAAAGCCATGGGCCAAGAACCCTAAAGTGCTGACAAGTGTGGATGACGAATCAGGACCAATGGATGTAGTCCCATTGATTAACATGACAATGTTCTTTTGAAGCAGTGGTAAAGTCCACGTTGGAGAAAATAAAGGGTGAAAGATCATAATTGACATGCCAGGAGTGAATAGAGGGGCTGCTGTCATAATGGATCAATATTGGGCCTGTGGATCAAGAGCGTATGTGAAAGTTGCCCAGGAACTGGCGAGGAGTGTGTTCCATCGTACTCATCCATGTTCCAGCCTTAGTGATTCTCCAGAGTGACCTGAATATCGAGGGATTTCCAAAATTGGATAAGCATTTGTGAAAAATAAGGTCACTTGCACTCCAGTGGATGAAAAGAGAGAACTATTTCTCATCAAAATCAATAAAGGCTTTTGAAGACATCCTGATGAACACAAGTTGCTCAGCAAGACTGCTCTGATAACGACATCTATATTCATGCCTGGACTCCAAACCGTAGTGAATGTCAAATTGCTACAGATTACCAGTTAGGAGCTGTTACAGATAATCAATGCCACTATAAAAGGATTTAATACCATCAAAGAAGAATTGAGGGGCATTAAGTTAATGACCTTCCAGAACAGGTATGTCCTTGGCATGATTGCAGCAATGGAAGGAGGTGTTTGCGCCAAGGTGGGGCCTTCTTGCTGTACATTCCCACCATCTCCTAATGGTGAGAATGGGACTCTGACAGATGCTATAACCATGTAGACAGAATTGCACACAAAAAAAGAGGAGGAGACAGAGGCTATTGGAAATGACGATGGGTTCTCATACCTGTTTTATGGATTCCCAATTGGATAGCGAGTATATTCAAGTTCCTTGGAGCAATTTTGGTGATGATAATGTTTGGATTCTGTGTTATAATGATAATAATGTGACAATGCCCAGAAAATGGCAAAGCAAGCAGTGGGAATGAAGATCATGAACGATGTGAAGGAGGAAACAGAAGACAATGCTCAGACTGAAACTATCATCAGAGTCCCCATAAAAGCAAGGATTGTGTCACCTGAAGAAACAAAGTTCCTGTATTCAAGGGATACTAAGAATTATGTACGAAGTTGGGTCTTCTGTACCCCAAGTGGAGAAGGTAGTTACATGAACTGGAGTGTGGACAAACATATTAAAAATGCGGGTACCCTGAGGTGGATGACCAAGATATGGATACCAAAGAAACCTTTCTTCAAGAGAAGATTCCAAGAAGCAGAAAAACTTGAGGAGGTGGTTGAGGTTTCGACCAGCGTGGGGTTGATGTAGAGGAGCAGACATACATATTCTCAGGAGATCCTACCCCCACCTCCCTTGTATTGGAGCCATAAAACCATTCCTTGTCTACCCTAAGCTACTGTACTAATAGTACAACAAGCATATGGAAGATGGTATCCATTGAGTCAACCATATTGAAAGTACCCTCATGTTGACAACAACTTACAGTATGAGATCCCTGAAGGAATATAAGAAAGAGCTAAGAAAATGGACTGATGACATCATAAGAAAGGGTGAACGACATCCTGAAGCAGTAAATTAACACAATGTATGGACCCTAGAGGTGAAATGATGAAGTAAAGAATCATGTGAACCCTAAAGTGTAAAAGAAAAAGATTACATGGTAAAATGTTCTGCAGAAATCAGAAGCATGAAGAATGTACAGACGCTGAAATGCAAGATAGATCAAGTCATCATATAGGCTAGCTATAAGTATTGTATTGTATTGTATTTGGTTATTTATATAGCACTATTTCCCCACTTGTGTGGCCTCAATGCACTTTTAAGTGGTAAATAGAATGCAGGTAGAGCCACCATTGTATAGAAACTGGACATTGGTATTAAGAAATAAGTAAGCCAAAGAATCACGAAGAAAGAATGAAAGACTGTGTCGCACTAGAATAGCGGTTATTGAAGGTACGTTGGGTGAAGGTATGGCCTGAAGTCAGAAACTGAGAAGTCGAGGTTAGCTATCTACGCTCAAGATGAACGTGTGTGCGGAGGATGAATCCTCTTGCGTTACTGTGCAAGAAAGAACACAAAGCATACAAAGGGCCTCATTACGAGTTTGGAGGCAGCCATGGAGCTTTTAGCTCCATGGCTGCCTCCAAACCAGGCTCCTTTTCCAGGTTCCTACATTGGGGACTTACCGGGTCATTCCGACATAAGAGGACCCGGTAGGTCCTCCTTGCAGGAACCATTCCCCATTCCCATTTGAGCCCCCATTGAGCCCCCATAGGGCTCAATGGGAATGGGGATGGAGGTAACAACGGGCACATTATAAGTGTCCCGTTCTTACCTTCCTCTTCCCCTCGCGGGACCCGGAAAGGATGCCTGGTTTTACCAGCCATCCGATCCGGGACCCGTGATGGGAAGCTTGTAATCAGCCCTGACGGAATGAAGGGGGCCGATCCCGTACCGGCCCCCTTCATTCTGTCAGCGCAAGCCTCGTAATGAGGCCCAAAGTCTTAATTCATTTAAAACATTTAAAAGCCTGCAGAATTATCGGAATCATGTTCTCTTGCCACGTGAGTCGAGGATGGAAATAAGAGCTTGAACTTGAAGTTCCAGATACAATATTGAATGCCCTCACTCCCGTTGCATTCCCAGGACGAGAATACTCTGCAAGGCCATGTACAAAGAGAATTTCATGGCAGAGGCATGGGTGATGAGAAATGCCGGGCTAATTGGGTGGTAGGGCAGCCTCAAATCCTACCTACCTGCACCTGGGTTTTGGTTTACGTGCTGCTAATTTAACCAAATGTTCCAGACATGCCCGAGCTAAGGACCTTATAGCTTAAGTGACCAATGAAACACTGTGTAACAGATTTTTCTTAAATGACACATATGAAGTGGTAGGCATAAGTTATCCACCAGGTATTGGACAGCCAATAACAAACCTGGCTCCTATTTGATTGTATATCTAGATATGTGCCTTAACCAATCCCAACCAGTAGTATGACGTCACTCTGACGCATAAAGAAGTATATAATTGTGTGTTTTGTGCACATCACTGAGAGACTGAGGGCACGTCTGTTGATGTTCATTGTAACCTCCCTGTTTTAGATAATTGTTAATAAAACAGCACCTTGCCATCTTCTTGAGTTTGTCCTGTTATTTGGACTCAGAATTATTCTGGTGTAATCCCATCCAGCCCTAAATGCATATTTCAAGGGCCATAAACTCAATTTTCTAGGCAGCCTTTGCAACATACCTATCAAATGGTGTCCGTTGGGCTACATCTCTGAAATTCTGCTTAACAATGACCACCAAATACTTCCAAAAGACATCTACAATTTAAAATGTTGCAACATTCTGGTTCTATATCAAAATCGCACTCTCTAAAGAGCACTAGTGTGGAAGGTTGCCACTTGCCGGCCTCACCCTTTCCCTGCTCCTGCCATACCACTCTCAAAAGAGCCCCTGCGTCCCCTGCTTCCTTTCTGTGTAGCCGCTTTTCCCCTCTTAGCTCCCTCTGGTCCCCCGGCCCCACTTTCATGTACTCCACCATCATAACTGCTCCTGTGTGTCAATTCCCTGTCATCAACTTTCTTCCAGTGGTCTTTTGTGCATTGTCCTTCTCCCCCATGGTTTTCAAAACAAAATGAAAAGTCTTAGAAGGCTACCATGGCAGTTACCTTCAACACCCAAAAGACTCAGTACGACAGAGCTCATGCGCGGTAACCACAAATCACCCACACGCCAAGCATCCCCATCCAGCATGCACACCCAACACACTGTGCGGAATTACCATTTTACCACAAAGATCTACATCATTTCTTCATCATTTGTGATTGTTCCAACCACCCTCTGAACCAGAGGGCCTTTATGTGGGTGGCTCCGCACAGGGCATAGATCAACGTGTAGGTGCATTTCAGTACTGGATGACAAAAGAATGTCCATTATCTTACAGGAGTGATTCCTTTATCACGAGCAATATTATACAGATATATTTGGCCTTGAAAAGGACCTTTTAAGGTTGAAACACTTGTCAACTACAGCAGTTATATGTGTACAATAATACACGCAATTGCCCCAAAAATGCTATAACCAACTATGTGTGCAACATCATAAGGAGTTCTCCAAGAAAAATAACATAACAATGATATGTACATTATATTGAGTGGCCTTCTTGGATTGGTGAGAACAGCCATGTGTGTGATAAACTGAATAGTTATCTAAGCTGCTACTATAACCTGATGAATATTTACAAATAGAACAAGAAGGGGCACTTGCGCATCGAACGGTATTCACTGCAGCTAACCCTAGTCACGGGCAGCCTATGACTTAGCCTACGGCCCGCGCTCATGGGGGTCGCTCAGCGACCAGTTGCCATGTTCATGCCAAGTAATAAGGGTTGTAATGGTGCATTTAACCATTGTTTTGGGAGTTAATAATGTTTCAGTGATTCCAATTGCAAGTGGCACATTTTTATTCTGGTAAGCACACACAAAGCACCAATTAGCCACCAAAGTCTTCCAAGACAATTAACATGTTACACAAAAGGTTTATCTCCCTTATTTTCATGTTCGCTAATGTGACACAACAAAAAGCGTTTTCTTAATTTTTTGGTGGTAGAACCCCGCGTTTACAGCGCATCATTTTAAAAAAACTTTCTTGGTCAGACAATAAAAACAACCAGTTTACATTTTCGCACATCATCTTTTGTTTTGAGTCTAAAGTCTTGAAAATATACTCATAAAACTCACGTGCCATTTTTGTAGCCTTCCCCTATATTGCATTCTGGTATTCGTAATTTTGGATTCAAGATGGTGGAAAATAACGGTTCAATCTTTCTCATTCAGCTTAGCATATGTCTGTACGGATATACATATTTGTTCAAGAACTGTATTATAATGTGTACTTTAAGTCGTTATAAAACAGTATTGTTGAAAGCAAACATGGGGATGAAGAGGGGAAAGGAGGGCAGGGCTAGTGTGTCATGAGGATTTTCCAAGGAACACAGGTTGTTTTCTTGGAGACTGAGAGGTTGTAGTCTCCCAGGTCACGATCCTCTGCTGATTTTGTGAACATTTGAAGGCCTGCAAAATTACTTGCTCGCATGGTCTCAAGACCTAACATGTATATAGTCTCTACTTCAATCAAACTATAAGACAATCCCGCAGTAGAGGCGCATTGCCCTGTCTGCCCACTCCCTGTGATTAATGGAACCCTCGCTCACAGCAGGAGACAAAGGTAAGTAGCTCACCTTATATTCTGAAAATAATTATAGAATTATTGTTTGTAAATGTATTTCTTTTGACAGGAAAAGGAATCCACACTTGTAGCTTCCAAATTGAAGTGAACGCACTTGTGGGACAAAGTCGCCAAAAATATACACCATAAAAATAAGTGAATGCTGTAACGAAAAGGGGGTCATTTTCGAGTGCCCCAGAGAGTAAATAGAGGGGCTAAAGACTCCAGTCACGCTCCAGGGTATTTTCATTCTTTTTTAAGGCCATGGGTAAGGAAGGAATAGGAATTATGCGTCCCTACGCCTTCAAAAACAAATTGGTTTTACACCAGCATGAGATTTTCATGCTGGCGTAAAACCAATGATTTGTTTTCCATAGGAAATCATTGGGAACGCATGTGCCATACGTGCATGGCAGGCAGCGTTTACTCTATTTGCACTACTATGTCCGCAGTCTCTTACACTTCTCAGTGCAAATGACGAAAGTTGCTTGGAGTGGGCCTGTTTGCACGTAAGCGCTCCAGGGACGTCATTTGGGGGTTGCCAGGTGTTGCACCTTCGACCCCTGAGGTCTCCCTTGCTACCCCTGTGGTCTCTCTTGCTACCAATAAAAAAAAGAAAGAAAAAACTTTAAAAAAAGGATATATATATTTTTTTTTAAATTGAAGCTTCTGGCCTGTTGCCAGTGCCATGTGGCTCATTGTTTCTGGAGTGGCAGGCTTTCTTGTTCAGGCCTCTTAAAAAAAACAGGGGATTCCATAAGTGTAACACTTCGAGCAGTGACCCTAAATCAGAAAGAATAGAAATAACAAATAATTTATCTTTCTGGAATTCTGTACAATAATTGCTAAACTCATTAAAGGTTTATTTCAGGTACACTTCCGGGGGAGAGTCACTGATTTAGTCTGTTCTCAAATTCACAATGCAAACAAAACCGTTCCAAAAGCATTAAGAGTAGAATAAACATCCATTTTGGACTATGCTTTTTCTCAAGTTGCAGTTATAGCATATTTTTTTCTGCCGTTGTCTCTGTTAGGATCATCGCAAGACATTACGGGGCCGATTCATGGAACAAATGTGCACCGAAAATCTCAGCGCAAGCTGGCGCAAGCGTGAAAAAGCAAGCGCACGCACACGTGTGCGATTCAAGGAAGGGCCTGTGCGTGTTTTTTCCCCTGGATGTGCGCCAAATCCGTGCGTTGCGCAGGCAGGCACACAGGTCATTGCAACATCCCAAACGCTGTGCGCGACGCGCACAGGGAAAGCGCACAACATTGGTGCACACACCAAAAAGGGGGTGGGACACGGGGCGTAACACACAGAATGGGGAACAACGCGGGAAAAAGAAGACGTAACTGGGGAAGTACTACAGGGAAATAGACAGAACGCCCACACGCACGCAAACAACAAGTATTCATGGAATAGAATACGAGAAACACGCGCACGCTAAAAACGTGCACAGGCGTCAACACGTCCGCCACAGGAAGCGTCCCCGCGCACAGTATAAAAGTGCGCGTAAACAACAAACACGTATATACAGCTATGATGAATGCACCATTTGTCGCAGCACTGATCGTGGGACACCGCAGGAGGAGGAGAATAGCCAGGGCATGCATTTTTTCCCCCCGGACCAGCCTTTTTGGGATGCCTGATGACCAGGTCTATGGCAGGTATAGGTTTCCACCTCGTATCATCCTAGACCTGGTCAGGGAGTGGGAAGATGACCTTAGATCCCTCACCCTGTGCTCCCAAGCATTGAGCCCCTTGGATAAGGTGCTCAATGTCCTGCATTTTTTGGCCACTGGGTCATTTCAGCGGACTACTGCCATAGTGGGGGGGTCTCACAGGCCACGCAGTCACGCTGCCTAAACCAGGTGTTGGCAATCATGACTGCGCGCCCCTCAGTCCGCAGGCACATATACATTCCCAGAACACCCGCAGAAAGGCAGGCCGTGGTCCAGGACTTTTACAGGGTGGCACACTTCCCCAAAGTGCTTGGTGCCATAGATTACACCCATGTGGCCCTACGTCCACCTAGGGCCACTGAGCACATCTATCGAAACCGCAAGCACTGGCATTCCATCAGTGTGCAGGTCGTATGCGATGCAAAGGGAATCATCACCTCTGTCTATGCAAACTACCCTGGCTCCACCCATGACAGTTTCATATACAGAATGTCCGCCCTGAGCCGGGCCATGGAAGCTGGGCAGCATGGCAACACATGGCTCCTAGGTGAGTACAAATGCCTGTGCACATGCATGCATGTCACACACAGACAAATACACAAACCCTAATAATCACAACCATTATCACCACCCCAGGGGACAGTGCCTAGCCTACCTTCTGAGCAACCACATGATGACGTCAATCCGGAACCCCACCACAACACCCCAGGTAAGATACAACGCTGCCCATATTGCAACCAGGGGCATACTGGAGTGTACATTCGGAGTGCTTAAGTCACGCTTCCGCTCCCTTGACCGCTCTGGCGGCCAGCTACTACATGCCCCTCCAGTAGTGTGCAGGATCATTGTGGCAGCATGTGTCCTGCAAAATGTTGCAACATGGCAGGGTGTACCAGTGGACATGGTGGTGCCCCCACACTCCCAACCACAGGCAGAGGCGCTGCTCATGGGAGGGGATAGGGCACGTGGCGAGGCAGCCCGGCCCGAGCTTGTGGCCACATTTCTTACCTAAACTCCCACCCCTGCAGAGTGACAATCAATGATGACAAAGAGACAGTCAACTGTCACAACCTTACCACCATGAGAATGTTGCCATGGAAGTGCTACATTGTGTGCATCCCTAGCTACTTAAACCTAAACAATCCTGTGTGACCAAAAGGAACACATGCAAGGTGTGTATCACACACCCCGCAAAACAGCCCATGACAATCCCTGGTATGTCACCCAAACCCTCCCAACCCCCATCACCCTTGTCTGCCACACCATGACATGGCAAGCAATACCAAAAGGCCAACACATGACCAATAAGATCCAAAGTGACATGTGATAAATGGAAAGTGGCTCCAGACAATGACACCTGACATGGAATCACATGAAATGACTGACCAACAACCTCCCACACATACCAAGTAATACACAAATGCATTTCACCAGTCATAGCATGAACATAACACTGAATGCCTGTTCACATGCACATTGGGCAAGGCAAAATCCCTACTCCCGAAGCCGTGTGCTGTGTGTGTCTCCTGCAACACACTGCTCAGCACAGTGAGCAGCCATTGTGTCTGAGATACACCTTGTGCATCACATGAAAAGGACACATTTTAAAAATAACCAATTGGCGCATGTACAGGATCCCCAAATGGCCACAGATCATGTGCTGCAGGGACACAGCGGGCCCCATAAGGCAATCTGTGTGCACCAGTGGCTATGGAAGAGTGGTTGTACAGGTGGTGGATCATCATGCAACTGTGTGTGTCAGTAGGGATATGCACTCAATACATGCATGTGAAATCAAGTGATCCTCCGTGTCCTGTACACATCACATGTGAACATTGCCCATGTGTAAACCCGAGCATGTCAAACCACACCAATCCCCTCACACCTGAAAAGTAAAGACAACACAGGAACAGGCATTGACCAGCAGAACACATCATGTACATAGCACCCCACAACTACAATGTCAGAGTGCCCAAAAGACTGTAGCCGAAGCCAACTGTCCAACAACAAAAAGGCCCTCCTCCTTCACACATCACCATGACCTACTAAACAACTGTGTCTGGGGTATGTAGCCTTCTTCCTTCAAGTATACCTGACCACAGCATCACCCTACCCCTTGGTCTCCATGTTCCACCTTGTGTGTAAATAGGGACCAGCCCCCTCAGAGGCCACCATGACTGGCAAAAAAAAAACAAATTGCAGAGAACTCCAAGGAGTCAAACCCACAAACCATGGAAAAAGCCTGTAGGCAACCAAAAACCCTGGAAGAGTCTCCAGTAGATGACTTGAAGTAGCAGAAAATGTCCAAGCACATGTCCAAGCACAATGATAAAACAACCAAGGTAGCACAGTTCAACAATGCCACAACAGGATGGGTACCATGTTCGGTACTAAATATACAATGACGATGCACCAACTGATGGGTAGTGTCACAGCTCCTGTGTCGAGGCACGGGAGTGGCATGAACCAACCACCCCCTCCGTGGTCTGGGCGCCTGCAAGGTCAAACTTACACAGGCCTCTGAGACCCCCGGTGGGGAAGGAGGGTCAGGAATATGTTGTTTGGACAGGCATTGGTATTCCGGATAACCGGAAAGAGGGGCAGGAGAGGGGAGTAGGATTGTCAAGGGAAAGTAGGGAAAATACAAAATACAACTATTCACAATAACATATACTCAATCAGACAAAACATGTTCATCATGCACATTGTACCAAATGAGTCAAATGCAAGCCAAAAAGAGACTTATCTCTGGGGTGAGTGCTGGCCTCCTGCCTGCGCACTCTCAGGACCGGTAACAGGAGCAGTTCAATGCTGCAAAGAGAGTGTGAGTTACTAATCTGTGTGTGTCTACAACACACATACGCAACACCATAAATGCCCCAAAGTAAGTGACTCCTCTACAAACACTCTTGTCTGCTGCTTTGTACCCATACGTTAGCTTGCCCCCGGTGAAGGTCCATACACTGCCAATGCAGTAAAGCAGGCGCATGTGGGCGCGCGGCAAATGGAAGACCAATGCGTCAAGAATCACACATCATACAATGGCCCCTGGGTGAGCAGCTAGACGCGTATAGCGAGGTGCGACTCCAGTACAAGTTGTATACTGGCATCCACAGATTAAAATAGGTAGTGCACGTGTCAATTAGCACATGTAAATAATATGCACTGCACACGAGTCTGTGCCTCGCTGGGTGTCCCTGTGCGCTGCTTCATTTACTGGCTAGGAACGCTACTGCGCCAATTGCTCTGCTTCTATGGAGCAAGGTGGACCGGAGGATATGTGCGACAGCCCCTGCGTGTGCCCCTGACAACTTGGTAAGCAACTTTCCATTTGTCCCCCAACGCATCTTAGCTGTACTGTGCGCTTCAACAACAATATCTGCCCTAGCTCCCCATCAGTGGCGCTACTTAGCATGCATGTGCAAGTGGCCTGGGGGAAGCTTGGCTGCGGTGTGGCCCCCTTGTGATGCTCACCTTCGCTGGAGCTCCTGGAAACACGTCTGCTTCTGTTGGCCGTCTGAGCACAAGCCCTGTGGCACTGCTTGCGCACACATGTGCATGTCTGCCCCACCAAACGTGGGCAGCTGCATGTCGTACAATGGCCCATGTCTGCTGGCAAAGGTGGTCTGGAGGCTCATTCTCCTGCAGAAAGGGCACAAAACATATCCTTAACACAGGAAAGTTCCCTGTGTGTGTCTCTTCATGCTGGTTGTGACTGGGCCATGTCAGACACCTACATCAGAATTCCTCCCACCATCAGTGTGACTTTGACAGGCAAAGGGTGCCGGACACTGTCTACAGGATGAAGTGCATATGTACAGGAAATAAAAGAAATATACAGCACAATGTATATTAATTAATGGACACATCAATCATGAACCCACCCAATTCTAATGCAGACATGCCGTGGATAAAACCCCACCACAATCCCCACTAGGGGTGTTAACACAAGTAGTACAGCAGCAGACAGGCCACAGATATGACAGTCCAAAGCCCTTGTGTAAATGACTGTAACACCGAACCATCCTTGCAAGTACATGGATAAGGGAAGCAGGGGTGGCCTATGTGAGTCAGGACCCCAAGCTGCAAACACACGAGACAAGCTTCAAGGACCCAGCTGGAACAGACAGTGGATGCTTTCAAAAGCCACAAAGCACCACACCGTAACAGGAATGCACAGTAGACAAGCAATTGTAAACTATATTAACTAATTAAACTAACTATAAAAAACCGACATTACCTAAGTAAACTAACTATAAAAAACAATGTTAACTAACTAATCTAAAATGAAAAATCAAAAATGGCCACAGGTACAGGTTGCAGCTCAACACCCACATGTGATGATGTTGAGTCAAAAAAGAAAAAACTCCATGGGTTCAACACCTGCACAGCCCGGCCTCTGTGGGAGATATCTCGTCGTCCGAGTCAGCCTCTTCCTGAAAAGGTAGACGTGGTACAGGAGCCTGACCATGCTTAGGCGCTGCTTGCCCCTCGTGGGCAGCAAGTCTGCCGGATGGGTGAGCCTGGTTCTGTGCGGCGATGACATGTAGGTCAGCATGCAGAACCTCTCGTGATACGCATGCTTCCTCTTGCAAGGTAGCACGTGTAACACAGAGTTCTTCCTGCGTGGCCTAGCTGGACAACTGATGCACCTCCCGAAAAGCACGTAGCTCAGCCGAGATGGTGCGCTCAAGCTGTGCAAACCTCTCCTCTGACCGCTCACTCTGGGACATCAAGAGGACACCCAGAGTGGATCTGAGGGATTCATACTCAGCCCTCAGGGCCTCCATGTGTGCCTCTGCGTGAGCAGCAATTGCTTGACACAAAGACAACAATTCAGTCTGGCGTGCCTTGTCTGAGGCCGCCATGCCCAGCCTGAGCGAGCGGGCCGTGGACTGTGCAGTCCGCTGCTAGAGAAGCATCTGGCTAGCAGGGGGAGCATGGATTGGGCCACATGCTCCATGCTCACAGCAATGTTTTCTACAGCTGCCCCCTAGCGTTCTAAATTGGCAGTCATGTCTTGCTCCCACGCAGTATACCTCGATGGCGCTCGGCCACCGCGTTGCTGGGCTTGACACCTGCGGGTCCCAAGGACCAGCCATCCTTGACGGGTTGGCACCACCCGCGGCTGCAGGACTACATGCCCCCATCGACGTGATGTCCCAGGCACATCAGCGACTGGTGTGGAGGGTGACCCTGCATCCCGATCCACCACAGGCGGAGGTCCCACCACCGTCTGGCCCCTCAGTGCAGGTGTCACGGACAGAGGAGCATCCTCATCAGAATCATTCAACCCAGACGAATGGATCCGATGCACATCCAACTCGACATTGTCGTCAGAGTGATAATCCGGGCTTGATTCATTGCCTGCCACAGACAAGATGGTGTGTAACACATGTGGGTTTTCGTGGTCTACCACCCCATGACCCCTACTTGTGCCGGGTTGCTGGTGTGATAGCAAACCTGTGTCTGACATGACAACACCATCCTCTGGCTCCATTGCGTCATCATCTGGAAAGTGAAGCACACATGTCACACACAAATGTGAACCTGGCATGCATGCAAGGTCACTTTGACATAGCATCAGGGACTAGGCATGTAGAACGGTGTAACACAGCTCAGAAGTGGGTTGATGCAGTACAGGACATGTGTACGTTATCCACTATCTACATGAACAAGTACATTATGATGTGTATCAATTGACTTGAAGGCAGTGCAAGGGCAAGTCCAGGCATCACGTGCAATGTGCATGAAATGTGTTGCATGGCTACAAGCAAACCCCCACCAAAAGTGAAAATTTAGGGATGAATTGCATGGCAGCAAAAGGGCGACCAGAGGCCTGTGCATTGGCAGACAGTGCTGTCTAGCATCAATTGCATCATCTGAGTCAACTGACAACACAGCAGATGATGATGGGACAGAAAGCAGGACATATGATGACCCCTCAGTAGTATAGACATGTGTGCAGAAGCCCCTACACCAGTTGAACAGAGTCAGTGGGCCTGAAACGGGGGGAGGCCTGTGCCCTGCACAGACTGTGACACCCTAAGCATGTGTGTGGTGCAGGACTGAGCCATAGTGGGCATGGAATGGATGATCAAAAGAAAAGAAATGTAGGTCATCCTGGACACGTACTACAATCATCATGCAGTCAAGGACACATAGTGGCATGCATGGAATACACATGGAGCATGAATGGGAACTCATGTCCCTGCGGAGCATCTGCCATCTGCACAGTCCAAGTGAGACAACCTGCATGAAGTGCAGAGGATGTACACCACTGCATGTGTCTGGCAGGTTGGCTGGTGGACGTTTGCATGTACACAGGAGTCGTGAACAAGCCATTCCAGTACGCCAACGTGATGCACACCTGTGCAATGTAGAAATTGGGGCGCAGGGTTGGTGGAGGGGCAACAGAGCATGCCTACGTGGAGTACCCGCATGCATGCAGAAGACACATGCACGTCAGTCATGCAATGACACAGTCCCACTGCTGAGAGGAACCACACCCCAGGCTACATGCAGAAGGGCCATTGAGCTGGAACATGGACTGTATGGGCAGCTGGGTGACTAGCATGGGATTAGGGTGCAAGTGTGATGCTGAGGACAGTCTCCGTCTGCTCTACATGTCCATTATCCTGCAGAGCAGGCACGTATCATAGAAGCATTGTATTACTTGCACATGAGAACCATGTACACCTGACATGCTGTGGCAGTCAAGCACAACACATCACACAAGCAAAACACACATGTTGTCAAACAACAGGCAACACTCACTGGATGGGGCATCAAGGTCCGTCATCTCCCCCACTCCTTCAACCAAATCTGTTGGTATGTCCTCCGCAACGAGTGCCTCGTGCGGAGTGAGGTGTTCCTCGTCAGGTGCTTTCCCACCGCCAGTCACCAGAGTCATGTTGTAATTTGAGGCATGCTTTGCCTTAGTGCTGCGTTTGAGGTCACTCCAAAGCTTTTTGCACTCTTGCGCTGTGCGCACCTCATGGCCGAATGCACTCACATCATCCGCAACTTGCTTCCAGTGGGTTTTACGATGGGCAGCCGTAGTTTGATAATTCGGCCCCACTAGCATGTCACGGTTGTGTTCCCGCACGTAGTCCACGACGAAGTCCAGTTCCTGCTTGCAGAAAGGCTTCTTCCTCCATGTGCTGGAGGCCGTAGCTGTGTCTGGAGTCCCAGCCTCTACTGCTGGTGCAACCTTCCTCCTCTTGGACGCTGGTCCAGACCCTGGCTGGCAAATGCCGCCCTGATCAGTATGGGCAGTGGCGCTGGTGGAATGAGCCGAGGGAGTGGCAGGTGGAACATGGAGTGAACCCCTGACTTGCGTCAGTGGCTGCTGGGTGCCCTGGAATGGACCTTGCGCAGCAACATCCGCTGTGCCAGGGTCATTGACCGGGACTGTCCTGGTTGGTAGACTCACAACCGGGGTCTTGTCAGCTGCATCTGCCCCTGCACTTGCCAACACCCGGCTGGTCGGGGCAGCAGATGACATTGCTGCCCCAGGGACACGTGCCTCTGTCAGGCCACCCCTGCATGCCTACGGTGTGCCTCCTGACCACCTGTAATTCTTCCATGGACTTTTCAAGTGCCAACGCAGCATGCGCTGGCAGACCCTTAGCCTGGGTCGTGGTGTCCACAGCTGCACCTGCAGCTACCACTACCCTAGGGCCCATGGCAGTCGATGAAACGGACTGCCGGGTTACATGGGCGCCAGTGTGAGATGCAAGAACTGCATCTCCTGGAGCCGCAGCGGGTGGTGGCATGACTGCACCAACATGTGGCACAACATCGTGCTGAGCTGTCGCACCCCTGCCTCTTCCCCCTCTGCAGCCACCCTGAACACCCTGGAGTCCCCCTACTCCCTGGTCATGCCAGCCACATCCCTGACCACACCCACCACGTGGAGTACGCCCAGCTGAGGCGCCCCTCCCCTTACGTGGCCTCCCAACCATGGCACAGATGGAGTAGTGCCGGCACAGATGGAGTAGTGCCAATGGGATGTGTACACGACAATTGTCCTGGGCGATTGGGGTGAAGGAGGTGGAATACAAGATGTTAACAGCACCCCTGCACATGCAAGGCTGTATGTGACCCTGGTGATGAAGTGATGAGTCCCGCAACGCTCAGGCACCCCAAAACTGCTGTAAAACCGTGCACGCAACCACCGGTAGCCCACGTGTGTGGAATTGACCTCCTGCAGTACCCGGTGGCACCCAGAGACACAAAAAACACGTACGTGTGGGACACGCAGGCTACTATGACCTCGAAAATGGGTATGCAATACACAGGGGCACCCGAAGTGGGAAAAATAGCGTGCGCGACTGACCGTCAGACTAGCGTGATAATGAAAAACATGCGTAGCCAATACCCCCGCCAAAAGAATAGATCCGTCCTTGATCCGCTGTGAAGTTGTGATGGCGCGCGAAACAACATGAAGTAGCAACGCACACGTCAGTCTGCACGAAAGGCACATACAGCAAACTACCAGGACACGCTCACCTTTAAACTGTGCTAAGCGACACGCGTGCGCGTCACTTCTCTTATGCGCTTAGGCCCTTTCCTCGGATCACACGCATTCACACGAAGACATGTCTTTTTTTTCCACGTGCTGATTCACTACGCACCCGTCACGAGGGGAAAGCCCCCGCGCGTAATGTCACAGACGCGCTTACGTGCTAAGGGCCTTTCCTCGAATTACACGGTTATGTGCAGTTTTTTCACGTGCCAAATCACTCTGTATCAAGCTGGCCACGCGACAACACACGGAAGACCACGCTCCTGCCCAGAAGGCCATTTTCCTGCCCCCAGAGCCCCGAGCAGCCTCCCTCAAGCCATCTGCTGCTGTCTGCCTGCCTGCTGCCACCGTGCCCTGCCATTTGGTGCCATCTGCCATCTGCAGGGGTCCAGTTGCAGTGACCACCCCTGCTCGAACAGAAGACTCCTGACTGGTGTTCCATCACTCCAGAGCCCAGCCCCAGGACCCAGTTGCCCACCCACACCTGCCTCGGGGGTTGCCATGTCCGACACAACACCTTCCGGCACCAGTGGCAACCCCCAGCCAGAGAGGCAGAGGGCTGCCAGCTTCACGTCCGAAGAAGTTGGCATCCTGGTAGAGCGAGTCCTGGGGCAGTATGATGCCCTCTTCACGCCATCGCGCGCCTACAAGGAAGGACAGAGAAGGATCTGGATGGACATAGTGGTTTCCACAGACTTAACTCCGTTCAGGCTGGTCTAAAT
The DNA here is from genome assembly GCF_040938575.1 of Ambystoma mexicanum. Taxonomy (NCBI): domain Eukaryota; kingdom Metazoa; phylum Chordata; class Amphibia; order Caudata; family Ambystomatidae; genus Ambystoma; species Ambystoma mexicanum. The sequence goes on along the minus strand of NC_090931.1, from coordinate 809,957,683 downwards.
GTGTCAGTTGAATGGAAGTCTTTCCTGTAATGACATGTGCCCAATGATTGAGTATGAGCTATGAACTTCTTAACACTATGATCATTTTTCATTTCATGAAATGCAGAAGTCAGTAGACATTATGGCACTGTGTGTGTTTTTTGGTCAATGTATGAAATCACCTACATGAAAAACTATACTTTCTTTGTTAATTCCAAACACGCCCTAATTCTCACCCTCTCGGGCTGTTAGTAATACAATACAAACTGTCCACTTACTTAATTATGGTTTTTCTCTGCTGAGATTCCTGAGACACATACACATTTTGTGATCCATGCCACAGCATATTGAAATGAAGTATTTTCGGTAATCACAACCTCATGGGGCCTTTAGCTATGTTGTTTCAGAGTATATAAAAAACCAATGCCACTCCGCAATGCTTACGGTTGCCATGACAACCGTTTGTCAACAATATTGTCTAAATTAACTTTTTAGACACGCGTTGACACTAATCACACCCAAAATTGATTGAGCATTTTTTGTGCCCCCCGGATGGAGCAGAATCCATCATTTTGTTTCCCACTCGATCCTAGGGCCATTCCAAGATGGCCGACATATAAATACCTACAGGGACCTAGCAACAGCGTTACCAACGCTTTGCAGTCAGGCCCCTGCAGTCTCATCTGTGACTCAGCAGCCTGAGGAGCTCCAGCTCGTACTTTTTTGCAGACAGGCTGCACATGCTGCAACCCTCACAGGTACTTTAAAATAAACCCTGCACTTACTGCTATGTATATGAGACAGTTGTTACTAGGTAACCACACTCACCTTGAGCCATATATATTTTTTAGCTGTGCAAGCCGTGTCTGTTTCCCACTGATACCACCCTGGATCAGCATTTTTCGACCTCCAGCGAGAGGTAAAACTTTTTTCCCTGAACTTTTTTTCATGCCTTTTTAAACAGGGACATGTTTAGCTTCAACCTCCCTTCGCTTCTCTCGTTCTCTGTTATTTGCAACAGGATCATATAGAGACCAGCCCATGCGGCTAGCAGATCTCAAATTTAGCGCCTGTGAAATCTATTAACCCATAGGTAAGCTATGTGCTTTTTGATTTTACATCAACCACACGTGATTCACTCATACTAAATAATTTTGGCTCAGACACCCACCTGACTGTAGTCTCCTTCCCCTGCAGCACAGACGTCAATCTACACAGAACTCCGTCCTGATAAAGGCTGTGTTAAAGATGAGGCACACCTAGCCCACCTAGAAACGGCTGAAACACCTGGTGTAGACGCACTACTCCCCCCAAAACTACAGCACATTAATGCTGTTTACGCAAGAAAAATAATTTTGTGTACCCACCATTGTTCTATGTGTTTTCCACAAATGTTGACTTGAATATGTACACTATAATATGTGAATTTCTTGGCAAATCCTAATAGGAGTCGGGTTTGTTGCACACACACAATTTGGAGATTGTCCCCAAAAACTTTTTTTGGCACTGTGTGTTGTAAATATCTTTCTGTTTTTTTGTCTGATTGTTCTGTTTTAGCAAACCATTTTGATGGCTTAATTTATCTAAATGTTGGATTTATGTCTTTTTGCACACAACTCTAATATAAAAAAATGAGATTTATCTCTACAACATACTATTGAAGAGTGATTCCTTCCTTAGCAATGCAGAGTTTGATAATACATGTGGAGGTGTTGTTCTGAGACTAGCATCCTTGGATCTATTCATTTGTATATTTTGTTTTCTCTCTGTTGTTGGACATGGATGGGGTGTGAGAGATGGGTGCTGCTGTCAAGGACATGTATGGTGTACATGACTATTTATTTTATTTTTGTTTAATTTATTTGCATTTGTGTAGCGCGCATAGGGCATATGGTATGTGTCCTATACTAGGGCATATGTCTATGTGTCTGAGTAGCGTGTGTGTGACTTGTAAACGCCATGGATGCATGACACATGTCCATGACTATGTTGCGATTCACTGAGGCACCCTAGTCATCCTTGTCTCCACTGTGTCTGGGGTGTATGAGGCCAGATGGATGAAACTACGGTGATGTGTGTGCATGTGACCAGTATGAGCCATGATGCATGTGAGTTTCAAACCACCATCGTATGTTTCAACAGTTCTTTGGACATGAATGCAAATGTTCTTTGCATGCACCATGCCTGTTACTGCATGTGTGTTGCCTGCACTGACCCATGTGTTGTGGGGGTACATGATGGAAGTGACGTTTGACAGTGCCACTCATGTGCTATTGCTTCCTGTCTAGGGGACTATTGTACAGTACCCTGATGCTTATGTTCTATGTCTCCCTCTACACAGCAGCGAGTGAAGAAAAGGGCGGAGAGGGCGCTGTGGAGCAAAGCGGCGGGTATGCCTCCACCGGCCGGCGACGCAAGGCCCAGTCACCCTCCCAGGAATTACCATCATCTGGGAGCGAGGGGACTGGTGCCGCATCTGCCACTATGGCTGCTGCAGAAGGGGTGGGTGAGCCCCCACAGGGGCTTGCAATGGTGGAAGACAGTGTGGAGCCATCCAGGTTGGTGGTTTCCACAGAGGAGGAGGAGGCCGCTACTGAGCGGCACATGGGGCCTGGTGGCGGTGGTACCACTTGTGCAAGTGGTGCAGTCCAGGGGCAGGGGCAGGAGGCAGCACAGGTCACCGTGAAGGGGCCTGTGCATGTCACTGTCCCTGACACTGTGACTGCACCAGCATGCACCAGCAGGGATACCACATCCTAGGCCTGTCCGCAGGTAGGGGGAGGTCCACATCATCTGACACTCCTTTACCTGCGGACGAGGGGACCCGTGACTGTATGGAGACCGTCCTGATTGGTGTCGCGTTGTGCACGCGTAACATTCGTGATGATGTGCGTGCTTCCTGGGAGAGCACACGTCATCACGAAGAGCTGCGTGCCAATGTGGCCCAGTTGGGAGGGTCCTTGGTCGGGGGTTTCGTACATGTGTCAAGCACTCTAGCGGCCCTCTCCTCCTCTGTGGAGACTATGCACCAGTCGTTCTCCATGCCGTCTTCTGGCCCAGATGCCACCAGTGCCCCCTGTGGACCTGCCTGACCAACGCAGCCAGCCTGGTGGAGATCCCATCCCTGCCACAGTCGGGAGTCGGAAGTCCAGCAGGGGTGGACACCGCAGCAACTGGACCCCAGCAGTTGGAGGATGTGCCGGCAGCATCGGATGGGGCACGTGCATGACGGCACCGGTGGATTCCATCAGCCTGGATGCCGTTGTGCTGGCAGAGGCATTTGCGTCAGAGGTAGCAGCAGGCTCAACGTGGGAGGCATCATGGCTCTGGGCCATCAACATCAGAGGGGCAGGCATCGGCCGGAGGGCAGGAGGACCCTGGAATGGGAGTGTCTTCCATGTGGCAGCAGTTGGGCCAGTGGATAGATGTGGAGCGGCGGCTGGGCGGCGGAGGCACGGCTCACTATGGTCAGGGCAGAGTACTCCATGCGCAGGGCGCTGAGGCGGGCTGAGTGCCTCGAGGGAATTTGCAGGGAGTTGGAGGTGGACATGGCGTTATCCCTGCGAGAACTCGGGGCCAGGGAAAAGGCCCGCCTCCAGGACGTTTAACAGGAGTCCGATGATGCCCTGGCCCGGGAAATCAACTAGTGAGCCGTAGGACTTGCCCGCAGTCATTGTATATAGTTAGTTAGTCTTAGGTGCATTTATGTTTTTCTTTCATTTGGGGTGCTTGGAGTATGCCCCACCTTCTTGTAGATAGTTCTTTATTAGGTAGTCTTTTTGGTAAGTTTCATTTCAATAGTTGGGCTCATGGACCCTGGATTTGTTATTTGTATATAGTTGAACAGTGGATTTATCATCATTTTTTTATTTATTTCACCATGGAGCAATGGATTTTACTTATTTCTTTCCCTTTGGATTTGCTTTGTTGGACGGAGACTTTGGACACATTTTCATTTGGATTTATTTGGATTCTGATTTCATTTTGGGACCTGCTGCATTGTATTTCTTATTTGCATTATTGTGTGTTTTCATTTAATTCCCTTCATTTTGTGTTCATACATTTTTGTTTCATACTTCAATGTGTGGTATTCTCTCATTGGCTTCATGCATGTCAAGATGTGGGTTTTCACATTCACTGGCACCCATTGTGTGTGTGTGACAGACATGTGTTGATGTACATACTTGCCATTTGGGTTGTATCATGTAATGGGCATTTTGATGTGGGGTGGATGTAATACTTGGTTGGTTCTTTGGGTAGGGGTGGCGTGCGGTGGGTTTTGGGTGGCCATAAGGGCCATGATTGTGGATTATAATGATGTGTTGGGGGGACATGAGTCGGGGCCTGCTGGCAGGTGCCCGTCACTGCTGGGTGGGTGGGGGTGCAGGGGGACATGAGTCAGGACCTGCTGGCAGGTGCCCGCCACTGCTAGATGGGTGGGGGTGCAGGGGGACTTGAGTCGGGGCCTGTTGGCAGGTGCCCGTCATTGCTGGGTGGGTGGGGGGCAGGGGGACATGAGTCGGTGCCTGGTAGCAAGTGCCCATCACTGCTGGGTGGGTGGAGGTGCAGGGGGACATGAGTTGGTGCTCACTAGTGCATGGTGACATGTGGGCTGGCTGGGGGGCATGCCCATGGTGGATGGGCTACCTGCAGGGCATGGCCAGGGTGGATGGGCTACCTGCAGGGCATGGCCAGGGGTGCAGGGTAGTCCCCTGTGGTGTGGGCTGCCTGCAGGGCCTGGGGGGGAGAGGCCACATCTGGGAGGACCCACACTGCCAATTCGTGTGTGAAACTCCCCGCGCACCCCCAGAAATACACATACCCCACTCGCTCAGCAAAATCGCGTGTGAAACTCCCTGCGCACCCCCAGAAATACACGTACCCCGCTCGCCCAGCAAAATCACGTGTGAAACTCCATGCGCACCCCCAGAAATACACGTACCCCACTCTCCCAGCGAAATCACGTGTGAAACTCCACGCATACCCCCAGAAATACACATACCCCGCTCACCCAGCGAAATCGCGTGTGATACTCCACTCGCACCCCTCAGAATACACGTACCCCGCTCGCCCAGGGAAATCACGTGTGAAACTCCCCGCGCACCCCCAGAAATACACGTACCACGCTCGCCCAGCGAAATCGCGTGTGAAACTCCCTGCGCACCCCCAGAAATACACGTACCACGCTCGCCCAGTGAAATCGCGTATGAAACTCCCCGCGCACCCCCAGAAATACACTTCCCCCGCTCGCCCAGTTGAAATGGCATGTGAAACTCCCCACGCACCCCCAGAAATACAAGTACCCCGCTCACCCAGCGAAATCGCATGTGAAACTCCCCACGCACCCCCAGAAATACACATACCCCGCTCACCCAGCGAAATCGCGTGTGAAACTCCCCGCGCACCCCCAGAAATACACGTACCCCGCTCACCCAGCGAAATCGTGTGTGAAACTCCCCGCGCACCCCCAGAAATACACATACCCCACTTGCACAGCGTAATCGTGTGTGAAACTCCCTGCACACCCCCAGAAATACACATACCCCACTCGCCCAGCGAAATCGCGTGTGAAGCTCCCCACGCACCCCCAGAAATACACATACTCCGCTCGCCCAGCGAAATAGCATGTGAAACCCCAGGAATACACGCATGCAGCCCATCCACCCTCAACATTCCCCACAGGCAGCCCATCACCCCAGTGCATGCCCCACTGGCTGCCCACACCACAGGGTGGAGTTTTATACGCGATTTCAAGAACGCGAGAGGGGAACGTGTATTCTGAGGAGTTTTACACGCGATTTCAGTAGCGCGAGAGGGGTACGTGTATTCTGAGGGATGTGCGGGGAGTTTGCCATGCGTTTTCATGGTTGGGGGGCTGTCTGCTGGTCCACTGGCCTTTGCACTATGTACTGGATTTGTGCACTGTTCATGGTGCACGGGGCGGGGTTGGGGCGTAACTGGCGCGGCTGCAGCGTCGCTGCGCCACTCTGCGCCACGGCTGGTTTTGGATGTTAAAATCCATGAATACGCTGTGCGCTGAAATGGGTTTTGGCGCACCCGGCTGGCGCAGACTGCCGCACGCGCACCCTGTGTGCCAGCCGCGTGCGCCACTTGTGCACCGAATTCTATGAATTACCTCCTCCATCTCAGTATCCTCGTTCACTCAACAGAATCCTTGTGCCTAAAAGCTTGACAGTGTAGAAATGTTTGACCATAGCACATAAAGTGGCCGTTGATTTCATTGTACCATAATTAATGCTTTGTTGTAATGAGTCTATCTTTCCTATCTCCATGGCATACTGTTCAGAATGTTTGTTTGCCTGTATGAGGTAATGAGTGCCCAGAGTACGGGATGCCATGTGAGTACGCTGCTTTCCCTGTGCTGCGCTGAATTATTTATTGCACAGTTATGAACCCTCCCAATGGTATGTGTTTTGCCAATCTCTGAAGCCTGAAACGTAGATCCACGCAGGCTTCACATGTGTCCAACTTTTCACTAGACCTGCAGATGAACTATCCTGCTCTTAAATCTCAGTTACGCGTTTAATGGAATTCCACTACAGAGTGTAATTTGGTTTTTGACTTTGAGAACATTCAGACATGCAATTGCTAATTTTACTATAACTGGTAAAACAGCTATAGCTGGTAAAATAGCTCAGTGGATTGAGCGCTCGCTGTTGCGATGTGTGTGTGATCTGCAGGTTGCAGGTTCGAATGACAGCAAGGCTAACTCAGCCTTTCATTCAGGAAAGATATTTAAAGAGCAAGAAAATGTACAAAGTCCAGCCCAAGATTCAATTTTGAAAAATAATCTTTGGTGCTCAAGCATTCAGGAGGCTATGTTTAGCAAGTTAGAGAAAATTAAAGACTCCATTGAAGATAAACAATTATCTTTTAATAAAGAGGATTTAGAGATGAATGTCCTCTTGCAAACAACTAAGGATGGAGAGATGGAGATCTTTAATTTTTCTCCAATATCGGAAGTGGAACTTGCTATAATGATCGCTCAATTAAAAACTACACGTTGCAGGGGTGATCTCTGCTCGTGAATTATGATTAAGGAATGTGCTCCCACCTTAATCCCTGCGCTCACAAAATTTGTGAATGCCTCTTTTGCTCAGCAGAGTGTTCCTGATGTTATAGAAAATGCGTGATTTATGCTTCTATTAAAGAAATCTAACCTCTGCCCCCTACACCATCTAACTACCGACCAATAACCAATACCATGTTTTAGTTGAAAATGTTGGATAGGGTAGCATTTTGTGAAAACAAAATCAAAATATCGAGGTTGAGTACCCCAAAAGGAAATACACCGAACACAGGTTACAAAGGAACATACAAAGTACTTTATTTTATACTGAATCCAGTTACAAAAACAGAGCAAAATCAGATAGCTATTGGCCCTCAGTACAACACAACGACTCCAGCGTGGTTCAGTGTGTTCAGTGAGAGACGCTGTACATTAGAATGCATTGGCTTTTTATACATTTTGTGAGCACGATGTCCAGCCCCACTTCGGGTTAATATTCCACTTAATACATCACCGATCTGGGGTTCATGCCAAGTCCCGAACAACCGCATATAACTGGTTCACTTTTAATATATATATCAACAGCAACTGTGTATTCTGGGATTTTCCATGTTGGTCTTCTTAAACATTAATACAATGTGGTTAAACAAGTGTGCTATGCTCAGTATTTGAATACAATGTTTTTTTTAGTATACTCATGGATTAGCTTCTTTACACGAGTAATCCCTTACACAAAGGTCAACGAAAGACAAGGTCTCAATTCACAACCTCAACAAGTGGCCTGCAGGCAAGTTATATATTAGCTATGTACAGAGGTCAAGACGGCCATGTTGTATTTTTGGAATGACATCGTCCACCATTTTAACTCACAACACACCGGGTAACTTTACAAAGCGAATCCTAAAATGGCGGATTGACCTAAAATGGCGGCTTACATTGATTTTAAGGTCAGGACCTTGCAACACGGATTCTTTCGCAAGCGAATTTCGAGCAGCTTGGCGTAGGTCAATATACATATATTTATTGCAATAGGAGGCACGATATAATTTCTCTTTTGACAATATAATAAGATCTCGCTCTTCCTTATTAATAATCAGATTTTACATACATTTCAATCTGGTTACCGTCAATTCCATGGCTCTCTTAGCCCTAAAATCACATTTACATCAAGGCATAGAATAAGGTCAAACTGCCTTATTAATGATCCTGGACCTTTCAGTGGGTTTCAACCTGGTGGACCATTCCATCTTGTCCACCAGGTTGAGGGAAATGCCCAACTGTCCAATGGATCTCTTCTTTTTTAAGTGGCAGGCAGGTAATGGTGGCAAGTGATTCAGCAAAGGCTAATCCAGTTTCTTTATTATTTGGAGTGCCTCAAGGAGCCTGCATATCCCCTTGTTTCTATAACATTTTTATGATTCCTTTTTTCTTTATGTTGGAACAAGAAGGGATTACGTTGGCCAATTACGCCGATGACACACAATGTGTTATCCCGATTTCGGGAACTCATTGCGATGATGAATTACTCATAAACAAAATGTATCTGAAGATCCAAAAGTGGATGGTGGCTAATGGCCTGGCTCTTAATAGTGCCAAAATGGAACTCATGCTCGTTGGCTCTGACACAAATTTGGAAATGTTAGGTCCAATGTACAGGGACTTCAGTATCGATAAATGTGTCACCGAGGTAATGAGTAAAGTCAAGACACTAGGCTTCATCCTAGATAAGAATCTTAGTATGAGGGCTCAAGTAAGCAGTTTGGTTTCCTCGTCTTCTTACCCTGTTAAGTTGTTACGTCACCTCAACCCCTTGTCTCCGAGAAAAATACTGAGATCCTGGCACGAGCCATAATCTGCTCAAAACTGGATTACTGTGGTAGCCTTCGGATAGGCCTTACCACAACAGGTTTACATCGTCTTCAGGTGGTTCAAAATGGGGCAGTAAGGGTCATCAAGGGACTCCATCGTAGAGACCATGTGTCGGTGGCAAGAAGGAGCATGCATTGGCTACCTGTCCAGGCAAGGGTCACTTTTTGGGTCCTACTTATCACACACAAATGTATGAGTGGTCATATGCCATCTTACTTAATGGAAGACATTGTTAAGAAATCCAGTACTCGTTTTCTTAGATCAGTTAACACAAAGCTGCTGAACACACTGCGGTGCAAGACTAACAAAGCACTTAACTGAGCTTTTGCTATAGCAGCTCCCCTCAATACAAGTTGATAAATAAATAAAAATAACTTCTGAGGTTGATAAATGATTACCAACAGAGGTTAGGTGATATTGTATGTATATTTTTTCTACATTAAGTGCCTAAGCGTAAGTGCTATGTAATAACACATTATTATTTTTGCCCTTGGACATCTGCTTGCATTCACAGTATTTGGTAATATGATACAAACTGATATTAACGACACATATGGTGATCCATTCTGGGATGAAATGCATATCATATTACAGTGATATTGTAACCATATTTTTCATAGTATACTTAGGAACAATGCGATGTGATGCCACTTCCTGTTTTGTCCCGGGCTGAAAGGTCGTGTTCCATCACTTCCAATGATATCACTTTGGGGTGGGGTCAAATGACATCACTTCTTGGGATGTCATCAGAGGTCAGGGGTTATGCAATATCACTTCCCCTACCCCTGGCCTTTTGATGAAATGACGTCCCTGAAGCTCTCCCCTCCGAGAAACCTATGTATTAAACAAAATGAGCTGCTAGTGTTTTCTGGGATGTTTCCTATGCTCCTACCATCCTAGCAGATCCATGTAATGGCCTCGGAAGTAATCGCCTGTCTGGATAATTTCAACAGTGACTGCTGCACTATGAAGCGTGTCTCCTCTTCTTCCTGAAATGTTCTGATCACATATTAACCTGACACACATGTCATTTTTCAAGCACATTTACAAATGATGCACTTGGATCAGCAGACGGCGACGAGTGATGTAGGCATTACCTTTACCCTGATGCAACCCCCCCCTTTACAACCTGAGGACTTCAACAATACGTATACATCGTGACCCTGACTCTGTTGGTAAACTGATGTAGACACGCCCTGGAACAGCGGTTAATGATTCTGAGGTGAATGCACCCTCCTCCCCCATGCCCCCTCGGCCTCCGCCCCTCTTCGCTCCACCATTTCCTCATCTTTTGGGCGATACCGCGATGGACGGCTTTGTAGAAGACCTCTCAAGAGCCACCCGTGCTCCTCGCGCTGTGCACATATCCGTCAGTACGGTTCAGCATGTACAGCGCCATGGTGCGCGTATTAAGTGCTGTACAAATAATTACCATAGCCTGATGGGAATGCACCGTGACCCGGAAGCGCAGCGAGCGCGCCCGACTGGGAAGTGAACTTCAACTGAATGGAGTCTAAGTCATTGACACTTTGATCCGATGCCACCCGGGGCCCTAATGCTGATTGCCATTTACAGCCTCAACAATCAGGCACAACTGACAGTGCTATTAACAGCCTGGTACAGAAGGCATAAAACCATTCCCCGCTGATAAGGGTATTAGAGCAGGATGACCTGACAGTGCACGCACAGATGTGCAGCAAGCAGGGGGCACGGCCCTCGTGCAGAGATACAAAGGCGTCCCTGTTATTCGCTGCGCGAGGTGGGCGTGGCAGAGGCCAACCAGGTGCTTTGCATAACATGCTCTTAATGTTAATAGCGTGTTCTGAAATAGCCGCTTCATGTCAGACTCCCCCACCTTCTAAGCACTGTAATAACAGGTGTTTGCATTATTACCCCGTTTTCAATGGTACCTTCTTTCATTAACCCGCGGAGGTCGGCCATTGGAATCGAATCTCAAAAATGCAAACTTCCCTCATGACGGACCCAATATGTTACTCGTGTAACTAGCTATCAGCCCTTAACCACTGATAACTAGAAACTGGGAGAAGGAGCTATAAAGGATACTGGGGGCACAATGACTAGCAGTCATGGCCTGCCACTATGGGTGTGGAGTGCCGCCCCCTCCACTGAGTGGCAGGCCGCCCCCTCCACTGAGTGTCATGCAGCACCGCCCCCTGCGTGCTTTAGTTGCACGGGGCCTGTGCGGACTGTCTAGTCTGAGCAGGGGCGCTTCCGCTGCTATGCTTTTTTAATTGTTTTAGTTTTCTGCAGAGTCTTTTTTCGGCTGCACAACACATGCAATGTATAGTGATGGGAGGCAGCGGACATGGGAAGACTGGCCCGCCACCTCTCATTATTGTGCTATCGGCATAGACACAGAGGCGTCCTCTCCCGTCAGTGAGCGCAACATGAACACGCTCACTGACAGGAGAGGACTCAACTCCTGTGAATCGTTTTTTGTTTTGTTTATTTAGTATATGTTTTATAAAAACCTTTAGAATCGTAGAAGACAAAGAAAGAACGAAACCGACAACATCGTAAAAAAGGACATCAGTTAAAATACAAAGTTAATACAAACATTTAATTTAAATACCAATACTAAATATATCAAAAACTGGAATAAAAAATCAAGTAAAAAACAACAATCACAAAACGATGAGCCATCACCATGATTTCATCCAACTGTTTCCCATGATGGTATAAAGGACGGTACTGCAAGACCGTCAGAGGTTGAGACAGTATACAGACTTCTTTTCCATAAATAGTTCAATTTCGACCGAGTTACAGAACCTATCAGTTTTTTTTTTCAATACGATGATCTTTCAAAGTGAAGGGCCAAGCACTCCATAAACAAGTGTTTTTTTTCGTTTGTTTTGTTTACATTTGTATTTATACAATTGGCGATTTGCAGGTACAGCAAGGTGGAGGCATCTCACCAACAGTGGTCATCTCCATCAGCATCATTGGCAACAGTGTAGTCCACATCACATATACAGGGGCTACAGCATTTACACTATACAGAGATCCTTAGCAATGTCACCCACTCACTTCTACTCGGGCTGGGTCGGATCGAAAGTTGCCCCAGATATCACATGACCTGGCAGAGGAGGGGAGAGTGTGGGCATAGAAATCCTCATTCTCTTGTGCCCAAGTCAGTGCTTTTAACCACTCGCTCTCTGCGGGGGCGGGGGGGCTTTTACTTTTCCAATGGAGGAGTATCGTTCTTTTGGCAATCATGCAATCTACATTGGCGAAGGCCCGGTCATTTCTACCCAGAGCACCGGACCACAGACCAAACAGAGCACCTAGTGTGTGTTTCTCTAGTGGGGTGCCCGTTAAGTCTGGAAGAACATTTATGACTCTTGTCCAGAAAGTTTCTAGTTGTGGGCATCCCCAAAACATATGAAGGTAGTCTGCTGTTGTGTCATGGCATTTGGGACAACAGTGCTCTGCAGAGGGGGGCATTTTAGAAAGTCTGGCAGGGGTGTACTTTAGGCTATGTAGAATTTTGAATTGCATACATTTAAGGTGAAATTTGAGGGAGACCTTTCTAGTGTGGGTGCACATGTGAGTCCATTGGGTGTCTGTGATCACAGTTGCAAGCTCATCAGACCAGCGAAAACGTGCTTTCTGAGAAGGTAAGACCATCTTATCCAGCGACATATCATATATTGTAGACAAAACGTGCCGGTTGTCCCCCTAATTGGCTATGTAGGAAAGAATCAGAGTTTCGGGGGCTTTTGTAGGATATTCGGGCCAAAGGGATGCCACCGCGGAGCGGACCCGATAATATTGGAACATGTCTCCCCCAGTGTCACTGTGGCCCGGTTTCCAGGTCTGTGTATCCCAGTGCCTCCCACCGAATTTTGATTGCTTTTGTAGAATGGGGTTTCAGCCCCTATATGGCAAAAGATAATTTGCCAGGCCTTCAGTGTGGAGGTAACTGGATCTAGCGGGGAGTCGTCTTTCTATTTGGGGTCCAGCACGAGGGTCTTAAGGTCAGTGTGAACAGCACCCAAAGATTCCAGTTTAACGTGGCGGGGAGGGAGTTCCACAATGTACCAGTATGAAGTGTATTGCGCCTGGAAGGACATCCAGTACAGTTGAATGAGCAGGGCCGCAAAGCCCTCCTTGTCGTAGGGGGCAGTTAAATGGGCCCATTTCTTTCGGACTATCCCAGAGTGCCACAGGAACTGAGCGAAGAGTGAATGTAGTTTGGTGAAGTAAGATTTACCAGGCCAGATTGGGACATTGGAGAAAACATCGAGCAGCTTAGGTACAAATGTCATTTTTATGAGTGAGAACTTGGATGGGGCAAACAGCGGAAGATTTTGCCACTTGTGCATTTTTTTTACCACATCTGCGGTCGTGTCTTAGTTGTTTTTCAGTAGTGTGGAGTGCATCCTCGATACGGCCACCCCCAGATATTTATATAGTCAGCCAACCAGCAAAGGGGGAAGAGGCTTCAGTATACGGGGGTGTTGTTAGTGAGCAGAAATATTTCTGATTTGGAGAGGTTAATTGTGAACCCGGAGTATTGACCTATGTGGACTATGTCTTGCAGTATGGGGTCTAGGGTTTGGTGTGGATCACGGACGTAAAGCAGCTCATCATCGGCGTATGGGGGCACTGATGAAATCTGCCATGGGCTCAATAGACAGGACAAATAGGATGGGGGAGAAGGGGCAACCCAGGAAGGTGCCTCTGCTTAGTTTAATTTGTTCAGACAAAAAGGAGTTGTCCATCTTTTCCAGAACCACCCACAGGTATTCCCAGGAAACCATGTCAAAGGCTATTTGTGCATCGATGGTTACTGCCACAGCCTGTGACTGAGGGTCCAGACGCGCCAAAACAAGTAGTCTCCTGATGTTAAGAGAAGTGGACCTCCCAGGAATTCATCCGACTTGATCGGGGTGGATCAGATGTGGCATCAGAGGGAGCAGGTGATGGGCAAGTATTTTGGCAAAGATTTCTGTGTCACAGTTCATGAGGGACTTGGGTCTATAGGAACCACAGAGGTCGATGGGTTTGCCTTGTTTGAAGAGTATTGTAATCACTGCTTCACAGAGTGAAGCGGGGAGTAGCCCAAGCCGCAAGGATTCCTCCCACACATCATGAAGGATGGAGCCCAACACCTTTGCATATTCATGATGAAATTCTGCAGTTAGCCTGTCCGGACCAGGGGCCTTTCCTTTGGGTAGGTCGGCGAGTACTCTCAAAATGTCCTCCAGTAGGATGGGGGTTTCCAATGCCTCTCTGTTTTTGGGGGTTGAGCCGTGACAGTGGAATGCCATCAAGCAGTTTGTGCAAGGCCTGGATGTCAAGGGCTGGTCCTGCAGTGTAAAGGCCCTGGTAAAAGTCCCAGAACACCCCCACCACCTCAGTGTCTGCCCATACCAGTTCCCCCTTCACATTAAGTATAGATTCCACATGGGACCGCCCCCTCTCCGCCTGCCCCAATCTGGCCAGAGTCCTACCGGGCCTATCTACTTCCCCATATCTCCTGGCAGCCATGGGATGGGAGAGGTAGTGGACCAAATATCTCTAATTCAGATCTAATTTGGAGCAGAATATCGGGACCGGGGGATTGGGCATATTGGGCCTCATTACGACCCTGGCGCTAATGGGTTAACGGCGCCGTAAAAGGCTGCGGCGCTGTTAACCCATTAGCGCCTGATTACGAGGTCCCTTTGCGGGACACGACCTTAATGGCTGGTCTACACCAGCCGTTAAAGTAGGGACCTGCAAAGGGACCTTGGTGCCAAGTATGGTACCGCAATTTGCGGTACCGTACTTAGCACCTACCCCATTCCCATTGAGCAATAATGGGGCAAAAATGGGAATGGGGAAGGGCCATGGAGGAAGGGGGAATTACTGCCCCACCAACCTTGTAATGGGGTGGTAATTCCCCCTTTCTCCATGGCGGAGTCGGTAAGTTACCGGCATGGACCATGGTGCTATTCGCACCATGGTTTTCCGCCTGGGTCGTAATGAAGCCCATTGTGTTTCCAGTTTCTTGTGGGAAGTTTCTGATTTCTCCAAGTCTCTGCATACGCACTTGAGGTCCCCAGCTTCCCTGCATATCGCCATCCCTCTGATGAACACCTTGAAGGCTTGCCATCTAATACCATGTGAATTATCCACTGCAATTTTACTGGCAAAACAATGATCAATGTCAGCTTTGATGTCTGCGTGGAAAACTATGTCGGCAAGTGCCGCCGACTTGAACCTCCAGGGGCGGGTGCTCTGTTTACTTTCCATCCGAAATGGCAGGAATATTGGGGAGTGGTCTGAGAATTTGCAGGGTTTAATATCTGAATCTGTGACTCTCCCCACTACTGAACTGGAAATCAAGAACATGACGATTCGGGAAGACATATCGTGCACAGAGTAATAGAAGGTGTAGTCTCTCGGTGTTGATGCATAATACGCCAGGTCTAGTGATAGCATGAGAGAGTGTAGTTGGTGAGGAGCCCTTCATTGGGGTCTAGGGGTAGGGTTAGTTCTGTCAAGTGCACGGTTCAATATCAAATTCATGTCCCCTCCCCAGATCACCGGCACCCCCACATATACACATAAGAGTCGCTCCAAAGAATCAAATAACTACAGGGAGTCCACATTTGGGCAGTAAGTGTTGACTAGCACAATTTCCATGCCCACCAGTACACATTGTAACACCACAAATCTCCCCTCGGGATCTATATGAGCCTTTTTTTTCAACAAATCTAAGGTTTTTATGTACCAAGGTAGCAACGCCCCGAGATTTGGAATAGAAGATTGTGAAATATCTGTTGGCTCTCAAGCTAGGGGCAATGTTGCGGCAAATATTTTCCTTGGCGTGTGTTTCCTGCAGGAGCAACACGTTTGTCTTGTGCCGCATAGCTCACAATATGATCTTACGAGTCTTAACAACATTCCCAAGTCCCCTAACATTCCAACTCTGAAACCTCAATTGTTGTGCTATATTCTGTGTGTCTTTTCAATATGTACCAAGTACGATGTATTAACCTTCCAAGATTTGATTAGTAAGACCTCCCCTCCAGAGCACCCAATCGCCAAAAAAGATTTCCCCCATGAACATCCGGGGGCAGTGCCAAGTGCGCCTGCGCGGGCACCTGGCCGCTCCTCGGTAGCACCCGAAAAGCTACCACCCTCCCCCACCCCCACTGCCAACCCCAACCTAGAAGTGCCACAACCCTTCCTAACCTCCCCTCTCCCTCGACTCAGGGCCAAAACATAACCAGGGGGATGCTCAACCCTAAACACAAACATTGGAACTGCAAGGGGGTATGCCATTGCTGCCACCACAAACAGCAACATAGGGGTTGGACAGCCCGAGATATTGCATAAACAGGCGGCGGTTACTTTAGTGTGGGGCTATCGGCTCATGGCAATGAAATAATATGGTATCTGAAATCAGACCATGAGAGCCAGTCATCTTCAGTTCTGCTGGTCGTCCTCCATCGAGTTAGCTGCAAGGACAACTATAGGTATATGTGCCTCTATATATTTCACAGCTTTGCTGGGAACAGTAAAGAAGTTGAATTTGTCACAGAAGTTGAGCTTCAGTCGAGCAGGAAATAGCATGGCATATTGGATGTTTCGCTCTCGGAGCATCTTTTTTACCCTGCTGAATTGGCGTTGTTCGTGTTGCACCCCGGTGGAAAAGTCTTGGAAGATATTGATCGTCTGGGATCCTAGCCTTAGCTCGCCCTTTTCACGAGGCAGCTTGAGAAGCTGATCCCTGTCTCGGTAGCAATTATGGGTCTGGGGACGTCACCCAGCTTGGCGCGGGGGGGCCAGGGCCCGGTGGGTGCGCTCGACCATAAAAAAGGGGGAGAGGTCAGGGTTTTCCAAAAGGTCTTTAAGTAGGTTCTCGTGGCCAGTTCCACCTTCCCTTTGAGTGCGTCTTCTGGCACTCCGACTATACAGATGTTATTCCTCTGTGAGCGGGACTCGAGGTTGTCACACTTATGCTTAACAAATTTCATGCTGCAAGTAAGGTTTGCCACTGTATCTTGAAGGGCGTGCAGACCATCTTCGTTGGCCCCTATCATGGTTTCGGCCTCAGTGATACAGGTGCCCGCATGAGCTAGTTGTGATCGGAATGATGGCACATTTGCATTAATGTCATCAAGTTTTTCATGGATTGCCTCAAAGTTTTTGGCCATGGCTTCCATCATGTTGGTAAGATCAGGGGCAGGGCAGTGATTGGCATGGAAGACTCCCTTTGGGTGAGTGCTGAGAGGCCCTGTTCAGATCTAGGCATGGCATGGTGAATTTGTCCATGGCACCGGTTTCTCCTCCCATGGCGTCCTTTAACCCTCACTCTCCCAGCGAATGCCTGTGGAAGTTTAAAATGGTGGGGGAGAGTAGTGTCTGGCAATTCTGGACCAGCACCCGGGGCAAGGGACTACTGTAGTGATGTCAGGAGCGGGGCACACCTGAACCCCAGCACCTCCCGCAAACATAGCCCGTAGAGGTGGCAGGTAGGGCACTGGTGGGGGAGCAGACGTGATCCACCGGCTGTTATGCCGTGGGTTAGTAGGAAGGAATTGTCTCACTGGGGGTGCCAGTGTGTACCTGGCTAGTGAATTGCAAGATGGTTCTTCTGGGGGGAGACCGGCAACAGTAGGACCAATGGAGAGAGGACCATCCAAAAGAGGAGGGCAACCGCGGGACACTGGGGAGTACACCAGGATTCACTTGATGAGGTTGCTCTCGCAATGTAAGGGCCCAAGTCTATACAACTAGCCCCATGTCACTGAGGCCCCAGTTCAGCCCGTAGCTCTAGGTGGAGGACATTAGGCCCAGAGCCAGGTGTAGAGTGGTAGTTGGAGCTGGTGCTGTGGCATGGGCTGGGCAAGGTGGGGTGAAGCTTGATAGAGGCAGGGCGAGTGGACTGGCTCACCTTGTGCATCCCAGAAGTGTAGTGGGCCCCGGTCTTCCCGCTGTCAGAGATTGTAATTGATTATTGTATCTGTGTAGTTTAGCACCAATGAGGGTGCTGCATTGGAGGAGCCAGGGATGGCACTGCTGTACATTGTGGAGATAGTGGGTAGGACGGCAGGCAACAGGAGGGTGCATCCGCACTGCGGCCTTGTGTTTGGTGCAGCTTGATGTGTGCCGGGTCTCGTGCGCATGGGGTAGCACGGGGACTGTGCTAGCAATGGCCAAGGAACGCAGGCAGGCCTGGTCCGGGCACCGTTGAGGGAGTGATGTGGACTGCCAAAGCAATGGGCGGGATCAGCAGCAGGGCCCAGGGTGCCGGATTGCAGTTCAAGAGGGTTTGCATTGAGTGGGAGATGGGGTTCAAATGAGCAGTGCCGGTGGAAAAGTGTCCCTTCCGAAACAGGTGTACAGAGCCCTGCCCCTAAGGACCAGGTCTCACCAGGGCCCAGAGACGCATAGAGCCCAATCGCATACCCCACCGGAGCGAACACAGCCGCGGGGGGCAGAGAGGGCTGGTGGGTGTTGTGTGGATAAACCTTCAGGTGCAGCAATGAGTCGCGGGTCACAGAGCCTGATGTCTTCAGTCGCTGTGTGTCATCCAACGGCCCCACACCATCCCATACAGGGGGTCAGAGAGGGCAAGGGCGTCCATCCCAGGTCGAAAGCTGTCGGTCTCAGCAGAGTGTAGTTGGGTGGACCGCCCCGAGATGGTGGTAGGCGGGAAGCCGCAGCTGTCCCAGCAGGAGAGGCAGGGCTCTCTGTGTGTGGAATATGAGGAACTCCAGGCGTGGCTCAGCTGTGGCAAACTCATACAGCATCGGAACTAGGCATGGAGGGCTCCCAGCAGGCCAAAAGTTGGGTCAACGATGCCCCACAGCTTCAGGAGACTGATGGGGGGTTTTGAGGACTGGATCAGCAGAGAAACCACCACCTTAAATGGATAGTGTTTGCCTGTGGCGCAGAGCTAAGAAGCTAGGCAGCCATTTTCCATGCTGCTCAACAGCGCCCCCATATACAAATGTTTGACTGATTCTAAAACCTCTTCATTTTTACAGTACCTGCAAGCTATCGCAGATGGATCTATCAAACATGTTCTCAAGAGAATCACTTTTGTTGGCAGCAGGTTCCCATGAAAGCGCATTATGAGGGAACGATAATACGTGTTCGGGAAAAGAAGTAAATATGGCACAATCATGCCACTACTTTTATATTCATGGGAAATTTGCTGCAGTGAAGAGTAAGCGTGAAAGGAATCAATGGTGTTGGTCCAGTCCCATTTATACAAAGCCGCTTTAACCTTTAATGGCCCAGGATACCAGTACATCCATGTCCACTTTGAGCTTGCTTAGGAGAAAGTCACAAGATGTTCTCAGTTTGCCAAGAAACTAAAAGATGCGGCTCGTGATTGTTCATTAGCTTGTAAAGCTGATTGGGTTTCTGTGTATACTGAGTCTGTGACAAGTACAAGAATCTTTTGGTAGAGGGACAAAGTCAACCACTGAACCTGGACCCTAAGAGAAAAAAGCCCCAGCTCGTACCTTATTGCTGCCACCAGGACAGTATTGGAAACTCTCAAAACTCATCTCCACATCTTCCCCTTAAGAGTGTCCAACCAAGAGTATGATTGAGTCGGCCAGAGCTCCAATCCGTATATCAATTTAGGGATCACCTTCCCCTCATAGAATTGAAAAGACGCCTTTATTAACTCCTACCAAACTTTCTATCAATAGTTACAAGCTGGTTAGTTAGTTTCTTTGCTTTTAGGATGGATAAAGCCTGTATTTCTCTCATTGATGGGTACCTTGAAAAATGGTAACTGAAATATGTAAGGCTAACCGTACTACGTACAGGAGAATTTTGAATGGACCATATACAGGTCCCTCGATTTCTCCCCCCGCCCCCATCAACTCCAGGATTTTGGTTTTTAAAGGATTGAATTTAGACCATTTTCTTTTGCATAATCTGAAAATGCACAGAGTAACAACCTCTGCATTCCTATCCTGGAGCAATCGAAGAGCAGAACATCATCTGCATAGGCCCTCCATGATGTCTTAGTTGTCCCAAACCTAGGAGAAATGAGTGCAGCTGAGTTCAGAGTCTCTCCTAGTAGAGATTAAAAAGTCAAGGAGCTAAAACACATCCCTGCCTTAGTCCTGCTACTGTGCATTAAGGACAGAGCAAGCATAAGAAGTGTTGTCCCTGACCTACATTCAATATAGGTCAGTCTTTCAAGGTAATAACATTGATTTTTGCTTTACCCTTGAGGCACAGTCACTTTGCCCCAAGGGTAAAGCAAACAAGGCAGGTGTTGTCTGTGGCCAGTCTAGCCAGGTAATAACACCTACCATGTTTGCTTTACCCTTGATGCACAATAGCTATGCATCAAGGGTAAAGCAAACTTAACACTCATGTTTATTTTACCCTTGATGTACCATTACTGTGCATCATTGGTAAGGCCAACATAATAAGTGTTATTACCTGGCTAGACTGTCCAACATTGAACGTAGGCCAGTCAGCCGTGGATTATAAAACTTATGTTTGCTTTACCATTGGTGCACATTAAATGATAAATGATACATGTTCTTGTGCGGCTAGACTGTCCTACATTAGTGGTGCCAATCTGCGTATACTTATTGTGGCATGGCATTTTTTACTTTGCATCAAGGGTAATGCAAACCTGATACATGTTATTGCCTGGCTAGATTGGCCAACATTGAACGTAGGTCAGTCCAGCCATGTACTAACGCTTATCATGTTTACTTTACTCTTGATGCCAGGCTAAAAGTGCCATGCCACATTAAGACAGTATGTGCAGATGCAGATTGAGACCACTAGTGGAAGTCTGAAAATACTTTCTTAATATGGCATGACATTTTTTTACTGTGCATCAAGGGAAAAGCGAACCTGTTACGCGTTATTACACAGCAAGACTGACCTATATTAGTAGTGCCAGTATGCATTTACCTTTTTAATGAGGCATGCCATTATTTACTTGCCATCAAGTGTAAGCAAACATGTTCACTAATTCGCCCACATGCAGTCACTGAGCATTTACTTTCTTACTGTGGCATGCCATTTGTTAATTTTTACTTGACCTCAAGAGTAAATCAAACATGATAACTGTTATTATGTGGCCAGACTGGCTTACATTGGTGGCTCCAGTCTAGACATTTGTGTGTCATGGTATTTTTGTACTGTGCATCAAGGGTAAATGCAAACATATGGGTTATTACTTGGTACACTGGCCTTTCTTGGTAGAGTCAGTCTAGATATACTTCATTGGCATTTTTCACTGGTTTGGAGTCCATATGTGATAATACTGCCATATAGGGGTGCAGCAAGCATGATATGTATGGGGACAGCCAGCATAAACATGTTTTACATATTGGAATATGTTGTGGAGAAAGCCACAATATAAAATGCATTGGAAAAGGCGGTAGAGCATCTCCTCACTTGGACCAAAAACGTTTGGAGAATCTGGCCCCAACTTTATCTTCCACTTCTTGATTTTGTACAGCCCTTAAGGCGTGGTCAGAGGCATCAGTCTCAACAAAAAAAGGTTTGGAAAATTCCAGGTGGTGTAGAACGGGAGCAGATACAAACTGTTGCTTGAGAGTTTAAAAGGCCTTTTCTGTTGTCTTATTTCAAACAAAAGGTGTTCCTTCTTGAGAGTATATTTGTTAAGTGATGAGAGAAGGGAGGAGCTAATTTCCTGTAAACATTCACCAGAACAAGGAATGTTTGTAGTTCTTTGATTGTTTAGGGGCAGGCAATTTCAAGACTTCAGATACTGTTCGTGGTTCCAAGGGTATTACATTTAGCAGATGATATATCCCGAAGAAGTTACAGTGGAATTATCAAAAGTGTGCTTTTCTGATTTGGCTGATCGTCTAGGGTATTGCAGCCTTTCTAACACTTCAGGCACATCAGCAGTGGGCTTCTCTGCATACGGTGAATACATTATAATATTTTCAAGGTAGACCCTAATGATCTGATCTAATAAGTCTGAAAAGACAAGATACATAAAGCATTGAAATACTACAGGAGAATTCAAAGTGCATTACTCAATACTCGTAATGACCCAAAGGTGTTAAAAAGGCCACTTTCCACTCATCTTCGTCTCAAATGATAGGCTTCTTGCAAATCTAATTTGGTGAAGATGACAAGATGACCACTCCATTAAGCTCTTTGGTTTTTCCTGCCCAAGAAAGGTATCTCATATCTTAGGCTTTCCTGGATTTTCAAGGCCTAAATCGAATAACAGTCAAGGACACATACTCATTAATGCTTCGATCCTACACCCTACACACAAAAGAAAGCAGGTAAAATGATGGAAAGGGGAGATTTGCTCAAGAAAATATCTTTTCATATGACCCAGCTCAATGAATATTGAGAACTCCATCTGGATTGTGTAGGCTGACTATGACAGCTGCAGAGTAAAGCCACCCCCTCTCTGGCCCGCCTATACACCCGGGTCAAGCTGAGCTCTTGATTATCTTCTGGGATGCAGTTAACAAAAATGTATTCTAAGGACCCAATCCTCAATTACCCGAAAATGGGGCTTCAAATTTATTTGCATTAACTCAGAATTGCCAACCCGCTGGCCACTCTTCAGGTTTCCTGAATTTCTTGTGATTTAAACAAATATATCTGTTCATTTAATCTGTAGCTGATTTTAGTGCAATCGGCAAAAATACACACCTTCCTAACAGCCTCTCTGTAATGTGAGAGGTAGCCCCTTCCAAATACCCCACTAACATTTCGCTCCCAGAGTGAAATCCATTCAGAAGTACTTGTTGCTTCTGTAATGCTCTTAAGTCAGGTGCCTGCTATGGGATCCACAATGAGACTGTTTAACATGCTTATGAGTCTGGAAAGTATCATACACTTTGCTGAAATCTAATAAAACCACACCCACTGATCTTCCATTTCCGGTCACAGTCAAATAAGCCTACTACACATCTAGGACATGAGCGCTTATAGTAAAAACCATGCTGCCCTTGATCTTCCAAAACTTTGTTTTTTTAAATTATTCAACAAGTATTGTATATTTTTATACAAACTTGATTATAATGATGCTCTGTTCTGTTTATATAGGGATCATGGTGTGGGGCATGTGTACAACAGTTATCAGTTTCCCAATTTCCCAACCATCAGTTTACGAGTGGTGTCATGGCCAAGGTACCAACGAGCACCACATAGCCCAAACTACCATAAAGCTCAAGGTTTTTATTTCTATAATGTAAATGTGCTAGGGGGTTAGGTTTGACTGGAAAAAGGGTAGTGGGGCACTCAAAAAACAACGATGAGCAAATCAACCTTGCTATAGGACCGTAGGTCACAAATCCTTACCTTTCCCCCTTAGTCTCTGCCTGTCGGGGGTCTAAAAGCCACTCGCATTCTTTGTTGGCTCTAGTAGTTGGTGTCTTGTCTTTCCTCAAGCTTGTCAAGGTGTTGCTTTCCTATGTAGAATTCCACTCCACCTCTGCTTCGCAAAGCTACGCCTCATCGTACGGGGGAGCTACATCAGGTGTACAGGTGTACAGGTAAGCATAGCAGACACATTTTGTGAGGGTGAGCAGTCTGCCAAAGCCACACCTCATGGTATGGGGGGCTACTTTCAGAGTACAGATACGCATATGAAATTAAATGATCGTAGGCACATAGTCTGCCCACACTTCAACTCATCCAAATGCATTGCTTAAGAGGTAACAGAGGTGGCATTATAGAAAGGTGAGTAGGCATGGAATGGTGCAAAGTAGAAATAACATTTTGGTTGTGAGCTAAGTTCAACAACTTGTTGTCTCAACTTGTTTTACACCTAATCCCACTACTCTTCCTGTGTCCATTCTTCATACAGAATGGCTTTAAATAAGGTTGCTTCTCGGTCAACTTGCAGCTTTGAAGCAAATGTAACTTTTGATTGAGCTATGTCTGAATCAGTTAATACCTCACGCCCCCTTCCTATTGAAACAATCTAAGAAAGTGAAGTTTGTACCATAGCATTCTTCTGAAGTTTCTGAAAACACACATTCAAGCAGGCATCTTGAAAAGCAAGTCAAACGCCTCAGAAGTGTTGTAAAAAAAAAAGAAAAAACTCTTTGGGACTGATTCTCAAAAAGGATGCACTTTTTTTATTAGCACTCATTGCAGAAATGAGCAGGTCACTGTACACACACACAGGGATGGCCCTCATTTCTGGACATTTAAAAGCACTTCACGTTTGTGAATTTGGAATATGCTTTTAAATGCAGAGAAACACCCCCTTATTTGCGAAAACGGGGACAAGTGCATCGGAATGAGCGCATCTAGGATTCGCCCCTTCAGATGCCCTTTGGGAACTGGGCTGCTCCTAGCGAATCTCTAAACCTTCACCCAAAAATGTTTTGAGAATCTGGCCCACGGTTTCATTCATTTCGTTTAAATACTTTATACAGTGTAAAAACCACATAGTAAAGAATATACATATTAAAACACACACATAAAATAATATTCCATTCTCACAAAAATATCAAAGGAATTTATTTTACATTAGATATTTTCCATAAATTCTAAACAAATAAAATCAGATTAAAATAAGACAGGTCTTTAGCAATTCATGACTAGAGGAGAGCGAGCACGCAGTCTCTAAAAAGTACACAAAAGTAATAGCAGTCACCTCAACCGGCTTTCAACAGGAAATCTAAATTACTTCCACCCTCCTCCCTCTTCCCCAATATTTTCATTCTCGCTTTCCAAGCCCTATGGACATAACGGCCTACTGAGAATACAACATGATGCACAGTCAAGCCCCTAGAAAACTGCACTGCTAATGGAACGTAACCTAGACTCTGGAAGTAATGGTCTTAGATATTGGACACTCAGATCTTTAAATTTTGCACAAAAAAACATGAAATGCACGGTAGTTTCCATTCCAGAGACACAGAGAGGGCATATACCTGATCCCCAAGATTCAGTAAAACTCAACAGAGATAAAGTTCCCATCCTAAAACGTGTATACAAAGATCTTCTAGATGCCAGGCACGTTTAAAGGAGATATCTCTCAAAACCATAATATGTTTTACCCTCGTGATAATCTAATCCCAATTTGAGTTTGGAGGCAACCTCTATCATCCTTTCCTGTTTCCTTACAGCTGCTGTTTTTTTAATCCTAGGAATAACAGAATTATCAATATTTTCAGGAGTTCCCCATAATGCACACTCTTTTAATCCAATTAATTGCACTTTAATGTGTGCAGCCCAGGGAATACTACCCCCAGGCCCTACCAAACTTAATAAATGTTTAATTGCATCACAGTACTTTCCCAGGCCTTCTATACTCCACAGACTACGTCAGTATAAAACTGGCTTTAAAGCCACTAAGTACACTACCGGTCCAATGTCATATTCCAAATGCAATTATGCTGCAGGTGAACTTCGCGGAAGCTGAAGTAAGCTTTTCGGAAACCTATTTTCAATTCTGTTGAGAGACTGTGGTCTGGCAAATCCCCAAATTTCGTCTGCAAAAACAGAGGCTGGGATTGCCTGCCTTTGGTATAATTCAAGTGTGGGAGAGATTGCACCGCTTCCATATTTTTTGAAAAAGGAATTTGTAGCCCCACTGCACTTTCCCAAAGTACAGAAGGCTTTAGCAACCTGTGGGGACCATCCACAGTTCCCGTGAAATCTAATTCCTAAATAGTCATAAAATAGAGTCTGTTCCAACTTGCTTTTGTCTATATAGATTTCCTACTGGCTATACTTCGAGAACTGTGCCCTAAATATCATGGTTTTTGTTTTTCCAGTATTTTATTGAAATTTCAACTTCTAACATTTGTCTAAGAATACTTTCAGGCCTTGAGGGTTAGTAGATAAGATTACTGTGTCCTCAGCATAAAATAAGGTGGGGTAGTTATCCTGACCCATTTTAGGGCTATCCATGCTCTTCTGCACAAATACATTTATTATCTCATTGATGTATAGGTTAAAAAGTAAGAGTGCAAGGACGCAACCTTGCCCTACCCCCTTCACCACATTGAGAGGGGCGGTTAACTCCCCAGCCAAACCAAAACACACAACAGCCTTGTTCCCAGTGTACATCGACTGAATAGCAGAGATCAATTCTGGAGGGGCTCTTTTGGCTCTCAGAATCCGCCACAGAGATTCCCATGAGACACTGTTGAAAACAGTCCTGAGATCCACAAATACAGCATACAACCTCATCTTGAAGACTAGATTGTAATTCTGGATCAACAGGAATTATCGAAAACTCTGATCGACAGTGCTCTTTTGTTTTTGGAACCCTGCCTGAAGAACATTTATAATGTCATTCTCTTTGACCCAAGTCTGTAAGTGAGACCGAAATTGCTTTTGCGGATATCTTCCCCACACTATCCAAAAGCGTAATGAGCCGATAATTGGCTGGGTTGTCCTTACCCACCTTTTTGTAAATGGGTACAATTACCACATTTTGCCAGTAGGCAGGTACTAAAATCAGTCTAATAACAGCATTGAAAATTCTACACAGAATTGAATCCCAAACCTTTGGCTCATCTTTGTATAGGTCATCTTTATATGGGCCAGATGCTTTTCCACTCTTGAGAGACTCAATAGCCTTCCGTACTTCTACTATATTAAACAGCAGAGTTTCAACCCTGGTGTCACATTCTGAGCGCAGTTCCAGTGTGACATTCTGGTTTTGTCCCACACTGTGGATTCCATACAAATTTGACAAATGCTGCCACCAGATACCTGCTGGGATACAGCATTGAAGACTTCGGTCCCCGTTCAGATTTTCACCCGCTACCGAACTCCAATATAGGGTATAATCACCTTCTTCATATGCTTTCAGCAGCACATCCCATTTTTGAACAACAAAACCCTTCTTTTGCCCAGAGTCAGGCCCTTGGGATCTGCTCTATATAATAAGAGCTGTGTCTAATCCACAACCCCAACTGAACCCAAACATTGCACTATTTTACTTTTTGCCTCCCTGCAGATTTTGGCATACCACCTAGGATTGTTTATTACATGCCTTTTGGCTATGGATCCTGGGAAGGTCAAATAGGGCACCAGGTTTCTCTAACAGTTTATCAAATTCAAACATTAACTCTATATAAGATACAAATTGCTACAAGATTTTTCAAAATTAACTTATATATAGCTTTTTTGTGCCCTGTTCGACCACCCTGAGCAATTTCACTGATTTACTGGCATGACCTGTTAAAGCAATGATTTCTACTGTCTTTGACACATGTGCTGGTGGGGGAGTAGCCCTGCTAGAGCTGAGCACAATACTCAGGGGATTATGATCACTTTCCATACTTTCGTGGATCCTGAATTTACTTACCCTAGCCCAGGTCCTTAGCTGAAACCATAGTATAGTTGATAAGGGTACTGCCATTGTGCCCATTGAAGGTTACGTTAGCAGGTTGATCTTTTACGAGCCTGCCATGGCAAGCCCTAAATTCCATATTATATAGAATACATGCTGTATCAATGGATCTGTGGGGGTACTGCTACCAAGGTGGGATATCCCAGGCACCATCCTGTAAATACCTTCTACTACATTCAAACTATTTTGAACAATCTTTCCTCTTATATGGCTTTCTTTAAAACATTTTGCCTCTATCTTTACCCTGATCGGGATGTAGTCTCTGACAGCGCTAATGACTGCTGTGGCAAAATCAATTCAATGTTTTTTTTTAATATTCAATCTGAGTGCTTTAGCCTATTATTCTTTAGCCTCCACTTCGACGCCTCCTCTTTGTACTCCTCGATCAGTGCTATCATGAAATGCTTTTTCCCTTCCTTCTGTTGAAGCCGAAGTTCTATGCACATTTTGCAGTACAAATTTACCCCAGCGTGGATTAAGAGCTGCAGGCCACGATCGGAGACTCCTCCATTGACAGTCTTTACTGAAAAACACAAGAAGCCATGTTGTTGACATCGTTGGAGACACCATGACAAAGCAGGGTTAGACATGAAGAACATGTGCCATCCGCACTTCGGGACAAAAACATGCACTCGAATACATGAAGAGCACAAGCGCACAGTTCTATAGTTAGAGGACAGACACATATACATACTGTCATTTCTTTTATAATTTTGCCACTAGCCAAACGCAGCAACGCAGAAACCGCATAAGGCAAGAGATCCAGAGCAAAGCTTGCAGATGCTTATATGCAAATAACTTTAGGGAACTGCAGGAGCACCTATGGGACCTGACAGAACCAAGTGTGACTAACCATGAAGAATGTAGTATAACATGGATGCTGTAGAAACTGCATTATAATGGTTTAGGAAAAGTGCAGCTGGCCACAGACCTCTCAGCAAGAGACAAGCAGAGCTGATTCAGACTGGACAGATATCAAGACGTGTGAAACAGGACCCGCAGCCAAGGCCAAGAGATACGAATGACATTCTAATCTCCAGACGACAAAGGCACGAGCTGGAGTACATACGAATAAAATATCCATAATTCTGAGCTGCACAGCTCAAATTCGTGCTCTCTGAGAATGTGACGCGGCCAAGCAGACAATGGACAGCGACGAGCAGTGGGAAAGAGAGTCGGTCTCAGGCTACCAGACAAAAGACCGCAACAAATATGCCACAATGTGAGACAAGTGTTGCGCCAAGCCGAAAAACACTCTCATAGACTAAGGTGGTACACACATGTTACAATGCAGACACATAGCGCCTCATTACAAGTTAGCCAGTCCGGATATAACGGTGCCGGTAAAACCGTACTGGCAGCGTTTTTGCAGACCATCTAACTACGAGTTCTGTGGCTGTGTGGCATACGCCCGCCAGGTTAGACCTGGCGGACGTATGCCACACGCCCACAGACGGACGCGGAAACACCGGGGCCAGTGTTTCCACTTCCCCATACCCATGGAGTCCTATGGGACACCACGGGAATGGGGATTTACAGAATGCCGGCTCCAGATTTACCGGATCACCGGGGCTGTAATTCCCCAGTAATTCCAGCCAGTCCGGACATGGTAAATCCCTACGGGTCCGGCGGCAGCCTGCCGGTTTTACCTACATGGCTACCACCGGACTCGTAATGAGGCCCATAGTCATTCTTATTATCTTGAAAAGGTACACAGAGAGCTGAGAATCTTTGCAGATCCCAGGCCTGGGGACGTCAGCTTTAGCTAACCACAGTTTAGTATCCCAGGGGTCGGTAGCAGTGGGCAAGAACCAATGGTAAGTCCACCACACTGCAAAATGGTTGTAGATAGTGACTTGGGGATGGACAAAGCCAGCCACCTGACATGCGAGGGCCAGCAGAATAACATGTATGGTGTCAACTATAGGTGGTAAAATACTCAACACCAAATCATAGAGCCTGATAGGTTTTCTGGAGCTGGGCCCAAGTTTTGACGTGGTGCTGATGCCACATTAGAGTAAAACCAGCCTGAGAGCCGAGGAAAAGATGTGCATGGATTTCTTCTGTTCCTATGCTGATCCCTGTTGGTTTTGTCTTTAATAAACCGCAGTTTGAACTTGCCATTGACTGAGTCCTCCGTTATCCTGAGGAGGTTGTTGGGCCTTCAAAGAGTCAGCAGACTTTCAGTGTCCCTCTGCTATACCTGGGAGTTCTTCCCAACAAGTTGGTAGTAGAGGTGATGGTTGACTGCGCCAGCCCGGCACCATCTCCTTTGCCGCCGAACCTGAGAGGCTGTGGGACCCTTGCATATTTTGAGAAAATGCGTGCCCGTGTAAAGACCGTCAGGAGCCCCTTGTGAATCATCCTGCCCGAAGTCAGTGAGTTTTCCAGGTAGACCAGGACGGGGAGGTGAGCGTTGAGGAGGAGTCGACAGTGAAGATACGCCAGCAAACAACTGGGTGTAATTATTCACCCAGTCTAATGGTAACTGTGGGTGTGAGGGAGGGCATTGAGTGTTGTGGAGTATTGTTTAGTATCATTGAGTATTGTCAAAGTATTGTCTAGAACTGTCAAAGTGAGTAGGACAGGAGTGAGGTAGACGTTGTTTTTATATGTTTAGGGCACATTCAGTCTTAGAGGTAAAAGGTTATGTGAATAACCTAGACTATTGACTCGAGGGCTTGGATGACAGAAGATATGTAAATAAAGGTATTCCTCTGGGTTGGGCCATTTAGCTTGGGTCATAGATGATGGTATCCCTTTAAGGGTGAGCAAGGGAGCTGGCCTAGATCGTGGAAGGTGAGTCGACTGGTTAAGTCTCCTGGAGTGAGACATTTCGCATGCTAGGTGACGCAGTGGGTGCAGTTTGATCACAAGAGAATATTGTTATACTCTGCCTGGAGCTTAGAAGACAGCTGTGGGGTTTTTGTGCAGTTTGGGAGTAACAGGCTAATACAGTGTGTGCGCTGTATTTGATCTTCCTATATTATTCTGTTAGCTTGGTGATGTCACCCATAGGTTTGCACATAGGACACAAAGAACTTGAGACAGTGAGGAACTAGTATTGGAAACTTGGGATTGGCAGACGAGGTGAACCAGTGGCGGTGCGCAGAAGGCGCATGCACAGGATTGTGGGTGCGCCTAAAGAGGCAGTCATTGTGAAGGAAGTCAGAGCACACCTGATAAGTTGTGGAGCCAGAGAGGCTCATAGAAACTGTAAACTATTATTATTATGCTGTGCCTTTCTCCCTAAACATTGGACTATCGAAACACTCGACTTGAGGACAGATAAAAGGTACTAAAAATGTATCAAGGAAAATGTGGGGGGGGACATACCCCTAAAGGACCTGTGTATCGAGAGAAGATTTGTAAATATAGCATAGAATGGTCCAAAGGTACAGAGGGAAAATTAACTAAACCATGGCCATCTTGTGAAAGTTTCTCCAAAGACGTGCAACAATCACTATTAACATACATACATGGTGCCTATAAGGGGAAGAAATTGACAAAAGGCATTGTCATATTCGAGTTGTGGCACATGTTCCAGGAGGGCAAGGGGGACGCAGCAAGGTGTCAGTGGATGCTGAGCCAGCAGGCAGTGAAGGAGCCAGAGACTCATCCCTCCACACCTCCCCATGTCCCTCCAAGTATAGCATCCGATGACACAGATGATGAGCAAGGGATGTATCCAATGCATGAGTTAAGGGCAGCAGAAGGGTACTCAAACCCAACATATAAGTCACCACCATATACTAAGGGGGAAAGGCCTAAAGGTGCAGGGCAGCCAGCTAGTGACCAGGGTGCGAGCAGAGAGGTGCAGCAGGGCATGAAAGAAGGGTTTGAGGGCATAGCAACTAATGAATAGATATCAGCACAGGTGCTCTTGAAACTGCAGGGGAAGACAGATGGAGAAGCAGAAGGGGCGACTAAGGCAATAGAGGGCTTGAAGAGGAGCAGCGAAGCAACAGACTGGGCAGAGATAATGGATGAGCAGGACAGGAGAGATAAGGACCGGGAGAAGAAACTGGAACGAGAGGACAGAGAGAGGATGAGAGAAGAGAACCTGGAAAGTGAAGATAGGGAACGAAGGAGGAAGGAGGAGAAGGAATGCATGGAAAGGGAATGAGATGAAACAATCGAGAGAGATCTCAAAGAAAGGAAGAGAGCAGAAAGGGAGATGATGGAGAAAAGGGAGAGGGAGCTGGAAAAGGTAGAAAGATGTAGAGAGATAGCAGAGCAAGAAAAATGCAAGTTAGCTGAGAAAGAGCAGAGGAAGTTACAGTTGGACAGACTAGCGAGGGAACGAGCGTGCAGGGAAGAGGATGAGCGAACAATATGGGCAGTAAAGACACAAGTAGCACTAGATAGGGGAAAAGATACACTTAAGGAGGACAGATGGACATAGCCATTCAGCACAAACTCTCAGGGCTAGAGTACAACAGAAGGAGGAAGAACAGCCCAGGGGGCTGGGTTGGGAGGAAGAAGGTACGACATGAGAGACATTGCTCTCAGCATGAAGCCCAACACAGACTTGACATCGAGGAGATTGAGTTTTACCAATGATTTTTGAAGCAACATGGACCAGCGGTCTGACAACGAGGGCAGAGACAGTGGTGATGAGAGGGGGGGAGCAGTTTCAATCCCAGTCCGCAGGAACGGGGAACAGACAAACGGGTGTCATGGGAGTTTAGGACGCACACACAGGGAGAAGTAGGGGTTCTGTGTGGAGGAGCAGGTACCGCGGGAGAATGACTTTTGTTCCTCACACAACACCACTCCATATATTAATAGACTCAGAGATCTACCACAATGAAGGAAATGGGAGACAGCAATGGCTTGTTCAAGGGGAATGTTGACTAGAGTGTATGATGACAACAGGAGAGTGCCCATACTATCACCAATAGATGTACACGCAGGAATGGAGAGCGAGAGGGGGGGCTGACAAGTGAGAATGACCAGGAGGACACACAAGGAGGTGGCAGCATTCACACAGATGCCCTTATTAGAGAGACGAGGGGTGCAACCTCAGTATGTGCTGTGGTAGCACACAGACAAGGAGAATGTGAAGTGTAGACTACCATCATTAAGTGCGGGAGCTGGGAAGTGGATTTATGAGATGGGGAAAAGGACAGCTGGCCATAGGCTAGCAGTAGGAGACGTAAAAGGGGCTCTAATTATTGATTTTAGGAGATGCAGCTAATGTAGTATGGAAAAGGGCGGGTTCCCAGGGGTGATGACACAAGACACCGCCCATGATGAGTCACCATTCGCACACTGCAGGGCAGCAGTATGGCAAGCACTGAGGACATAATACCCAAACATATCAGACATTGGGGTGATTACATCACGCAAAATGAGGGAAGATGAAGACCCAGTGCAGTACATTCAGAAGATTGAAGAGCTTTGATGCCTTGAAACCTGAGAGCCTTGGGACAAAACCATAGCAATATTCTACCACATACTAGTGCAGGGGCTAGCAGAGCAAGTTCAGAAGAGTTTAAGGAAATTAGTGGGGATGGAGGCGAAAGGATGGCCAGAGATAAAGCTCACGATAGTTCATCATTGTAGGCTGTGGCAAGAGACGTTAAGCAAAAGGCAGATGATAGAAAGAGAGATGAAGCAAAACTAGTACCGAAAAAACGATCGAGGTATGCAATGGACAGCGCAGTTATAATCAGCCCCACCCCACAGGTACATCAGCATCAGCCACAACAGTTTACACCACCCATTGGAGGAGGGTTTATGGGGTGGGGTGGACCACAGCAAGGGTTCTGAGGAAGGGGAGCCAACAGAGAGGGCATGGCTTTGGGCCACAGATGCAGCACAACCAAAGGGGGTTTCCAGGAGGGTTTTGAGGATATGGAAACAGATGCAGCAGAACACAGGGGGCATTTTGGGGGTTTTCCAAGGGCAATGCAGGGAACCGCCACAATGCTGGACCTGTGGGCAGATCAGGCACATTTCACGAGTATGTAGGTCCAGGGGGGTGCAACAGAATTGGGGAGGCCAGCATCCCTATCACAGGGACCAGGACGATTATTATTAACCACCAAAAACAAGGACAAATGCAGGGCACCTATCAACAGATGCCACAGGCACAAGCACCACGAACACAAGTGCAGGTACCACAGATGTCAGCACCAGTACCACAGTATTTACAAGCACCACAGATTTGAGGGAACACACAGCAATTAGCACAGATACAGAACGCTGATGCACCAGTACACTTGGACACGGTGGCAACAGTTCCTGTCAGACAACTGGGAGGAGTTACCATGGTAGGTAACAACACCTTTACTGGAAATGTGATATCCCTGTACCCTCAATAGGACAGCCCACAGACAGACTTAATGTGTCCCATCCTGTCAATCATACTCAACCCTGCGGAGAAACCGTGCATAGGAGTGGTGATAGGTGACAAAACCATTTCCTTTCTTGTTGACATGGGCGCGACTAGGTCCTGCATTAGGGAAGGAGCATTTACATTGTCAGGCAATGCCATTAACACTCAAGGATTCTCTGGGGCTCAGGAAGTGGTTCCTTTTACAGACAATGGCACCATGGTTTACCGCCTTCCGTGTAATGAGGCCCAATGGGAGAGATATATATATGTTTTGTTTTTTTATTATTTGTTTTAATCAAATAAATGATTTTTTCAAAACATTGTCTGTGACTCTGATAAGTGAACTTTCTATTAGTTTTTCTTGCGTTTTCGGCCAACAATAGGCCCTTTGTTTCCGTTTCTCCTTTTACGAGCGAAAGTCTGCATGTGGTTGTGTAAATGGGAGAAGAACAACTTAAAGATCTTCGTGTTATTTAGCTGATTCCATTGTTTGAGGAGAGTTTTCAAGTTGGATCATCACATGTTGAAGTATTTTTGCCGTTGCCGTGAGCCACGTCGGTTTATCGCCACTAATCATTCTTGACCACCAGCAGTGTTCCGGCTCCAACGAAGGGACAGACACAAAGTATTGCATGTATGATGTCCTAAGGGCTTCTGTTTTTGAGCACTTAAGGAGGAGATGACGTATTGTTTCCTTTTCATTTGTCTCATGAAAAAGTCTGCAGTCGCTTGTGTCAGAGAGTCCTCTAATAGCTCTAATTTCGTTAGTTGGAAAAAGGTTGAGCCTCGCTCTTAAAAGGCAGTTTCTTGCTTGTCTGCTCGGAAATTGTTTAATGTAGCCTTGAAGTTCATTCAGTTTTTTTATGTTTCAGGGCAAGTGAAGAGTTAGTTTGTTTTTCCGAGGCTTTTGACAAGGTTTGTGTCCAGCCTAGTCCTTTAATTTTTCTCTGGATCTTTGTTGGATTTAGGAGCAGTTCTTCCTCGTCGCTCTCAATTGATTTCAAAAGGACAAGCATGTCTTTCCTCCAGGTTTGTAGCAATTTGTTTGTGTCTGTTGCCAGCTCAGTTTTTATTAATTTGTACAGCAGTGGACTCGTGGGTAGCAGGCATTTTCTATATAGTCTCAAGGAATTGCAGTTCATAGTCCCTTGTAAAGACAGTAGGCTCAGTTCTCTACGAATCGAGGCCACTGGTGTAGAAGTAGGTAAACCAAGAACTGTTCTCCAGTAGTAGGCTTCTAGTTTCGGCCATATCTCCGATGGTAGCAATAACATGGCTTCCGCTCCGTAAGTTATTGAAGGCACAGCTTTCATTTTGTAAACGTTTATAGCCGGAATTGTCGAAAACAGACCAAATTTTTGGTCGATTTCATTTGCCTTGGGTTGTCAGTTTCCTGATTTTTAAATGAAGGCCTTCTTGCATGGCTAATTCTTTTTTGGAACTGTCCAATATTATACCCAGGTATTTAAAGTTTTGTACTTTTTCAATCTCCGATGCTTGGTAGTACCATTTGGTCCTGTCTGGTTCCTTGGCTGTTCTTCCTAGGGTTACAATTTTAGTCTTTTCCTTATTTACTTCCAAGTTGTTAGTTGTTGCATACGACAATAAATTGTCGAGTTGGCGTTGTAATCCTACTGGCGTCTGGTCAATTAAGATTAGATCGTCAGCATAAAGGAGCCTACTTATTCTTTGTTGGCCTAACTTCAGTGGAAAAGATCTAAAAGATGCTTCTGATGTCTGATTGTCTCCAATATAGGCCCAGAAAATTGGGGGGGCCAGCGGGCACCCTTGTTTGACTCCACTGTGAGTCTCGATAGTAGATGACAGGGAGCCCTTACAGTTTAGCCGGACTCTAACTCTGGTGTTTGTATGGAGAGCTTTGATGGGTTCCAAGATTCCTTTGGGGCAGCGCCAAGCTTCTAGTTTATTCCGAAGGAGGGACCTGTTGACTCTGTCGAAAGCTTGGGTGAAGTCTATAAAGGCCATGTAAAGCCTAGGCCCTCCTTCCATCGTTCTGCTTTTAAGAACACTTTGCGTCAAGTTATTGACAGTGGTTCCCATGCCTTTCTTAAACCCTTATTGGAATTGATCGTTGCACAGGGCTTCAGCGGCCCAGGTTTGGAATCTTCTCAGCAGTAATGAGCCGTAGACCTTTCCAATAGGATCAAGTAAGGCGATTGGTCAGTAGTTTGAGTGGTTGTTAGCATCTCCTTTTTTGTAGATTGGGACTATGATGCCAGATGTCCAGGAGACAGGTATCGATTTAAACTCTGCACATCTTGCGAAGACTTGGCTGATAAATAAAGACCATGCTACGGGGTGGGCTTTTAAGTCGATATTTGTAATGCCCTCTGGGCCCGGTGCTCTGGAGTTTGCAGTGAGGTTATTAGCTCAAAAATTTCCTCTTGGTCGTCCAGTTTTTCCCAGACGGTAGAATTTTCTGTGGGGTTTGGTGTTAAACTGCCGAGAGGAAGCTTGAAGGTTTCCTCTATGTGCTTTCTCCAGGACCTTTCTCCGATTGTGTTTAGGATGTCACTAGTCTTGGTCGATGATGTAGAGTTTAGTAGTGATCAGAATTCTCTTGGGTTCTTTGTGCAAATAGACTTAATAATTGCTTCTGAATCTTGTTGGTGTAAGTTCAGTCGATGTGTTCTTACCCTTGCATGACACATCCTTGCCTAATACTTAAAGCCAAAACTGTTGGCTTTGTCATTGCTACACAGGACTTCAGTCCAATGGAAGAGATATAACATTTGTATCACACCAGTAGCCTTTTACATCTGCAATTAAGCCATTAACTATCAGCAGACTGCTTAGAAGAAACACTGGCAGGCCAATGTTTGATATTATTGCTTGATAGAGGGAGCTCAACGAGATTCCAGGAAGATGGCCCTCATTACAACCCAGGCGTTAAGGGGTTAACGGCGCCGTAAAAGGTGGCGGCGCCGTTAAACCCTTAACGCCTGATTACGAGGTCCCTTTGCGGGTTGGCGACTTTAACGCCTGCTTTTTGCAGGCGTTAAAAACCAACCCGCAAAGGGACCTTGGTGCTAAGTACGGTGCTGCAATTTGCGGCACCGTACTTAGCGCCTTCCCCATTCCCATTGAGCCCTATTGGGCAAAAATGGGAATGGGGAAGGGCCATGGCGGCATGGGGAATTACCGCCCCGCCAACCTTGGAATGGGGC
Organism: Ambystoma mexicanum; assembly: GCF_040938575.1. NCBI lineage: Eukaryota > Metazoa > Chordata > Amphibia > Caudata > Ambystomatidae > Ambystoma > Ambystoma mexicanum. The sequence continues at coordinate 809,920,949 of NC_090931.1, read as the reverse complement.
GGTAATTCCCCATTCCGCCATGGCGGAGTCGGTAAGTTACCGGCATGGACCATGGTGCTATTAGCACCATGGTCCAACGCCAGGGTCGTAATGAGGGCCGATGTGTTTAGGGTGGGGAGTGGGAGGTAGTGGGTTGGATTGGTCATAGGGATTGGCATATCCATGGGCTGTCAATGTGTGGGTAAATAACCAAACAACACCCATAAGCTATGTGTCCCTCCTCATAGTCCGTCTCTCGCCCACTTCTACTCCAATGAAAGAGTTTTGGCTTATAGGTGGTGCTAGAGCGCCACCTAATACTCCAAACTAAAATGTGCACATAGTAGGTAAGTGGTTCAGGGACTGCTGCAAGCTCATGAGTCTGGCATGGTCTGTAGACAGACAACAACAGTAGGTCCATACTCCTGGATATCAGCTTGACACATAGCAACTGCTGTTGAACTGGGCTCCATCTGTTCTGAGAGGGTGCTTTGCAGTTTCCACTTCTGTGGGCTAATCATCCTAGCAGGATGTTTCTTGATTTCTCTGCCCTGCTGGTGCACTCTTCAAATGGCACCAATCGCCCTAGAAATTGTCTTTCAGAGCTACACTCAACAGAGTACAAAGCCAGTATTAATGATAAAAGTGTTTATACCGCACAGCGATGGCACTTGTGTGGTCTCCAGGCACTTAGGCGGATCTGTAATGCAAGATGGGAGAGTGGGTGGCTAGTAGGGTTGAGCGGGAAAATAGAAAAAGAGCTGTGATGTGCTGCTGGTAGCTTCAGTTTGGAAACACTGTTCACTGAGAATAAATGTAATTTTTGGAAGTTGGCCACTGTGTGCTGTTCTGATAGGTTATGTGTGGTTTGTTTTGTTGCTGTGATGTTGTGAAGTATGTGCCGATTGTGGTGCTGTAGAAGTCTGGTTGTGCTAAGTCCAGAGTTTGAGAGGAGTATGCAGAGGGTTACTTTACTAGTATTGGTTGCTGATGAGAGTACTGGTAGTCCATCTACGTGTTCCACAACTGCCACCCGCGAAATCCATCCAAGTGCACCACATCTCCTGCTCTAGGAATCCATCCAACTACGCCCCAGCCCCCCCCACGAAAAACCACCCAAGTGCACTACTCCCTCCACCCCAGGAATTTATCCAGGTGAGCCATACCCCTGTAAAAAAAACTATCCAAGTGCATCACACCTCCACCCCTGAAGTTCAGCCAACTGTGCCACAGCTGCCACACCTGAAATACATCCAAGTGGGTCCTACCTCCCACCCCAGGAGTCAATCCAAGTGCATCACTCCTTTCCCCCTCCCCTGAAACGCCATCTGAGTGCATATTGTTTTTTTTAACCCCAAAAGCCACCTAAGTGCGCCAGATTTCCCATCCCAGACATCCATCCAAGTGCACCACAGTTTCTCCTCCTGAAATCTGTCTAAGTGCGTAACATTTCCTACCCATGAAATTTGTCTAACTGCATCATATGTGGCAGTCGTAATCTTTGTCTCCCTCCTAGTTGCCCTTTCTGGGTTTTGCCTTGATTGTCACATCAGTGGTCCTAATTCCTAGGCTTCTCCAGGGTTTGTTATGCTGATTAATTGGTACATGTCCTATTTCTAGCTAGGGTATGTTTTCACTGGCCTGAGGGGAGTCCGCAGGGAACGATTACTCATTTTCTTCCATACCCTATTGGCGTTATCTGTTATCTATTGGGGAGGGTCTGGTGCATTACTCCTGTTCACTTGTTGGTCCTCAGTGGGGGTACGCCTAGGCGGGGAGTTTCCCTTCCCTGATTTTCCCTCCCATGGTTTCCATTTGGCCTCCTTCCCTGGCCTAATCGTATCGGGCCTGCCAGATTCTTCTGTTTCTTAGTGGTCCCTCTTTAGGGGGTAGAAAAGGGGGCATCTCTGTTTAAGGTCTCTCTTCCCAGACAGACCTGTCCCACATTCCTCTATTTTTTTCGGACTCCTTTTTCTTTTTCAGTGTTTGGCCAGTTACGAGGTGGACCGGCGCCATTCAGTCAGTATCATTGTGTTCAGAGCTGAAGAGCCTTGTTTTAAGGAATTTCCTCAATTGTGTATGGTCCTCCATGTTTCGTATATTCCTGGGAAGCGGATTTCAAAGTTTCACGGATAAGCAGGAGAATGCTGATCCACCCAGTTTCTTTTCATGTATGGTTTGGGTTTTAGGCGGATGTGGCTGCAGGATCTCAGGGTTCTGGTTGGTTTGTAGATGGAGAGATCCTTTTGAATGAATTCCGCCCCCTAGCTGTGTATTGCTCTGTGCGATATGCTCATTGTTTTGAAAGTGATTCTTTTTTTGACTGGGAGCCAGTGTAACATCCTAAGTGCTGATGTGATGTGCTCTCTTCTGTTGAGTTTAAGGAGAAGTCTGGCTACCGTGTTTTGTATTTGTTGCATTTTCCTTAGTAGGTATTCTGGCATTCCAAGGTATATGCTGTTAGCAAATTCTATCCTGGACATGATGAGGGATATGATGGCTAGTGTTTTGTGTGTGAAGGAGAGGAATTGTAGGATTCTTTCAATCATTTGTAGGTGAAAGAAGCACTTCTGGATTATCGTATTAATTTGGGGTTCTAGTGTTAGCTCTTTGTCCATGATGATTCCAAGATTTTCTAGAACTGCAGATGGTATTGGTGTGTTTCCCAGTTCTATGGGCCATGGGATCTGCTGAGTGTTTCCTATTTCATCAGGTGTAATACATGATTTCAGTTCTGTCTGGGTTAATTTTGAGTTTGTTGATGTTCATCCATTGGTAGAGCTCCATGAGACACTCTATTAGGGGTGCATTCAGTTCTTGTATGTCACTGTATTGGAAAAAGATTTGTGTATCATCTGTGTAGTTGTAGAATGTTAGTTCGTATTTTTTGAGGAGTTTAATTAGTGGTGTCATGTAAATGTTGAAGAGTAGTAGTGATAGTGATGAGCTTTGAGGTACTCCACAGGTGGAGTCCCGTGGTGCGGATTTGAAAGGTTATAAGCAAACTGCATCTGTCCTTTCTGAGAGGAAAGTTTTGATCCAGAGCAGCACTGTGTTAGTGAGCCCTATTTCTTCCAGTCTTTAAATTAGGATGTTGTGGTTGACTGTGTCAAAGGCAGCAGAGGGATCCAGTAATATCAGTGCTGATCTCGTGTTGTGGTCTGCGTTCATCTTTAGATCGTCCCATATTGAGACTAGTGCTGTCTCGATTCCTCTCAAGGGTCTGAAACCTACTTGTGCCTGGTCCAGTAGATGGTCATTTTGAACGTGCTCCAGTAGTTGTTCATAGATGTAGGTTTATAATAGGTTTGCCAAGTATGGGAGGTTTGAGATTGGTCTGTAGTTTGAGAGGTCTTCCACAGGTCTTGAGAGGTCTGAGGTTTATAGTCCTTTTTGAATGCTCTTGGTTCTCTACCTGCTATAAGTGATTGATTGAAGAGGTTAAGGTAGTATTCTGACGGTGTGTCCTGTGCAAGTATGTATTTGTAGACTTATGGAGGGCAGGGGTCCATTGGGGAACACGCCTTGTTACTCTTTTTAACCAGGCTTAGTAGTTTTTCTCTTGACATCTGTTGGAAGCAGCACATTTTGTTTTGTGGTCCAGCGGTTGGTGGTGGCTGCTGCCATGTTTGGTCGATTGGTCTGCTTTGCATAACCTGGTGCATGTTAGTGATTTTGTTCTTGAAGTGATCTGCAAGATTGTCGTATTGTTTTTGGGAGGGTACTGGTGAGTTGTTGAATCCAGGTGGGTTTCTCATATCATTTACAATGTTGAATAACACTCTTTGGGTTTTGGTGGCTTTTCCTATTCAGTGGTAGTGCTTCTTTTTAGCTTTGAGAAATTCGGATTTTTGGGCAGATGAGCACTCAGCTGTCAGCCACATGTCCAGATATTTAGCGCTGAAAATCTAAATAACTCTCCCATTAGTAAATTGTGTGTTTGCTACACTTTTGGCTATTGAATAACTGCTGAAAACATATTATTATGAGGAATTGTTGGGGAAATCATGATGTTCAACTGGTAAATACATTAAGAGGGATGGCTATGTTTCATAATTATTATTTCCACTCCACACTTTGCATTCAGTTCTGAGCAGGGACACAAAGGACAAACATGCAGACATTCAGCGCAGGGGAGACACATTCTACTCAGATGGCCCCATATTGGCACAAGACCTGTTTATTTCTCTGAGTGACAGGAATATCAGAGGCGTTCTTACATATATAGGAGAATAAGCCATTTGAGAGCCAAGGCACATTTGCCCTACCAGCACCGTGTAGCCATCACTGGAAGTTCACCTCCAGTTCTGAGCCACAAGAGCAAAGCATTGTGGGTATGCAAATAGCCAAATGTATCCCAAATACAAGTCTTTAGCTGCAGACAATCATCCTAGTCAGACACGGCAGTGATATTTTATACAAAGCTTTTTCAACCCAAGACAGACAGTTCTCAAGGCTGCAGACAACTGCATTACCCATTCAGCTTCATAAATGAGCTGACCCATGATTCCAATTTTTGAATCACTGTCATCCATTGAGATACTGCAAAATTGATGGTCACATGCCAGGTTCACACCCCTCCACTCCCCACCTATTCTGACACTAGGCGATCTGCTTCCCCCTGTTTCCTCCCCTGCTTACTTGTAGATCCCTTTCTGCCTAATTTCCACCTTCCCACTTCCCTGTTATTAGCTCCCTGGCCACTTGTATTGATCCCCTATGACCTGCTTCCTTCAAGATGTACATCCCCTGTCCTGTAAAACACTCCCTTGCCTCCCAAAATTAGCTACGCACTCAATATGCACAGTGAAAATGATAATAATAATAATGATAGTTATAACTGCTGTGACACTTACTGAGTGAAAATCAAATGCTTGCCAAATAATTGAACTGACACAATAAGGCAGGAGCCTGGAAATAAGTATTGGGGCTTATCCATAGTCAGCAGGAGACAAAATAAGTCACGGCCAAGGGGTGGGCAAAGAGGGAGCAATTGTACAGACTAACTGGAGTATTGTGCACTTGCAGACGTTACATAAAATGTGGTTACCATTGTGTGATGGGGAAACAAAACAGAAAGTGGCCTGAAAGAATACTCTTTTAGTAACTTCTTAGCTGTTTTAGGTGGGACAACCAAGCAAGTCAACCTGGGGGAAACCAAAACCGGTTTATCATACAGTCGGAAACCATTTCTCTAGGACACAAATTGATATACTTTTCTGTGCCAACACTTTAAGGAAATTTGATGGGAACATTAGAACAAAAAACCTGTGCATTGTCAATGAATTGTCAATGAAAGAGGCCCCACCACAGAAACATTTGATTCATTCAATATTTAGGTGTCATGGCTTTTTTGACAACTCATTATTAGGTGCTATTGCATAGTCAATCTTTTATTAGATACATTTACAAAGCAACCCACCCTCATCACCCACACATCCATCTCCCTTATCCTAGCTTCCTACATTTCCACAAAATTCACCCGCAATCCTACTGTTTAATGTTCTAACCTTCTGGACAGGAATTAAGAAACCTGCTTGTCTTGTTCCTTTCTTCATACAGTATTTTCACTGCTGGATGTGTGGGTACATTAACTCACTACTGCCCTGCAGTCTCGGCAGGGATTGGATCACAGCTGAGGTTTGGCTTTGTGACAAGGACAGTAACGTTTATCACAGATCAGAGCAGGGCTGATGACAGGGATGCTGACATGTGGCACATGACTGTCCTCTCCCCATGGGCCTCCATGGCGATGCTCGAGGAGCAAGGGGAGATAAGAGCATACCCTGATGACAGTATTGACAAGATGGAGGCAATATGACAAGTAGAAGGCACAGATCTCCCTCCCCTGAAAGACTGCAGGATATTATACAAGCAGCAATCCAAGAGGAGCCACACACATTTAAGGAGAGGTCTTGAAGGATAAAGGGGAAATACATGGGACCGCACTGCCCTTCTTCCTCACCGTAGTTGTCCTCTCCAGACTCCTTGCGAGGGACGATTGACGATACGGGTCAATGGTCAAAAAGCTTAATGAAGACAGGTTGAATATGATCCTACTTCACACCTCACAACAAATGGAATTCATTATGGAGAATATGCCAGGCCCTTTCACCATACCTACAATAAGGCAATTCAAGGGGGTTGCCAAGAAGGAATTACCTCTGATTTCTGATGTACTCACCAAAATGCTACATGAATAGAAGCAATTCAATAGAATACGAGTGACTATTCAACTTCCCTGACCCAGGGGTGAATATCAGTTTCTAAACCATCATCAGTCAGCCCCACACCTCTAATACAACAGAAGGGATCTGAACAGATTGGAATAACAAGCAAATTATAAACCTCCTTGTCCAATTTTGGTAACGTGGATGGAACGGCAGACTCATCTGCGAAAGGTCGTGGATCATTGGTTATTTGCAACACAGCGAAAATACAATTAGTACCCAATGAGAAAAGCAGTGTCCAGTCCCGGTTGTATTAAAAATATGTATTAAAAATATTCAAAATATCTGCTTTATTAATCATAACAGACAGTCTAACAACACTACGAAATACAACCCTGTAAAGGAATGCAGAGGACAGACAGTTTCAAAGAAGGAAAAGGAATGCACTCTGGATACTGACAGGAGGGTAGTCGGTATGGTTAATAACCATAATAGTTTGTTTAAGTTTCTTGGCCTCAGCACAAAGGGAACAATGGGTTTCAAAATGTCTCTAGGAAGGACCAGGGGGACAGAACCACAATGTACCTTCTGCTGTAGGCGTTCTTGATGCTTGATGCTTGACAGGGTCAAGTTGGCTTCAGAGCACTTTGCAGGCTTCTGTGAGAGCAATCGAGGTGGGAGTCAGCTGCGGGTATCAGGCGGCAAGACGAACGGCTGGATGAATGGTTGCAGTGGCTCGGAGTCAACAATCGTTTCAGTGCTGATCAGCAGTTCTGAAGCACTGGTCGAGACACATCGGATGTCTTTAAGTGGCGGAGGCTTGACAGTGGTCAGCATTGCCATCGGTTGCGGATCGAGGAACTCAACTGGCTCGAAAATCTCCTTTAAGGCGGACGTCGGTAGATGCTCTTTGAGGCACTTATCACAGCTTCTTCAATGGGCTCATGTCGTCCTTTAAGGTAGACGGCTTACAGCTGTGGAGTGTGTTGCAGGAAGCTGCTTTGTCCTTGGTAGTAGGTTCAGAGACCTTCTGTCACTCCCTATGCAGGAAATGTGGTGCAGAGCCTAGCAGGGCATGTTGTGTGCAGGCTTGGTACCAGTTCCGGAGCCACCGAAGAGTCCTCCGAGTTCTGTATCCCCCTCTGTTTCCTGGGAGAAGTTTAAGGGCTTGCTTCCCTGTTTGGATATCCAGGCCTTCCTTCACTAGCGGAAGATGTAAGGCAGACTGTACCTTCAGCTAGGGTCCAAGGTTGAGTTCTCCTTTCTTACCTCTTGTGAAGTCTTCAGATGATCTGCCAAAAGAGAGGGTTGGGCCTCTTTTAAAGCCAAGTGGCCCACAGTGATTGGTGTAGACTATGCCTACCTTAGAGAACCAACCCTGTGGTCCCTACCAACAATCTCCTGTATGTGTGAGGTCATAACAAGAGTGCTTTGTAACAGGAAAGGTAAAGCGGTGAAAACAAGAACAGGTTGTGTCCAAGATCTAAAATGGCATACCACTTCTCTCAACAGAAAGAGCTCTGGGCTCACTTCCTTGTGCAAATAATTCTCACCCATCTGCCTGTCTGTTGAAGCTGCAGCAAGACCAGACTCTCTGGCTCCTCTAAAACACATTCTTGTACCTTATGAATGGGGTGCCCAAGCGGGGTGGCCCACTATAAACAACTGACCCAGACATGACAGTTCACTGCCATCAATACTGAGAGGCGGGAACTGGCTTCAGGTTGACACAGGGCATATGAAAGTTTGTTGGGTTCCCTGCCTCCTTTGTTATCCTCTGCATACAGGCCCCATGTGGGCCTGTTTAAAATACCCCCTGTTGGTATGTTAATCACTTCCATCAGCTGCAGGGCCTAACAAAAGAGCAAGGTGGATCTATGGAGCCTTTGTCAGTTAATCAGGCTGACCATGGCAGGGCGAAGGTTGGTCCCCCCCCTTCCTGGAGATGACATTGTGCAGTCCACCATTGTCACATTCCAAATGAATATGACTGGGGCGGACAGTGCCTGTAGGCGTTGCCGAGCCCGGAGTACATGGGTCTATGCTTTGTCATGGTGTGAGCATAGGAAAATGTGTGTGGATTAGCCCCACACATTTTTCAGAGGGCCTACCATCATTCCATTTAATTAAACATTTTAAAAAAGTCCAGCCGAGCGCACGCCCACCATGAGGATAGTTGAATTCCTCACATGCCCCCCTGCCTCAATGTGAGAACCACCTCCCTAGTGAAGGTCTGGTTCATCACCTAGGTGAAAGTACTGGCTGAGGCCATCTGCATTTCCATGTTGAGAGCCCGGCTTGTGCTGGATGTCCATATCTAATCCCTGTAGGGATATTGCGAATGCAAAAGCTTAGGGTTCTCCCCTTGCATGGTCATTAACCATCTCAGAGCCCAATGGTCTATTTGGATGGTGAAGTGCGACCCAAAGATGTAGGGTTTCATCTTCTTTACCGCCACACAACCGCGTAAGCCTCTTTTTCAATGATGATCCAGTTCCTTTCCCTTTTTGTTAATTGCCTGATAATGAAGGTGATAGGTTGCTCTTCTCCTTGAGATTTCAGCTGTGCTAACACTGCTCCAATCCCAAAATCACAGGCGTCTGTCTTGATTAAGGAACGCCTGACCAATAGACTGGCACTTTCGGAATGGGAGCCCTGCACAATCCATCCTTCAAATCCTGAAAGGAGGTTGAGCAATGATAATACCCAGTGAGACTTAGGAAGGCTCTGACCTGTGTCTGTGTGGTGGGGATGTCCCAATACTTTGCACCCTGTACTTTCGCTCCCAGAGATTGTTTCTTACCTCGACCGACCAGGTGGCCTATATAAGTCCCTATGTCCTCCGCTATCTGGCACTTCATGGCCTTGATAATCAGACCTGCATTCTGCAGCACCCGAAGCACTTGTTTTAAGGGGGATAAGTATTCCTCCCAGGTTTTGCTGAACACAGAAATGTGGTCTAAATAGGCGACACTGAAGTTTTCCAGTCCAGACAAAACCTGGTTAACCATCCTATGAAAAGTGGCAGCGGCATTCTTGAATCCAAAGGGCATCACAGAGAACTGATAATGTCGTTCTGGGGATGAAAATGCTGACCTCTCACTCGCTCTGTCAAGCCGACCGGCCAGTACCTTGCTGTGAGGTCAATGTTACTCATGTACTTGACAGCACTGAGCTTGTCAATGAGCTCATCTGCCTGAGGAATGAGGTGAGCATCTGTCTTTGTAACACAATTAAGCCCCCTTTAGTCCATACCAAATCCTGCTCTTCGCTGGCTTACTGTCTCCAGTGTCCATATCATGGGTGCACCAATATGTGCAACCTGGAGTTAGCAAAAAACAGACCAGCAACCTCTCCCAGTCAACGGCGACAGTCTGTCAGTTGCTGTTCTGACAGTCCCACGGCAAGGTTGACACCCTCCATTTACCCCTCTGTGGCTTCTGTGTGCAAGAGGTATGGAAGGGGATTGGTCTTCTCCTCAGTCTCTCCATCTGTCACTAACGGCATGAACAAGTCATCCCGGCTATAATGGGGTTTTAGCCGGTTGACGTGAAAGACCGTGAACGTCCGTTTAGGTGCTTTCACATCAGTGAGATCATTTACCTCACTTACTTTTTCATGCACACAGTAAGGCCCAGTCCACTGGTATTGAAGGGCACTCGATTTGGCAGGTTCTATAATCCACACCCACTGGCCTGGAGAATAAACTGTCACTTTGGCCTTCTGGTCGTGCCAGTGCTTCATCAGCTCCTGGCTGGCATTTAGATTCGTTTTTGACTGTTCCATGTACTTTTTCATTCTAGACCGAAGGCCAAGTACATAGTCCAACACATCTCGGGTGGGAGACAAGGGCTTGCCCTCCAATCCCTCTCTCACTAGACAGAGGGGACCCTTTACAGGGTGTCCAAACAGAATCTCAAAGGGGCTAAACCCTATTCCGTTCTGTGGCACCTCGCTGTAGACGGACAGAAGGCATGGAAGGTGAACATCCCATTTTCTCCTCAGGTGCTCTTCCAAGCCACCTATAATGCCTTATAGGGTCTTGTTGAACTGCTCAAAAAGCCATTCAGTTGTGGAAGGAAGAATGTGGAGAACTGTAGGTGACTCCACACTCTTCTCTCATAGCCTTCATATACGTTGATATGAAGTTTGTTCCACTGTTAAAAATGAATCCCTTGGAGAAACCAACAAGGGAGATTATCCCAATCAGAGCCTTCGCAACTACGGAGGCTTTGATGCTCCCCAGAGCAGTCTCGGGCTGGCCTATAGGGCAATAGGCCTATGTCCAAACCAAAAACACAAAATGCTGGTGTGGGCCAGTTCTTTTGGTCAAAGTAGGCCCCTTTTTTGGCCAATGTGGGACAGTTTTATGAGTTACTTCACTATGCGGCTAATAGTTTTGACCAGCGTTGCTGAATAAACTTTAAAATTCACAATTTGCATCACATTTTATCAAAAAACTCTCCTTTGGTTACTATTCAAACAGTGTCACAAAAGTAATGAATAGGCATTTGCAACTGTGGGACACGTTTTCATTGGTGCCCGAGACAAATGTATGGCCCAGTCAGACCCTGCCTCAAAGGCACAACCTCAGGGTACCTAGTGGCATAGTCTACCACCACCAGGATGTATCAGTTCATTGTGCTGGTTTGGGGAGCCAAAGGACCCACAATGTCCATGCCCATTCTCATGAAAGGCCACCCAACCACGGATAGTGGAATTAAGGGGGCCTTCGTGGCACCACTTGACTTGCCAGAAGCTTGACAAGTCGGACAGGACTGGACGATTCCTTGACTTTTATGCTGAACTGTGACCAGACAACTGGTCTGATGTCTTGGTCACTCCCAAGTGACCAGCTAAAGGAATTTGGTTAGCCAAATCCAAACTGGACTTTCTGTGAAATTGGGGATTCACCACCCTTCTGGTACCCTCGTCCTCACAGTCTTTTGGCTCACTGTACAGGAATTCATCCTCCCATTCCACTTTGAACAGTCCAGGGGCCTTGTTCTTAGCCTGCTCCTCCACCTGCTTCCACAGGCCCCCCAGTGTGGGACACTCACTCAGGGCTTTAAAGAAGTCAGTCTTATCTGGGCCGCCAGTTTGGGTAGGCACTTCAGTTCTAAACTCACCTGGTCCTCCACCTCAGGTCTCTGTGGTGTGCCCGGCAACTCTGAAGTCACTGAGTCCCCTGCTTCCAAATTAGGTTTCTCAGTTGCTACTCGTGCCTCTCCCGTAGGAGTAGGTGACTCAGCAGTCTGCAGAACTGGAGCAGTGGCTACCGGCCATGCTGGTCCCTCCAATTAGCCCTCTGGAAGCACTCCATGCTCTAAGGCTCTGAGAGATTCCAATCTGGTGGCCTCATTGACCCTTGATCTGGCAGCCGCTGCGACTAGCTCAAGGTCAGGAAGATCAGTACCCAACAGACATGGGACAGGGATTGAGTCTTTCACTGTTGCAGGCTAGCCGTGGTGTCTTTGACTGCAGGAGTTTTGTGTCCAATGATACACACATGTTCGAAGAACAGCTAAGTATTATTGGGAACTGGGATCTCTTCTGGAGTCCGGTACTATTCCCACTCAGTGAAACCAATCCACATTCAACCACTCCCTGGCCTAGTGGGAAGTCCTCATATAGGAGGCCCTCACTAATGATGGCCTCCTCTATGAGCCCAACATTCACTATGGCTTGCTTGGGTAAGCCATTGCAAGCAGGATCCCCTTTCTCATGGCCCAGCTCCTCACACACAAAACACCCTTTGGGTTGGGAGAACGCAGGTGTCCCAGTGTTAGGGGTGCCTGCGCTCTTCTTTTCGGTTTTTGTACGCAGAACAAAGGTTTTGGGATTTCCCTTCATTCTTTTGGGCACCTGATTTAGAAGAGGAGTGGGTTGCACCTTTGTCCTTCCCCTCCTTGTTACTTTTCTTGTCTGAAGATTTCTCTTATGGTTTGGGTGTGGTTGCCTGAGCTTATTTCTGCACTAGAGTACTTACAAACTGGTTGGTAGCCTTTTCAAACTCCCGAGGGTCTGTAATATCATTTCCACAAGATGCAGGCTTGCCTACATGGAGTCTCTGGGTCAGGAATTGCTGTCTCAGTGCTGGACGGTGGTTCTGAAGCACTGGTCAAGGCATGTCAAATGTCTTTAAGCAATGGTGACTTGACAACGGTCAGCGCTTCTGTTGGTTGTGTATCGAGGAACTCGACTGGCTCGAAAATGTCCTTTAAGGCAGATGTAAGTAGATGCTCATCGAGGCACTGTAACGCTCACCTGGTTCCCACGGAGGCGCGGCGTCGAAGGCGCAGAACTCTGAAGATGGACAGGAAGGGCCCCTCTATTCTGGCTTCCCTGGCTCATTGGATACCCTCCTGTGCGTGAAAAGGGAGTATTACCAACTGTGGAACAATGCTCAAGCCTCCCACTCCCTTCCAACCCTCCACGATACCTCCTCCACGATTCCCCGTGAAGCCTCACCTTAGGGTTTGGAAGGATGAGCTCTCCATCCTGCTTCTGATGCAGGGGCGCGTTGAAACCCAGTTACTTCACTGGATTGAGGATTGATGGGAGTTCAGGTAAGCTTGACTGTTCAGGTAAGGCGCTGTAAAAGTTCTGTTCAAAAGTTCAAGCTTAATAATAATGTTCGTTGTCTAATTGCAGCAAGCGCTAATGCTTATGTCTTTTTCCCCTTAGGGGCCGGGGTTCGGAGTGCCGGAGATATGGCGCCGACCCGAAGTGAAACAGTTCTGGATGAGCGCTCAGGTAATGTCTTTGCATTCGCTCATTCAATGTCTTTGTCTTTTTTCCCCATAGGGGCCGTGGTCCGGAGATGCCAGGAATCGGCAGGACCCGAAATGCAGTGGGAATAATCCAACAGGTAAGACTTAAAAGGAAACTGAGCTTTCCTTATTCCTTTTCTCCCTCTCACCTTTGTTCTTGTCTTTTTTTCCTCTAGGCGCCGGGGCGTAGCTGAATCCGGAAGATCGCTGCTGAAGATGGAAGCGCCTTGCAAAGGTGAGTAAAATGCAGCGCTGCAGCGATCGAAACGAAATGCCTTTAAAATGATGTCTTCCTTTTCAGGGCCATTGGAGAAATGACTCCGGGATGCAGATTTAGCAGGTAAGGGCTTTTCTTCTCCTATTCTCTTCCTTTCTCCCCTTGCAGGTGTTCCAGGGTGCTGGCAGGCGTGGCTGAAGTCAGGATGCAGGAGCTGACACGATGAGCGTCCAGCTGCTAGGTGCAGAACAACGCGAAGCATGTGTGGCTGTTCGGGTGGGGTTTAAATAGCCTTGGAAGAAGTTCCTGGTATGTATCCTTCCACCAATCAGGTATGTATCCTTCCCCGACCACACCCGGGTGTTGAAGTAGTCCTACAGGTTAAGTAGTCCCATTCAGGCCTCAAGAGGGCCTGGATGAAGCAGCAAGGTCTGCATCAGGTAAGTGTGCACCCAAGCACTTAAACACATATCCTCTTCTATGAGCCTGGCGCCTAAGGCGCCAGGACTGGGGTCCGCTATGAGCCTGGCGCCTAAGGCGCCAGGACTGAGTCCAAAGGGCCCCGACCTGGCCCCGCTGAGACTTCCCTGGGGAAAATGATGTCTGCCTCTGGGGTTGCTGGGCCCGGCCTGGCTCCTTAGAGGTAGGCATCATGACAGTACCCCCCCTCAAGGCCCCTCCCAAGGTCTTTTCCTCCGGGGGTTTTGGTTTGTGCGGGAATCTTGGATGGAATCTTTGAATTAATCGTGGTGCGTGAACATAGTTACTGGGTTCCCAAGATCTTTCCTGAGGTCCATATCCTTTCCAATCAACAAGATAGAAGAGTTTCGACTTAACTATCTTGGAATCTAAAATGTCTTTCACTTCGAATTCTAATTCTCCATCAATTTGGAAAGGGCCTGGGGGCTCAGACAGTCTGGTTCCAGGTTGTACTGGTTTTAGAAGAGATGCGTGAAAAACGGGATGAATCCGCATGTTGGATGGTAAATCGAGTTTAAAGGCCACTGGGTTGATAATAGCTTTGATGGGGTAAGGTACAATGAATCTGGGATTAAAAGTTCGCTGACCCTTGAGGGGTAGATGTTTAGTTGCTAGCCATACCTGATCTCCTACTTGGTAAGGAGGAGTTTTACTTCGGTGCAAATCAGCGTTTTCATTATACTTTTTCTTGGCTTGCTGTAAGTGGGTTGTAGCTTCTTTGAAGGCTTGGGTTATTGTGGAATGTAGGTGATTTACTGCAGGCATCTCCAGGGTCAGAGGTGGATCTAGGTCAGAGGTCCGAGGATGGTGACCATACAGGGCATAAAAAGGAGTCTGTCCGGTTCCAGAATGCACTGAATTGTTGTATGCATATTCTGCAATCCAAAGGATGTCCTTCCAATTCAACTCGGATTGGTGTAACATGCACCGCAGATATTGCTCGAGAGTCTGATTGGTTCTCTCGGTTTGTCCGTCGGTCTGGGGGTGGTGGCTGGTGGATAATCGCACGTCTATTTGTGCTAGTTGGCAACATTTCTTCCAAAAGTGGGAGATAAATTGACTTCCACGGTCTGATACTAATATGGAAGGGAAACCATGTAACCGCACTATATTTTCCATAAATTCCTTGGCCAAGGTGGAAGCTGACGGCAATCCTTTTAAAGGGATAAAATGGGCCATTTTGGAGAATAGATCCACTATTACGAGAATCGTGTTGTAACCACCACAAGGAGGCAGGTCAGTTATAAAGTCCATTGACAAGGTGTGCCAAGGTGCTGGTGGAATGTCCAAAGGTTGAAGTAGGGCGGCTGGCCTTTTCTTTTGACTCTTATTTTGGGCACAGATTCCGCAAGACAACACAAATGACTTTATGTCTTTTCTCCAAGAAGGCCACCAGAAGTGGCGTTTGATCTTTTCTTCTGTTTTCGCGATACCGGGGTGTCCTTCCATTAATGATTCATGATGACGGGTAATGACAAGTTCCTGCAATTCTTTACTTGGCAGAAATAACCGCTCTTGGAAGTAGGGTAAATCATCCTTAACGGTGTAGTGAGGACCCTTTTGACTCCATTCCAGTAAGGCAGAAGAGTCAAAAAGCTGTTTTACTTGAGCTTGGATGTCCTCAATGGTTTGCAATGAAGTCAAGCCCAGAATTCTTTGTTCCGGTATGATTGCCACAGGTTCTAAACTCGAATTGGGTTCTTCCATGCCTATCCGGGATAAGGCATCTGCCTTACCATTCTTGCAGCCAGGGCGATAGGTAATTACAAAATCAAATTCCGCAAAGAATAAAGCCCATCGGTGTTGTCGCGAAGATTGAGCTTTGGCCGTCTTTAAATACTGCAAATTTCTGTGCTCCGTAATTACGGTGATGGTGTGTCTTGCACCGAGAAGATAGTGACGCCAAGCCTTGAAAGCTGATTTAATAGCCAGTAGTTCTTTGTCGGTAATTGCGTAATTGAGTTCAGGTGGAGAGAATTTTCTGGACCAAAAGGCTACAGGGTGTAGTTGGTTAGTTTCTGGGTCTCTTTGCGACAGGACAGCTCCCATGGCCGAACTGGATGCATCGGTTTCCACGATGTAAGGGAGATCTGGGCGCGGGTGCTTCAATACAGGTGCAGAGGTGAATTTGGTTTTCAGGTCCTGAAAGGCTTGTTCAGCCTCAAGAGTCCATTCAAAGCGTTTATTTTTCTTTAGGAGAGCTGTGATGGGTTGAACAGTTCGAGAAAATTCCGGGATGAACCTTCGATACAAATTGGCAAAGCCAAGCATGCTTTGCACTCCCTTCACAGAGCTAGGAGATGGCCATTTGAGAATGGCGTCCACTTTCCGCGAGTCCATTCGGATTCCTTGAGGTGTCAGGATGAATCCGAGAAACTCCACTTCTGTGGTATGAAAAACGCATTTTTCGAGCTTGGCAAATAATTTGTGCTGGCGCAATTTCTCAAGAACTGCCCTAACATGGTTTCTGTGATCAGATTCTGAGGAGGAATACACCAGGATGTCGTCAATATAAACGATGACACAAACATCGATAAGTTCCCGAAGAACATAATTCATGAAGTACTGAAAGGCGGCAGGTGCGTTGCACAAACCGAAGGGCATTACTTGATATTCGAAGAGCCCAAATTTGGTGCGGAATGCAGTCTTCCACTCGTCGCCCTCTTTTATACGTACCAGGTGGTAAGCTCCTCGGAGATCTAGCTTGGTGTACACACGAGCATCTTTTACTTGGTCGATAAGCTCAGGTATCAGGGGCAAAGGGTAACGATTCTTAATCGTTATCTGATTTAGGGCGCGGTAGTCAATACAGGCCCTAAGGTCTCCTTCCTTTTTAGGTACGAAGAACAAAGCGGAAGAGACTGGTGACTTTGATGGGCGAATGAAACCATTGGCCAGGTATTGATCCAAATACTGGCGCAAATGCAGGTTCTCAGGTTCAGTAAGAGCATAAATCCTACTACAAGGTAGTTGTGCATTGGGTACCAAGTCGATTTGGCAATCGTAAGATCGATGGGGAGGTAAGGTGTTAGCCTGCTCTTTCTGAAAAACGTATTGGAATTCTTGGTATTCAGATGGTAGCTGTACAGGGGTGGAAGTTACAGAGGCTAGACCCATAGCTGGATTCCTTGGGTAACAGGTTGGTTCACAATCAGGAAAAGTTATCTTCTTTGCTCGCCAGTCTATTCTCGGATTATGTGTTTCTAACCAAGGGATTCCAAGAAGTACTTGAAATTGTGGGGACTTGATCACATCAAACACGATTGCTTCCCGATGTCCATCCTGACCCGCCAGAGTGATTTCAACTGTGGAATGCGTTACAGGCCCTGAGGCTATTTCGGTTCCATCAACTGTAGTAATTACATCTTGGGTTACTTTCGGGCGGAGAGGAAGCTTAATCCTGGAAGCCAATTCACGGTCTATGTAATTTCCAATAGCTCCACTGTCTATGTATGCTTTTATAGCATGCAACTGCTGAGGCTGTTTTGGGTTCACAAGCACCATTGGCATGACAAAATGCGAGGTCAAAGAGTTTGTTTTCAAGCTCGGCAAGCGGACCCCTATGCTTGTCGGGCTAGGTCGTTTCCCGAACCAGGTGTCAATAACTCGTTATCAGTGGCTCCAACCACCTTCTTGGGTGGTTTAACTGGACAACTTTGAAGAAAGTGACCGGAAGTTCCGCAATACAGACAAAGTTGCATTTGTCGCCTTTTCTCTCGTTCCTTCTGCGTTAATGGTCCTTTAACACTGCCAATTTGCATAGGTTCGGAAACGTCAGTACTCTTGGAGTTAACGTGGGTTAAGGTGGCGATATAGGACAAAAGATCCTGATTACCTTGTCGTAAGAATAGCAGTTCGTTGTCAAGGGCCTGTCCCTGCGAGTGTCGAGCAAACAATCTTTCCATGCTGGCCTGGAAGCCCTGGAAATCCCGGAGAATGGGATCATCCTGATTTACCAATGGAATAGACCAATCGGCAGCACAGCCACTGAGGTAAGATAGTACAAAGGCTACTTTGGTCTGGTCGTTGGGGAAGGCCCCGGGCCTGCATAAAAAGTGTAAACGGCATTGGTTCATAAAATCGGCATATTTCTTGGGATCCCCCGCAAAACGTTCCGGCGGGGCCAAAGGCATGTGTCCAGGTAGATTGATTTGTACCGGGTTATTCGAACCCATTGTTGTAGAAATATCTCCGGAAACAGGTAAAGGAGTGTGCTCTGCCTGGCCCTGCAATAACCTTTTGGCCAGATCATCAGTTTTTTCCTTGGATAGGATTAGTTCCCTTCTGAGAGCATTAGTCTCCTGGCGGGCTGAGTGCACTTCTGCCCGTAATTCCCCTAAAAGATGGGCCACCTGATCTGTCTCGGAAGTCTCCATAGCGCCCAGGTGGGAAATTGTGGTAAGGCTTCGCGTTCTGTAACGCTCACCTGGTTCCCACGGAGGCGCGGCGTCGAAGGCGCAGAACTCTGAAGATGGACAGGAAGGGCCCCGCTATTCTGGCTTCCCTGGCTCGTTGGATACCCTCCTGTGCGTGAAAAGGGAGTATTACCAACTGTGGAACAATTCTCAAGCCTCCCACTCCCTTCCAACCCTCCACGATACCTCCTCCACGATTCCCCGTGAAGCCTCACCTTAGGGTTTGGAAGGATGAGCTCTCCATCCTGCTTCTGATGCAGGGGCGCGTTGAAACCCAGTTGCTTCACTGGATTGAGGATTGATGGGAGTTCAGGTAAGCTTGACTGTTCAGGTAAGGCGCTGTAAAAGTTCTGTTCAAAAGTTCAAGCTTAATAATAATGTTCGTTGTCTAATTGCAGCAAGCGCTAATGCTTATGTCTTTTTCCCCTTAGGGGCCGGGGTTCGGAGTGCCGGATATATGGCGCCGACCCGAAGTGAAACAGTTCTGGATGAGCGCTCAGGTAATGTCTTTGCATTCGCTCATTCAATGTCTTTGTCTTTTTTCCCCATAGGGGCCGGGGTCCGGAGATGCCAGGAAGCGGCAGGACCCGAAATGCAGTGGGAATAATCCAACAGGTAAGACTTAAAAGGAAACTGAGCTTTCCTTATTTCTTTTCTCCCTCTCACCTTTGTTCTTGTCTTTTTTCCTCTAGGCGCCGGGGCGTAGCTGAATCCGGAAGATCGCTGCTGAAGATGGAAGCGCCTTGCAAAGGTGAGTAAAATGCAGCGCTGCAGCGATCGAAACGAAATGCCTTTAAAATGATGTCTTCCTTTTCAGGGCCGTTGGAGAAATGACTCCGGGATGCAGATTTAGCAGATAAGGGCTTTTCTTTTCCTATTCTCTTCTTTTCTCCCCTTTCAGGTGTTCCAAGGTGCTGGCAGGCGTGGCTGAAGTCAGGATGCAGGAGCTGACACGGTGAGCGTCCAGCTGCTAGGTGCAGAACAACGCGAAGCATGTGTGGCTGTTCGGGTGGGGTTTAAATAGCCTTGGAAGAAGTTCCTGGTATGTATCCTTCCACCAATCAGGTATGTATCCTTCCCTGACCACACCCGGGTGGTGAAGTAGTCCTACAGGTTAAGTAGTCCCATTCAGGCCTCAAGAGGGCCTGGATGAAGCAGCAAGGTCTGCATCAGGTAAGTGTGCACCCAAGCACTTAAACACATATCCTCTTCTATGAGCCTGGCGCCTAAGGCGCCAGGACTGGGGTCCGCTATGAGCCTGGCGCCTAAGGCGCTAGGACTGAGTCCAAAGGGCCCCGACTTGGGCCCGCTGAGACTTCCCTGGGGAAAATGATGTCTGCCTCTGGGGTTGCTGGGCCCGGCCTGGCTCCTTAGAGGTAGGCATCATGACAGGCACTTATGCCAGCTTCTTCAATGGGCTTGTGTCATCATTTAAGGTGGACAGCACACAATTGAGGAGTGTGTTGCAGGCAGCTGCCTTGTCCTTGGTTTTAGGTTCAGAGACCTTCTGGCACGCCCTATCAAGGAAGCTTGCTGCACACACTGGTCACGCTGTGTGATGGATGGGTACCGGCTCTGGGGCGGCTGGAGGGTATTCTGATTTCTGTATCTCACTCTGTTCCCTGGAAGATGTTTAGGGAAGGGATCTTCCTTCCCTCATTGGATCTCCTGGCCTTCCTTCACTGGCAGAATATGTAAGGCAGACTTTACCTAGAGCCAGGGTCCATGGCTGAGTTCTTCTTTTTTACTTCATGTGAAGTATTCAGATGATATCCCAAAAGAGGGCTTCAGTCCTTTCTTAAAGCCAAGTGGCCACAGTGATTGGTGTAGGCTAAGCCTACCTTAGAGAACCAATCCTGGGGTCCGTACCAACAATCTCCTGGATGCGTTTGGTCAACAGGAAAGGTAAAGGGGTGAAAACAGCAACAGGGTGTGCCCCAGAACTAAAATGGCTGAACTCTTATCTCAACAGAAAGAGCTCTGAGCGCACTCTCTTGTGCTATTAAGTCCCACCCATCGTCCTTTCCATTGTGTTGAAGGAGTCTCTCTGGTTGGAGGTCCTCCATCAGAGGTCCCTGTTAAAGTGTCTGGTCTCCCTTGAAGCTGCGGCGAGACCAGATTCTCTGGCTCCTGCAACCACATTCTTGTACCTTATGAATGGGATCCACCTAGCGGGTTGGCCTACTGTAAACAACAGACCCAGGCATGACAGTTCACTGCCAATCGATACTGAGAGGTGGGAGCTGGCTTCAGGTTGACACAGTTGCATATGAAAGGTTGGTGGGTTTCCAGCCTCCTTTGTTATCCTCTGCAGTGTGGGCCTGTTTGAAATACCCATGTTGGTATGATAATTGCTGCCACCAGCTGCAGGGGCCAACAAAAGAGCAGGGTGGATCCATGGAGCCTTTGTCAGTTAATCAGGCTGACTATGGCAGGGGGAAGGTCATCTCCCTCCTCAAGAAGGCATCAGGCACTCCTCTGCTGTCACATTCCAACTAAATATGACAGGGGTGGACAGTGCCTGTAGGCGTTGTCCAGCCTGGAGTATATAGGTCTGTGCTTTGTCATGGTGTGAGCATAGGAAAATATGTGTATATTAACCCCACCCATTTTCCTGAGGTTGGTCTACCATCATTCCATTTAATTAAAAGTTTAAAAAAAGCCCAGACGAGCGCACACCCACCATGCTATGGTCGAATTCCTCACAATACATCTCCCCAGATAGATGGCATAAATCCACTCACCTGCAGGAGAGAAATGAACGCTGCCTCATTTATTTTTTTGTGGAGGACTGCATCTATCAAGACTGATGGGACTTCCCTAGATGGCACCAGAGTAAGCTGTGGTTTGGGGCCCAGTTAAAAGAAAGACCAACACAGCACTCACCTTTCCCTGGGGACCAACATATGTCCCTCTTACATGGCTCAGTCCCTTATTCATGACTTTCAGGACTTGCATTCTCGGATTGAGGTGGGTGGTGGATCCCAGCTCCAATTAAGGCCATTAAAGAGTCCTATAATTCCTGGCCTTGATTAGGCACACTCGGCAGCTCTGACCATGGGTACATCAGTTGTGGCTAGAATCCTTATTTTAAACTGAATGTTAATTGCATGAAGGGGACCACCAAGGTTAGCACGTATGTCCTGTGGGACCCCTGCATGCAATTTTAGATATCCACAGGGCAGAGGGAGAAAGATAAGAGTGAAGCGGGTGAACTCACTTTTACTCTTTCATTTTCCTGTCTGTCTGGTGAAAAAGTAAACGCTGCCTGCAAAGTATGTCCTGTAGACAACATTTAATAGTGCATTCCTTAGCAATACACCTGGTCTTTAGAAGGTGATAAACCAATTGGATTCCCTAGGAATCCATATGTTCATGCCTGAAAGTGTCATGCATGCATGAAATGAAACACAATGATGAGACAGAGGAGGAATGCACAGTGGAGATCTTATCTCTGCTCTGTGCCCCCCCGATCCACCTCATCCCTGCTTGAAAATTGGCTGGATCATTAAATGAGGGTGTAAAATCAATATACCTTATTTATTTATTTATTTATTTATTTATTTATTTAATTTGTTGATAGCGCCCAAGACCCAAAGGTATCACGGCGCTGGTGAGTACAAGAACATTCTGTGCATAGTGGCAGGTGCAAGGTTACACAGTATCGTTTACGTTACAGACGATGAATTGTGGATAATAGTTTTAGGCATATTTGTTGAACAGAGCAGTTTTTACTTTTGTTTTAACAAAGGATCAGGTAGGAGGGTTCTTCTTGGATGGAGGGTGGGAGAGGGTTTGACAGAGTGGGATCGATGACAGTGAAGCTTGTTCCTCCTGCTCTTTTTCTGATGAATCTGGGGGCAGTTAATGAGGAGGAGAAGGAGTGCAGACAACGTAGGTTGGACTTTTTTGTGATGCAGTGGGTAAGATAGGGTGGGGCAGTGTTATGGAGGCATCGATGAGTGATGGATAAGATTTTGAACACAATGCGTGCCTTAATTGGTAGCCATTGCGCTTTGCGTCTAACTAGGGAGAAGTGACCTGATCGTTTCAGGCCCCACACTGCCCTGAGGGCATTGTTTTGGATCAGCTGTAATTTGTTGAGGTTTTTAGGGGAGGTTCCTGCAAGGATGGCATTGCAATAATCTAATTTGCTACCAATAGTGGCTCTGGCTAGTGTGAGGCAGTTGCTGGGGATAAAGAACTTCCTGGATAAGTTAATGAGTGTGTGTATGCAGTGGACAAGGCTACAGCCTTGATGTGTTTGTGCATATTGAATTCTGAGTCAAGGTGGACCCCCAGTGTTTTGACATGGCATGATACTGGGATGATGTTCCCGTTGATGATAAAGGAAGTGAAGTCGGGGTCAAGGTGTTTGAGGCGGTGTGGAGATCTGACAATAAGCAGCTTCATCTTATCATCATTCAAACAGAGATGGTGGTTAGCCATGTAAATATGGTTAATGTTAGCAGAGTCAAGCTCATGGTTACCCAAGAGTTTAAGGAGGACCTGCGTACTGTATCGTCAGCAAAGTTGGTGTATGGAATGTTCAGGCTGTCCAGGCGATCAAAGAGAGGATTGGTGTACATATTGTACAGCGTAGGTGAGAGGCAAGCTATAGGATTGTTCACTCAGGAAGGACTTGATCCAGATGGCTGCTTGAGTGGAGAGGTTGAAATTAACAGTGAGGTGGTGGCATAGGATATTGGGGTCGAGGAGATCGTAGGCCGCCGAGAGGTCTAGTAAGAGGAGGATGGCGAGATCTCTGTTGTCACGTATGGGGTTGAGCTGAATCTTTAGGTCGAGGAGGGCAGATTCAGTGCTGTGTCTGGGCCTGAACCCAGACTGGCGAGTACCAAGTAGATTGTTGGTTTCTAGATGGGTTTGGAGTTGTGAGTAGGTGGTGTGGTCAAGAATGTTCAAGATGTAAGGCACCGTCATGATGGGGTGGTAGTTGGTAGGCAGGGTGGTATCGAGCAAGGGTTTTTTCAGGAGCAGTGTGACCCAGGCTTCTTTTATGGAGTTGGGCAAAGTGCAGGAGTTGAAGGAGGCGTTGATACATTTTACAATGGTGGGAGCGAGTGGGGCTGCACACATCTTCATGAGGTGGGCTGGGCAGATGTCACCTGTGCAATTGGATGCTTTGAGGTGTTGGATGGTGGTGCGTGCGTCTGCCGGGGTGATGGGGTGAACTGCAAAGGGGGGTACTGAGTGCAATGGGTATGGGGACATTGGGTTTGATGGAGGGGAGCAGAGATTTCTTGAGAATAGTTTTTCTCTGAGGTTGAGGCTTTTCTTTGGTAGGGTTGATTGTATGACGGAGCACCAGGCTTTTTCTTTGGTGAAGGAAGTTGTAGGAGGGTCTGGGGCTTCAAGCTCCGTTTGGATTTTAAAAAGCTCTCTATTGTTAGAGCTGGCTTCATTGATACTGGGGTTGTGGATGCTGGTTTACGTGTTGATAATCGCTGCTTTGTAAGAAGTACCTTGCTTTTACATTTGCATTTAACACACAGCCCATAAAATGAGGGTATGAGAGACATGGACATGTCAGAGTCTGATTCACCAATGACCTTCAAAAGACTGTGGGATCTCTCCTCCATTGTCATATTGCCAAGGCATTCGGGGATCAGCAACATAACAAGGTGTATATTGTTTTTAAGGAAGACAAACATGGCGGCACCCTCTGCAGGAAACAAGTGCACAACCGTCTAAATCAAGGTACTCTTTGTCCAGATCCAAAACAAATTCTCAATGTTCATATAAGGTGGACAGATTATAGCACAGAGTTAAGCCTAAGAATGCCTCATCCATACCCAATGCCCATTAACCTACTAAGCAGTTGTATTCTTGACTTGGCCAAATAACCATTGGAAGGTCAGGCACAAGAAGGTTAAAGCACTTTCAGAACCAACAGTGCCTGACCTTTTTGGACCACTGAGTAATAGACATAATAATAGCGGTGTACCACATACAATGCCCTTCTCTCTAGGCAATGGAACGTTAGGTGTGATGGCTGGAAGATTTTGAATTAATCATATTCATGGTCATGCTCTGCACACCAATGCAGACCATCTTTTTTTCAGCCGGCTGTGCCTTTACAGAAGCAGACAGACCAAATGGAAATCATGTGAGTCCAACCCAAAACGACAGTCTACCAGGAAGTGCTAGGCCACATTCTTTCTGCAGGGACCACAAGATGCCCTAGGCATGTTTTGGCCTCATTGAATGTAATCAGTAAATGGGAGCTTGGGTGGCTAGGCTACGTACAGCAGGCATGGCATTCACGTTGGTGCATGCACGTCCCACTCGGGTTGATTTAAGCAAAGTGGGAAAAGTCTCCCTGAGTGGGAACGTTAGGCCCAGAACTGGGTCCCAAAGAGAATGAAGCATGTCTGCGGTTACTTATGGTTTCATGCAGAATTGAAGTGAGCTAACATTTCTGATCTGCATGTGGTCTTTCACGCTTTATTTTGTCATGGCAGGCTGCAAAACGATGCTCTAGATTAGAGTGGCACAGGAAAAGGCTATCATTCGTTCAAAACACTCCAGCCATCAATCTTCAGTTTTGTAAACAGTCTACAAGGTGGCTTCTTGGGTAGACCCTGGGGTGTGTTACTACTGGGCATTTGTAGGGCAGCCATCTTGGCTTCCTCCTTCACCTTTATACATCATTATTGGCTCCACCTCCAGGGTCTGACCAATCACGGTTATGCTAATGTTCTGACTTGATGACTGTTAGTACACTGTATTAACTGTTCACAGGGCTTCAATGTATACTTTGGTCAGTGTATCATTGAGAGGCGTACTGTTGAAACACGTCTGGGGTTGAGTGTGGTCTCATGCAGAAGGGATGTGACCAAGCAGTTAGGACAGGACGGCCCCTTTAGGGTGGGACCAGGCCTGATTTGCATATAGTCTTTCCCCTTTCTGTAATGGATTGGTGGGTTTAAGAACAATGGTCTGCCCAGGTATCCAGAGCAATGCCAAAAGTTAAGACGTATTCAAAACCTATCAGCCATCACCTCTTTTGTTTTGCTGAAGTTACTCTAAGTGGGACATGTATGCCCAGACTGTGATCCCGAGCCTGCTGAGCCTACACACCCAAGCTACACCTCACTGATGATGCCCAATGAGGCCGTCACATGCACAGGGTGGCTTGTGTTCTTTTACATGTGATCTATCATTTTGGGATGGACTTTAGGATAGCACCAAGGCTGATTTGCTTATGGTGTTCCCCGTTATGTATTGAAGATTGCCAGTAAGTAATCAGGGCATTAACCCAAAGGATGTCGCCACCTGCATCACATGACAATCTGTATACAGGGTGAGACGCATTTTTCACTGTTGAGCATCTTTGCGTGATGCTCCGTGTTTATTTATATATTTTTGGTGTGCTGTATTGCATTCTTTGTCTCAGCTCTGAAAAAGTAATATTGAGAGTACCGCCTACCTTTCACCTGAATCGTTACCCTGAGCATGTACTTGGCCTCATTTCAGTTAAAAGCTGCACTTTCGGTTGGTAAAAATGTGTTCATCAACAGCTTTCACATTCGCCTCGATTCTGGGGGGAAACCCCTCGATAAAGGCCTGGGGCCGCGAGAATGTGTTTTTTGATGATCACAGGAAAAGTGCCCGCGCTACGGCAAAAGTCTTTTATGATTAAATTCCATAAATCGCACTCATTTATTGGCCCACGTTCCTGCTTAGCTTTCACATTTCCGTCATTTGATAGAAATGGCACAATTGATTGAAGGAAAGGCATTCATCTGATTACCTGAAGGCCACGCAGGGCCGCTTAGACAAGAGGCTGGAAAAATAAAAAATAAAGCACACTTCAGCAGGGAGGCTGACAGGAGAAACATTCTCGAGTTGTCGCTGATTAAATACTTCTTCGCCCTCTGAGGTGTGTGTGTAATCTACCTGCGCAGTCTCGGTTCCGCCGTTCGACGTGGAGCACGGGGCGCGCTATCAGCGTCCGCGCGACGCACCTGCCACCGTTTTAATTGGTTGCCTTTAGTTCCTATGGCTGTCAACAAGTCCTCTTTGTCGTGCTCTCGGATCCCAGCGAGAATGGAATGAGGCAAAAAAAATGCACCAGAGAAGCCTTCCAAGCAGATGTGCCTTCAGCTCGGCTCTGCGTGATACACGCCAGTGAACTAAATCCAGCAGCTCACCCTTATGGATCTCCGAGCTCCTCATTTGCATATGCTTTCTTCTGGATCCACCTGGGAAATGAGTTTTTGGACATTGGATCGACTATCCATCAGTAAACATGAATGAGATTGTATAGTCAATGTAAGATGACAACTGACATCTAAGGACACGGATAACGAACTACAAGATGCTGCAGAAATCTACTACAATTCTCTACATAGCAGTGTTCTGGATGCTAAAATAAAAATCAGAAACTGGATCCAGTAGAAACCATTTGTATCTGTTCAAACAGAATTTCAATTAATGTGCAGTGTCAAAATCACCAGTAAGAATCATCAAAAATACCAAAGTATGGTCCTCTACAAGACTCGGGAAGAGGCCAGCACAAGAGAGTGTATATGGGACTGTGCAAAAAAAAAAAAACAGGTTCAACTCATTCGCATGAAATCAGACAGGTGATCAACAGTGATGCCCAATTCAAAACCTTGGCCTAGGTGCTGGCACCACACTTATTCCAAAAAGCTGTAAATAATCAAGAAATTAATGAAAACAAAAAAATAGGGGGAAAATCCCACAATCTGATTCAGTGCGTAGAATGTGTTATAGTGAAGGAGGTGGTAGACTCTCAACTACCCATATAGTTGCACCATCGTTGTGCATAGGCGGGGTGGCGCCTCGCCCACCCTCCACATCCGTAATACGCTGCCAAGAAATAAGCAGCATTTCTGATCCTGATTACTTAGTTAGGGCCTGATCACGAATTGGGTGTTAGCCCTTAAATGCGTTGGTAACTCTGCATTTAAAGGCTGGCCCTATCACAAGTTTACCCCCAGCTCAAAGCTGGGGGTAAACACACTGAGAAAATGCCTCTTTTCAGTGCAATTACCGCTGGTGGTATCACTATGCTGTAATTGCGCCGATAATTCCCCAATGGACCCAATGGGGAATGGAGACTTACAGTTAGTGCCCAACCTGTGATACAGCGGTAATACTGCCAGACGGGTGGGTGGGCGCTAACGCTAATAAAGTTAGGCGGTATCCCAGCCGGGATACCATCCAACTCGTGATCAGCCCCTTAGTCATTCAGATAATGAAGCATGTTCAAATGGGAATTTACTTATGTTTTACAATAATTTTGAAATTATTTGAAACTGTAACGTCACAAACCCATGTGGCAACATTTCTAGTGCATAGTGTGTGGCAGGTCTGCTGTGTGAATTTCATCTCGTTCAAAAATCCTAAATTATTTTTTTTAAAAACATTTACAGAAAGAAAATCCATTAACGTGACATCCCGCTTATTGTGCAACACCGAAAAAAACACTGTAATTCTGCATTGAAGGTTAGCTATGCAACGGCATGCACAGTTCAAGACCACCCACATGTTATAAGAAGCTACACCACGCATAACATTGTTGATGACATCCCATACAACATCTGGTATAACATCCTCATTGACTTAAGTGATGGAGAATGTGTGTCTTCTGTGCAAGGACAAGGTGCAGGGAGAATTGCCACACATCTTTTCTCTGTGGCTAATGGGCATAAAACCTTTGTGTGTCCCCACCTTTGTACCTTTGTACCTGGTAGTCAAGTTGTTTGGCGATACCCAGGGACAGTGACACTGGCTGTAGTGCAGCAGGGTGTAGCCTGTGCCCATGCCATGCAGTCACTGCAATCTAAGCATGGCATGGAGCTATCACAAAGGCACAAGGGCCCTATCTATTTTTATTTTTATTTTTACTTTATTGTTTAAAGCGTGGACATAGCTCAAGAGCACCGGATTGCGCTGTACAGAGTCTGGGTAGCCGCCATTTGGTCTGGCATCTTTTAACAGTAGCACAGTACTGTGAGGACTGTGCATCGGTATGTGCATCCGTAGGAATTAGTGCTTGGTCCGATGTTTTTGAAAGAGCCATGTTTTGAGAGATTTGCGAAACTGGAGAATTGTTGGGGCATTGCGAACTGACACCGGGATCTAGTTCCAGAGGGTGGGTGCATGACAAGAGAAGGATTGTTTGCGGGTCCTCTCTTTGCGGACGAGTTGTGATTCAAGCCGGTTTGTCGATTTGCTGAGCAAGGCGTGTGTGCCACCAGATGTGTGCAGTTTAGCCGCCAGGTATGCTGATGTGTGACTGCTTTGTTGATGAAATAAGCAGTCTGGAACAGTATCCTGGCTTGGAGTGGAAGCCAATGTAGTTTGCCTAGGATGGGGGTAATTCCATCAAATTCCCATGCTCCTATAATATGACGTGTTGCAGCATGGTGGACTGCTTTTAGGGGAGCCAAGTGAGCAGTTGGGAGCCCTATCAGGAGCGAATTCCCCCCATAGATGTGCGAGACCACAAGGGCCTGCACTACGATCCAGAAGTTTTCGAAAGTTAGAGATTCTGAGCCACGCTATTTGGGCCTTCTTGGCTGTATGTTTCTGGAAGGACAGGCATGTCCATGGTTAAATCTAAGGATTTAATGAGTCCGAGAGTTGTGGATCAAATCCTTCTAGGCGCATATCATTAAGCCATTGTTGGACAAGTTTTTTTTTAGCAGGCGGACCAATGAGAATGAATTCAGTCTTGGATGGGTTTAGTTTGAGGTAGGCATTATGTCCTGCATGCTATTTACTCTCATATACAAATATCATCTGCGTATCGGTGGATGGTTATATTGGGATCTCTGAGGAGAGTGCCTAGAGGGAAACAGGCCAGGCCAGTTGTGCTATGCTCTCTGACTGTGGTGCCTGCAGGGCATGACTTGCTGCCATTCTCTGCAGGTACTGCACCCTAGGCTCGTCATGGATGAAGTGTCCCTTCCCACAGCACCCCTTTCTGTATGGCATGCAGTCACAATATACCCATTATCCCAGTTGCCACAGGCCTGCAGCTATGCCTGAGTGTTAGTATCCCTAGCAAAAACACCCTACTTCAGTGCTGAGCATTTAGTAGGCCCTTCAGGGGTGGAGCATACACGACTCACTGAATATTTGTAGGGTACCTCCTTTTGTCTTACTCCTGTGACTTTATAGGTGTGGTAGAGGGAACTCACTGCTTATTCTACGCTTTTTCATGAATTCTGTGACTAGCGTTCCATTTGATGCAGATAGTCTGCATGCTGCAATGTTGTTCTCACGCTGTTATCCTGTGTCATGGTTTACAAGCACCGATCTCATGGCAGGAGGGGAGAACCGCCCCTTTTTGATGTAAATAAATTGGTTATTCTGGACAGCTAATCATTCATTCACCGAGGTTGTCTGGCTTCCCTTACTTGAGTGACCCCACTGTAAAGCGCAAAGGAAGGTTCGATGCAGTGTTAGACCAGTTTTAAGATGACAATAAATGGGAGTTGTGATACTTTACATAGGACTAACTATACATATTATGCTGAGAGTGTGTATCGCATTAGCTTTCAAAGTCCCACACGCATATGCATCAGATGGTGGTCACAGAGTGCCACTGTAAGTGAACAGCACTGTGCCACAGCACCAGAATGCAACCTACCAATACTTCTCACCAACAGCCGGGGCACACTACTGTTGAGACACCCTAAAGGTGTGGACACAGGTCTTTAACAACAAGCAATCTTGGGTGTCTTACTCAAATGGTTGGCACCCATTACCGAGCAAGAGGCACACAGGGATAACAGTGAACATTGCCCCATTCACAAATTGGGTAATGTATTTTGTATTTGCCACTTTGTATGCAATCCAGTAAGCCATTATCAAGCACGAGACACACTTAGGCAAGTTTGGTCGTTGCAGCACTAATATCTTAAGCACATATTTTGTAGTGGTCACAATGTATGCAAGCCAGTAATCTTAAGGAACTGCATTGAAATCACTACAGAAACCGAACATTTCACAGCGGTGCAAAACACATTTGTAGACCCTCTGAAGGATACTTTTCAGGCAACGCATCTTGCTTTCAAATTGTGTGTTTTAAAATATTTCCTTTGAATATATTTCTAAAATAGGCCGAATCGTTTTTCAAACTTACTAGGACAAACTTTAAGATTGGTCGTGCCCAAATTTGAGAACATATTATGTGCACCATTTATCCATGAATGATGTGTGCCCTCTTAAAATGTCATTCGCACTACTGTCACAATTGTGAATAATTTTCCCTGAGTGACATAATTTTTCTTCCTTGTTGCAAGATCTGTGTCCCTGTCTATAATATGGTCAGGCCTGCATTCAATTCACACTCTTCCTTCACACAATGAAGTTTAGATAGAAAATCCCCTTATATTTTCTATGGATAAGAAATCGCGTTTTCTCGTTGTGCTGCTGACTGGAAAATGTTTAGAGAGCATACAGTTGTTCATCCAGAGGCACACATGAGATACAATCCTAAAAAGCCAGCTACACAGGCAAAAACTGATTAGATTAATGTTAACTCCTTTATAGATCGATGCAAGAAACTGAAAGTCACTGCAGAACGCTTCTGGGTGTCATTCTTACATGAGTATCAATACACCACATAAATACTGTAGGTTTAGAGACAATGGGCCTCATTACAAGTACATCGGTCCGGACTTAACGTCGCCAGTACAACCATACCGGCACCGTTTCCGCGTCCGCCCAATCATGACCTGCAGACCTGGAAATAGCACCACCTCCAACCGCCACTGCGGAGTTTAGGCTCCCGTAAACTCTGCCTGCACGGAAACCCCTCCTTTACCGGCT
This sequence comes from Ambystoma mexicanum, assembly GCF_040938575.1. Taxonomy (NCBI): domain Eukaryota; kingdom Metazoa; phylum Chordata; class Amphibia; order Caudata; family Ambystomatidae; genus Ambystoma; species Ambystoma mexicanum. The sequence continues at coordinate 809,890,084 of NC_090931.1, read as the reverse complement.
ATACTAAACACCGCAGGCATCTCAACTAGCGTGAAATGGAAACACCGCCTGAAAAATGGCGTTAAAACCGTTAAAACCATGAAAACCGTGATCACAGTGGCGAACATGACGTTAAACAGTGCCTGCTTACCTGAATCAGGGCACAGGTGCACCAAATCAGCCCAGCTGGTCCCAGCAGGCCACTAGAAGCCTACAAAAGGGCCACAACCAGCCCAACACAAAACAGAACCATGCAGGCAGCAGCTCTAGTTGCATTGGGACTGGGCCTACTCAACCAACAGGCAGCACTGCACATGATGGTAGTAATGGTGCAGAGGAGGAGGCGGAGGCGTAGGAGGCGCAACCTCCTCCTGGGGGACTACTAGATGACAACGATCAAAGGATGAACTGATTCGTATTTACTTTTGAGAGACAGCACATTCACAGCATTGCATGGATATGGTGATTCCAATAAATGAATTGTTGTACTGCAAATGAAATGATGGATGTCCACTCATGTATGTTTTTTTGAAATGATGATATATTGATGAATTAACAACAGGGAAGGAGGTGCAATGGTTAGGGAAGCTGTACACCCATGCCCACCCACCACCCAAACATACCCACCCCCAACCAGGCCCCAGTATTCAAACCCCCTATTTCACCTCCCCCACCACCCAAACGTACCCACCCCCAACCAGGCTCCAATTTCAAACCCCCAAATTGACCTCCCCCACCACCCAAACGTGCCCACCCCCAACCATGCCCCAATATTCAAACCCCCTAATTGACCTCACCCACCACCCAAACGTACCCACCCCCAACCAGGCCCCAATATTCAAACCCCCTAATTGACCTCCCCCACCACCCAAACGTACCCACCCCTCACACCCTTCAAGTCCACATGTGTCCTGCAGTGCCCGACACACATGCCATCACTTCCGTGTGCGCTTCTGTGCTTGAGCATCCTTGCCCAAGAGCCCTGTTAGCCGACTCTAGCGCCTCCGTGGACTGGCAGTGGTGGAGCTGGATGGGGTGGTGGTATTGAATGGCACAGAATCAGGAATAGGTGGCATATGTGCAAGAGTTGCCTGTTGGCCAATCAACATGGACTCAATGAGCCTGGAGGTGTTGTCATTGCCCTCCCGCACATGACGTGCCATGGTGACTATAGTGCTGGCAAAGCGTCCAATGGACCTTGAGAGGCGACGTACTGATGTGCTGTATCACTTCCTCTGCAGCCTAGATTCCTCGAGCTGCCTCTCCACCAGCTGGGTGAGAGTAGCCTGCTGCTCCTCCATCCGCTGCATGCGGGAATTTAGCTCTGCCATTGAGGAGGTAGGTGACCTCATGGGACTTCGGAGTGATGTGGGGCTCAACTCCAGCTGATGGAAGGATTCCAAGTCATCCAATGTGGGCATCTCCCCGTGTGGCCCTGTATCAGACTGCACTGCTGAGGCACTGTTGTCACTACATGCTGCCTCCTCTGCAGTGCAGCTGCTTTCTGTGGTGGGTTGGGTGGGCATGATGGGTGCCCGTGGCACCTGTGTTGCATCAGGCATCGTGGAGACTGTGGGGATGTTGGTGATGGTGGCCGGCACAGTGTAGCAGTTGCTACGGGGGGCAGAGATGCTGGCTTGGACCCGTGCCGGAGCTGATTGCCTGGGCTGTTGTGCAGTATCACTGTCACTTGATACGGCTGTGAGGACACAGAGGGCATGCAATTAGTTATGTGGTGGGGCCTGATGGGTGCATCACATGCATCATACAGGTTGATCATTTAATAGTGGCATTTACATGCATCTGCTTGTTGGCGGAAATGCATTGTAGTGATATTGGTCACCATATGGTTCATGATGGGTCCTTTGGCCCAGTCATGCACTGCCTGGGGGGGTTGTTAATCTTTGGCCCAGTCATGCACTGCCGGGGGGGGTTGTTAATGGGTCCTTTGGCCCAGCCATGCACTGCCTGGGGGGGGTTGTTAATGGGTCCTTTGGCCCAGTCATGCACTGCCTGGGGGCGGGGGGTTTGTTAATGGGTCCTTTGGGCCAGTCATGCACTTCCTTGGAGGGGGGGAGGGGTGTTGTTAATGGGTCCTTTGGTCCAGTCATGCACTGCCTGGGGGGAGAGGGGTTGTTAAGGGGTCCTTTGGCCCAGTCATGCACTGCCTGGGGGGGGTTGTTAATGGGTGCTTTGGCCCAGTCATGCACTTCCTGGGGGTGGAGGGGGTTGTTAATGGGTCCTTTGGCCCAGTCATGCACTGCCTGGGGGGCGGGGGGTTGTTAATGGGTCCTTTGGCCCAGTCATGCACTGCCTGGGGGGGGGGGTTGTTAATGGGTCCTTTGGCCCAGTCCTGCCCTCAACATATACTCATATGGCATTCATTTTTGCACACTTACCAGCATCTGCAGGTGGGCTCACTCCTGTCTCAGCCTCCCCGATCCCATGGATGCCTTCAAGGTGGAGGACACTGCTGCAACGCTCCTCCCATGCTTGCAGCCTCAGTGGGGAAGGGGGTCCTCCACCTGTCCCAGTGCTGTGTTGGCAGTGTGTGGAGATCAGGTTCCGCACCCTCAGCCTGAGGTCGTCCCACCATTTGTGGCAGTCCTTAACACTCCTCACAGTCACGCCCACAGTGGTGCACTTGTGTGCTGCTTCCGCCCACACTTCCTTCCTCCGCTGCTGTGTGGCACGCCATTGATCTGCACTGAACAGCATCTCAGCATGCTCCACTATGTGCTCGACCAGAACAGTTAGCTCCGCCTCACTAAAGCGCTGTTTGCGCTGCCTCTTGGCTGGAATCCTGACAGACATGCTGGTGGTCCCTTTTGGCTTCTCACAGTGTGGATTCTGCTTGTGCTGACTATGGATGGCAATGGATTGTGCTTTATATGATGGCCGCCTCTCTGTTTCCGGTTTCGGCGATCATGGTAATTCCGGTTCCGTGTCCGTGGCGACGGTGGCGGACACAGGTTTTGCGCAACTTGTGGCGCTGCTATGTCCGTGGGTGTTTCCATGACGGCGGTTACAACGTTTCCGCGTCCGTGTGGTGCTCACAACCAACAGCACGTAATCGGACGGTCTTTACGTAACCTTGCAGACACGTAAACTATGTTACTGCCGCCGCGGAATCACTGCGGTCCGGACCAGAAAAGTTGTAATGAGGCCCAATCTCTACTTTGGTATTTGGAGGTGTAGCAGATGGTTTAAAATTAAGGAGCTTGCTGCAATTTGAGTAGGTTTGGTTTCTTTTTAAACTCCAAGGAATCAATTGCAGAAACTTTGCACCATTGCAAGTGCAATTTGGTATGGTATTAGCTTTAAGGCAAACACTGTCCTAGTGTGAAAAACATATTTTTTCTGCATTTCCATAGTTCAAAAACGCCTTGAACAAACTTGCACCAGTGCAACGTTTCAGTAATCAGGTCAGGGTGGTTTTGCATAAATCACAGGCGATGGTAGCAGGTCTGCTGTGTGAATTTCACCTCCATCAAATAACCTAAATGAATTATATTACACGGCCATGGTAGCGGCCGTGTAGTTATGGTTTAGTTGCTGTTTCCATAGAAAGAGCACTTTTTGGGTGGCTCATAACTTTGCAACCCCTGGACGAATCCTCACCAAACTTTGCAAAAAGAAGTATATGGCCCACTCTGAATTTGTTTGCAAAGTTTGGTGAAGTTTGGTCCAGGGGAGGTAAAGTTATAGGGGGGTCCCAAAACTTATTTTTTTCCCATAGACTGAATGGGGGAAAAACTTTGCGCATGCCTACAGGCCAAACCGCTGGATGTATTTTCACCAAATGTCCGGCAGGGGCTTGGTCCCAAAAGCGTGATTTTGTAAATTTGATGAAAATCCGTCCAGTAGTTTTCTTTAAAACGACCAAAAATATGTCTAAAAAAATTAGTGATATCTATGTCCTCTCCGCGGAGACACTTCCCTGTTCGCACTGCGGGCAGGACACCGATTGGCTAATGGCCTTGCATCATGTCCGCAGACACACGACGTGTCCGCCGATTGGCTGAAGTGAGGTGTGATGTGCGTCAGATTGTTCCGATGAGCCCACCAACTTGGATCCGTTGACAGCGCAGCGGCTAACAGAGGTGAAATGCAGTTTTGGGGAGTGTTTTGGTGTGCAAGAGTGCTTGGGGAGGTTTAGGGAGGAAGAGATGGGTGAAATACTGTATTTGTTTAGGTGGCAGGTGCTACTGATGTATTAGCGTGGCCACGCTGTCCAGCATGTTCTTAATTACTGAAAATGAGGGGTGTCCTAAGGATAGTATTCTCGTCCGTGCTGTGCGCAGGCAAGTTGAAACTGTTCTAAGGACACGCGTGGTGTCAGCGGACTTTAAAATTGAGTATATGTTGCAGTTAAAATTTTTCAATCTATGGGTGTGATAATGAGTTATAAGCCACAATGGTTGTGATATGCTGAGGTGGTTGTGGCCAGGGCCTAGAGTCTTGGGTGCATGACCGCAGGCCGTAGGCCGTGGGACATACACCCAAGTCTCTAGGCCCTGGCCACAACCATCGCAGCATATCGCACTCATAGATCACACCCATAGAATCGAATATCTAGCAGGTGGTTGTGGGCAGGGCATAGAGTCTTGGATGCAAATTGCGTATATGCTGCAGTTAAAATGTTTGATTCTATGGGTGTGATAATGAATTAGAAGCCACCATGGTTGTTATATGCTGCAGTGGTTGTGGCCAGGGCCTAGAATCTTGGGTGCATGGCCGCAGGCTTTAGGCTATATACCCAAGACTCTAGACCCTGGCCACAACCACCGGAGCATATCACACCCATAGATACACCCATAGAATCAAATACTTATCGGGTGGTTGTGGGCAGGGCCTAGAGTCTTGGGTGTATGGCCAATGGCCAAAATATTGTTTTTCAATTTCTGTGATAAAAGAAAAGAGCATGTTAGTGTATGTATTCTATAAAGACTTATTACATTGCATAATAGACATTTCAGCTTTTTTTGGACCCTCATATTTGGTTTACAAACCAGTGTACTGTGCATTTTGCTCAGTTTCTGTGTTTGTTTTTCAAATCATTGGGTCTGTGGGAAAAAAAAATCCTTGTCGGATTAAAAAAAAAATGTTTTGTTACGCTACAGTCTATTTGTTTGTTTCCTTTCAGTGTTGACTTGTTGTTTCTGGTTAATGAATGTTCTATCTGTTGGCTTGTTGCAGATTTCTGAAGCAGTTAGATATCTGTTGGTGTATTCTAAATGTCTATTCTTTGTTACAATTTAGTGGTATTCATTTATCTGTTTGATTGTTATAGGATCTTAGGCCAGTTAGATACCTGTTAGCGTATTCTAACTGTTTATAATTTTTTAATTGAATTTTTGTTAATGTTGAAGTACAGATTAGTTATTAAATTTTGGTTTTAAGAAGATTAAATAAGCGTTTGTAATATTTGCTGGTAATCTCTGCTTTAGAGTAATGGTACTATCATTACATTCGAACCATCCATATTTCTTTTTAATATATGCAGTGTAGTGACCTGCATTGGTTGTGGCTCCTGCGTGGTAGATTATACCTATTGTTGTGAAGGTTTTCTTACCAAGTGATACTTGACCCTGTGTGAATCGAGTCAGCTTGCAGTTGTTTTTGGTACCATCTGCATTGTAACGTAGAAGCATTATTATTTCGTAGTTACTATGTGTTTGTATTAGTAAGGTCGAGCGATTATCTGATTTGCAGGTAGTACATAATCTGCCATGGTTTGCATTTTGTACAAGTTGCTGAAATGGAATGGATTCACAATTAGGTATGGATACATACACGAAGCGCTCATTAGGGATTTGTTCCTGTGTCACATTGTTGCAGAGTGCATGTATGTTTCCACATGTATGAAATCTGGAAGATTTCATTTATAGGTATGTTTTTGTTTTCCAGTACTTGTAGTAAGTACATTAGACATTCTTGTGGATCTTCTTGTGAGTTTATAGTGAATTTTACCATTCCAGCACAGTAGTCCAATTCTTGTCTTATTCCGTGAACACTATACGTGTTGTCAGGATTGTTTGTTGCATTTCTATGAAGGACAAACATTTGCAAACACAATTGGTCTGTACTGTGTAAGTAAATGTTGTCAACAATTGGTGGCAATTGAAATAGAATATTCATTACTACATTTGCGTAGCAATTTACACCACTTACATTTGAAAATTTGAATGGACCAGATAGTTTTGTGTCCAAGTAAGTTTTTGGGAGTGTGTGTTGCATCTTTGAAGAAGTACCTGAGTTACTTTGACTAATAGGTTCTTCTTTGGTTGTGGTAATTGATGAAGTATTAGCTTCTTTTGCTCTCTTTGCAAGATTTGTAGTCAGATCCTGTTGCATTTCAGTTTGAATTTGTTTTCTTTTACAACGTTTTCCTTTTTGTGGAACAGGATATGATTTTAGGTGGGGGGGGGGTGTATAGTGAACGTAGTCTATTGTATTCCAGAATGCAAGGAATATCAGCATTTACTTAACTTGCATCAAAGTTGATTAGAAATAGACCGTTAAGTGCACGTAAGTGTGATAGTGCTACATAGCTCATGCCTTCTTCAAAGACTGTGTTACCAATATCTATCAATGCTTTGTCTAGGGTAAGACCTTGGGATTTATAAATGGTGACTGCAAGAGTTAGAGAAAATTGTTCTCTGCGTACATACATGTCTTTAAAGAGAAGGAATCGAGCTTCTGAGCGCCCTATCCTTTTTACTTTTGAAAGCCAACAACTGTACCCAGTGCTCCATTAACTAGTCCTTGCTCCACGTCAAGGTTACGTTTAAGCATTACTCTACAGTTTAAGGATAATTTTCCAACCCAGCTGTGTTGGAGACAGAATTTTCTAAGGTATTTAGTCTTGTTGTGGCTTGTTGACACATGGATAGTGTCATACCATGTACGCCCAGTTTGTGTGTGGAGCAAATTTCAATTTTTGGTTGCATTTCTTTTTTCAACATTGTTTCATTGAATTTGGAACAGCTTGCAAGAGTTGGTATTAAGGCCATACAATTGACATTTGTGTGCGCTAATTGTTCCATAACATCAGTAGCACATGAGTTATCGCCATAAAGTTCATGGATGTGCCAGGTTTTTAATATTGCTTGTGCTTCTTGAGATAGTACACCAACTCTAATACTTTTTAAAATGTTGGGGTAGGTGAGGTCTGCAGATTGGCACATGTTTTCTGTTAATTCTCTGTATTGGAAATGTTGCCAAAGGTTGACATTTCCTATGCTGCCAACAGTTTTACGGCAGAGTTTGTGTCCTAAGGTTTTAAAAATAGGTTCACTTTTCACTGGTGTCAATTGAAGAAGATCTCCGAAAACAATAATGTGTTTTCCTCCAAATAACTCTTTGTAGTTTGCTTTAAGTACTTCCTGTAATCTGAGGTGAATCAAAGCCAACATTAGGTTGGAGTCCATGCTCACTTCATCTATTAGTAGCATTTTCTTTTGTTTTAACACTCGGCGTAGTTCCATTGCAGCTTCTGTAGAAAGTTTATAATAGTCTAGTTGGTTTTGGTGTTCTACTGGAAGGAGTAGTAATTGGTGTAAAGTGACACCGCCTATGTTGTAGGCAGCTAAACCTGTGGGGGCAGTTACAACAGGTGACAGTTTGTTTTTTGTCAGTTGTTGAAGGAACTTGCTGATGATTTTGATTAAGAATGTTTTGCCTGAACCAGCTTCACCACTGACGTATAGCAGTATAGGTTTGTAATTTTGGCAGGCACATTCTTTATTTTCATGTTGTACCATGTGCAATTTCTTTTGTTACTTCTTCAAAAATGGTGCGTTGGTCTTTGTTAAGTTTTGATTGTAGTACAGTTAAATCTTCTGTACCTTGGTGTTTTCTGCCTCATTTGCTATTAGTGGCTGTCCCAGTGGTTCTTGGCTTCCTGTTACAGAAGGTTGACTACTGTCGGAAGTGTCTTTATCTAGTTGGGCCTGGAATTCTTCTTCGTGTTGCTGTTCATTGTGCAACATTGTTTTGTAATGCGTAAAGTTCACATCAGTGATAGTGCTTTCATTTGCTTTGAAAGCATCTTCATAGCAGTCATAGTTATCTAGTATCTCTTCTTCTTTTCTCCATGGTTTAAAAAGTTGAGGAAGGGACATGTAATATAGTTCTTTCTGTTGAGGAGTTTTCAGTGACAATTTGATATGATTAATTAAGCTTCATTTTGTAAGTTTCACTAAGCTGCCTTCACAATCTGTCACTCTATATCTACCTTTGTTTTCATCTGGTTTTATATTATTTTTGTATGCAAAGTTTTGGGCTATGTGGTATAGACACACGGTTCCCAAAGTGGTACTCCTGTTCGGGTAGTATGTGTCTAGTAAATTGTTTTTCAAAATCTCTTGGCTGTTAGGATCATTTTTGGCTATTGTTTCTATGTCCTCATATGATTTAAGAACTCTTTGTCTAGATTTAGCAGGACCAAGACTTAGCCATACTATATTTTCAGATTTTCCATACAAAGCAGTACCGGTTAAACGATCTGCAGCTTCGTGGGTGCCACATTCTCTATGAGAGAGCATTTTTATGCCTAAGCTTTACAATTTCTGAGATAGTGTTTTGTCTGACGATAGGTCATTCCAGAGGTCTTGAAGCTCTGTTTTTTCTGCTTTTGTTAAGTAGGCTGTAACATATCATGCAACTGCAGTGGAATTGTCTGCATCTATGTTTGCATTCCATAAGAGGGAAATGATTGCATTGTAATCATTGATAGATTTTAATTCTTCTGTTCTTTTTATGTAATACGTGTTCTTAGGTAATTTACATTTAACACTATGTCTAACTGAAGACATGAAGTTGTTCACTTCACCTGTTTCTGTAACTGGTCTATGGAAACCAAAGCGGCATTTGGTGTAGTATTTCCCTTTGTTTTTTTATTTACGACAACAATATTTGCCGCATTTGTGTCTTTGAAATTGTACAATTTGTGCATGGAGGTCACTATGGGCCTCATCACGACTTTGACGGTAACCCTTAAATCCGGCGGTCGCGCTATTACCGCCGGATTTAAGGGTCCGCCAAATCAGGACTTTGGCGGATTTCGCCCAGCTCTTAGCTGGGGGGAAATCCGCCGAAAAATTGTGCTATTACCGCCGGCGGGAAATCTGCCGGCGGTAAGAGCGCACATTTTTTCCCCATTGAGCCCAATGGGGAATGGGGCATTCCCGAATGGGCTCAATGGGGAATTACATTACCGTTGAACTCATGATCCGGTGCTATTAGCGGCGGGGAGTTCGGCGGTAGGGCTAATACCGCCGGCGTTACCGCCAAAGTCGTGATCAGTCTCGTTTGTGAAGGGATGTCACAAGTGACATATTTTTGGATGAACTGCAAAATAGTCTTTAATCCATAAAAGCATGTGGATATGTGGTGCTCCTCTGGCTTGTTGCACTTCTCCGAGGGGAGGAACAGTTTTATTACAAATAAAGTGTAGCATAGCAATTAAACAATGGTGGAAATATCTTGAAACATTAGCAGGATCTAGAGAGCAAAGTTCTCCATGTGTTAGTATATCCGTGTTTGTTTTGTTTTTGTTTGATATACGCAGGAAATCATGTAAATCTTCCCATACATATTCTGCACAACTTAATCTAACAAACCAAGTGGGTGGTCCAAGGTTTCTGATCATACAGCATACATCTCCGTGATGTAGGAACAGTATTCTTTCGTACCAGGCATGGTTGCAAACAGATTTGTAATGCTTGTTTGTAAAACCTCATATTTTTCTCGCACTTTTTGTATTAATTGCGTAGCTGACATATTTTGAAAGTGGGTTCCCGATTTCAATATGTGTGCAACTCCGCAACATACAGTTGCTACTTCATTTTCAAAGAGTAGGTGGAATATGTATTCCACATTTTGTCTAAATCTGGGATCTTCAGAATACATTCGTAATGAGCGGTATTCTGAGGCTGTTATCTGAGTGGGTTTATCATCGTACGTTCCTCCTTTGCCAGTAGGAAATAGTACTCATTGGAGAACCTTTGGTTTGTCGCATTTGGTACGTTTCTAGTGCATCATCTATGCTGTCATTAGAGTGCAAGGGATGAATTGTATAATGGGCTAAAATATTGGATACTGCAGCAGGATCCAGAAGTTCAAATTGACCAGTTTCTGGTGAGTCTTGAATTATTTCAGTTGTTTCCATTACGTTTTCTTCAATATTTATTTCTTTGTAGTATTCATTATTGTCTTTTAGATATTGCAAGGCTTGTCTAACTTTGTGTTGCCAAATTGTTTTGTCTTTTGTTGGTACACCATTTACTAAGACAATTAAAGATTGCTCTATTGGATGTTGCACTCTTAGAGTGTGCACATTTTCTGTCAGATCTAATGGTAAATAAACTACTTTGCCATGAATGCCTTTCACCAATTCAGATGGAGGTAATTTTGCTGTTTTTGGTTGAAGGCGTATTATTGCTTGAAATGGGTGCACTGTTTGAATTATGATGCTCTTATGCAAATTGATTTGTTGCAGGGGTTTTGGTAGTGGAAATAATTCCAAGTTATTTGTGATAGCATGTGAAGGAGTTTGGTTGTTGTCAAGTTTTGTAGTGCAGTAACTGCAAAGTATTAAGGGGTCACTTATTCCGTATTTGTTCTCTGCTACAAGGTAGAGAGCTAATTCAAACCATTTGGAATCTTCATGGTCTTCTATTTTGTATGTTACATCTATAGTTTTTGTGTTACTTTTGTAAAAAGTTCTGCAGCAACACACACACACACACACACACACATGGTTTGGTACTACAGCGGATTAACTTATACATTTTAGTATTTCTTTTTTGTATGTGTGTTGTAGAAGGTTGCCATGTGCAGAATTGTTGCCAGTCTGTTCTGAAGCTATTGCATTTTGTAAGTGGCTTTCACTTCCAAAATATTTTCTCTGGATATGGTCGATTTCTTCTTGTAGGTCTTTGGGTGTACCATATAGAAGAGTGTTATTTAAATTGGCTAGTTCTAAAGCAGGACCTTTAGCATAGTACAGTTTATAGACTAGATTTCTTACAGTTGAATGATGTGTTGATATCATTTTGATATTATGGAAGGTGCTTTTGCAAATAGGTCCTGAAATGCAGGCTAATGAATGTCCTTGTACTCCTGTGTATTTGCACATTGGGCAGGTATCCATATTTTGCAGCACTTTCATTTTGATTTTGTCTTTATCTTTCTCATACTGATTGAGGAACTGCCGTAAAGATTTGAAAGATTTGTTGGGAATGTTACACATTGACGTGCACAGCCATTTGTATACTGGACGTTCTGGTTCAGTCGAATGGAGAGATAATTCTGAGTTTTCTGGGGATATTTTTGTAAGCAGTGTTTCTTGTTCCATGATGGTATTATTAATTTTTTCATAACCTCGTCCACTGCTATGGATGGCATTTGTGTTTGCTTGGTTTTGTTTGTATGCTTCTTCATTAAAATATGGTTCTGTGGTTGTGGTGTGACTCCATTCACCTCCACAGATATTTATGAAGTTATTTTTGTTGGCATTGCGTTTATTGAGAAGTTTATTTTTGTAGTTCATTACTTATTTTTGTTAGTGGTTTCATCCTGTTTAAAACTAAAATAAATAACTTCTTTTTGAGAAGGATTGCACTGTCTATGAGAGCTTGTAGGATTAATTTTCTACGGTAGGTTTTAAGGGTTGTGCATGATTTTGCTCCTGTTTTTATAAGATTCTGAAGGACACTGTGGTGGAACATTTTTGCTAAAATACTTTTTTTGGTATGGTTACTTGCCACTACATCAAGATTTATAGGAGCAGTGTTAGCAGCAGTGGTAGCTGAAATCTTGTTAATCACTTTCTCTTTCGTTTTACGTTTTGATAGAGGAGGCAAAGTTTCTGTACTACAAGCTTCTTTTGTTTTGCTAAATGACTGCATTAGCTGTTTTGTTTGAACGTTTTGTACAAACTCTGGTACAGATGGATGTTTATTTTGGACACTTTTATTTTCATTTGCTCTATTTCTGAGTTGCTTTCTACGGACTTTTGGTAGGCATTCTTTGGGGTCTGATGAAAAAAGAAGGTATGGGTTGGTCAGTTTTACAATGTATGTGTGCTGTGTGCATGTGTGTATGAGTTTGATGGGGAAGATGTATGTGGTGGTGTGTGAATGTGCATTGGGCAATTACTATGAGTTGGGAAGGGCATTCTTCTGTTTGTATGTTACTACACTGCGGTTCAGCTGAGAGTACAAAGTGAGCTAGTGGTGAGGAGAAGCATTAATAGTAAACGTAATGGTGTAAAATTAAAGCAGTTCTTTGTTTTGTAGTACTAACATTCTAAGGGTTGAGTATGTTATTTGTGTTCCAAAAAACAGGGATTTGTGTGCCATTCTGCGTGCTAATATGTGTTTAATAAATGGGGATTCGTGGGCAGAATGGTTCAGAAATCAATGTTTTTTTTTGGTGCGCAAATTACATGAATGAACCACACAGTGTCTTTGAGGAACAGTAAGAATATAAAGGTAGTTTTGTACTTACTTTTCTTTGAGGATGAGCAGGTTTCTTTGGATATGTTGTTTGTAGTTTAGGTGCTACTGCTGATTTTCAGGAGAGTGGTCTTCACTGCAATTGTAAAAGGAAGAAGTTAGTAATTTTGTGTGTTTATAGCACTGATGTTAATGTACACGTTGATTTTTATGTTTTTGTGGTAGTATTCTTGTTTGATATCTGAACATAGTGTATGCATGCATTTGATTTAACTATGTGCAGCCTTTATATGTTATTTACAGTATGTTAGTTCAACATGCTTCGCAAATGAGAAGAATTTTAAGTTCATGAAATTCACTTGTTTTTTTTTACAGCTGTGTTGTAGATAGCAGAGAGGTATCAAAGTGATAGTTAATTATAGTAGATGGGAAAAATTTGAATAATTTCATAATATAACTAGACATGCGAACAATCGGGAGCACCTGAGAGGGAGATTTCACCACAGCAATCGGGAACATTTATTTTTCTCATGCGATTGCATTGGGATTACCATTAATTTGGGCGTAAAAATTGTGACATTTTTCAATGAAAAATCGACTCTCGCGCGTAAATCGGGAGGGTTGGAATGTATGTGTAGGTTATGCTGGAGGCAGTAAGAAATAGTGCGATTTTTCAATGAAAAATTGGGAGTCTCGCGCTTAAATCAGGAGCGTTGGCATGTATGTATTGGTTATGCAGATTTAGTGGCATTACTTTATTTATATGGAATCATAAGAGTTGTACATGTACTGTGAATAAAGTATGCATACCTGTACTTTGTAATCATGCATGTGGATATGCATGGAGCTGTAAGTAGAAATCTTCAAGACTTGTACTGTAGTTTTGTAGTAGGTGCTTTCCAATGATACGAGACTTTTATTCAGAGTGATCAATAGTACATTTGAAGTGCGGAACTCTGATGATGGAGTTAGATGTAGAGGTCTTGGATGTGATTGGTGGATGGTTGTGTGACTGCTTAGCTGTGTCCAATGAGGGAATGGAACCGAGAGTGATGTGGAAAGGGTAGAAGGGCTGGCTAAGAGTTACCTGCTGCGCGGACACCGCGGCTGTCCGCGGGTAGGGTGTGCCACATACAGGGTTTTCCAGCAAATCCAGCATGGAAAGGGGACTGTAGAAATCAGCCACTCAGATGTTGAAGTTATTGATTTGTGCAGAAAGAGAGTGTGTGTAGTGAATATGGCAGGGTGCAAAACTACAGGGTGTTGGTGCTCAGAGATATGTTTGTCCATGGTTTACAGCAGTATTCTCAATGCAGGTATGTGGCAAACAATTTATATGTTAGAGGAGTGGAGGTGGTGTGGAGTGCTGTGACTAACTGCAATGCAGAGGCAATCAATTCTCCAAGTTTGTAGAGATGTGCGGAGGATGAACAGTCCCCATGTGGTAGTTTTGCACTATGGTGCTTTCCATTTGGGCTACGTGAGTTCCCCTACTTTGTTGTCAGATTTGGAACAGTTGGTTCAAGCAGTAATCAACATTTTTCCAAATGCAAAAATATCTTTTTCTGGATTACTGCCTAGAGCAATATGGGACAACAGTTCTGTGTTTTGTCCTTAGCAAAACATTGCTAGGTGTGCAATCAATCGCAGCATGCGTGCTTTCATGCTAAGAGCTGGTATGTTTTTCTGTAGCAACGAGAATATTGTTTCGAGTAAAGCTGCTTATTTTGAAGCAGATGGTGTTTCTTTATCTTTTTTGGGAAATGCCATGTTTTTTTGGAATGTAAGGGTTGCTTTGGAACAGGTTATGTGAAGATTTTAGTTGTAAAATAATAAGAAAAAAACCCCAAAGAAATACTAAATAACAGGTGTCTGTCAGGCATCTGCAAAAAAAACAAAAAAAAATGGTTCTTTTCATATCCCACCTTAAAGGGGAAATGGGAAACACTATTTAAATGTACTTTCACCATGCTCAGATCTTCTACATGTCCGCGGACATGGTGGTAGTCTGCGGACAGCGCGTATTACATACGGGACATTCTGGGGTGGATAGGCATGCAAATGAGAATGAGCGGAGCTAGGGATTGGTCAGTAAAGTTTAGTGGGTGAGTTGTGTAAGGAGAGATTTAGTGAGGATGTCTTTTTCCTGAGAGAAGAACAGATAGGTATGGCTGTGTGTTTTCGAAAACAGATTATCTGGATTTTGGGAGACTCATGGATACATTGGTTGGAGGTGCATGCATTACATTGTGGTGTATCTGCAGATCTTGGATTCCCTCATGTGGAAGTGTACTGGCATGGAGTGCGTGGAATGAAGTGGCTGGACTTGGTACCGCTCTGTGCTACTTTACAGACAGAGCGTCATCCTGAGATTATTATAATTCATTGTGGCGGGAACAGTTTAGGACATGTGTCTGGAATTTCTTTGCAATTTGCAATGAAAGAAGGACTTGAGAAGGTCATGGACATGTTTCCAAATTCCCAAGTAATTTTTTCTCGTATTGCGCATTGACAAATGTGGCTGCGTTCTTCTTCATTTGGTCCACAAATGGAGAAAGCGAGGCGCAAGGTCAATAAGGCTGTTTGTGCCTTTCTAAGAGATGTTGGCATGTCCTCTTTTCACAATGAAAATATTATGTTTCGTAGCACATTCATTTTTCGCAGAGATGGAGTCCATCTTACATATGCTGGCAATCAGATTTTTCTTAGAAATGTACAAATTGCATTGTGCCCTTTTTTGGAATTATAGTCATCTATTTTGCATTAGATGGTGATGTTTCCAAGTTTTTGAAACACACAAAATACCACCAAAAGGCGCTTTTCAGAGCCATCACTTACTCCCAGAGAAAAGTGCATTGGTTTTGCTAGGGCAGCACCCCAAAGTTTTATCAGTCCTAAGACTGTCCGCTGACTTTTAAATAATGCGCAAGGACCTGACTGTTCTTTTGATAGTTCTATTTTTAAACTGAGAAAGGCGGCTCTGAAAAGAGCCTTTTTTTGGGGGGGGATTTCTGTTGTTTTACATTTTTTTGGCTTTTTTTACACACGACAGACTAGGAGAGGAGGGCAAAGGACGATAAGGAAGGGACACCAACCATGGGGATAAGAAAGGGCAGGTGGAGAGAGGTAGATGTAGGGAGGGCCTTATTTAGGTAGGTAGCAGGTCTTCTGGTGATCCGTGACCGTAGTTTCGAAAGCACTTCGAAGACTCTCCCCCCTTCAGAGTACTGCATCACAGTACGTACACAATATTGTGACCCTTGAAAAGTAAGGGTCAACAGCATCGCAAATGGCCTGTGAATCAGCTGGAGGGATGCGCTCTCCCACAGGAGTGTCTCTTGTGGTGAGAGGAGCAGATACGGAGGATGCTGTGGAGGAACTCAACCTACTATGTTCATCACAAAGTACAACCTTGCGAATGTCCGCACCGTGGAATGAAGTTAGGTGTCGCTTCATGGATGTCGTACCAAAGCTGTATGCACCACGTCTCCCACGACTCAGCACTAATTTGCACTGGTTACAGGTGACCTGGTCCGCACGTGCTTTTGGTGCGTTACCATAAACGGTAAACAACCGCCACACCCAAGACTCCCGGTGAGTGCTGGTAGTAGGGCGTTCCTGCACCTCATTCTCTTCATCCTCTTCATCCTCATTCTCTACATCCTCATGCGTGTTCACCTCTGCACGCCCTTGGGGAGGTGGTGGTGGTGGAGGGTTTGGGGGTGGTGCTGAGGGTGATGTAGCAATAGCAGCCATGGATACCATTAGGGTTGATGAGGTAAACTCAGCTAGAGCACTAAAGGCACCAAAAGTCAATTTGCAATAGCCAGAAGTACAATGAAGATCAGCTCTGGGGTGTGGCTTTTTATAGGGGTGGAGGGGTGCACCTCGAGAACATATCGAGCACTCAAAAGCGTTCAAAAAGTTACAAAAAATATGTGGAAAGCCAGGACCATTGTCTGGAACATGTGAAATGGTGATTTTTTACTGTAAAATAATTTAGATTGTCTGAATAAATTCTTTTAAAATGTTAGACAAGCTCAGCGTGGTTGCGGTCACATGATGACGTTGGGAAAACATCGGCGAAGGGAACGGGTGTCCGCAGGACAGCAAATGCGCAGGAGCGGTCATGCGCATGCGCGCGGGTGTTCTACGGACAGTGTTCGGGTCCTGAAACTAATTAAAATTGCGACACAAGTGAGACGGACAGTTACGGACAGACGCGATGTTCGCAGGACATATGGGTATGGTGCGTATGTGCGTAGATGTTCTGCAGACTGCACGGCCAGGTATAGTGTTCTTAGGACACCTCCATTTTGTTTAACTATGGAAATCCCGGACACCGTGCCTGTTCTACGGACAGTCCCATCTTGGTTGAGAACGGTACGGACAGGTATAGTGTCCTTAAGGCACCTCCATTTTGTTGATTTACAGACACCCCGGATAGTTGTTGTGTTCTAAGAACAGTTCCATCTTGGTTGCGAATGGTATGGAGAGGTGTAGTGTCCGTAGGAAATCCACATTTTGTTAATCACGGACAGGCCAGACAGGCGCGCTGTCCACTGACATTTTAACTGCTTTTAAAAATATATATATAAGATACAAAGAATTTCATTCCAAGAAACATAACATTTTTTATTTTAAAAACGTATACACAAATTATGAAAGACAGGGGGAAGCAGAAACTGATACAAAAACAGGGGAATTAGGGGTTTGGAGAGGTGGATGGGAGGGGATGAAGGGATGGAAATATCATCAAAACGTTTATTTTGTTGTTCACGGTTTGGGAATAGTTCACTGGGACATGGAGAGGGGGCACAGGTACTGGTGGGGCAATGGTACTTAATTTTTTCTTAGATGTGGTCCTCTACTAACTGTTGCAAACTATTGACATTTTCATTCAGCATGTCTACTTTATGTTCAATGTGTTCGAGAGTCTTTTCCATTGTGTCTTTTGGAGTCACATTTTCAATCTTTTTATGGTCTGTAAAAAATAAACATATATATGTTAAGTACACAGTAGGTAATGAGTATCAATGTCCTTGTATAGGCAAGTGTCTACCATTATTATCACTGTCTTCAGATATTTCCTCATGTGGAAAATGTTCTTCCAGCCACTCCAAAGTACTGCACATTTCTGTGTGAAAAACAAAAATATATTAATGATACTGTACCTCACCCAAAAAGTAGAGTAATGTATACAAAAAATTAAGTTTACTTACTAGTTTCTAGTAAGTTCTATTCGTTGTGTTGTGTAGGTCTACTGTTATTTCTAGCTCTTCAGTTTCTGTGAGGTAATTATGTTGGAGGTATATCTTTTTTGTTATGGTATAATCCATTTTTTTACCTGATAACCTGATAATAGAATGGTATTTGTAGCAATGCATTAGTTAATGCACTATGTACCTCGTAGCAATGCATTAGTTAATGCACTATGTACCTCATGAATTCCAATAACCCTTCACACTTTTTGATGAACATTACTACAAGAATCCCTTGTACAGACTTTTTATGAAAATAAATGCACATGTGATGTCATCAGTGATGTCATCAATGACATTTGAGATGTCATCTTTGATGTCCTGGGTGTCCTGGGTGTTAGTCATAGCAGTGCACAGTGGTGGCATGAGTTAAGGTTGCTTAGCTTACCAAAACTGGCGAATTTCAAGGGTTTTTCGGTTTTACTTGGAACCATAACGTCCCTTTAACAAAGTTTTTTTTACTGAATTTCATAGGTTTTTAGTAGCACAACTTAACCATAACGTCCCTTTAACAAAGTATATTTTTACTGAATATTATATATAGTTGGTTGACATCTAGCTTGCTGCTTCCCCTCCACCCCTTGCCTTTCTATGGAGTTTACATAGAGCTATGAAGTGTTACCTTGCTTGAATGCTACTGCCTGTTGCTGTGGGTAACACTTGAGTCGAGCATGACAGTATTCTAGTATGTGCTTCAGTTAAACTGTTTGGGAGCGGATGCCATCAAATTCCAAAACTAAAATTGTGGCAGTCATGTCATGTTTGTGTAAGCTAAAACATGTCTGTGATTTAAATGTTGAAATAAATGACTTCCATGACTTAAGTTGGAACTCATTGATAAGACAGGAAGAGACCATTATCCTGCCCTCTGTTATTCAAGCAAAACCAAAACACAAAGGAGGACATTTTGAATGAGGCTGTAACGTAAATGAATGGCATTGAAGTCTTGGGTAATGCTTTTACGCCATTCATTCTGTTACGGCCCATTTTTATGTGTTTGTATGGTGGAGAGAAGGGGCAGATAGTAAATTACGTTTCTGCCAATTCCTTCCTCGCCTCCATGCAAATACACATGAATTTTAATGCAGTCGTAAATACTGTGTTTTCCTATGAAGTCTGCCAGCGGTGGCGGACTCCATAGGAATCCATTGTAAACGCTGCCCATCTGCCTTCGGACTCCATAGGAATTCATTGTAAACGCTGCCTGCCAGGCATGCATGGCAGACAACGTTGATACAGTTTTCATGGCGTTGTGCAAAAGTGCAGCGTGCAAGCCTGTACGCCCCTGTATGCCACCTTTTTACCCTTTTTACCCTCTGCCATGCAAATGAGGAAAATTCGGCAGTGGGGTCACATTTGCACAAAAGTGTAAATGTGCAGGTCCCCGCCGGAAAATTACACGGAGCCCAAAGGGGCCATTTTAGTAAATGATGGTAATGGCATGCAGGGACCACCAGTGCTTACACATCTGCACTGCTGGTCCCCTGCATCATATTTTTAACACTCGCAATGTGTAGAGTAAAAGTAAAGAGTAAAGAAAGGCGAAATTGCCCTTCCTCTTTACTCTCCACTATGAGAGAAATGAAACACTGCCTGCAAATGCGCTTTGCAGGTGGCGCTTTACAATGGATTACAATGGAATATGCCTTCTACATCCTAGAAAATCTCATGCAGACGTAAAACCAAATGCTCTCCGGAGAGGGATGGGGAAAGCAAAGTGGGGGTGTTACCCATGCTTTGCTGCCCTCCTACGCCTCAGGACGGCCATCAGATTGAAGTGGAGCATAAAAGATAAGTGCAAACTGCTTTTGCGTGTTCCCTTCAAGCTTCACTAAATAAGAAAATGATCCCCACTGCAGCAAATGGGTTTGTAAGATTCCAAATTTGGCCACAGGCAGCAGAGGGAGAGACACTAGGGATATTCAAAGCACATTGAACTATTTAGAGCACATTTAGGAGTACTTCTGAGCAGTGCGACACTGGGGCATCAAATAAACCTGGGTAACAATAAAGGGTGGCCTACAATCGAAATGGTAATTTCCTTACTTTTCATGATGGACGGCTTGAGTCACTTTTACGGGGGCTCTTTTGCTAACATGTGTTCACGAGGAGAGGAATTTGCTGACGGGCCCATTGGTCAGCACTCACCCTCTATAACTTGTAAGAGAAGATAGCTCCCATGTGAGGAGAGGGGGTGCAGGATTCACTTACTCCGACACGACTCAATAACGAAGACTCAGTAGTTTGGCAAAGGGAAGTCTGTTTAATGATACATACATCAAACAGGGACGCAAATGGGAATCAGCTGTAGTGCGATCACTGGTCTCGCTCTGACTTCCTCGAACTTCAATTGAACAGAGATTCTTATAGGCAATGTTCGTCATCATTGATGTCTAACTTTACAAAACTCGACATGCAATATCATTGGTTAGGAAAGGTAACTTAAGTGTAGGTGTTATATCTGTATATGATAATAGGGCATACGGATTGGATCTACATCACGCGTGATAGACGTCACTACAACTACGACGTCCTATTGGTTACGGTATCTATAGGACTTAAGATAACTTGGTCCATTGTGATTGGGCAGGTTACACCCCTAGACATACATTTCCACTTTTAATTAGCAGCATGCATAATGGACACCTCTGTGCCTGGTGTCCCAGGTTTCACCCTGCCTCCCTTCCATCAATCAGTGTTTTATGGAGATGTGTCAATTAGTTGGCTAAGGATGGCCTCGAAACTGTAGTCTCTTATTGGGAAAAGTTATGGCATCCTCGGGTCCTGGATGACATCAGGCTATGGTACTTCTTCGTGCCTGGCTGGTCATGTGTTAGTTCACCATGAATCTGCTTCAGTTTCCAGCTTTTAGTGCATTTAATTCTGTGTCGGCCTAGCCAACTGCATGGGCCCCCCCCTTATCTTGACCTTCATGTGGCAGGCTGGTATGCTCTGAAGTTGGAGTCTTGTGAGCTGACGCTCTCCTCCCCTTCTCCGGTTGACCGCGATTTCCTAGGCATGAGCAGCTCTTTGTTGTGTTTCGATTCGGCTCCTTCTCTTGCCTTTGGCTGGGTTTTGAAACTTGGCCTGGCAGGCCTCTGCTTTTACAAAATGGAGTCGCACTTGTATAATGTGCCTTATTGAGGTAGATATACGGTTGGCGCTTGCCGCTCTTTCTACTAAGCATTGCAAGCAATATCGATTTCTTAGCATCTTGCGTTTCGAGCCTATTTACACACGTTTAATAGGACGGATGCTTCCATCTTGTCTCGTAACACTGTTTCCTGGCATTGTAACATTGTCTCCTCTCTGTGCCTATTCCATTCAATTTCGTAGTTACTCGCACTGGCTTGTTATCTTCGATAGGTGCTCTTGTTCATTCTCAAATCTATTCAGACCCATTCATATCAGCGGCTTGAATGGCTGTCTGATAGGGAACCGTGCTGCCCAGGGTTGTCTGGTTATGGGTGCTTCAACTGGGATGGATTCTCTGGTGTATACTGGGCAGAGTGCCACTGCAGCTCTTTGTAGGTTCATTTGCTCTTCATACGTCACATAGGACCTCCTTTACACTCCCCCCTCTGGTCAGTTCATCGACCACTTCTGCAACCTCCTTTGCATTCATTTCTTTTGCTTCTTCAGTGTCATGCTCATCGTCCTCTGCGTTGGTACATGATGGTGTGAATGTGTGTGTCTTTGGAGTCCATATTTTTATCACTCCCTTCAAACTCCCTGCTGTCTTCATATGTTTGTCTTTGTTCCACGTCATTAGCTGACATTGTCCATTTGGGCTGCAGTAGATCCATTTCCCTTCATACCTTCTTCGTTTCTTAGGGCATGTGAACTTTGTTCCCTCTGGCGCAAATTTGCTGGCCTTCACAAAGTCTCTTATTTCTTCATCAGTCAGGACTCAGGGCTTCCATCCTGGTTTAACATCAACCATTATTTTCATCCCAATGGCTTTCTTGAAGTTTTCTGGCACTGTGTCATGATTATCTTGATAACACATAATCCTAGCAATACCATTGCTAGTAGAGCTCCCAGAAACTTTAATATATCTGCCATCCATTGTGGGATCCATGAGAATAGGTCTCCAAACCAGCTGTCATCGTCTACTTCGTCACTTTCATCGATCATCTGGTTTTTCAGGCTTGTCAGCATGCTTATAGCCTCTGTTAGGGTTCCGTTTTCTTCATCGTTTGATGGTACGAATGTGCAACATGATTCTCAGATCTTTGCACAAACACCTCCATCCATTGCTGTGATCATGTCAAGCACATATCTGTTTTGGAGGGTCATCAGTCTGATTGCTCTCAGCTCTTCTTTGATCGCGTTGAATCCTTTTATAGTGGTATTGATGGTCTGCAATAACTCCCATCTGGTTATCTGTAACCATTTAGCATTCACTCCAACTTGGATATGGGGCAGGAGTAGTGTTGTGAATACTGTTGATGTGAGGCTGAACAGCCTATGTTCGTATGGGATTGCATGGAATGCCTCTTCTGATTTGGGAGAAAAGTAATTTTCTCTCTTCATCCTGGATATCAGTTCCACAGATCTTCTTCTTCTTAGATGCGCATCTGCTTTCGGGAAACTGTCCAACTTCAGGTCATTCTTAGGGATCACTAGTGCGGGAACGTAGACGTTCACTAGTGTGCATATGCCTCCCCAGTTTTTCGGCAGCCTTATGTATGCCTTGGATCCACAAGCCCAGTAATGGTCCATAATAACTGCGGTTCCTTGTGTCATTCCCGGAGCTTCAAAGATTCGTCCGTAGATTTGATTCTCTCCCATCTTCCTTGTGCCATTGTTTCTGAAGCATAGTTTTGGGCTCTCCAGTGGCACTATCTGTAGGGGTCCCCCTCTATCTTTGACCCATGTTAGCAACTTTACTAGCTTTGGCCACAGAGGTTTGCATAACCTCTGCAAATTCTCTATTGCTTCCTTACATGCTCCAAGGACCATCCACGCTCGGCAGATTACTACTCCGTCTTCCCATCAATCTGGGGAGACAACTGGCCCCCAGATCTGCATTTGGCCCCTGTTCTTCCAGATTTGAGCCTCCTCTGCAGTTTTTCCTTGAACGTTCAGTCTTGGGTTTATTTCCCATCTTATCCCAGATCCTTTGACGGCAGGGTTCTCGTACCTGATCACATGATTTCTGGTGTGTGCTCGGTTTCTTGTTTTAATGTCCTGGACATAGCCATCTTCATTCGGGTAATCCTTTTCGTTTGCCCATATCAACGAGGCGTCGCTTCCCATAAATTGTCATCTGGTGTTGCACATTGCTACATGTGACATACAGTGTGCTGTAGGGACGTCAATTTCTACAGCCACAAAGATCTTGGACTTTCCAATGCTGTATGGTAGGAGTGCACAGATGAAGCATTCTCCTGCTGACTGCCTTTGTCCTACTTCCTTCATGTGTTGGTACCATATGTTGTTTCCGAGATGGGCTTTGCTGGCCAGGTAGTCATTAAGTTCATTGTTATCTTCATTCAGGCTTCTCTTGATTCTCAGCGTTCTTCTCTAGTTTGCTATGACTATGTCCCTCAATGCATCTGTGTTGCTTTTCCACTTCGGGTATCTCGATGGAGCAGGCTGCCTCAAATGCATCGCTGTGGTAGGGGGAGGATTTGTGCTTCCTTTCCTTCCCTTTTGCAGTCTGCCATAAACTTCCCGTAACCACCATTGGTTCATCAACCTCCCAACTTGTGGCTGTGTTGTAGGCCTGCGGCTTGTTCCTTGCGTTGGAGCAGGTGTGCTTGCAGTCATAGTTTCTATAGTTCTGTTTTTCAGCTCCCTGTGTAGTTTCTTTGCTTGGACTATGAATGGGAACAAATATTCTATTAGCATGTGTGTCTTCTCTGTGAGTTCTTTCGTGGCCACTTCTGTTTTTTCGAAGGATTTTGCTATGTCCTCCTTCTTTGGCATTTCATTTGACTTTTCTTGGTTATCTCCACTATTCTCTGGAATTGAGTGTTCGGCAGGCAGTTTCTCCTTCTCTGCTGCCTTCGTTGGATGCCTTGTAGCCATTGACACTTCCCCTTGATTATGTGCATTCTGTGTGTGGGTGCGTGCCGTGGCCAGTGCTACATTATCA
Source organism: Ambystoma mexicanum (assembly GCF_040938575.1). NCBI lineage: Eukaryota > Metazoa > Chordata > Amphibia > Caudata > Ambystomatidae > Ambystoma > Ambystoma mexicanum. The sequence goes on along the minus strand of NC_090931.1, from coordinate 809,866,277 downwards.
TTCATTCCCTGCTGACCCTGTCTCCAGCCTTTTCTCTCATTCATCACCTCATGTGTATACGTATCGCTGCTAATTACATTCAAATGAGTCATTTGCTTCATCATTAGCTTTTCTTGGAACTGGAATCACTATATAGGCTCTGGGTGCTCTTGTAGGCCCTGACGTTCGTTATCCAGTGGGTGTACTTATAGAGGGACACTTCGTGCACCAATAAAGAAAGCTGTTCTGATTGTTAATAATAGAAAAACAATTATGATCACTGTACATATACACATAATCGTTCTGAGTGAAAGTTTGGAGCATTTTCTTCCAGGAAACCGGGGGTGCCCTTCTGCTGGGGGTAAAACCAAGTTACTGTTCTGGGCCCCCATTTCGAATGAGTTCATAGTCAGTTATTTATTCCTTCTTTTGCTCTGGTCTCGTATTTCAAGAGTTCGTTACTATCAGAGGGACGAGTGCTTCTCCAATGTCCCCCCTCGCGTGAGTGACGTGGGTAGTCTCTGGGTCCTCACCACATTTCCTGTGCTAGACTAAGGAAAAGGGTTAGGCTAGCAGTTCTGATACATCACATTTATTATGCATATCTATAGTAGGTAAGGTCCCAGTGCACTTCTCGAATTTGTTTTGGTCCTGAGGACATGCTGGAACCTGTTCAATGCGAAGGAATGAAAGGATGGAACTGCTACAAAATCACACAAAAATAAAATGTTGTAAAAATAAAAGTAAAATAAAAACAAAAGCGAACATGAAAAATAAAAATAAATATAAAAATAAAATAAAAATAAAAATAAAAATGAACATGTGGCTAAAATAGGAAAGAATGAGCTAGTCGTACAAAAATAAAGTTGTAAAAATAGGAACAAAAATAAAAATAAAAATATGGAAAAATAGAAAACGAGTCAAAACCACAAAAATAAGATGTTGTACCAACAGGAACAAAAAGAAAAGCAGAAGTCAATTATATGAAAAAGTAAAACAAAAATGAGAAGGATGCAGAACAGGAAAAATACGATGGCGAAGTTCTTGTGTTTGCTCCTTTCGTTTGGTCTCTCAGCGACAAGTGAGGAACAGTGTCTCTTTTCTCTATCTGCTCCTCGGTGAAACAATGACGACAAAGTTCTATTTTGGAGTTTTTCCTTCTAAGGCTCTCCTCAGTAGTGGATGTCAATAATTGCTTCTTATTTGCGCTATGATAGCCCTCCGGAGCCTATTTAATTGCAAGTTTTTTGCTGGATCTTGGAGGAATGCGGGTATGTCAACATTGCTGGGTCTACCCACTAGTTCTGGAAAGTTTTCAATGAGGTGGAAGAAAACACGGTATGCATATTGGCTGTCTTCTGGCGTTAATGACATTTGCTATGATTCACTAGTCTCTAGATCTCAGGCCTTCCTTTCAGTGTGAACAGTCTTTGTCTCCTCGATCTGTCCCTCGGCTAAAGGTCTCACTGGAATCTCCTTAGGAACTCTCGCTGGAAGTTGGACAGCTCCACCTGGAGCATTATGCCTTGGAGGAGTCTGCCCATATGTGGGGTGTTGGCCGGATCTCTAAGAAAGGTGATGACGTCAACATCTGCAGGCCTCCCCACCATTTCTGGATAGTCTGTGACTAATCTAAACAGGACATTGTGTGCCAGCTGGGTGTCCTCGGGTGGTAGGGACATTTGCCCTGTTTGGTTATGTCCTGATCACAAGCTTTTCTTTTGAGTCGCACAGTTTTTACACTTTCCTGCTGCGTTGATTGCAACCACGTAATTTAATTTGTACCACACTTGGTTCAGGAACTTGTTGTTTCTTGGATCTCTAATGAAGGTTAGGGTATCTGTGGTTCTCCTGACGAGCCCTGGGCATTCCTCAATGATGCAGAAAAATAGGGTATATGTAAGTTCATCAATAATCACTTGAGGTGGAAGCATCTGTACCCTTATCACCGTACTCTGGTAGTTCAATGAAGGCTTCCGTGATGACAGTCAGTAATTGCCCGATTATTTTCTTGTTGGACGGATCTTTGGATAAAGTCTGTGACACTGGCTTCTCTCCCTATGAGTGATGGGTATGACAACACCACGAGTTGAAAGTAGGTTACCACATCCCACTTGAGATTCTGCTGGAATGTACCATGAATTCTGTGATCAGAGTCTTGATACTGGTTGCTTCAGGATACTGTGTTACACTCTCAAAAATATTTTGTTCGTAGTCTATCAGAGTCTTGATTCTTTGTATCACTTTGGGTATGACGTGCTTTCAACAGTTCATCTTATCAACGTTGTTGTGGCTTTGAATGTGCTTCTCTTTACCCTGCAACTGGAATGCACAGAGTGTTAGTTTTATGACCTTTATTATCTTTCACTGGTTTGAGAAAATGTCTAGTTTATAAGCCACAATTCAAATCAGTGTTCCTTTTGCCTTTATTGTGCTGCTCATGCGTCCTTCTTCCTCGCCATGGATCTTGTCTGCACGTGCTGAGGTTCTTCCCTGTTGTCCGTTGCTTCTTTGCAGTTGGATGCAGCAGGAGGGCTCTCTCCGATGTAAGGTTTAATGTCATTTAGGAAGATCCATGCCCTTCTGCCCTAGAGCTTGACTGCGGAGGGGGTGCAGACTTCTACAATGAAAGGGCCATTAAATCTTGGCTCGTCCCACCTTTTCCTGGTAAAGTTCTTGACCAAAATGCTGTCACCAGGGAACACGAGGGGCGCATGTACACCTTGTTCGGTGTCTGCTTCAGCACTTCCTGCTGCGTTTTGTGCTACGCCACCCCCTTTTTGCCGTTGCTGCAGTTGGCCTGAAATGACAGAGGTACTGGATGTCAAACAGTTCAGGTACTTTTGCATCTCTGTTCCAAGAACCTCCCTAGTCGGCTGGGCATCACAACTAGCTCTATCTCTGGGGGAAAGAGGGGTCCTCATCCTTCTACCTGTAACTATCTTGTGCGGCGTGAGGTGATGGTCGGAGCCTGGTTGGTTCCGAAGTGCATACAATGCCAGTGGTAGGCAGTGCAGCCATCCCTTTTTTAATGTGAGTTTCAACTTGGCTATCCTCTCTTTAAGCAAGCCATTGATCCGTTCACATATCCCGTTCCCCTCTGGATGATACACCGACGAAAACGTGTGCTTTATACCAAGCAATGAACTAATCTGTTTGAACACTGAATTTACAAAGTGCCCCATTATCTGATCGCATTACCTCACACACCCCCCATCTAGGGAACACTTCCCTCACCAGGAACTTAGCAGCACAGGCAACGTCGGGGTGTGTACAGGAGCCTGCTTCTATCCATCTAGAGAAGGGACACACCACCATAATTAAATACCTGTACCCATTGCACACTTGAATCATCTCAATGTAGTCGATATGTAAGTGCTGGAATGGTCCATTTGGTCTGGGAATGATTCCTCTCACTACTTTTAATGTGTGCACAGCGGTGAATTGCTGGCAGATAATAGAGTTCTCCATATAAAATGCAACATGCTCCGCTAAATTCGGTGTGAACCCGTCTTCTGCGAGTGTTGCGGCAAGATTTTCTTTTGTCATGTGGATGGGGTAGTGCAGTTGTTCTAATGCTACCTTCAGGAGGGCGACAGGCATTACTGGTTTACCAGTGCTGTCTTGCCTCCACAGCCCGTCTGAGGGGTTTAAAGAACACCCTCGACACTTCCATAAATTCTTCTACTCTTGTGGTGCCTCCCCTTGGAGCTCCATTAGTTGGGTCTGCCCCATATTGCTATAGGCCTCCGGTGTGGCTCGCGCTACCATCATTCGTTCATGGGTACGTGCCACCGCCACGTCCATGATTGTTTCAATTTTGGATGCCATGCGCTTGGCTTCCATGTCCACTTCATGATTTCCGCGTGACACGAAATCTGTCCCCTTGGTATGAGCGGCGCATTTCACGACCGCTATGCCCACTGGGAGCTGTAGTGCTTTTATCAGCCTGTCCAATAAGGCTGCATGTTGCACTGGTGTGCCATCTGCTCGGAGGTAGCCCCTCCTTTTCCAGCGTGCTAAACCTGCGTGCACTCTGGAGGTCACATAGGCGGAGTCACTGTACACCATCACTTCCTGGTCTGCCTGAGTCTCAATGGCAAGTATCAATGCCAACAGCTCTGCAACTTGTGCCGAATAATGAGCTGGTATTCATGCACTAACGAGTACTCGAAACTCCCCATTCGCTAGGTATTTTATCACGGCAATGCCTGTATACCTTTGTCCGTCTTCTTGGTCGATTCTTGAAGACCCGTCAATAAAGACGATCTTCCCACTCGCCAGGGCATTCACTTTTTCCCTGGGGATCTCATCATAGAATTCCTCATAGTTCGCATAGTCGTCTATAGGTTCTCCCTCTGTGACTGGTTCAGCTATGAATGTAGCAGGGTTTACAGTTTTACATCGCACTATTTTGATTGATGGGAGGGAGATAATCACCTCATAGGCAGATGCTCTTTGAGGTGCCAGTGTGCCCTTTGGCTTCTCTAGTATGGCAAACAGTGAGTGCTCAACATACAATGTCATGGAGCATCCCATCACAATGGATGATGCCTTTTCGATAGCGAATGCGGCAGCAGCTAGGTTTTGTTTGCATGCTAAGTGGCCCTTCATGACTGGGTCCAGATTCCCGCTGTAATATGCTAGGGGCTTGTACCCCAGCGAGGTTCGCTATGCGAGCACTGCCGTCATAAAACTGCCATCGGTATGTGAGAACAAGTAGAATTACTCTGCGTAATTAGGAATCCCGAGAACTGGGGCCTTACAAATTGCCCCTTTGAGTTCTGTAAACCCTTTCTCCATTCCTTCATTCCACTCGATATCTTCCCTTGTTGTCTGGGCCTTTTTTAGGGCCTGAAGCAAGGGCTTGGTGTAAGAGCTGTAGTCAAAGACCCACGCTCTGACATAATTGCACAGACATAAAAAGCTTTGCATCTGTTTTATTGTGCGCGACTTGGCCGTGTTCATGATAGCTTCAGCCCTTTCTGGGGTTACCTTTTTCCCTTCATGAGAGATCAGTTGGCCTATGTATAACACTTCTGGCTGACAGTACTGCAACATCTCCTTATCAACCTTGTATCCATGCTCAGCCAGTATAGTCAATAGCTGCACAGAGTCATGCCTGCATTGCTCTTCAGTGGTGCTGCAGATCAGAATGTCATCTACTTACTGCAAAACAACACTATCCACCGCAATATTGCTTATGTCCATCTGCAGGACTCTGTTGAAAATGGATGGAGACTCACAGTACCCCTGCGGCAACCTCATACTTTTCAGGCGCATTTGTCTGAAAGTGAATGATGTCAGGTCTTGAGAGTCACGGTGCAACAGGATTGAGAAGAATGCATTTTTCAAATCGATCACAGTGAAATATTTTTCCTCAGTGGGTATGTTGCTCAGAATTGTGGATGGATTAGGGACTAGAGGGAATTTGGCTTCAACTATATCATTTAATGCTCGTAAATCTTGGATTAAACGCCAAGACCCTCCTTTTGATTTTTTCACAGTGCTGCAAGGTGATTCTGACGTCACTAGGATACCCTGCTCCATCATGGCGGAGATTGCCTTCTCTATTACTTCATCTGCCTCTCTGGACATGGGATACTGTCGCGCTTGTGGTAAAATTGCTCCTGGTTTCAGTTTGATTTTCACTTCACCCACCCCTTTCAGGAGACCTACATCATAGGGCCCTGTAGTCCATACTGCGGCAGGCACTTAGGCCATGTCGTCCTCAAAGTATTCTGGGCGTACCAGTGCCAACATCATTCTCTGTGGCACCTCTCGTTTGATCATTTTAACCCAAAATATGAGACTCACCTCCACCCTTGTCTCTTCTAGGTCAGGGTGTTCTTCGAACAGATCGTCATCGGTGACGTCAGTCACTCGATACCCTTCTTCAATGGCAATAATCGCACACCATTGTCTGCCTTCATCGTCATATCCTTCAACCAATACCACTTTTCCTCGCACTGCGGCAGATTGTATCACCAAGGGAAATGCTTGTCCCTCCTCTTCATGCATGGGTATTCTTGGCCTGAATAGAAACTCATCAGGTGTCCTCATAGATTTATCTGCGAGGCCTGGCAGTCCCGCCATAAGCACCCGCACGTCATATGCGAAGACTTCTGGTTCTAACGGTATAGCTCTCATAGCTATACTTCCTGAGTATGGTCTGATCATTTCGCACACTTTTGAATAATGCATTCCTGGAGTGGAGCATACTATACCATCCTCGGCAAACAAGATGGTCATGTTTAGTTTAGTCATTAGGTCCCCACCCAGAATATTTACTGGAGTCTGGCATGAATATAATAGAGGTACATTCATTTTGTGCTCTCCCACTTAGACTGGGAGTGCATCTGTAAAGGGAACTCTACTATGAGCTCCAGTGAAACTCTGGGTATCTATGGCCTTGCCGGACAAGGAATATTTGCCTTCTTGTATGCACGAACGCGTTGCATCCATGTCAACTAGGAAGGAATATTCTTTACCCCTTATGGTGACATTCACCCTAGGTTCCCTATTAGGGTATAGTGTCACTGATAGGATAGAACACATCAGGGTCTACCGTGAGCTGTCCTATTTTATATATAGGTTCGGTCCACTGTACACTTGTGGGCTTCCCCCATTTCCAGGGTTATTGCCCCCTCCGGGATTATTGCCCTGAGCCATCTGCGACGGTGCCTGCTGGGGTTGTCCTTGTGGCATATTCCCCATGTTCAGTGGTTGAACCACTTGCTGTGCACCTTGCTGTAAGCCTGCCGCCTGCTGCTGCACTGTGTAATTTTGGGCACCACCCTGTTGCGGGATGGCAGGTTGATTCGCCATGCCTGCCCCCATCCCTTGGTTATTTTGCCACATGCCATGACTTCTGCACATGCGCGCCACGTGTCCAGTCATTCCACACAACCAACATACTGGCGGTGGTCGTGCCATCTGTCCATCTGGCATAGTTGGATTGCCCATCTGTGTGTTCTGGAAGCCACCTTGAACATTCTGAAACCCTCCTTGGTTACCTCGAAACCCTCCCTGATTACTCTGCCATCCTCTATTTCCAAACCCTCTTCCCCTCGGGTAAAATTCTGTGCTACCTTGATTATTCAGCAAGGAGTTAGTCGCTTGCTGTATGCTGGGTTCGGCCGGGCTGGTGAGCATTGCTCCCTCAAGAGCATACTTCGATCGCTTCCTTTGCACCAGCTTTGCCTCCTCCCCCTTACGCGTTGCCTCCTTTTTCCGATTCTTTTCCTGTAGCAATCTACAATAGTGCGCGATTCTCAATTGTATTTCGGCCCATGGTTTAGCTTCTATTCCCACCAATTTCTTGAGCTGTTTTTGCAACTGTTCTGGTAACCCTTGGCACAATATATGATAGATACAGGGATGGATTTCGTCCAAGATTCATGTGTTTTGAGCACCCACGCGTCATGAAAATTCTAAATATAAAGCAACGGATCCTCTGACTCTTTCATTTTTTGAGTCATTATAGCTCCCATATCAGACGAGTCTGGATATAGCGTACGCAGCGCTTTCCACACTGCTGCTCTACAGTTATTAAATGGTGCACCATCATGGGTGCGTTAGTTAGGGTTACCCTAGGGTAGCCTTCCCGTTTCCATACATCATCGGCTCTTTCACCAAGTATGGCGATTAGGAGGCCCTTTATGTCTCCTATAGCTAAGGTGACACCCCCCGCCATTTTCTCGAACTCATGTATCCACTTTCCGGCTCCCGGTGTAAACATTGGAAGTTTATTTTTAAGGTTCTCTCGGTCCATGTGTGGCCATGGAATATATTGTGGAATTGGAAAGCACAGTCCTCCTTCTCTTTCCCCATAGTTCTCTGGTCTACCGCTGGGGTTACGTTCCGCCTTGCTGTCTACTTGACAATGCCCTTAACCTGTCTGCATAGGCAGGCGCCAACGCCCCCCTCTGACTGTGGGGTGTTTCTTCATGTCGGCTGGATTGTCCAGCGGACTTCGGTGCCCTACTTGTGGACCCTCTAGAATCCAACCATCGTACCTCTCGATCCCTTGGGAGCTGTTTTTCGCAGCATCTCCCTTCGTCATGTGCCACTTCCTATGTTTCATCACCGGAGTCAGATCCTGAATACTCCCAGTTTACACAACTTCTTGCATCTTCTTCGTTCTGCCCAATCTCTAGCCTGTCTAGGGACAGTCCCCTGCTCCCACTACTTCGGGTGACATCCTCAGTGTCATATAGCTGAGTGCTCTCTAAGCGCTCATCCTCCCTTCCCCCTTGGGAAACTAGTTCCAGCCCCATCTCATCATAAATTTTATCAATCGTTTCCCTGATGCTTCTGGTGTCGAAGTCATCTTCAATATTTGTCCCGCTTGTACCTGGTACCGCATCGCTCGCAGGAAAGAATTCTTCTATGTCTTCCCATTCTACAACCGGGTTGGGTTTTTTAACTTCCCGTTGCAAATATTGTAGATCTCGTGCCCTCTGTCTGCACTTACGTTCTGCTTCCTCATCTATTTCTTTTTGCTTCTTCGTTTCTTCTCTAGCCTTATCTACTTCCCTCATCCGTTCATTTCTATGTTCTTTTGCCCTTCTACTTTCCTCGTCTTCCCGCTTCTTTACTTTCCTTTCTTGCACTCTCCTTTCTTCCTCTAACTTTAGCATATTCTGCCTGTACTTCTCATAGTGTTGGGTGTCCTGACCCACGTTTGGACTATTATGCTGCAACATTTGGTGCTGTGGGCTTAGGAAATCCAAGATGGTGGAAAAGCCCACATTTGCGCCAGAATCCAGGAGAACCGTGCAGTTTTGCACACACCAAAATGGTCCCCTGACCTGCCACCCACCAGTGCAAAGAAAGATGGTTCTGTACAAAACCCGTTTTTGTTAATGTCAAAAATTGCTAAGATCATGGGCCCGGAACCACCAAACAAAAATCCAACTATGGTTGAGTGTTTTACTTTACTCTACTGCAGATCCACATCAATGCCATGTCAAGCAAGGATCATATACTATCAAGTGAAATCCTTTCCTTTTGAAATGTATTAATTCAAGACAGCTGTCAAAAATAGGTGCAGTACCGGCACTGGACACTGACCGGTGCTGGCGCTCGATAAATCCTGACAGGAGAGCTGTCTTGCAGAACTGTGCAGTGAACAGAAGGGGGTGTTATGAAATTAAAATTTCAAAAGACATGCCTTTCCTGAGAACTCTTAACACCCCAGAGACCCACAACAGGAGGCAGGATATCACATGGCCCTGTTGATTGAGAGGGAGGGGACTTCCCTGCAGTCTGCTGGACCCAACACAATAGACCCTTTCAATTGAATGGATTATGCTGATTTTGGGTGTGGACTGTAAACAGAGCTCTGCCTGAAAGGAGAGACATGTGATCCCTGACTCCCCCAGTTCCTACGGGCGGGCCAGACAGCACTGTGGATTCATATTGCAGCAAATATATGTTTAAGTTAAATGCGTCTAAACTCTTGTATTAAGCTCACAGAAATGTACAATTTGGGGATCCTGAAAATGGAAAATGCCCTCACGATTTGAGCCCAAATTCCACTTTGTACGGTGTTCTGGGACTGAACGCCGCTATTTATTAATATTGCAGACAGTGGGCCTCATTACGACTTCGGCGGTAACCCTTAAATCCGGCGGTAGCGCTATTACCGTCGGATTTAAGAGTCCGCCGAAGCCCTGATTCGCTCTGAGCTGGGGGGAAATCCACCGAAAATTTGCGCTATTACCGCCGGCGGGAAATCTGCCGGCGGTATTAGCGCAAAGATTCCCCATTGAGCCCAATGGGGAATGGGGCATTCCCGAATGGGCTCAGTGGGGAATGGGGACTTACATTACCGCTAACCTTATGTTTCTTTTGCTTGCAGGTTCTGCCGGTGTCTGGATTCCTGGATGGTAAGTATATTTCTCGTGTCTTTCTTCCACAGGTTGCTGAGCTGAAGCTGGAGATGAGGCCCAGTGTGTTTAGGATAGAGACATAGTTATTTCCAGTAATACCTTACCCTGCAAGCCAGACGGTCAATAAGAGGAAGCCCAGTCCAGAGAGTCATCCGAGCTCTACGCTTCTCAATTGAAGAGACTACAACAGTTCAGCCGGGACCAGCGCCTCTGTGGGAATCAGGTGAGCGTTACACTGACTTAGTGGAATTGCTTGATTGGAGTCACTTGACAATAGGCTGCGCATTGTGTGCGACTGAGCGGTATTCTTTGCTCTTCGCGATATAGTTGTTCTCGCCTCAACCTATTCTTCTTTCTTATCCTCTCGTCTCTCATATCCTTTTCTGTCTCCTTTTGCTTTCTCAGCACCTCATCAGACCATTCCCTCGGTTTTATGTCATCACTCCCTTTACCATCAAGTTTTAGCAATATCTGACCTCCCATCCACTCGTCCATTGCGAATGCTAACTCGCTACTACCTTTCTGCTTCTTTCCCCCTCTCTCTCTCGAGAGAGAGATGTACTACTCTGTGCCTGATCCTTTCCTTCATCTCCTCGTCTCTCCTTGTCCCTCGGGACTACAGAGGCAAGATTACTTTCCTGCCCTTTTTCTTTGATGTCGTCACCACTGCATGCAGGCGACTTATATGCCGGGTTGCTGTACCCCGTGGCTGCCTTAAGTTCTCTTAGCAGGTAAAGACCCTCTAACTTACTCCCTTCAATTACTGGTTCAGGTGGGGCGGTAGGCGTCTCATCCCCTCTGTACATACATTTAATAACCAATCTGCGGGTGGTTGTTCCACCTTCGTTTCTTCAAACATTTTCCGTAGTTCCAGCACAGCAAGATGTTTCTCTAGCTTTTTGCCAGTATATGTGGCATGTAGAAAGGTGGTCATGTGCTGTAAAACAGCCTTAGAGAGTGACCCGTTCTGGGGCCACGGCATAAACATCTTATTTGTGGTGCCCTTAACCCACTCCTGGCTATATTTCTTCAGCTTTGTGGCATGCTTGGGCAGTTGCTTGCATAATCAATAATTACACAGTTCTTTTACTCTTTTAATAGTATGAGCGAGCACCATGTACGCAAGCTCCAATCCAATCTTTTCCCGCCAAATTTTATACCAACAATTTACTCAAAACTCATCAATTCATTGGCGATTCCATCTCAGTTACAGAATCACATAAATCCAAGATGCATTTTAAACAATCACCAATACAATTATTTTACATACAACAGAACATATATGACAGAAGTTTGACAGACTAGACAGACACAAGCTGGTCATACGTATACCTGTCTCCTAATTAATACCCCGTCCTGGGATTTGAACAAACCCCCTTTATGACGTCTTTAAACATCATCGTAGCCTAAATTGTCCCCCCACTGTGGGATCTGGGTTCACGTTCCTTCTGACCACTCTTTAAAGAGCAGGAACAAGGCAAATCTTTACGTTTTTGCTCAGGTGCCCCCCTGGTATGCCTTAGGTTTTATTCTTCTCGGGTCCCCCCACGGTATTCCTTACATTTTTACTTCAGTTGCCCCCCTGATATTCTTTTACGTTTTTACTTCAGGTGCACCCCTGATATTCTTTACGTTTTTACTTCAAGTGCCCCCCTCATATTCTTTAAATTTTTTATTTCAGGTGCCCCCCTGATATTCTTTCCGTTTTTTCTTCAGGTGCCCCCCTGATATTCTTTATGTTTTATTTCTTATGCTCGAGTCATTACCCCATATATATATATATATATATATATATATATATATATATATATATATATATATATATATATATATACAGTCTTCTCTACTTCTAACTATTTTATTGTTTCTCCACCACCCACCATTACCTTTCCCTTACTGGCTCTAATGCCTACACGACATTTGCCAAAGCAACAAGTTTTATTGCTTTACTCACTGATCGCATCGTTTCCTCTCTGGACTTGGGGATCACCGACCCTTCCTCTTCCTGCTTTTAAGGTTTTCGTCCGATCCGCTGCCCGTGGGAATGAGAAGGGTTATGCTTGGAAAGGCAGGTTCCTTCAGACCTACTGCAGATTTTTTTAAATTTTTTTCTCTATCATTGTCCACGGGAAGCTTCTCAGTCTACTCAGCCGGAATGGCGTAAGGACTTGTGATCTTACCGAAGGCCCAGAGTTACTTTGTGCCTTCGTTCTAAGGGTGTCTTACACTATATCAATCGATAATCTATAATCGATGGCCGGAACCATCCTGACGCTACCAAGTGTTCACGAGGAGAGGAATTCGCTGATGGGCCCATTGGTCAGCATTCACCCTCTAGAACTTGTAAGACAAGATAGCTGCACCATGTGAGGACAGGGGGTGCAGGATTCACTTACTCCGACAATAACGAGGACTCAGTAGTTTGGCAAAGGGAAGTCCGTTTAATGATACATACATCAAACAGGGAAACAAATGGGAATCAGCTGTAGAGCGATCACCGGTCTCGCTCCGACTTCCTCGAACTTCATTGACGTCTAACTTTACAAAACTCGACATGCAATATCATTGGTTAGGAAAGGTAACTTAAGTATAGGTGTTATATCTGTATGTGATAATAGGGCATACGGATTGGATAACTCTTATCGGGTGGGCGTCTACGCTCATCCCTCTACATCACGCGTGATAGACGTCATTACAACTACGACGTCCTATTAGTTACAGTATCTATAGGACTTAAGATAACTTGGTCCATTGTGATTGGGCAGGTTACACCCCTAGACATAAATTTCCACTTTTAATTAGCAGCATGCAGAATGGACACACCTGTGCCTGGTGTCCCAAGTTTCACCCTGCCTCCCTTCCATCAATCAGTGTTTTAGGGCTACGTGTCAATTAGTTGGCTAAGGATGGCCTCAAAACTGTAGTCTCTTATCTGGAAAAGTTATGGCATCCTCGAGTCCTGGATGACATCAGGCGATGGTACTTCTTCGTGCCTGGCTGGTCACGTGTTAGTTCACCATGAATCTGCTTCAGTTTCCAGCTTTTAGTGCATTTAATTCTGTGTCGGCCTAGCCACCTGCGTGGGCCCCCCTTATCTTGACCTTCATGAGGCAGGCTGGTATGCTCTGAAGTTGGAGTCTTGTGAGCTGACGCTCTCCTCCCCTTCTCCGGTTGACCTCGATTTCCTAGGCATGAGCAGCTCTTTGTTGAGTTTCAATTCGGCTCCTTCTCTTGCCTTTGGCTGGGTTTTGAAACTTGGCCTGGCAGGCCTCTGGTCGCCTGGGTACCTTTCTGCTTTTACAAAATGGAGTCGCCCTTGTATAATGTGCCTTATTGAGGTAGATATACAGTTGGCGCTTGCCGCTCTATCTTCTACTAAGCATTGCAAGCAATATCGATTTCTTAGCATCTTGCGTTTCGAGCCTATTTACACACGTTTAACAGGACAGATGCTTCCATCTTGTCTCGTAACACTGTTTCCTGGCGTTGTAACATTGTCTCCTCTCTGTGCCTATTCCATTCAATTTCGTGGTTACTCGCACTGGCGTGTTATCTTTGATAGCTGCTCTTGGTCATTCTCGAATCTGTGCAGGCACTTGTGTCATTTCCACTGGCCTTCCATTAAGACTTTTGGGGTCTCTTCGTGGACCGTGTGTAGGTACTCCTCATTTCGTATCAGCGGCTGGTATGGCTTTCTTATAGGGTACCGTGCTGCCCAGGGTTGTCTGGTTATAGTTGCTTCAACCGGTATGGAACTCATGATGTATACTGGGCAGAGTCCCACTGCAGCTCTTTGTAGGTTCATTTGTCCTTCATACATCACATACCTTGGCGAGCGTGTCCCTGGTACCTCGAAATGAGGGGAAGGGGTGCAGGCCATGTCTGGGACCTCCTTTACACATTTGTTGCAAATAGAACAGTTTAAAGACCATTTGGTCAATAACATTGGTGAAAACTTCCATCTGAACAGTACAGCAACTCATCAAACTGGCCCACTTTAGCACAAAAAACGTCCCCACAGCAGCAAGTTGGACAGGCACTTTGGGTAGTCCACTCTTGGCATATTGACCAGCCAAAGGCTGCTTTGATGCTCCACAAATGAAATTCCGATCTTAAATATAGTATAATCTATGTACGACTTTAACTTTGTGGCTTATGTGTTTTAATTGTTTTTTTTAGTGTTTTCCTTAGGATTAAAGAGATGTTAATGGAACTGCTGGCTCCTCCGCAGTTGCTGTCAGAGCAATGCTGGCCTGAATGTTGCCTGTGTCTGGTGGGTGTCGCTCTTGATGTATCATTTACACAACTTTCCCACTTGTCACCAAGAGGAATAAAGATCATTCCCCTTATCATTCTTCTGGCTACAGAGTACTCATGGGGAAGGGGATATTCTCATCATATGACTAACAAAACAAAAGAAAAAAAACAACCAAAGCAAACACACACACCCAGAGCAAAGGCAGGGATGTCATTTCACCAAAATGCCAGGGGTGGCAGAAGTGACATCACGTGACCCTTGACCCCTGATGACATCACAGGAAGTGATGTCATTTGACCCCACCCCAAAGTGATACCACGGGAAGTGATGGAACACGACCTTTCGCCTGTTAAGAAAACAGAAAGTTGCATCACATAGCATTGTACACTACGAAAAATACGGTTACGATAGCACTATAATGTGATGTACATTTCATACATGAAAGCATCGCCATATGTATCGTTAAGTTCAGTGTGTATAGGCCCATATTACCAAATTTCTGTGAATGCAAGCAGACGACCATGATCAAATGATAATGATGTGTTATTATATAGCACTTTATTTATATAGAAAAAATATACACCCAATATCACCCATCCTGTGTTGGTACTCATTTATCGACCTCAGAATGATGAAAGGCTGAGTTGAGGCGTTTAAGAACAGACTGACAGGGTAATTCATAGAATTTCGCTGAAAAGTGTCGCAAGCGGCTGGCGCAGAGTGTCCGCGTGCGATTGACTGCGCCAGGCACGTGCGCTAAAACCGATTTCCGCGCACAGCGTATTCATGGATTTCATGCTCCCAAACCAGCCGTGGCGCAGAGTATCGCAGCGACCCTGCAGCAGCGCCAGTAACGCCCCCAAGAACGCCCTCGCGCAAGGAAAAGCCATCAAAATCGCTAAATCATCGCAAAGGGCTGCGCTAACCCTGGACCAGTTTACAGGGCAGCCAAACAAGGAACGCAAAGCGGGTAACGTGCATATCAGGGGTACACGTGAAGTCATACACGCGATTAGCCAGGGTACGTGTATTACAGGGGTACGCGGGAAGTTTAACACGCGATTGGCCAGGGTACGTGTATCACAGGGGTACACGGGAAGTTTAACACGCGATTAGCCAGGGTAAGTGTATTACAGGGGTACGCGTGAAGTTATACACGCGATTGGCCAGGGTACGTGTATTACAGGGGTACGCGGGAAGTTTAACACGCGATTGGCCAGGGTACGTGTATTACAGGGGTACGCGGGAAGTTCAACACGCGATTGGCCAGGGTACGTGTATTACAGGGGTACGCGGGAAGTTTAACACGCGATTAGCCAGGGTAAGTGTATTACAGGGGTACGCGGGAAGTTTAACACGCGATTAGCCAGGGTACGTGTATTACAGGGGTACGCGGGAAGTTTAACACGCGATTGGCCAGGGTACGTGTATTACAGGGGTACGCGGGAAGTTTAACACGCGATTGGCCAGGGTACGTGTATTACAGGGGTACGCGTGAAGTTATACACGCGATTGGCCAGGGTACGTGTATTACAGGGGTACGCGGGAAGTTTAACACGCGATTGGCCAGGGTACGTGTATTACAGGGGTACGCGGGAAGTTCAACACGCGATTGGCCAGGGTACGTGTATTACAGGGGTACGCGGGAAGTTTAACACGCGATTGGCCAGGGTAAGTGTATTACAGGGGTACGCGGGAAGTTTAACACGCGATTGGCCAGGGTACGTGTATTACAGGGGTACGCGGGAAGTTTAACACGCGATTAGCCAGGGTAAGTGTATTACAGGGGTACGCGGGAAGTTTAACACGCGATTAGCCAGGGTAAGTGTATTACAGGGGTACGCGGGAAGTTTAACACGCGATTAGCCAGGGTACGTGTATTACAGGGGTACGCGGGAAGTTTAACACGCGATTGGCCAGGGTACGTGTATTACAGGGGTGCGTGGGAATCATCACACGCGATTAGGCTGGGTGGGTCCTCACAGGTGTTCCCTGTACACCCTCCACGGCCCCTGCAGGCAGCCTACAAAACAGGGGACTACCCTGCACACCTGCTCATGTCCCCCTGCACCCCCACCCCCCAGCAGTGCAGGGGCAGCCTCCACCAGGCCCCCACTCATGTCTCCCACCACCCCCACCCTCCCGCCACCAGGGGCAGCCTCCACCAGGCCCCCACCCATGTCTCCCACCACCCCCACCCCCCCGCCACCAGGGGCACTCTCCACCAAGCCCCCACCCATGTCTCCCACCACCCCCACCAGTGCAGGGGCACCCTCCACCAGGCCCCCACCCATGTCTCCCAACAGCCCCACCCACCAGCACTGTGGGGCACGTGGCCAGCAGGCAGTCAGGCAGCAGCAGATGGCAGGTGGGAGCGTGCTCAGGGCTCTGGGGGGCAGTAATTTCGCCTCCTGGCCAGGAGCGTGGTCTCTCGTGTGTGAACGCGTGGACAGCCTGATAGGTAGTGAAATCCCACACGTCAGCAAAGGCCCTTAGCGCGTAAACCCGTCAACAGCATATGCGCGCCTATAGTCACCTGCACGTGCAGGAAATTGTTGCGTGACACGTCCCAGTGTCAAAGCGGGTGATTGGTGAAAATGGATGTACACGTAGAAGTGACAAAGCGTGTGATTGGTGAAAATGGATCTACACGCAGAAGTGACAAAGCGTGTGAATGGTGAAAATGGATCTACACGCAGAAGTGACAAAGCGTGTGATTGGTGAAAATGGATCTACACGCAGGAGTGACAAAGCGTGTGATTGGTGAACGTACACGCCGCGTAAGTGACGTTGTACGTGTGGGCCTGTATATAAGGTACATGTAGAACACCATTTCCTTGTACGTGCTTTTCGTGGAGAGCGAGTGGGTGAAATCTGTACTTCTTGTCGTTTCACACGCGATTTACTTCACGGCGTTTCCAGTTCGTATTCCCTGTTACCTCTGACAGCTTTTTCTCTTTTTTCTCTTTTACTGGTTTACCTGGGCCTGTTCCCTCAAACAGTGTCCCCTTCTACTGTTGTCCTGTCTTCTCAGACAGCGTACACATCTTCTTTTGGCGGGGGTTTAGCCAGCCAAACGCGCTCATTCTTCACGCTCTTTTACCTGGCAGATGGTGAGTCACGCACGTATCCAACTTCTGTGCTTGCCCCGTGTGTAGCCTACCCCTTCAGAGGTCATTCTAGGCTGCGTGTGACACGCATACGTTCATTCTTGTGTTACTGGGTGCCACAGCGTAGTGCAGGTTTTTCTTTCTGCACACGTGGTCTAGGAGGGGTTGCGTGCACGTCATCTCCCTTTTTTGGGCCTCCTGTGCGTTGCGTGACCCGTCATCTTTCCCCAGGGGTTACAATCAGCCGTGCTAGAGCACTAGGGTACAATTACCATCTGGTACCCAACCCCTTTGACCCCCAATTGCCCAGGACAATTGTCTACAGCCACTCCCATACGCACATTAATATCAGTGCCATGGCTGGGAGGCGAGGATTCCGTAAGGGTGGCAAAGGTGGAAGAGCCACAAGTGGTGGCCGTGGTGGATCCGGTAGGGGACGTGGTCGTAACTTGCAGGGTGAGCCTGTCCCCCCATGTGTGGAGGACCAGTCAAGGGCACCCATCATCCCCCCCCCTCCCCCCCTCCCGTTGAGGCTGAAGTGGCTGACACCATCCATGCTCAGCCCTTGTTGGACCAGCCCATTGTGGCACCAGACCTGGCTGACTCCATGGCTGACTTCCAGGTCAGCAGGGCTACGACACGTGCGCTGGTGCACGTTGATGCCATCATGCCACGTGGATCTGGGGCAGCAAGGTCATCTGCTGCACCAAGGAGGCAGGGCGGAGTGGCTGCAGGGGCAGCTGCGGCTCCATCCACCCCAGCCCTCACACACCCAGCCAGGACAGTGTCGGTCCTAGTCCATGCTGCTGACATTCCCCCTGACACCATCACACTAGAGCCAATGCCTGCACCAACTCCCATGCTGAGTGTGCAATCCCACACTCCTGATACAGAGTCCACCAGGGCTCCTGCCCCTAGTGTCCAGAGCGGCGCAGGACACTCAGGATCACCACCACCTTCCAAGCGGAAGAGGAAGAGTGCTCGTCCGGCACAGGCTGATGCCCCAGACACGGCTACACAGTCCGGCCCGTCCAGGAAGCCCAGCTTCACGGATGACGAACTGAATGCACTTGTTGAGTATGTGTCCGGACATGACAACGAGATGGTCATTGTTGCAGGATCCAAGACCACACCTGCACAACGCCAGGCACACTGGCAGACCGTTGCGGACATCGTAAGTGCCCTTGGAATCGTGAGGCGCACAGCCAATGATTGCTATAAGCGCTGGAATGACCTAAAGCGCAGGGCAAAGAGTAAGCTGGCCTCAAGTCATGCCGCAACTCTAGTGACTGGAGGTGGGTCTCCAGTAGTAGACATGGAACTCACTCCACATGAGTCAGTCGCTGGGACCTACGTCACGGAGGAACAGATCCAAGGCGTGGGAGATCTGGCTGATTACGAGGCATTGTCCGGTGAGTGCACATGCATGTGTGTGTCATACATGTGCATGGTGTGTGTGTGAGGGCTTCTGTTTGGGTGCCAGGTGAGAGTGTGTGCGCCTCAGTCGGATGGGTCAGCCATGTGCTTCATGCAATACTTCCTGCGCAGCTGCATTTGGCCATAGCAGTATCCCTTCTGCCAACAGTAGACATCTAGCACAACTGCACGCCAGTTGCCCTTGAAGTGTCACCTTGACACAACATATTTGCTTATTTTTCACTGTTCATTCAGTCAGTTTGTTTGCATTCCACCACTTTCACTAGGCATGTCGCTGTCCACTAGTCACATGTCTGACATGGGTATGGTAAAGTGGAGTGACTTTGTTACCTGGATATCATTTGTACACACATGTCCCTGTGCTATTTGACCATTTCAGACTGGCAGCTCCAGGTGAAAAATCTGACCTGTTAGAATCAGAAAAGCTATTACATGCGGGAACTGGACTGAATGAATAGGTGCTGCCCTCCTCTCCATCTTCACTCAATAGCAATGGTACATGCCATCTGTGTGATGGCATGTGTGTTTCACCTGCCAATCACAGGCCAATGTGTGATGCCACTGCCAGGCAGCATGCAGAAAATTTGTTCATCTTCCATCTTGGTGTCATCAGTGTGTGCCATTTGCCTGCACTTCATACGCAGTGAGGGTGCATGCATGGGAGGGTTTTAGTCATGTGGGACATGTGTCAATCAAGTACTGGTTCTCTTGCTTCTCAGCCCTCAATGTGTGCCATGGTGCTAATGCCCGTTTCCATTACTTTGTTTTCATGTCTTTGCAGGGGAAGACGCACCTGATACTGCTGGGGTTGTGGAGATGGTGCAGACCCAGGAGGTGTCCCAGGGCCGACCAACCACCAGTGAGGGACGTGGTGTGGTGGTGGGGGAGAACCCACAAGTGCTGCAGGTCGTGCTCTCAAGGGGTGTCTCTGGCTGCACCTCCCCCGAGCTGTACTCAGGTGTTGATTCGGATGAGACCTACGTGCCGTCGCTGGTGAGTGTTCCAGGGAGGGATTCTGTTCTGTCTCACCCACCTGCTCCAGGGTCAGTACCCTCCATGGGGATGTCAGTGTTGGCAGCTACGCCTTCGGTGGTTACGGATGCAGGGTCACACTCCGCGACATCTGATCCTGTTCCTGGGCCAGCAGATCAGAGGGGGAATGCAGTCCTGCAGCCTCAGGCAGTGCCGGCACAGCAAGGCGCAGTTCGCCTTGCCCCAGACAGGTGTGGTGCCCGCCGACGTGGTGGCCGTACGCCACCCGGCAATACCGCATGGGAGCAATCCATTTACGGTATGGCTACCCAACAGGCTGCATCATCCGAGATGATGGCTCAGGCCATGGATAGGGTGGCCACTTCCATTGTCCCCCCAGAAAGGCTGATGGAGCGACTAGAGCAGGCAACCGACTCCATCTGCCAGTCACACAGGGAGGACATGTTGGGGTCCAACAGGGACAGGCGGGCGGCACTGGCGACTCTGCAGGAGGCCATCTCCATTGAGTCCCAGGGCCACAGGGAAGCCCTGAGGCAGGAGCTCCTACACCTCAGGACGACTCTTGTTGAGCTTGAGGCTTCAACACACCAAAGGACAGAACAGCAGCTGGAGCGTCTCACCCGTACGCTCTCAGCTGAGATGCAGGCAACGAGGGCGGAGGTCCGGGCATCCCGTGAGTTGTTGCATGGGGACCTCCGCACACTCATCCTCCAGAACCAGACCTACCACACCTGCATGCTTGCAGCCATGGAGGAGCAGACTAGGGCCTTGCGTGGGCTGCCTCCCATAGTGCAACCACCTCCGGATGCAGCTGCACAGGGTGATAATAGCGACAGCAGTGACACTCCCACAATAGGGTAGCCGTGTGGGCCATGAGCCCATGGAGGTGTTTTATCTTCCCAGGATCCACGCAGGTGGGTTCTGGTGTGCATCCTGTCCTCGGACCTCCTGGGTGGCCTCCCCAACCCCCCCGGGCCCATCAATGGCCATTTTTGATTGTTTCTTATTTTTATTTTTATTTTGATTTCTTTTATTCCCAATTTTTTTGGGACGATCTGTTGGCTCCGATCTGTTGGCTCCGATCTGTTGGCTCCGATCTGTTGGCTCCGATCTGTTGGCTCCGATCTGTTGGCTCCGATCTGTTGGCTTCCGTGCTTCCTGTGGGCATACGCTGCATTGTGGCTGGGCACATGCAGGCTTGTAATGTATTTGGTTCAGATGCTTGGGTTTGAGTCACACACACCCCTCCTGCTTCCCGTTTCCATGGGCTTGCAAAGGGTGTGCCCAAGTGACAGTGAATTACACAGTGACGTTGGACTCCCATGAGCTGTGTGGCCAGTCTGTAGTCAATACTGTGTATACATTCATAGTGCATATTGCTGTTGTGTTGTACACTGCATGTTGCATTGATGTGTAACTCTTCTTCTGTGTCTACCTCCCAATTTGCAGGTCCCTTCCTCAAGTCCACACAAGGACCTCTAGTCTGGCGAAGGGGACCATGTTGGCAGCAGTGCACCTACAACTCTACATGGCGCCAACACTGCACAGTTGGTAGTGGTGGGAGTGCAGGCATTTCCAGGTGGTGAGACTACTAATATGTAACCTTTTTGATGTCATGTTAATGGTACTACGTGCTCAAGTATGTTGTTGGTCCGGCATTGCTGTGAGCATTTCAGGTGTTGCAGGTTTCTAATAGTGCCACTGTACATAGTGAGAGTGATGTCATGTTGTGGGGATTACTTTGTTTACCTGCAATTAGCATGACATGGCACGGTGTGTCGTGTGGCAGTGCTGGGGTGGGGTTGGCTGACATGGCACTGTCCTCTTGTTGCATTTTGCAAGTGGGTATTCATTTTAGCTGCTTCAATGTGTAACTTCACAAAACTGCATTGGTGGTGTCTGTGTGGGTAGGGATGCACACATTGTGACACTTCCAGGTGAACAATCTCAGGCTGACATGGAATTCCCGGTTCATTCTCCACACATTCAGGATCAGTGTCAGGTTGAGTCATCATTGATTGTCAGATGGAATGTGCCAGGGCAGTGTGCACTCCACAGGGGTGTGATTTCTATGTGAAGTAATTTGCCACTAGCTGTGTACGGGCTGCCTCCCCCCGTGCCCTTTCCCCTCCCATGCGCAGCGGCTGTGCATGTGGTTGGGGATGTGGGGCCACCACCATGTCCACGGCCAGGCCCCGGCGTGTTGCAACGTTGTGCAGGACACATGCTGCCACTATGATCCTGCACACTACTGGGGGAGCGTATAACAGCTGCCCGCCAGAACGGTCAAGGGAGCGAAAGCGTGACTTCAGCACTCCGAATGTGCGCTCCACTATGCCCCTGGTTGTAATGTGGGCTGTGTTAAATCTTACCTGGGGTGGCGTGGTGGGGTTCCGAATTGGCGTCATCATGTGGGGGCTGAGAGGGTAGGCACTGTCCCCTGTGGAGGTGGGGATTGGTATCATTGGTGAGGTTGTGACCTTGCTCAGTATCCAACATGCATGCATGTGCAGTGGCATACATACTCACCAAGCAGCCATGTATCGCCATGCCGCCCAGCTTCTAGGTCCCGGCTTAGGGTGGACATTCGGTAAATGAAGCTGTCGTGGGTGGAGCCGGGATAGTTGGCATATACTGAGGTGATGATTCCCTTGGCATTACATGCTACCTGCACGTTGATGGAATGCCAGTGCTTGCGGTTCCTATAGATGTGCTCAGATGCCCTGGGGGGACGTAGAGCCACATGGGTGCAGTCAATGGCACCTAGCACTTTGGGGAATCGTGCCACTGCGTAAAAATCCAGGGCGGCAGCATGCCTTTCTGCAGGTGTTCTGGGCAGGTATATGTGCCTGCGGACTGATGGCCGTGCAGTCATGATGTTCAAGACCTGGTGTAGGCAGCGTGACTGGGTGGCCTGTGACACCCCACCCACTATGGCACTTGCCCGCTGAAATGATCCAGTGGCTAAGAAGTGCAGTACATTGAGGACCTTCTCCAGGGGGCTGAGTGCTTGGGAGCACAGGGTGGGTGATGTGAGGTCATCCTCCCACTCACTCACCAGGTCCAGTATGATGTGTGGTGGAAACCTGTACCTCCCATACACCTGGTCATCAGGCATCCCGAAAAGGCTGGTTCTGGGTGTGAATATTCTGGCCCTGACTATCCTCCTCCTCCTCCTTTGGTAGCCCACTGCCACTGCTGCTAGGAACGGTATGTTCATCCTGGCGTCTGAGCTTGTTATTGTTAAAGTCCGCAATTTATGCTTAGCGCGTGTTCTAGGCGAGCGTGTGACCCGCGCACCCCTGGAATCCAGTTCCCAGTCCAATAGCGTGTGGAAATTCACACGCACCACGGGATACAGCGTGTGACCCGCGCACCCCTGGAAACCAGTTCCCAGTCCAATAGCGTGTGGAAATTCACACGCACCACGGGATACAGCGTGTGACCCGCGCACCCCTGGAAACCAGTTCCCAGTCCAATAGCGTGTGGAAATTCACACGCACCACGGGATACAGCGTGTGACCCGCGCACCCCTGGAAACCAGTTCCCAGTCCAATAGCGTGCGGAAATTCACACGCACCACGTGATACAGGTTCGCTGACGTACTTGCGTGTGTAAGTGGCCGCGCACCCATTAAATACACGTACATAGGCCAATCGCGTGTACGCGCACTTTTGTCCAATTACACGCGATGACACTCTGACGTGCAGTATCTCCACGTGTGCCCCGTCATCACGTGCTGAGTGGGGAACACCCGTGCGGGTCACGTCACAGACGCGCTTACGCGCTGAGGGACTCTGGTCCAATAGAATCGCGTATGCGTGCTGACGCGCTTACGCGCTAAGGGCCTTTCCTCGGATTTCACGCTGACGTGCAGGATTTTCACGTGCCAAATCACTCCGTATCAAGCTGGCCACGCGAAAACACACGGAAGCCCACGCTCCTGCCCAGAAGGCCGAGTTACTGCCCCCCAGTGCCCCGAGCAGCCTCCCACGTGCCATCTGCTGCTGCCTGCCTGCCTGCCTGCCTGCTGCCACCGTGCCCTGCCATTTGGTGCCTGCACATCAGCCATCTGCAGGGGTCCAGTTGCTGTGTCCACCCCTGCTGGAACAGAAGACTCCCGACTGGTATTACATCGCTCCACAGCCCAGCCCCAGGACCCAGTTGCCCACCCACACCTGCCTCTGGGGTTGCCATGTCGGGCACTTCAACATCTGGCACCAGTGGCAACCCCAGGCCAGAGGGGCAGAGGGGCACCAGCTTCACTGTCACCGAAGTTGGTGTCCTGGTGGAGCATGTCCTGGGGCAGTATGATGCCCTCTTTGGATCGTCCCGCGCCAGCAAGGAAGGACGGCAGAGGATCTGGGCCGACTGTGTGGTTGCCATCAACGCGGAGGGGGTGGCAACCCGCGACGTCCTGAAGATCAAGAAGCGCTGGGAGGACTTGAGGTCCAGGACCCTTGTGAAGGCCCGGCGCCTCGTGGAGGGGGGCCGGGGCCGCATGAGTTCCATCCAGATGAGGGTCCTGGAACGCGTACGCCCAGCGCTCCACGCCCAGATCCTTGAGAGGGAGGCCCGTCTGGAGTTGAGCGGTAAGTGTCCATGCATTACTGTGTGAGACAGGGCATGTTGCGGTGTGCTGGTTCTATGATACTTGCCTGTATGTGTGCCATAGGCCATGTATGCATGTATGTGTGCAGGGACATCATGGTAATGCATGTGCGACCAGTGATGTGTGATGCACATGGTTGTTGCATGTGTTGAAATGCCGCATGGGGAGCCCGATTCAGATTTTGAACATGAGAGCATGCCAGTCTCTGTACGTGGACATGGGTGGGGGTGAGGGATGGGTGCTGATGCCAGGTACATATATGGTAGCCATGTCTGTGTGCCTGACCTGCGTGTCTGTGACTTGTGCATGCCATGGATGCATGACACATGTGTGTGACAATGCAGAGATTCAGTAAAGCAGCCAAATTACCCTTGTAACCGCTGTGTTTGGTGTGTTTGGGGCCAGATGGATGTGACTGAGGTGAAGTGTGTGCATGTGATGGGCATGAGGCATGATGCATGTGAGTTACATATCATTGAATGTTTCAAGAGTCCATTGGACATGCCTGGAAATGTCCATGGCATGCACCATGCCTGTTACTGTGTGTGTTTTGCCTGGACTGACCCATGTGTTGTGGAGGGACATGATGGAAGTGTACTTTGACAGTGGTGCTCATCTGCTATTGCTTCCTGTCTAGGGGACCATTGTACAGTGCCCTAATGCTTGTGTTCTTTGTCTCCCTCTACGCAGCGGCTAGTGAAGAAGAGGGCGGAGACGGCGCTGTGGAGCAAGGCGGCGGGGATGCCCCCACGGCTGCAGCGGAAGGGGTGGGTGAGCCCCCACAGGGGCCTGCTACGGTGGGAGACGGTGAGGAGCCATCCAGGTTGGTGGTTTGCACAGAGGAGGAGGAGGCCGCCACTGGGGCACACATGGGGCCTGGTGGGGGCATCCCTGCTGGTGCAAGTGGTGCAGTCCAGGGCCAGGGGCAGGAGGCAGCACAGGTCACCGTGGAGGGGCCTGTGCATGTCGCTGTCCCTGACCCTGTGAGTGCACCACCATGCACCAGCAGGGATGCCCCGTCCCAGGCCCGTCCGCAGGTAGAGGGGATGTCCATGTCACCTGACTCCCCTCCACCTGCGGACGTGGGAACCCCTGGCCGTGCGGAGAAGGTCCTGATTGGGGTCGCGATGCGCACGGCTGTGATTCGTGATGCCGTGCGTGCTTCCCGGGAGGAGCACGCACGTCATCACGAAGTGCACCGTGCCGACGTGGCCCAATTGGGATCGGCCATGTTCGGGGGTTTCCTGCATGTGTTGGCCAATGTGGCGGCCCTCTCCTCCTCTGTGCAGGCTATCCACCAGTCGTTCTCCTTGCCGTCTTCCAGCCCAGATGCCACCAGGGCCCCCTGTGGACCTGCCCCGACCAATGCAGCCAGCTCGGTGGGGATCCCATCCCTGCCACAGTCGGGAGTCAGAGATCCAGCAGGGGTGGACACCAGAGCAACTGGACCCCAGCAGATGGAGGATGTGACGGCATCATCGGGCAGGGCACGTGCACGACGGCGTCGGTGGTTTCCATCAGCCTGGATGCCGTCGTGCTGGCACAGGCAGTTGCGTCGGAGGCAGCAGCAGGCTCAACGTGGGAGGCATCATGGCTCGGGGCCATCAACATCGGGGGTGCAGGCATCGGCCGGAGGGCAGGAGAACCCTGGAATGGGAGTGGCTTCCGTGTGGGAGAGGTTGTGCCAGCGGATAGGTGCGGAGCGGCAGCGGGCAGAGGAGGAACGGCTCACGATGGTCAGGGCGGAGGACTCCATGCGGAGGGCGCTGAGGCGGGCTGAGTGCCTCGAGGGTCTTCGCAGGGAGTTAGAGCTGGACACTGCGTTATCCCTGCGGGACCTCGGGGCCAGGGAACATGCCCGCCTCCAAGCCATTGACCAGGAGTTCGATGATGCCCTGGCCCCTGACAACAACCAGTGAGCCGTCCGAATAGCCCGCTGCCTTTGTATATAGTTGTATAGTTAGGGTTAGGTTTCCTTTGTTTTTTTGAATTTTTTTTGGTTGCGATTGGACAATGCACCACTTTTTTGTATATAGTTCACTTTTTAGTTAGTAGTCAGTTAGGTTTAATTTGGTAGGGCTCATGGACCCAGGATGATCTTCTTAATTTCCTTATTTTAATAATTCAGAATTTTTTCTTGGACATTCTTCTTGTTTAGTTTGATTTGCTTTGTGTTTTTTCTTGTTTGCTGTTCAATACATAATATTTTTTTATTCTTCAATGTGTCGTATCATCTCATTGCTTTCAGGCATGTCATGTTGGGTGTTTTGTCATTCACTTGCAGCCATTGTGTGTGACAGACATGTGTTAAATTGCATTATTTACATTGGGGGTGTAACATGTAATTGCCTTTGATATGTGGGTGGGTGTGATAGTTGGTTGGACCTTTTGGCAGGGCAGGATGGGCATTACGGACATGATTGGGGAATGTTGGGACCCAGGTGCAGGGGGGCATGGATTGGACATGGGTGGGGGCCTGCTGGCAGGTGCCCCACAGTGCTGGGGGGTGGGGGTGGTGGGAGACATGAGTTGGACATGGGTGGGGGCCTGCTGGCAGGTGCCCCACAGTGCTGGGGTGTGGGGGGGGTGGGAGACATGAGTTGGACATGGGTGGGGGCCTGCTGGCAGGTGCCCCACAGTGCTGGGGGGTGGGGGACATGAGTTGGACATGGGTGGGGGCCTGCTGGCAGGTGCCCCACAGTGCTGGGGTGTGGGGGGGGTGGGAGACATGAGTTGGACATGGGTGGGGGCCTGGTGGAGGGTGACCCTGCACTGCTGGGGGGTGGGGTGGTGGGTGACATGAGTGGGGGCCTGGTGGAGGGTGCCCCTGGTGGCTGGGGTGTGGGGGTGGTGGGAGACATGAGTTGGACATGGGTGGGGGCCTGCTGGCAGGTGCCCCACAGTGCTGGGGGGTGGGGGTGGTGGGAGACATGAGTTGGACATGGGTGGGGGCCTGCTGGCAGGTGCCCCACAGTGCTGAGGTGTGGGGGTGGTGGGAGACATGAGTTGGACATGGGTGGGGGCCTGCTGGCAGGTGCCCCACAGTGCTGGGGGGTGGGGGTGGTGGGAGACATGAGTTGGACATGGGTGGGGGCCTGCTGGCAGGTGCCCCACAGTGCTGGGGTGTGGGGGGGTGGGAGACATGAGTTGGACATGGGTGGGGGCCTGCTGGCAGGTGCCCCACAGTGCTGGGGGGTGGGGGTGCAAGGGGACATGAGTTGGTGTTCATTAGTTCAAGGAGACATGTGCCTTTGCTGGGGGGCATGCCCATGGTGGGTGGGCTGCCTGCGGGACATGACCAGGGATGCAGGGTAGTCCCCTGTGGTGTGGGCTGCCTGCAGGGGCCGTGGAGGGTGTACAGGGTACACCTGGGAGGACCCACACTGTGAAATCACATGTGGAACTTCCCGCGCACCCCTGAAATACACGCGCCCAGGCTGTTCGCGTGTGGAACTTCCCGCGCACCCCTGAAATACACGGGCCCAGGCTGTTCGCGTGTGGAACTTCCCGCGCACCCCTGAAATACACGCGCCCAGGCTATTCGCGTGTGGAACTTCCCGCGCACCCCTGGAATACACGCGGCCAGGCTATTCGCGTGTGGAACTTCCCGCGCACCCCTGAAATACACGCGCCCAGGCTGTTCGCGTGTGGAACTTCCCCCGCACCCCTGAAATACACGCGCCTAGGCTGTTCGCGTGTTGAACTTCCCGCGCACCCCTGCAATACACGCGCCCAGGCTGTTCGCGTGTGGAACTTCCCGCGCACCCCTGCAATACACGCGCCCAGGCTGTTCGCGTGTGGAACTTCCCGCGCACCCCTGAAATACACGCGCCCAGGCTTTTTGCGTGTGGAACTTCCCCCGCACCCCTGAAATACACGCGCCTAGGCTGTTCGCGTGTGGAACTTCCCGCGCACCCCTGAAATACACGCGCCCAGGCTGTTCGCGTGTGGAACTTCCCCCGCACCCCTGAAATACACGCGCCCAGGCTGTTCGCGTGTGGAACTTCCCGCGCACCCCTGCAATACACGCGCCCAGGCTGTTCGCGTGTGGAACTTCCCGCGCACCCCTGAAATACACGCGCCCAGGCTTTTCGCGTGTGGAACTTCCCCCGCACCCCTGAAATACACGCGCCTAGGCTGTTCGCGTGTGGAACTTCCCGCGCACCCCTGAAATACACGCGCCCAGGCTGTTCGCGTGTGGAACTTCCCGCGCACCCCTGCAATACACGCGCCCAGGCTGTTCGCGTGTGGAACTTCCCCCGCACCCTTGAAATACACGCGCCCAGGCTGTTCGCGTGTGGAAATTCCCGCGCACCCCTGAAATACACGCGCCTAGGCTGTTCGCGTGTGGAACTTCCCGCGCACCCCTGCAATACACGCGCCCAGGCTGTTCGCGTGTGGAACTTCCCCCGCACCCCTGAAATACACGCGCCCAGGCTGTTCGCGTGTGGAAATTCCCGCGCACCCCTGAAATACACGCGCCCAGTCTGTTCGCGTGTGGAACTTCCCGCGCACCCCTGGAATACATGCGCCCAGGCTATTCGCGTGTGGAACTTCCCGCGCACCCCTGGAATACACGCGCCCAGCCTATTCGCGTGTGGAACTTCCCGCGCACCCCAGAAATACACGTAGCCCGCTCCCCCAGACCCGATCGCGTGTGAAACTTCACGCGAACCCCTGTGATGCACGTACCCTGCTGAAATCGCGTGTTAGACTTCCCGCGCACCCCGGTATACACGCACACGTATTTTTTGTCAGCGGGTGTCCGTGTTTGTGGGTACCCCTTTGCACGTCTTTGTTCCTGGAGGGCCACAGTATGGGACATTCATCATGGCAGTATATAGGTGCGATTAGTTGGCGCACCTTTTGGCGCACATTTCTTACAGCCGCAGAGACGCTACCGCCTGCTTTCTTGTGGCGGTCGTGTTTGTGCCTGTGCGCTGGTTTGAGCGTGCGCTTTTTTCCCCTTTTCTATTCCATGAATACGTGTTGTAGGCGAGCGTGTGGGCGTTCCGCGCACTTGTGCCCTGTACTTCCCCCGTGACGCCCACGTTTTGGCAAGTTGTTCCCCATTCCGAGTGTTACGCCCGTGTTCCGCCTACTTTTGTTGCGTGCGCTGCGCTATGTGCGATTTTCGCTGTGGCCTGTGCGATTTTCGCAGTGACCTGGCGCACGCTGTTAGATGGCCTGTGCGCTAACGTGCGCCGCGCACTTTTTATCGCACATCCGCTGGTTTTCTCGCGCACGGCCTTCCATGAATCGACGTGCGCTGCTTTTCGTGCGATTTTCGCACGTTCACTGCGATTTTCGCTATTCCACTGCGATTCGCATGTTTTTGCCCACTTGCGCCGCGCTAATTATTCCATGAATCGGCCTCTGAATCAGTGACTCACCCCCTGAAGTGTGCCTGAAATAAACCTTTAATGAGTCTAGCAATTATTGTATAGAATTCCAGAAAGACACATTATTTGGTATTCCTATTCTTTCTTATTTAGGGTCAATGCTGAACGTGTTAGACTTGTGGCACTCCTGTTCTTATTTTTTTTCTTTTAAGGGGCCTGAAGAGCCACATGGTGCTGGCCACAGCCCAGGAGCTTACATTACAAAAAAATATATATATATTTTTTAGAGGTCGCAAGGGAGACCTCCGGGGTCGCATTTGAGACCTCTGGCGACCCCTAAATGACGTTCCTGAGCAAAGGCTGGTGCACCACATCAGAAAGAACCCAGTGGAATTGCTGTTAGATCATGCACCATCATGTGCGTGCACTGTGTACCTGCATGTGCATTGCAACCACATCAGAAGCACAACCGGTGTGAGCACCAGTGACGCATAGGGCCTCATTACGAGTCCAGCGGTAACCAAGGGGTTAAAACCACCTGGTTACCGCCGGACTCGTATAACCATTCCGCCTCTGTGATTCCCGGAATTACCGGGGCCTTACAACCCCGGTTTTCCGGGAATCACGGAGGCGGAATGGTGTTAATCCCCATTCCCAATGAGTCCTATAGGACTCAATGGGAATGGGGATCATGGAAACACCGGCAGCATCCCGTAATGCTGCTGGTGTTTCCTCGTACACCTGCAGGCGGGCAATGTTAAACCCGCCAGGTCAAACCTGGCGGGAACATCACCTCGAGATTATGCGGTCCGGAAACAACGGTGGCGGCGGGTTATTTCCGGACCGCCTGATTTGTAATGAGGCCCTATAGTCTTTCTCATGCATACAACGTCACACCACCCAGAACATCGATGAGGAGATGACCGCCAGACCTAAGCACTACCAGTGCAGACACCTGAGATGCATGCAAAGTCTGTCACACCAAAAGACAACTAGACAACTCCCCCTTCTGATCATGCAGGACCCCAGCTTCAGCTCTATATTTGCAGAAAGTAGGGGTGTCATAGAAGAATTGGGTGGGGGGATAGTCGGGGTCCCACCTGAGAGAATATGTTATGGCCCTTTTAATAATGTAGACTACTCCAACAATGAAGTATTTATCAGCAAGGAATATACAATAGGATGTAGTCTTTATTCATGAGCTGCTGGTACTTAGGAATACATGGTTAGACTTGAAGGCATGATGTAAGCACCCACTCACACCCACCAGGCACATGCAAACGTCAGCTTTGCCTTGCTCTTACTCCCAACCCTAGAACAATCGCAAAGCCCACTCAAACATGAAACATGAAACACGCAGCACTGCACAGAACATCCAAGGGAAGCCACATGTCAGCTTGGACTCATGCTTTAGATGAGGTTGAGTTTATAATCCCTTTCTCCGGTGCACTGTGCATGGAAGGTTGCTGTAGGTCTGTTGAGAATAGACTAGACTGTCGATAGAACTTCATCAAAAACCTTTGTTGGGTGTTTGAAAAAAATGTGCATTGCATATATTGAGGATAACATACCATGAAATGTAAGAATAGTTAAAATTAGCACACACAAGACGTGCTTGTGAGTTTGAGTGGCATGCCAAGTATTTTAACCATGCTGCGGACAGAGTATGATCTTCATGGTTACAGGGGGTAAGCAGTTTTCGCCTTTCAGCAATGCTATTTCTTAATAACAGGAGTATCACTTAGAATTAATCAGCACATTCCTATTTTAGGCAGTTTTGGTTGGGTGTGGCTGGTGCATCTGGTGAGGACTAGACAACTGTTCATGCAGTTATGGTCTTGTGCTGCATGGTAGGCTCTCAGGATTATTGGTCTTCTTGTATTCATTGTAAGTAGGATAACATTCAATTTTGAATCTGGAAGAGGGAGTCTGTTGCATCTAGTAGACCCACATACGTTTGGAACTCTAGATTCAGCCTCTTGATGGTATTGTGCAGTGGTTGGGTGCTGGCTTTAAAAAAGATTAGAAAGTCTGGGATTTTTTGGCGTAACTGACATGATTGACATTATTTTGCAGCAGTGTATCCAGAGCTTATGGTTTTGACATCAGTTGCAGAGGAATATTGTATTCCATGGCAAGGTCAAGCATGACAGGTGAGCCAACACTGCGCTCTAATTTGTCAAGTGCCTGCGGCAGGTCAACACGATGAGGGGCTTGTATATTCCACGAAACAAACACTTCCCCACTTGCAAGAAACAGCAGCAAGTTCTTTATCTAGGCCTGTAAAAGTGAAACATGAAAACACACTCAAAATATAAAAAAAACAGTTAATGAGTGGTGAATTGGCAATCTACAGTTGGATCTTCTGACCAAATTACACCCTTCTCCTGTGTGAAGGTACCTCTTGCAACAAGCTTCCTCATCATAATTGCGGACCCAAGATTTCGGTTCCCTTTTCTCAATTCATCCAATGAAAGTGTAAACTGGGTATACCAGAGTACTGAGGTTCATGTTACACAATCACTGTTCAGCAGAGTACCCAGGGCCCAACAAACCCTCCACCGGTAATGACGGAGGACTCAGCCAAGGGCAAGTAAGA
This sequence comes from Ambystoma mexicanum, assembly GCF_040938575.1. Classification (NCBI taxonomy): domain Eukaryota; kingdom Metazoa; phylum Chordata; class Amphibia; order Caudata; family Ambystomatidae; genus Ambystoma; species Ambystoma mexicanum. The sequence goes on along the minus strand of NC_090931.1, from coordinate 809,834,051 downwards.
ATTGTCTTTTATTTTTTAAACAGACAAGGATCATACAGAAAAAGAATTCTGCGGCAATCACAGCTCCTGAGCCTGTGTCAGCAGTTTGTGTTCTGCATTTGGCTAATGAAAAGGAAAGGCTTCTGACAGTATGTATATGTATTTGTCCTCTATCTACAGAACTGTGTAAGCATGTTCTTTGTGTGTGCACGTGCGTGCCCGTGTAACTTCGTAACTTCATGCAGGGATACGTGTTTGCTTCATGCTCCATGGCTAATGTTACTATGTTGTGGTGTCTCTAATGACATCAGCACAGCTGGATACTCATCATTAGGTCAAGTGTTGAGGTACCTGGATCTGCGAAGACATCAGCTGGATAGGGTTTGAATGTTTATCTAAGAGAATATCTGCTCACATATGTGGAAGTCACTGGCCCTCCTGGAGGCTGGCCAAACATTGACTGGCCTCTGTCGTTTCTTGCTCTTCAGGCTCTCATGCATATAGGGGAGACAAGGGCCATTCCAGGGACCCTCTCTTAAAAGGTTTACAGGTATCACTTGCCTAGAGTAGGATCTGGATCATTCAAGATGGCACAGCTCACATGTTGCCCCTTCTCAATAATACTCAAGATATTGATACAGAGTTGGGTTGTTGCATTCCTCAGCACTAATAATAATCTTGGCCGTAAAATCTTGGTTCACCTACTCCATCAAAACTTTACAGACCCATGATAGGATCTATACAAGGTTGACTGGTTCTTTCTCAAGACAATAAACCGTGATTCTGCCAGATGCATTCAATGAAAGCCATCAGCACCCACTGCATTCTCACTGTCTGCCAAGCCTGGCAATGGTCAGCAGTAATATCAGACCTTTGCCTTTTTTAATGTTCTTTTTTTTTTCAAAATGCATGGCAGCAGAGGAAAAGATAACAGAGAAGATATTTCATTACATGTGTCCACATTATCACTGTTGCAATTAATACGTGAATGTGTGCACTTGGAGGAGAAGGATGAAACCTTTGAGAAAATAACAGTGTGTCGCCAAGTCCTATTTTCTTTTTCAATTTCCATTAATAAAGTGCATATATAGTTGTGTGATGCTTAGCTCATAAATGGGGAGCTGACCTGGGATCATTCAATGAACATAGAAGAAAGATGCCATTTCAGAAGTCGTCGGAAGAGAAATGTTTACTAATGTCTCCAAGTTGAGGGGCAAGAGAATTCCATTAATTTGTGGCTCTGGTTGAAAAGACTCAACCCCATTTTCTAGAAAAGTGTAATTTAGGATCCTGCCGTAGGAAATTGTTGGCAGGCCATAGTTTTTTAGATGGATAGTGCTGAGAAAATCATGATGATAAAAAAGAAGTTGCCCGTTTGCAGAATCAACGGTGTGTAATACACATGGATCAACACAAGATTCTGTGTTTGATTGGCAGCCAGCTACGATATTGAAGGACAGGTTTTATATGGGATTGCACATCTAAGATGTTGGTGACCAATTCCACAGCCATATTGCTGAATATGGTGTAACTGGCTAAGGCTATGAACAGGAAGTCAAAAATAAAAAGTATTTCCATAGAACAAACATGCTTGGAGAGTGGCTACAACACTAGGGATCTGGGAAGAGTGAGATAGATATACAAGAATCTGCCTAAGAGCAATAGGAGAAGTCCACTTTTCTAATCTGTGGAACTAAGGAAAGAGAGTTATCCTTGCAAAATCACAGGATTTTAAGTAGAACCATGAGTGGAGAACAGGGTTGAGGACAGAGGGTCAAATAGGGAGCTCAAAGTGGAAACAGAGCACCAATTACCAAAATCTCTGACTTTTTCCATACCAAACTCCAAGTCAATGCATATGTTGCCACATGCCCCTCTATGTTCTTGTAAATGCCTGTGATGAAGCTTGCTCACCCAATTCTTTTAATTGACCCCAAATCTTAACATGTTTTGTCGGTCAGCCCATTTACCTGTACTTTCCTTGCCCCGGGTCCCTATATATATCAATGATTTCCTGACAGAAGAACATATTAGGGATTATGGCCACCCCTATATGGCAACAATATCTCTTTTAACGACCACCATAGTTGTGCAAACAAACAGCTTTTTGTACCTGGAGAGGTTCATTTCTATGTTTACTCCCACTAGGACCAGCTTTAAATCGGGTTCCATTGGATGTCATAATGCTACAGCTATAGCGATAGTTATGTGGACTTTCTCCAGTATATTTGTGTCTTGGGTATTGTGGGGTGAAATATAGCCCCTGAATGCCAGAAATAAAGAGGCCAGAGTCATGTGTAAATGCTCACTGAAGTATAAGGCCAGCAGAGAAATGGTGATGAAAGACATAATGCCTATTGAACCAAAAACAGGCCTGAGGAAAGAAAGTGGGCTTGAATTTCAAAAGTGCGAAGATATGCACAATGCATTTCAGCAAGGAAAAAAAAGACATGTGACTGACAATGGCATTTTACTCAATCCATGGAGAGCTGCACTGTTACTTAAAGAGACAGCAGTACGTACATTATCTTCAATTTAATTCCAGATTGTGCTCCAGGCATCTAAAGTGAAACCAAGCTTCTCGCATTTACAAGAAATAAAATAATGTCCCTTTTGTTTTTCCTCATCCAAACGAGAGTATGCAGAGAGAAGTGCTCACTAGACGTTCAAAGTTTGAACATGGTTTTCTCATATAACGGCCCTATACATATGGACAATCCAGAAGTGAAATTCATATATTTTGCAACTCTGAGATTAAAGTACATTTGACCTGGATATTAGGCCCATGTGCTGTATAAAATATCATGTAAAATGCATTATGTTTGAGGTTAAAAGTCATTGCTTGCAGGATTACATGAGCCTGTCATTTCTCTAAAAATGGAACTTAACCTCCAAGACCTTTCCTCTGATGTCCTGGGGAAAGGGGTCTGGTTGTCAACCATCAATCAGGGCCATTACTTAAAAATATAGAATAGAAAACAATACACTGCTTAGATTGAAACCACAGTGAAAAACAGATAAGGCTGTGCCTGTTCTTTCAGCAGATGTGACCTTGAGGTCACAGTTCCCATAAAATGTCCCTTAGAGTTGTGATGAATTGAACGTCCTCCCCCACCACATTCTCTCTCAGATGAAAGTATTCATGCAAATTGTAGTTCCTCCAATTATACATTTCAGGCATCGTTGATGATGCTTAGAAACTCATGACATAAAGCTAGAACGCATTCCTTGTGTCAAAGTACATCATTAACCTCTGTTTTGAATAACGTAACTCAGCACCTCTATTCCATTTTTGTGCCAATTGCACACTCACACTCACCATTTTCACTACATCTGGCATATCTTCCTTTCTCCAGTTTGGCTCCTCCATTGTGACCAGTAGTGGCTGATGATTTCTTTTTTAATGGAGGGGCAAATATATTTTTCAAGAATATGCGGCAACAACAAAGCATAGGAGGCAGCCTGAACCAACCCAAAGGGGTTCGAGGATGGTCTCCCTTGAGATCTTTTTAAAATAATAGGTTAAAATGGAGCCTTTTACATCACATGTGCTGTGAAAAATTGGGTAGAAAGCCTTGAAGGTTGCAATCGGTTTTGTAGGGTAACACATGAAAAAATCCAATGTAGCCAGGCCACAAACAGTGCAAAAGACATTTGCCCACAATATATGCTAGTATGAAAACATCTTCATGCTGACTGTGGCCATAGATGCCCATGTTGATTGGTTCAATATGTGCCGGTATTCCCATATAAGAACATACTCATGTTTGCGTTGCCCATAATGGCAGTAATAATACTATAAGAAAATATGTCCATGCTGGCTCTGCCAATATATGGCAGTATCCCAATGTAAGAGCATCCTATTGTTGCCTTTGCCAGTAAAAAGAATGTCATGCTATAGTAAGAAACATGTCCACACTGGCTGTACCAATGCAGGCCAGTATAACTGCATAAATACAGTCATCATATTGGCTCTACCCTTGACACCAATAAAAAATGCCATGCCACAGTAAGAAAATATATATGGATTGGCTGCCTCTGCACCAATGTATGTTCCCCACCACCCCATTCCCAAACCAGAGGACTGCTTCCTGGCCGGTAACGCAATTGCAATCATTCATATAGCATACACTCTCATTCACATGTGCACCCATACAACATACATTCATACATACTCTCATTCACCCCCACACCTATGCAACATACACTCTCCAATTGACTTGCCCCCATAAACTATGTACACTCTCTCATTCATTCATAAGCGTGTGCACAGAAACAAACCCTTGCATCCATGCATACAATTACAAACATACATACATGCATGTTTTTTTGTTACCTGCTGTCCCGGTCCAGACATGAGACACCTCTCAGCCTCACGCCACCTCAGGCTCCCAAAACAGCCCTCCGGCTCCCACACAGCATGCAGCAGTGACAAGGAAGCAGGGAGAGCTTCCTGGTTCCCGCAAAGGCCCAGTAGAGCCAAAATACCCCCATCTCACTGCTCGTGCACCTCTGAATGTGCCAGGAGGTGCAGGCGAACCCCTCTGCACATCGAGCTCTGATACACATGTGTATGAGCGTGATAGAAATACAATATCATATCATGTGGCCCTGCAGTACCCCATCCTGCATCCCCAGTGGGCCATGCAAGGCGGGAAGCACAATATGCCCATGGCCGTGCACAGCCCATTGACTATTTGCGCTGGGGTACTGAACTGTCAAAGGGAAACCATGTAATAATGGTAGGCTCTCCAAGCTCCCCACATTGACTAGAAATTGAAGTCCCCTTCATTCTTTCTGAATGTTATCTAGAACATATATCTGAAGAAGGAGCATGTGAAATTATAAACAATTGCTGATTTGCTGATTTGGCAATTCAGGCTGGTTTAGAACTGGCATGATGGGGGCCCTGGGTCAAAGGGAAGGAACATGGGAACAATATAACCCTTATGGAATTCCTATACAGACAACCTAATCTGACAGAGAACCTTACCCTTATACCAGGAAATGAGTATCTAAAGGTTGTTCCAGTTGCCACATCCTACCATTCAGTATTCCTCCATGCTAGCCTCCATCGTCTGCTCGTGCTTCTATTTCGGATGAAGGCTCTGTCATTCTTACATCTAACAACCTCTTGGTGCAGGGGGCGACTGACCTATCAGAGCATACTTGCATCCTGAGGTTAAGAGCACTCTCTCAATTTGACAAGTATAAGAAGAGCCAGCTGCTTCTTTTAGTCACATTGGTCAAAACGCCCACATTTGACTGCCACTGATAGTGCCTGCTGATCCCCTCCTGTCTTGCGCGATGTGATGACTTCAGGCCCCCGACAGCACTCTTTTCAAGTTCTGAGATCTTATTTAAATAATCCCATCTGGTGGTGGTATCAGTTGACTGCAATGGAACACATTTTCATTAAGCACCTGGTACCAATCTCGCTAGACTGGAAAATCAGTAGTTTGGTGGCCTGGAGTAATTGGGGAACACTTTGATTAAGTGGAAAAGAAGGTTCCAAACCCTGGGGTTTTCTGCTCAATCGAAGCTTTATTGTTGCTATTGAGTTTCTGTTTTGCCGACAAATGCTTTGCACTGCAAATAGACCCTTAACGGCAAGGCATTAAGAAAGCATGATACAGAGAAGCATAATGTACCAGCATGATACCCACGAGGAGAGGAAGACGAGGACCAACATTTCTGGCTGCAAAAGAGGACATTATTTGTCAGATATGAGAAATTATTTTTCAAGTGCATATCTTAGTAAGAAATGGATCAGACTGCCTAGGTAAGCTCTTGGTTGAGTGGAGAGTTGACGGTGTGGAATGGATGAGAGTTAATCAACTTGCGCTCGCCAGACATAGGGTCACAGTGTGTATTGGGGTTGTATTTGTTTGGCAGGAAAGTAACAGAGTGTTCCTACGAGATGCATTGCTTGTCAATCATGTTTCGGAATACATCATTGTGGTGGTAAATCACATTGGGCCTCATTACGAATCTGGTGGTAACCGTGCCAGGAATTCTGGCAGGTTACCACCGGACTCGTATTACCATTCCGCCTCTGTGAATCACCGGGGCATTACAACCCCGGTGACCCCGTAATCCCGGAGGCGGAAATCGATAAATCCCCATTCCCATGGAGTCGCATAGGACTCCATGGGATGGGGACCAATGAAACACTGGCTCCGTCTATGACAGAGGCGGTGTTTCCATGTCTGCCTGCAGGCGGGTGATGTTAAACCCGCCAGGTCAGACCTGGCGGGAGTGACACCTCCCGCCTGCAGGACTCTTAATCAGCCGGTCTGGAAAGAACGGTGGCAGCAGATTTACCACCACCGTTCTTACCGGACCGGCAGAGTCGTAATGAGGCCCATTATTTTAAAAACAATTACCATTTCATGGTTCCTTTTGAGTACTTTAGTGGTCGAGTGGGAATGCACAATATTATGCATGTTCTTTTTACGGGCTGCTAATTCTCTGTCCCCACTTTTTGCATGTGCTGCTTTCCTTTGAATCCAAAAAACATGATTTTTTTTAATACCCTCATAATTGTATTACAAGTCCCAGTGCTTATCCAGCCAAGATTGGGTGTCCTTGTTTTTGGGGTGCCATACAATGTTACCCACGCAGAACAACTCACAGGTGGATTCTATGACATACACAGCATATCTTGTTGGCAGTTAATGAACAGTTTGGTTGTTCAAATGAGCAGAGCACTCGATTTGATAGCAAGTCAGCTGGTAACACTTCTCATTTCACAACTATTGCTCCGTGGAAAATTATTATAATTCCCTCAAGCCTGGCTCCAATGCATGAAACAGCTCAAGAGAAAAAGCCAACGGAAATGTCCTTGTCCCTGGAATTGTGCTGATAATTAATTAATCTTTTATAATGCACTTAATACTGGAGACCAGCCTCTTAGTGTGGAACCAGGATTTGAACCTGTGTTGCTCTGCATTTTGTCTTGATCCTAGACACGTTGCGTTGCTTCTGAACTACCCTCCCAACCTTGAACTACTCAGACACCCTCCCATAGTCATCCTGGGAGGATAGCTCAGCGGCAACGTGCTCGCCTTGGAAGCAAGACGACAGGAAGCAACACAGGTTCGATCCCAGGTCTGCTTACAAACCTCTAGGCATTTAAGAGCGTTACAAATACGCAACTAAGACAAAAAAACGATTATGCAACTAAAAAACAAACAATTCCTTTAACAGCGACTCGAAGCCCGCGGGCTGTGTGAGCGCTTTAAAAATGCAAAAATAAAATAGGCTGCCTGTTCTACCTGCTTGCTGAACAATGCCAAAGCCCCAATGCAAGGGCGATCCTTTCCCTTTACAGGGGGAACACTATATCAACCCAATGAAGGACACGTTTGCAGTCTTCTGGATCCCTGGAGTCGCATCCCTGTAGGCTTATTCTATGTTGTACACGCTAGTACTAAAATCCCTTACCATTCTTTCCAAGGAGAACAGCACTCGACAGCCAGGAGCTTTATGTGGATCTGCTCCATGCATTTTAGTGCAATCCCTTTTGGTGTTGTGACTCATGCATTATGCATGTGCAAGGGGAGGACGGGATGCTCTGACAGCTGGAAGTAGCCGCGTGAGAGCAAATCATGTGCAGGTGCTTGCAAGTGACTTGACCAAAAGTCTACTTCTTCAGTAGATCAGGACGTGTCTCCAGACACTAGCCCTAGAGCCCGCAAAGGGGGTGGGACATCAAGCTGCGCATCTGTGCATGGATGCGTCATTAGACGCATGTCACTTTCAGAGCCGCATTAGGCGCGCAAACTGGAACAATCCCCTGCAGAAGGGCATATGTTCAGTAATTCATCAAGCGATGGGAACATAAAATAAAAATGAACATTACATTTTGCTCATATCAATGGAAGATTTAGGTTTACCATGATAGGCCGGATGTGTGATTGGTTAAGGACATAATTATTTGTGCATTCGTGGAGGCCTACAAATATCTGCTAATGCAACACCTATAAAAATTGTAGTCCTGATGTATTTCGTGCAGATTCAAAAACAATGTGATTCTGAATATTGCACTTCATCAAATGTTGTGATCTTAGGCGGAATACTCCCCCCCCTGGGCTTAATTTCCAATTCATCCACAAGTTCTAAGAGCTCTTAGAATCAGGCTACAAACCAGTAAAAAGTACTACATAAACAACACAGGACATTTATGTGGCGCCATTAGTGCAGTGTCACGCTAGGTCTTACCCTGAAGAAAGGCAGGGGGGTTAACAAGTGAGTGGTCAAGCTTGCGCCTTGCTCATCTGTGGCACTGAGATGTTGCTTTCTCCTTTCATGCACACATATCCTTACCTTGCAAAAGACGCCACAAAAGACAGGGGTCTGACGAGTCTTCTGTAAAACACAGTAGCATGTTTCATTTGTTTATTCAGGAACGTATTTTAACTAATTACATTTCACTGATGGCATAACAAACAATTAAAAAAAAACATTAAAAAGCAAAACACATTGGGCCTGATTTACAAAAGGATTTTTTAATGGCGCAATTCCACTGAAAATCAGGCCCATTCTGTAGTGTCACTCTCTTTATTTCTCATAAGGCTTTTTACTTCATTGGGCCTCATTAGATGGTAGGCGGTAACCATGGCGCTATTAGCGCCATGGTTGCCGCCGGTATTTTACCGTGTCTGCCTTGGTGGATGGTGGAATTACCGCCCTACTCCAAGGTGAGCGGGGGCGGTAATTCCCCATTCTCCAAGGCACTTCCCCATTCCCATTTTTGCCCTCATAGGGCATAATGGGAATGGGGAAGGCGCTAATTACGTACCGCAAATTGCGGTATCGTAATTAGCACCAAGATCCCTTTGCGGCACCCTACTTCAACGGCTGGTAAAACCAGCTGTTAAGGTCGGGCACCCGCAAAGGGGACTCGTAGTAAGGCGGTAAGGGTTTACCGGTACCGGTGCCCTTACCGGTACCGGTAAACCCTTACCGCCTACCGTGTAATGAGGCCCATTTGGGGTCATTACGACCCAGGCGGTAAGTACACCAACTTTACCACCATGGTGTAAACTATGTTTACACCATGGTGGATGGCGGATTTACCGCCCAATTCCAAGGTGAGTGGGGCGGTAAATCCCCATTTCCCATTTACCCTTCCCCATTCCCATTTTTGCCCCATAGGACATAATGGGAGTGGGGAAGGCGCTAATTACGGCGCCGTAATATTTTTAAGCCATTCCTGATGCCATGCAGTGGGATTCCAGCAGAATGTCACCCGCCTACTGGCGAGAAGTAAGGCCCAGCCCAATCAGAAGTATTTCCTGTATGATTTTGGTATGAATTTGTGAACTCCTCACAATCCAACTAAAGGTGACAGGGAAATTCTCTCCCCCACCAAACCATACTGCCATAAATCTCTACATAGGGGCCTTTGCACTCTTGAATAAGGTCAGCATTCGCTACCCCACGCCAAAAGCATATATCTAGCAGCTTTGAGAACTGTTGGGCATGTTTAGCAGGTAGAGTGAAGGAATTTAAGATGGAGTAGCAGTGGCTTCCATGGAGACTGATTGTTTCTGCAAGCATCTCCACAGCCGCCATTCATTGTCCCATGATTCATCTAAATCTCCCTCACATTTCCTTTGTGCCCTCTCTGTAAGTGGATCCCCCCAAGCTATAACCAAGTCCATATATTATAGCGTAACCTACACTCACCTTTAGCTGCCATCATCAATTTGTGAGGTCCAGACACCTGCGGCTGAGCTGTAAATTCAGGGCCTGCGATTAGTGGCCAGTGCACACTTGATCTCAGAGCCCCTTTGTTCTTTTAAGAGTAACTGGGCCTCATTACACGTTATGCGGTAAACCATGGTGCTATTAGCACCATGGTTGCCGCCGGTTCCATACCGGTACCACCATGGAGAAAAGGGGAATTACCACCCCATTCCAAGGTTGGCGCGGCCGTAATTCCACCTTTCTCCATGGCCCTTCCCCATTCCCATTTTTGCCCCATAGGGCTCAATGGGAATGGGAAAAGAGCTAATTACGGTCCCGCAAATTGCGGTACCATAATTAGCACCAAGGTCCCTTTGCGGGTCCCAACTTTAACGGCTGGTCTACACCATCCGTTAAGGTCGGGTCCCGCAAAGGGACCTCGTAGTAAGGCGGTAAGGGTTTACCGGTACCGGTGCCCTCATCGGCACTGGTAAACCCTTACTGCCTACCGTGTAATGAGGCCCACTGTCTCTCATGACCATCCAGTGTAATCTAAATGTACTCTACTTTGCATGGCAGACTATACCATTTTGCATCCAAAGTGCCAATGCAGCAATTTCAGTCAGTGTAAATATATTTGATGTCTTCATTCTACGCTTCCCCGTTGGTTGAAGCCATTGATGGCATGGGAGGAGTCACCTGCACATATTCAGGATCTCGGGATCACTTACCACCTTCAAAGGTCAGACGTGGGTGTGGCTTATCTGACTTGCCCATATCCCTACAGGAAGACATGGCAAACAATGTAATGGAGGGTACTCTATTTAAGGTCAGTTGCACTGATAGTGTACCAGATGGAATGAGTGAATATGGTCTTTCCCTTATCACATGCACCAAGACCATATTGGGTTTTCCGAACCACTGTTTGTGAGCTCCGTCACCTCCATTTTCTTACTGACTCCCTTTGTCACCACAAAATCGCCTCCAATGTATTCTCGGCAGTTCCGCGATAGTCTATCATCTTCAACATTTGTCAGCAGGAATCCAGAACTGGTGCCGCTCAACACACTCACACCCATACTCGGGGCAATTGCTACCCAACAACCCTCAGCAGCTTCAAGCACCATCCTTCATCTTGTTCCTGCCCAATGAGGCATTGAGCTGTTATGCTGTACCGCCACATCCACTCTGCTGTCTGGAGCTGATGGGTGTGCTCACGCCTTCGCCATTCATTCCTTAGAGTATGTCCTACTTGACATGCCGGTTTTTGAAGAGTTGAATGGGCTTTTCCTGTGGGATTACACCATGGCCAAGATCCCTCCAGGAGCCCCCTGGCATTCCCACATAGTTATTGAAGTTCCTCTCCCACTGTCTATCACAGGAAGGGACTGGCCCCAACCCTATTACCACCACAGTCCCCCAGAAACCCTATGTACCTTGTGAGGTCAGCTTTGGGTTGATCTGCCACCGCGTCTGCAGTTGTCTTTCCAGTAGAGCTGCCCGTAGCTGCCAATGTTGGAGGGAGTGGTGCTTGCCAGGCATCCCAGCAGCCACTGTTGCTGGTGGATCTTGGTGAAGGCAAGTTCCTGACTGCCGCACTGCACAAGACAGGCAATGATGTCACAACTTTGAAGGAGCTGGATCACTGCAAGGCCGTGGCATCCAGGGATGAGGGGTGGCACATCCAAACCACCACACTGCATCCAGACAGCATTTCTTTTAGGTTCAAGTTTAGCTCTGGATTAATACAAGAATTGTTAGTTTAAAGATGAGTAGTTATGTAACTGTACACAAAAGCAGCCATTTTGGGATTGGCTCCATGGCTCTCCATTGAGGGAGAATTTTCATCCAAAATGTTACCTTTGCACACTGTCTCTCTTCTGTTCTATTTGTGCTTCCTTCCAGTTCGGTGTAGGTGGTCCTTGTTATTTCGACATCTCACATGCTCTCTCATTTGCCTAGAGCTGTAGACTGCTCCTGATGATAGCAGGAATATGCTAGTTCAGTGTTGATGGCTGGCATTTATAGCGGGGCATGCTAGATTACCCAAATTAGCCATTTAGCTACTTACATTTTCAGTGCAGGTTGCTTACAATGCAGCCTACCATGACCGGTTACTTCCTCTGCAATGCTCCGTATTGCCATAAAATGTCTCCATGTGCGGGGTGATATTCAAGGGATCTGGTTCACGAAATTTCTATGACAAGATGCATATCTGAAGAGAAAATATGGGCAGAGAGCACTACAGCAGCATATTATGCAGTGGCAGTGCTGCCCACACACTGCAGGTAGCTGGGGTGGATATGGCAGTGCAATACAGGTGTATAGAATACAACGCAAGAGCTGCCCCAGGCTACAGGGAGCTGGGGTGGATATGGCAGTGTGATACAAGTGTATAGCATGCAATAGCAGTGCTGCCCACACACTTCAAGTAGCTAAGGGGTATATGCCACTGCCCTACAGGTGTATAGCATGCAATGGCAGTGCTGCCCTCAGTCTGCAGATCCCCGGGGTGTATATGCCAGTTTAGTGCAGGTGTACAGCATGCAATAATAGTGCTCTCCACAGATTGCAGGTAGCACAGGTGTATCTTCCGGTGTAGTACCGGTTCCATGTAATAATGTCGCCACAAAAATCTCGCCATGCAAAAATATCGCCGAAAAATAGCCGTCTTTTGTGGCAACATTATTGCATGGAACATGCGGGGGACACCCCCGCAACCCTCAAACTTTTATTTTCTTCTTTTTTTTTTTGCCCCTGCACCCATATATATGGTCACACAAATAATATCGCCACGACATTTTCCCGGCAATATTATTTACGGCGACCATATATATGGGGATATTATTACCTGATACCAGTACAGGTGTAGAGCATGCAACACAAGTGCTGCCCCCAGGCTACAGGTAGCTGGGGGTATACAACAGTGTACTACAGGTGTACAGCATGCAAAAATAGTGCTGTCCACAGATTGCAGGTACCACGGGTGTATATGCCAGTGTGGTATGGGTGTAGATAATGCGGTCGTGGTGCTACCCACAGACTGCAGGTACCTGGGGGTTATATAACAGTGCTCCAGTAGCACTTTCTGACTTGAAGGGACTCAAATAATGACAAAGCAGAAGTGGGGGTGGGGTGGGTCATGCCAGATTCTCCTCTTTCAAATGATTGAGGACATATTTTCCGAGGCAAACTCTACCCCTCAAAGATGTTGCTGTACACCTTTTTGAGGGGGTTGATGGCGGTTTGCTTGAACAAAGTTCTTTAGATTAAGCAAGTCCTCTTAATGTTTCCCATAGTCTTGTCAGTAAAGTGGCACAAAGCATGCTTGCTCCAAGGCCGCGGTTTGTGGTTTACTATCCGACTGGCTGGCATTAAAGATAGAATCACCCCGCCAAAAGCACCTTCACCACCGGCCCATTCAGTATTGGCCTGATTGCCAAAGCACAAGGTGATCACACGTCTTACAGCGCCCTGGCAAGCATTGTCCTTGTCTGAGGACCTCCTCTACAGTGCACGGTCAATGAGACTAGATTGAGAATCGCATGCGGTTCGGGCTTGGCTCAGTTGCCCCCTTGAAGTGACATGTTCTGCACCATGCAGCGCTGGGATGTTATTTTTGAAATTTCAACGTTACATATTTTGAACACCATGGCATAGCTTTTATTTTGCACATGGCAAAAAAATTAATTTAATGACATTCATTTATAGAGATCAGGGTTTGGGCTCCTGCTTCCTACAAATATGGTCCAGGTGGATGTCAAATGGCAGCTCGTTGAGGAGGGTCTCAGCAGCTCTGCGGTGTGGATGGAGCAGCAGCCTTGCTACCTTTCAGCGGTCCGCGGGCCTCCCTACGCCGCCACCACGCACACTACCTGCGGGAGCGCTGGACATATTAAAAGAGCCCGCTACAAGCACCAACCAACGATGCACTTGAGCGGTAACAGGTTTTCATTAGAACAACATCTGCTCTCATCAGAGCCAATTATCCACTTGCTTTGTTTTCCGATGAGGTGGCTGGTGAAAACGTAGCAGAAACTTAATTAAAACACATTCACAAACTCCTTGGATGCTCATCTCGTCGAGGAAAAAAAAAAAAAAAAAAGGATCAAGGCAATTTGTACCCCGAGCCTCAAGCTTCAGTTGAGCCATTAGACGAACTCCACCAATGGGAGACTCCAGACATTCGCAATTAACAAGCTAGACATCAGTTTCTTCAGTGGAACTTTCAAGAATCCACTTCTGCTTTCAGTGGCATGTTAAGCAGCTTCGCAGAGGGTGCATGGGAGCAGAAAGAGGACAAACAGTGCATAAGAGATCTTTATGGGAACTGCTGGAGTATCAGACATATCGATTGGATGAGGAGACGCTTCGTTGGATTCCGCATTAGATACAACGTTCCCCATGCTTAGGAACCAATGGTGCATGGTTATTATTCTCATCATTTGGGTATTTATTGAGTGCGTACCGAGCTTTGGGAAGCAACGGTTGGCTTTACACGTCATAGAGGGAAGTTCACAGTGAGGAACGCAGATGGCAAAGGGTCAGTGCAAGGGATGCAGGGAGCTAACAACGAGGGAGAGGAGAGGGCAGGCAATTTTGCAGCAAGGGGTCTACATGCAACCAGGAGAGAAAATGGAGACCAGATCATCCAGTTTTAGGTTAGGCGGCGAGTCGCGGGGGATCTAATTGTCTCGGGTGGATAGCTCAGGGGAACTATACACGCCTTGGAAGCAAGAAGCCACGGAGCAACACAGGTTCGATCACCGGGTCGCGCTTAGAAACCTCTGGGCATTTAGCACGTTACAAACAAACAATCATATCATATCATTCCTTGAAGAGGAAGAGAAGGGTTCTTGCGATCCTTCTTGAAATGCAGAAGTGACGGGGCAAGTCTGGTGTTGATGAAGTGGAGGCTGTAGGGTCCACGCACATGTGGACGTATTCTACAGCACTTTGGGGCCATCTGCAGTACTGCTGCTGGGATGGTGTGCTGCGTGCCACTCAGCGAGAGCTTCATGAAGCAGGAGCAACTGTGCCTGAAGGCTCATCCACAGCACCCTGCTTCCCACTCGTGCCCAGGAGACCAGAGAGGAAGGAGCCTGTAATGGCAGCAGGTCAGTCGCATGGATTCACTTTTTCTCAATGACTCACTAAGATCAGCCATAGAAGGAAGCGGGAACTCTGAATGTGCAGGGCAGATGAATTCAATGCAGAGGCCATGTGCGATTGGCACTGAAGCAGGGGTGGGGGGAGGGGGGCGTGCATGAAGACACAGGGTGGCAGCATACTAGAATGCCCTTCGCATCTAGTTCAGTTCAGGCTGTAGCATGGGACTGGTCTCCGAGTAGCGCCTATGCACCTATGTACTCCACCCAGGCGTTCCGAGCGGCGCATCTGATATTGTCCATGTTATAATTCTAATTGTTTTTTTATAATGTGCTCAATACCGCAGCACAGACCCAGGATTAGAACCTGTGTTTGCTCTACGTCGTCTTGCTTCCAAGAAACGTGCGTTGCCACTGAGCTATACTACCCGTGTTGTCGTTCAGAGCTCCGAGGTGCAACACACCATGTAATTGAAAACTACCCATCTATATTTTTATGTTGTGAGTGTCCCTTTCCTACTGCTCTGCCCCTGTAGAACACAACTGCAGGGGGTGTAGAGGGGAGGCATGTGGGAAATAAATGTAACGTACACATTGGCAGGCTCACACTCCCCTCAACCAGGTGCAACCCAAAAAGGAGGAAGAAAAATACCTGCTTGAGAAAATGTACTCCCACCATGTTGTCACAGTAGTTGATTATGAATCCCATAATCCTCTCTATGAGGTCACATGGGAGCAGCATTCAGAACAGGGACAGGCCAAAAGTCTCTGTGAAATACAGTACCTTTGGCCAATGTGTCGGTAGCTTGCCTGAGCCCAGTAGTTAAGGCTGGCAGAGAGATACGTAAGGATGCAGGCATTTAAAAAGATGCACACAATAGTCGACACTAAATCCAAAAGAAATGATCTGTGGAATTGTGGGAGCGTATTAGATATATCTGAAAGTCAGTCCAGACTGAGGTTCAAGCATGCAGTGTCCGCACAGGTCTAATTGGGATTCCTTTCACGACCTTACAAGTACAAGATAGGTCGACAATGCAACAAACACACAGCACATGCCAGATGCACGAATGTGATGACAAACTGTGAAAAGACAAACTGTTACTAACATTACAACACCAGCCAATAAGCACAAAGCAGCCGAGTAATGGGGTATGTCGCTTCAGTTCGTGTGCTTCTAACCGGTCAATAGTTTACCAATGCTAGAATGAATTGGTGTAATGGTTATTGCACATGGCATGCAAGGTTTCAGACATTGATGTAACCACAGCAACATCAATGTACATGATTAAAACAGTAGGACAACCTAAACTGTTTAAATGGTCTCAAAAGATACGAACCATATTCTGGAAGATTTGGTACTTTTGAATGACCTTACACTAAAGCTACATTTAACTGTGATTTTGTATAAGCAATGTGACATCACAGATTGAGAAACATCTACTACCAGGTGGCATGGAGGCTGGGGGACCTGGAGGTTAGGAGACCCCCCCTCCTGTAGTTGCCAGGTAGATGCCCTTCATGATAACACTCCATTTGTGATTTCATATTGCATCGCTCAACCAAAGTAGAAGGAGTTGAAACATGTACTATGGTATACAAAGCTAACACCATTAACATGTGTCTGCACTCTGGGTTGGAGTAGGAGGCTTCTGACTAAAGCCACATTCAGATCACATTGGAAAGATGAATAGTTAGAAAAAAAACTCTCCCTCTTTGAACTGTCCACAAACTTTGGGGTATATTCTGGCTCTGGTGGTCAACTGAAGCAAAGGTGAAGATCCTTCAATCCTGAGTTGGCTACTTGTGCTGCTGATTCATAATACAAAAGATCCTTATTTATGGACAAGAAGTGTACTTGCTCGGTCGATCCCTGATCCTTTGATTACATTGCTTCAAAGGTTGTACCTAAATAGTTGATGGAACTTTGACACGTTTTATGTATGTTATTGTTAATTTATAATGCGCTTAATACCAGCGAGTGTTTTCTAAGTGCGGGATTGGAATTCGAACCTGTTTTGCGCCGCATTGTCTTGCTTCCAAAAGGAACGATTTGCCCCCGGAGCTATCCTTCCTCCCCAAAATGTAAGAGTGAATTTCTTTGGTGTATGTATATTTATGATTTTCAAACAAAGGCACAGTAACAAAATGAATACAAAAATAATTAATTAAGTTCATCAGACACAAAAGCATGGTATTGCGGCTTTGAACACAAATCCAGGGACAACTAAATTCATGATAACATCCTAACATTATTGGTGACAAGTACATAACAAAAACACACCTGCTTTGGATAGAGTTGAACTAGTTTGTTGTTTTATCCACCTTTCCGGTTCTTGTTTTCCAAGAAGATATGTCATGAATGATGTCTACAGGAAGGAACCCGCATCCTTCTCAGTCCTCTTCCTCTGGCCACCATGGACACATCAGTGGAAACGGCTAAGAAGCCAAGTTTAACAACATGAGAAATATCCAGGCGAGAAGATGACATGGGTGCACGCCATGTTTTGCACTCACAGTACAATGCCATCATGTTGCCTCAAACATTTGCCTCCACCAACATCATGTCCATTACATGTATCAGAGAACATTACTGATTGTGAATTCACAGAAATCAAACAATGCTTACAAAAATATCACTAGAACAATACAACACCAGATACACACAGTAAAAAAAAACATGAATCCCGCTGAAGCAAGGTCTGGCACATGGGTGCAACTGAAGGCTCAAGTGGCCACAATCAGGAAACCTGTCAGAAATATTGGTTTAGAGACTGAGGGGGGCTCTGTGGAGTGACTTTGAGAGTCTTTGGGCTAATCGCAAAAAGGCATCGCCCTGCACGCATCTCTCCCTGCTCCTCCCAGGATACGCACTCAAACATACACTGCAATGCACACATGAGCACACACACTCATACCTGCGCACTCATACACATTCGCACAGACAAGTCCAGTAAAAATTAGAGACGAAGAAACGGCCCTGTTTCCAGTCAAAGGATGTCTCGTACAGGTGCTCATGACTATGTGCACCACAAGGCTCCCAATAATGAAAGACAAGGAAGACAGACTGATGTTTCAGCTACCAAAAGGCCTGAAACGAAGAAACAAATGTGAGTTATGTAATCACTTTCACAATCGCTGTTTGGGAATGTGTTTTTTCTTCGACATTGCTCTCAATAGAATGAGTAAAAGAGCCCTCAGTTCCAAAACGAATCTGCGTATTCAGTTTCTAGTGTGGCAGAAAATGCATGGGGATCAGGGGAACGTTAGTGGGAGGGTCGCGTAGAGGGGCAGAATGGGGGGGAATCTCCAACCCCAGTCAACGAGGGAAATAGGGAGCAATAGAAAAAGTGCAGGAACAAAAGTCAAAAACTCTGAGACAAAGGAACAACATAGAGCTGTCTGTTCGGATCAGAAACAGTGGAAGATGCTTTTCTGAAACGACCCAAGATGAGTTGTGCACTTTGTTGAACCAGCGGGTAAGTTATGTATGAAAATAGCTTACCTTTAAATTGGCGTACGGCACCGTGATGTATGTACAAGTGTGCAAAGGAATCTGCCTGAAATGACCACCTGGTAAAGGCCGGTAGATCCCATAGGAATCCATTGTTAATGCATCCTGCAATCGTTCATTGCAGAAAGTATTTTCACTTTTCCACCATTGTAGTAAAAAGATGAAAAAGTAAAGATGATGTTGCTGATGTGTTCCTCTTTTTGTTTCCACTGTGTGATGGAAACGTTCAAAATTGCATGGAGGGGACCTTTTGGAAATAGAAATACCACCCTCCCACCACCTCCAGTGTAATTTATGAATTGACCTCCCTAAAAGTGAGACTTGGAAAGTGTGTTTCACTTATGTGCAACTGCTGACTCATGAACGTGGACAGCACAGTCAGTGTTCTGTGGACCCCGATGCCACCGCACTTGCCCGTCTGAGCAGTACTCACGATGAGAGCCACAGAGCCCCAACCTTACCCTCAGGTGGCGCCCGCAAGAGGCCGAAGCTTAACTTAAACCCTCAGCGCCACCGCCTCTGCTGCCCTTGGCATTGGGTGTGCTTTACAAGGGCTGCTTTTTGATTACTCCGGTGCAGTCTTTGGCAAGATCAACAATCCCTACATTGAAAATACATCGCGTTGGGAGACACAAACCATAGCAATCTGAGAACAGTGCACATAATGCAGATGTATTTGACCTATTGCGCGGGGGTCAGAATGACAAATCTAACTCCTCATCTTCGCAGAACCGGGCTTGTGGTTGCGCCTAATGCATGATACTGTGTTCCAGGTCTGCAATGAACACATTAGACCTTTCCGATAATTAAGCAAGTGCGGCAGTTGTTTAATTTTCTTCTGTAATTACCTAATGAAAGACAAACTCACTAGCTATTGCTTTTAGGATTAGGGATCGGCCTCTGAGAAATTGATTTGATTAGTGAGATGAAGGCAAAGGACGCTCTAATGATCCATAGGCAGACTTGTCAATCAGAAGTACTTGTTTGCATTGAATGGGCTGTACTATCAAATACATTACCAGGGAGGATATGGATCTGAGCCGCTTGCAAGTTCAACAGCGGATTGCCGAATGGACTCAGCATTCAATGTGGGAATGCCCGTGGCCAGCGGTGAGGTCACACTGACGCGCTACCTCATTGCTCTTAAGTTTGTTTCCAGGGAGCTGGACGGAGCAGCTGTTTAGCGCTGGCTTTCGATCCTATCAACTCAGTCATTGGGTCGTGCCAGGAGTTTTGCAACCAACCGGTATTTCCTTCTGATCATAGACCAACCCCTAATGTAGGGTTGCCATGTGACTCTGTGTCATGAGGGACACACTACTCCACTCCTGGACTTTGCTTTGACCTTAGTTTTACTTCAGTCCATTGTAATCAGTTGAGGTGACCTAACACTCCCAGCAAGCAATTGACGGAGAAGAGAAACACCAGTATGGGGACATGGTGTCCATCCTGACATGGGGTCATCTGGCAACCCTATCCCATTGCCAAGGAGCATTGAGAACAAAGTATTTTCTTACGTTCGACCTGCATATCCCCGAGAGGTCGGATTTGTCATGTTAGAGGTGTACGGGACATATAAGCGGGGGATGCCCAGACAGGCGGATTTGTCTTATTAGAGGCGTAGGGGACATGTAAGAGGGGACATGTAAGCGGGGGGTGCCCATTGCAAATATAAAGGGCCCAATTCACAAAAGCTTTTCTGTTGAAATGTAGGAATCTTAAAAACCACTCCCCCTTCACTTCCATGGAAAAAAAGTTGTATGTGATCTATTATGTGCATCTTTTGGGATGTTATGTTATGTTAAAGGTTCTTATTCCGTGCACTGCTGCCACCTGTGTGGTTTCTTGGCGCTCTGTCGGCTCTGTAAAGCAAGGGTGGAGGCAGGTAAGTTAGTAGGACTGAGCGGGAAAAAAGAGCAAGAAAGCTGTGACGTGCTGTTAGCAGGTTCAGTTCGGTTGATACCGTTCACTGAGCATAAGTGTGCTTTTTGGTTGGTAGCCGCCATCGTTTGATTGCCCTCGCGAATCCCGCAAAACACTTGGGATTGGAAGGTGGCGATTTCCAATGCGAAGAGGTTTTCTGGGCAGGGAAAAATCCTGTATGCCCTCAGTGGCTGTTGGAATTGTGCGCAGCTGATAGAGAGGGGATGCACAAAGCACAGTGGGGCATGCTTGGATCTGTGTGCCTTTATTAAAATGGCACAGAGGTGATATGTAGTTGGCCCGCTGACGTTTCTACACCACTCTAACTGGTAGAGATATGCTCTTTTCTTTTTTTCATATTTTCTGATGACAGGCTCATTAATGATCCAACATGAAAGGGACTGGGAGCCTAACATACATTAGTGTTAAGTGTCATCAAATCAAGAAAATAGGGCTAATACTCCTCTGTGCTGACCAATTATCGCTTTAAGATAAAGTATGATAGAAATCAGGGTTGGTGTATATTGGCTGCCTTGGATCAAGATAACAGCTTCAATCCCAAAAAGAAGTCTATCATTGAAAAGATAAACTAAACGTTATCTGCCCAATACACCATACACCCAAAACCATTCTCTTTACTTTTATGAATCATTTTAGTTTCATGGTTATTCTTCTAATACAATATTCTCATTCAACCGTTGCCATTAACGAATGGCTGCAGGGTGTCTTACCCGGAGGCTCAGGGTCAGGAATCGTTGTCTCAGTGCCGATCAGTGATTCTGAAGCACTGGTTGAATTGTCTTGCATTTCTTTCAGCGTCTGCGGCTTGACAACGGTCAGCTTTGCAGTTGGTTGAGGATCGAGGAACTCGACTGGCTCAAAAATGTTCTTTAAGGCGGACGCTGGTAGATGCTTGTCGATGCACTTCTCCCAGCTTCTTTAATGGGCTTGTATCATCCTTTAGGGTGGACGACCCAAAGCTGAGGAGTGTGTTGCAGGCAGCTGCCTTGTCCTTGGTTATAGGTTCAGCAACCGTCTGGCACTTCCTATCCAGGAAGCCTTCTGCAGAGCTTAGCAGGGCACGCTGTGTGCTGGCTGGGTACCAGTTCTGGAGTAGCTGGAGGGTCCGCTGGGTTCTTTATCTCCCTCTGGTCCCTGGGAGATGTTTAGGGGAGGGATCTTGCTTCCCTCTTTGGAAATCCCGGCCTTCCTTCACTGACAGAAGATGGAAGGCAGACTGTACCTTCAGCCAGGGTCCAAGGTTGAGTTCTTCTTTGTTAATTCAAGTGAAGTCTTCAGAGGATCTGCCAAAAGAGGGGCCCATTCCTGTTTTAAAGCCAAGTGGGCCAGAGTGATTAGTCTAGGCTAAGCGTACCTTAATGAACCAATCTTGAAGTCACTAGCAACCATCTCCTGTATGCATGAGGTCATAACCAGAGTGCTTTTCAACAGGAAAAGTAAAGGGGTGAAAACAAATAGTACTAAGTCACACCCTTGTTCCTGTCTGTTTTGGATGAAAGGGTCTCTCTGGTTAATGGAGCTCTCTGTGGTTCCTGATTAAACCGGCAGGTCTCCCTTGAAGCTGCATTGAGACCAGACTTTCTGTATCCTGCAAACCACATTCACATACTTTATGAATGGGGCCCCCTACCAGGATGGCCTACTGTAAACACACAGTCCCAGGCATGACAGCTCACTGTCATTGATACTGATGGTGGGAGCTGAATTCAGGTTGACACAATTACATATGAAAGGTCGTTGGGTTTCCTGTCTCCTTTATTAACGTATGCAGCCAGGCCCCATGTGGGCCTGTTTGAAGTACCCTCTAATTTGTAGGTTAATCACAGTCCACCACCTGCAGGGCCTAACAAAAGAGCAGAGCGGATCCATTGAGCCGTTTTTTGTTAATCAGGCTAGCCATGGCAGGGGGAAGGTTGGCTTCCCCCTTCCTGGAGATGGCATAGTGTACTCCTGGCTGTCACATTCCACCTATGACAAGGCGGACTGTGCCTGTAGGCCGCTTCCACCCAGAGCACACAGGTCTGTGTGTTTGTCGGGGTGTGAGCATAGTAACATTTGTGTGGATTAGCCCCATACATTTTCCTGAGGTTGCTCTACCATCATTCCATTTAATTAAACATTTCAAAAAGCCAAGGCTAGAGTACGCACATCATAAGGATGGTCAAACTCCTAACACTCTCAATTATGGAGTTAGACCTTGGGGTTGGATTCTCATGCAAGAGCAAGGGGGCCGAATGAAAGAAAGTTTCGGAACACCTTTCTCTACATGCTGAAGGGAACATTGATTGGACACTTTCAAGATGAAACTGGTTATGACAAGGCAGAGAAGAAGGCAAAACCTTCACATCTGAGATACACAGAAGAACGTACTGTCTTTTCTGTATCATAGAGGCTAGCACCAGGGAGGATTTTCTATGTTCTCTTGATTTTGCGGCCACCCCCAAAGTGCAAATGAATCACGAAATTGTGAGAGTTTTTATAGGTTAGGGTACCTTTCTATTGCCTGGGAATGGACTCCAAAAATCCCCATCCACCTCCAAAGAAGACACTTAAAAATGGATGTGTTAAAGAACCTGATGGTTCAGCAATGAAGATTCGAGAAGCCCACATCCAGATCTTGAACAAGCATCTTATCAGAAGACACATGTCCGCAGCCACGATGACATGGATAACAGAGTTCAGATGATACAAACATTTTTCACTGACTCATGACCAGAATAAAAGTAGTCGGTTTATCCTTACCTCAGTTTCTGTCCGTGGTACAGCCTTCGGGCAAAGAGAGTCTCTGTTGGAAACATGAAACTTCCAGCCGTAAAGGATTGTGGGTCTGTGGCAGACATTTTGTTAAGCAGCCACTTCGATGAGGTCATGTAGAAGGTGACTGCCTACCTGAGGGGCCTGGTGCATTAGATCCAAGAACATCACAAGTTTCAAATCGGAGAAGATACAAATGGTGGGATGGAGAATGCACAGTTGAACACATGAAATAGAGACTAGATGACTGTTGGAGAGAAAAGAACAGTGGGTGCTAGAGGTCACACTTTTAACGAGATATGGGAGTTTGTTATAATGGTCCTACATTTAATCTTTGCTATTGTTATGACCATTGCCTATTCCCTTTTTCCCCTTCTTCACGCCTCCCCCGTATTTTCTTTCCTTTCCTGCACCTCATTCCTGTACCGCTTTTTCCATCTGCAGTCTCACTCATGTAAATTACAGAGCTTCAGAACTTTAATCTTTTTTTATATGATGGTTATGCAGATTTTGAAATCTTATTTTGACAACCATTACCAAATATATTCATAGAAATATAATTTCCGCAATATAAAACTCTTAGGCACTAGAGAAAACTGTCTTTAGGACGCGAGGCATGGGACAGAAATATGAATATTTTCAGATGCTTAATCCACTGAAAATCAGACATTTGAAAAGATGGCAAAATGTGCAGTCTTTTTACATGCCCAATTCTCAGAAATATGCAGCTCAATTTACTGACAAAGGTGCCCTGCATTTCTTGGGGTCCTAGCCAGTGGTCGAAGTGGGCGAGAGCGGTTCATGCTTCTCTACGTTCTTAAATTAAGTTTTACTGATTCTATACTTTAATTTGAATAAGAACCCATTATAGAATGGTTTTGTTTTAAAATAAAAGTGTAGGAAGAAGTTGAAACTTGCATTTCAGTGCACTGCCACGAATGTTCCCTCAAACATCAGGCGAATTTGTTTAGAGGTTTTTATGGAGTGTGGAAAGAGGTGTGGTGATGGGGTTTTTGGGAAGCAGGGCCAGGCCAGCAGGGAACATATTCCACTATTTCTTTTTCTACACTTGAACCACTGGTCCTAGCACCAAGGCAAATTATGGAGTGGCTGGCCTCTTTAATAAATGAGCGTTTGAGGCACACGCAACACCGATCTAAATGGTATCTGCCCAATGCGCCATACACCCAAAACCATTCTCGTATTTTCATTTTATGAATTGTTTTACATTTGTTTCATAGTTATTCTTCTAATACAATAATTCTCATTCAAACTTGCCATTAAAAATGATTCTTCATTAATTTCATGGTTGATCTTTTAATACAAAATTCTTGTTCAACCGTTGCCAACACGTGTTTCAACCTGTTACAAACACGTCGTTGACACTTCCATGCTATGCTGAACGCTGCTAGAGGACCACAGAGGAAAGGCAGATGCCCATTCTGTAACAAACAACTTCTGGGGCACCATTGGTCCGGGGGTGAATATCGGTTTCTAAACCATCATCAATCAGCCCCACACCTCTAATACACCAGAAGGGATCCGAACAGATTGGAATAACAAGCAAATTATAAACCTCCTTCTCCAATTTTGGTAATGTGGACAGAATGGCAGGCTAATCTCTGAAAGGTTGTGGATCGTTGGTTAGTTGCAACACAGCGAAAATACAATTATTACCCAATGATGAAAGTGGCTGTCCAATCAAGGCTGTATACAAATATCTACTTTATTATTATCACAAGAGGCAGTTCAAGCAACATTACGAAAAACAACCCACCCTGTAAAGGAATGTAGAGGGCAGACAATTTCAAAGAAGGAAAGGGGATGCACTCTGGATACTGACATGAGGGTGGTCGGTACAGTAAATAGTAGCAAAAGTACAAGGATACTTGGCTTTAGCACAAAGGGATCAATGGGTCTTAAGATGTCTCTTTGGGCCTTCAGAGAAGTACCAGGGGAACAGAACCACAATGTACCATGTGCATGTAGGTGTTCTTGGTGCTCAACAGGGTCGAGGCGGTTTTAGGGTGTTTTGCAGCTTCTGTGGCAGAGTTCAACACGGGAGACAACTGCTAGTGTCAGGCGGCAAACAGTTCGGCGAACAAAGCTGGATGGACGGCTGTAGACTGGCCTACACAGTAGCTCAGGGTCAGGAATCATTGGCTCAGTGCTGGTCGGCGGTTCTGGAGCACTGGTCAAGGCATCTCATATGGCTTTAAGTGACTGCGGCCTAACAGCAGTTAGCATTGCAGTTGATTGCAGCTCAAGGGAATCGACAGGCTCAAAAATGTCCTATAAAATGGACATCTGTAGATGCCCATCGATGCACTGCTCCTAGCTTCTTCACTAGGCTTGTGTCATTCTTTAAGGTGGATGGCCCAAAGCTGAGGACTGTGTTGCAGGCTTTGTCCTTGGTTTCGGGTTCATAGACTTTCTGGTACTACCCACACAGGAAGCTTGCTGCAGAGCCTATCAGTGCACACTATGAGCTGCCTGGGTACCAGTTCTGGAGCTGCTGGAGGGTCCTCTGGATTCTTTATCTCCCTCTGTTCCCTATGAGCTGTTTAGGGGATGGATCTTGCCTCCCTCTTGGAGGTCCTGACCATCTTCCACTCATTGAAGATGTAAAGCAGACTGTACCTTCAGTCAGGGTCCAATGATGAGTTCTTCTTTCTGCTTCTGGTGAAGCCTTCACATGATCTGCCAAAAGATGGGCTCAGCCTACCTTTAAAGCCAAATGGACCACAGGGATTGTTGGAGGCTAAGCCTACCTTAATTAACCAATCCAGGGTCCCCAACAACAATCTCCTGTATGCGTGAGGTCATAACCACAGTGCTTTGCAACAGAAAGGGTAAAGAGGTGAAAACAAGTAATACTAAGTCACACCCATATAC
The DNA here is from genome assembly GCF_040938575.1 of Ambystoma mexicanum. Lineage (NCBI taxonomy): Eukaryota > Metazoa > Chordata > Amphibia > Caudata > Ambystomatidae > Ambystoma > Ambystoma mexicanum. Next base: position 809,808,164 of record NC_090931.1, on the reverse strand, counting down.
CTGTCTGTTTTGGATGAAAGGGTCTCTCTGGTTAATTGAGCACTCTTTGGTTCCTGATGAAAGCAGCATGTCTCCCTTGAAGCTGTGGCGAGACCAGACTCTTTGACTCCTGCAAATCACATTCTTGTACCTTATGAATGGGTCCCCTGTGGGGAGGACTACAGTAAACACAGAGTCCCAGACGTGTCAGCTCACTGTCAATAGATACTGAGGATGGGAGTTGGCTTCAGGTTGACACAGTGCATATTAAAGGTTGTTGGAGTTTCCTGTCTCCTTTCTTATCCTCTGCAACCAGACCCTTTGTGGGCCTGTTTGAAGTACACCCTATCTCTATGTTAATTATGTTAATCATTGCCACCAGCTGCAAGGCCCAACAAAAGAGCAGGATGGATACATGGAACCTTTGTCAGTTAATCATGTTGGCCATGGCAGGGGGAAGGTTTTGTCTTCCCCCTTCTCGAGATGCTTTGTGTACTCCTCCTGTCATATCTCAACTAAATATGAGAGGGGGACTGCACATTTAGGCTGTGTCCACCCAGAAGTCACGGCTCTATGCGTATGTCATGCAGTGAGCATAGCGAAATGTGTGTGGGTTAGCCCCACACATTTTCTGGTGGTTGATCTACCATCATTCAATTTGATTTAAAATTTCAAAAAAGCCCAGGCAAGCACATACCCACCGTGCGGATGGTCAAATTCCTTATGCTCACTAACGTATGACTGGCTTCCTGCAACCATATGTTTGTGGGGAGTGCATTTCATGGAGGCAGGCCCGTAAAGATCATTGTGAAATGTGAGAAAAAGAAAATAAACATTTGTATCCCTATTTGAGGGCTAGGAATGCAAGCAGGACAGTAGATTCACACCCTGCTGTCACACCTAAAAATGTGTTGTAGGGTCAGGAATGAACCTGCTATGCAATGCACATCCCCCTGTGCCTGTTAAAAAAAGATGCAGGGCCATGTCTCTTGTTTTTACACATTTTAAACAGCATCCCATTTGTGAATTCAGGATGCACTTATAAATGCAGAGAAATGCACCCTGGTTTATTTGTTTATTTATTTATTTTGTGGGTATTGGTTATAGAAAACAAATCTTCAGCACAAATAATGCAAGGTTAAAACATCAATAAGTATCAATATATAAACAGTTTTCAACATTTCATAGAATTCAAATTCATAATATACACACAACAGTTTCTTTACCTGTTGTTCAGCGGAAAGGTACTTTCTTTGATTTATTACTGATAACACATTTGTTTTGGTTTTGGATGCATTAGTCATAAAATGACTTTTGCCCGCATATGAAAGCAGAGTGTCAAGGGAATGCTGTAGCCCAATCGGCATAAGATCAATCAAAATAGTATCAACAGCATATCCAAGCCAAGACATTACAGTGCTTCCAATGCGAGGAGGAATATTGTGGGCCAAATTAATGGCTTCACCCATATCTGATAGGTACAGACCAAAATTAGCCAGTTTAGGAGAAGTGGTCTTGCCTCCCTGATTAATTCACACTACTGCTCATCAATCCCCCAATTATGCAATTTGTGCCATAATAGAGGGTTGGACACAGTATCAATTGTCGCTTTGGAAAAGTCGACAAAGCAAAGGTAAAGTTCACAATGAGTAAGTAGTTCTGCGAACAGCAGTGATGATAAATTGTAGTGCAGAGATATTATTTAGAGTACTGTGGCCCATGGCTTGAACAGCGAAATAAGGTTTATTTCTGTGGCCCGCCATGCCTGTTTCTTCAACAAAATAGTTGAGAAGATGTTCTGACTAACGTCTAGCATGGCAAGCAGGCGATAGTTAGAAGCGTTAAATCGACAGCCTTTTTTGTGTACTGGAATCAATATCGATTTACACCAGCTTTCAGGTACATAGTCACTAGACAACACTCTAGAGAAAAGATTTTCAAGTAAAACAACCCAAAAATGTGGGTTTCTCTTGAGTGTAAAATTAGCCAATATATCAGGAGCAGGAGCAGGTGAATTCTTGAGGGAATTGATCACATCAAAAATGTTATTGCGATCAAAACCATCAAGTAAATCAACCGAAGGGTCATAATGGATCAACTCCACCAAAGCACACACAGGATCATAGAAGATGTTCAAAATAGCTTCAACCCAAGATAAAGCAGCAATATGATTAAGTTTGGCCATGGTCTGTCCGGTCATAAAATTCCTAATATTAGCCCAGAAGGTTCTGTTATCAGCAAGCCAAACACAAATTTCCTGTTGACATTGGTAATGGAATCTTTATGAGACCGAAGATAATTTTTATACAGTGTAGAGTGGTCTAAAGCACTTAATGTCCTTTTCTAAGTGGCTGTGAGTAGAACATTTCTTTTAAGAGAGGCTCTGCTACGGATTTCCTTCTTAGCCTGTTGGATGGCAATATCGAAGACTGTACAGTTCTTATTGGCTTGTGTCAGAGCATGGATTCCCAAACGCAGAGCCCCACTAATAAGCGTGATCAGACCAATGAGGTCCCATTCATGTGCTAAGAGCCAGTAATAGGAACAAGTAATGCCCACAAACAAATTCATTGATAATCTCGACATTGTTCGCACTCCAAACCTTCCAATTTCCTTGTAAATTAGTAGAGACAGATAGTTCCAAATGAATACCTCTACGATGAGACATTTTGTGTGAATATGTCAGTGTTGCATGATCACTCGCAGGTATAACTATTACAGACATGGCACTACATTGCTCCCAAAAATTACAATCTACGAAAACATAGTCAATACAAAAATGTTCTCCCTTTGGTCCAAGTAGGATAAGGTATCCCTTGATTGCAGCCCAAGTTGTCCAAGAATCCTAGGTCGTAAGTATTCATACCTCTAAGCCAATCCATGCTCTTACCATTCAGGGGCAAATAAGTCTCCCAACACAGGACAAAGGAATGTATATTAGTGGTCAAAGGTATACATGCCAGCAGTTGAGGGGCATTAAAGTCACCAGCAATAACAACCTTAACACCTGGACATGATTCCATATATCTAAAAATAATGTTATCCAGTATGGCATGTATATTGCTTGTAGAACAACCACCCAGATGGTTATAGATGTTGATAATTAATATAGCACAAGAAGGATGGGGTAGATCATTAAAAATAGCATAAGTACTTAGGACATAGAGGCCACAGTAGTTATAGAAGACTTCAAAGAATACTTGGATTTGGCACAAATAGCAAGTCCACCAACAAGGCAGCCTTTAGGACCTTGAGTAGCCTGGTGAAAAAGAATATTATAACCATCAATATGGCCATCCATGGTGGACCAAGTTTCTTGTAATAAGAAGACCCCCACTTGAATGTATATGTGTGATACCAACAGGATGTTCAAAAAAGGTGTGAAGGGCACAAGTGTTCCAGCAAAAGCAAACCCATGGTAGAGTATCAAAAAATTAGATTGTGATTGCTTATCCATGCTAGGGAGTTCTGGTACTCATTGTGTGGTCTCTCTTGCCATATGAGCTTTATCAGATACTCTGGCTAATGAGGTCAACAGACTAGATCTTTCAAACAAGTGGTCAATGGCAGTGTTCAGCACCAATGGAATATTTGCATGACCTGTGGAATGGACGTCGTCATAGATCTTAATTGTTTCCTTGTGACATACAGTAAGTTGAAAACTTAGATTTTGTAGCAAATTGGAACACACATATAATAAGGAAGTTGACACTGGTGTTACAAATTCAATTAATGCCCAGTTCAGATGACTGTACAAATCCGGTAGTTCTACACAAAGTATGTCATCAATAGTAATAGCTACACGGCCCAGAATCATCTTCCAAAGAGCTAAACAAAATGTTGTGTTTAGGAACAGGCTCTCAGCTTTGGGATTCATTGCACCAATTTATTTTTAACAACTTTATTTATATTTGCACACAGGTTATGCACATACATTAGCAACTTTTTGATTATACAGACATACTACATATACAGTTCAATAGCCTTCTGTATTCAGGTTCTCCGGTTCACTGAGATCAGCCAGATATTGCTTGTATCGCGACCATATGTTTCTGGGTCTACTTTGTAGCGTGACCGATTTTAACTGATTTCCCCAAAGGTGGCACATTACAAAATGTATAAAATGTATTATGAGGGTGGGGGGGGGAGGGTTCCTATATACAGTTGTTATGTTCGGGTTTGAGCAGGTCAAGAGAGGAAATGTATCCTTTAGTGGCATTGAACGGGCTACCATAGTAAGTGGTTGTGGGGAAGCACAAGAAGTGGGCTCCCGATTGGTTATCAATTTTCCATTATTTAAATCCGTTATGGATTACACAGTCACCACTGAGGCTGCAGTCGTAGAATCAGGGCGAAACCATTCATCTATGGGCCCATGCAGAACAACCTGCCTAGTAGTGCCATCACCTTGGTCTCTCGTAACCAGTGTATACTCAGATGTAGTATTGTGAGATTTAGAGATTTAGAAGGAGTCAGACCAGTGTGAGGCTGAGAGGCAATGATATTGGTTAGTTCAAGGCGACCAACTGAATTGTTATTTTTTTCTTTTGTGCACACAGGGGGGACTATCCATCATCAATAATTCATTATGTAACGCGTCAATGGCGTGCTCCTCAGATTCTGCAATTCCAGTTATGGGGTCCTGTAGGCAAACATTAGTTCTGACGATGGGTGATATCTTAGCTTGGGACAGCATAGATAAGGCAGGCTGGCATGCACTCATCGTTTCAACCTGATCCATCTGGGTGTCACCGGAAAGAGCTATAACCAGTGAAACTCAAGGCTGTAGCACTGGTGCACTCGGGCACTCTGAGTTCACTGATAAAGTTTGGATCAGATCTGTGTTACAGCCTTAAATCACTTCAACCACCCTAGCCAGTTTTTGTTTTTATTCACATTCTTCCTCCACCAGGTTGGTACATAATAATAAAAGCGCCTCCAATTTGGACATAACGACATTTGACATTGAACCACAGATTATATCCCCATAGTATGAAATTGTCACTTTGCTAGCATATGTACAATTCGCAATGTCACTGTCACTATCGACATCACTCTCCCTACATATATATCTTGAGAGGAGATCAGATTTTTAAGGTTGGGAGTCGCAGAAAGATTAGTAACAATAATACTATCTTAAGTGGCAGTGGTTGTCCACAATGAGTTTCTCTGCAGACTGAGACAAAGATTTAGAAGAGATGCAGGGAGGTGAAGAGAGTACTTTTTCCAGGATTTGAACACCCACAGGAGATCATGTTTCAACATTAGACCCCACTTCAGCCGATGAAGTTGCTGTCTAAAAGAAACCAGTCATTTTGGGTTGCCCATAAGCTTGAGTTAATTTTGCTTTTTTTGTACACATGGGGCCTCATCACGAGTTGGCCGGTAACGCCGGCGCTATTAGCACCGGCGCTATTAGCCCTACCACCAAACCCCCGGCACTATTAGCGCTGCATCAACGGTTTGGCAGAACGGTTAGCGCCCATTCCCCATTGGGCCTATTCGGGAATTCCTCATTCCCCATTGGGCTCAATGGGGAAAATGTGCGCTATTAGCGCCGGTGAACTTCCCACCGGCGGTAATGTGGCCGAAAAAAGGCAAATTTGCTGTGGATTGCCCCCCAGCTCTGAGCTGGGGGGGACATCTGCCAAGGCCATGATCTGGCGGACCCTTAAATCCGGCGGTGATAACGCTACCACTGCATTTAAGGGTTACCACCAGAATAGTGATGAGGCCCATGGTCTTTTTAGTGTTAGCATTCAAAACAGGGGGGCTACGAGGTTGTTTGCCATTGTGAGACATCCCACTACGTAAACCATAACGATGGTGATTAGAGGTCTTCATAACAAAAGTATGTGTACCAGCAAATGCTTACAGAGACAGGAGGTATTATGCAGCGGTGACACAGAAAACCACAGCCACCGCACCGGCATGTCCTAGATAGCAAACTCTGCCGGAAGAGGAGCCACACACAACTCTCACACCCAAAGACCAGAACACTGCCTGCACTGCGCGCCCTTTGTGACAAATGCGGTATATGAGCATGGTATCCCGCCTCTTCCATCAACAGGCAGCAATAGATATAGTAGAAAGACCTCTTGTCCGTAAAATGTAAAAAGCACCAATCAAAATGAGATAGGCCATAGTATTTAGGGTGCCAAAAGTCAAGATCAGCTTTCAAAGCTGCAGTTTTTCCTCCGAACACCGGGACACTACCCGCACCCTGACTTAGGAACCGGGGTGAACAAAAGGCCATTTGAATGTGTACATTTCACGGTGCACACATTCAAATAGCCTTTCTCAATGGGGTACATCTTTTTTTGGCATTAATGAAGAGATGCGCTAGAGCATCCCATCATTTGTGCCAAAATGAGTTTAAGAATCTGGCCCAATTTCTCCTAAACATTCAGCAAATCTGGTAATTACTTTGGGTGCCATATTGTCTCCTAAGCACTTTGCAAATATGGCCATTCTGCAAAATTAGCCATTCCTTTGAGTGCTGAATTATCGCCTAAGCATTGTGCAAATATGGCCAATCCTTTTGGATGACATGTCACAAACTTACTGACTGAGGAAGGGGTTGTTATGATGGGATAATGAGTCGCCACCAAGTTATGGTCCAAGGCAAAGTCGAGGGCCATATGTTGGGGAGGGGTCATTATCTCAAGCGATAATGACCCCTCCCGAACTCTCGGGGGGCTAGCTCAGGGGCAACGTGCTCACCTTGGAAGCAAAACGTCACGAAGCAACTCAGATTCGATCCCCGGGTCTACGCTTAGAAACCTCTGGGTATTCAGCACGTTATAAATAACCAATCATATCATATAAGGCCATAAGCACATGATGGTAGTAGCAATACATGTTTTGGAGTTTTCATAGTGAAGTTCAAAATGATGATCTAAGAGTGAGTAAATAGAGAAACTGAGTTGTCAAATTGAATGTGTGCCTTTATTTTTCAGTATTTAAATAACATTGTTATCGTTTTAAGTTAAGCATTTGTATTGAAATGTGGTTGAACTGGAACAGGTTTAACATGAGTATGCAGGTTTCATGTGAAGGGGACAATTTCTCGTTAAGAAGGTAAAAGCATTTTCCAATGTTGTATCTTTCGTATGTTAAATAGCATGCTGCAGCAAAAAAAGCTCCTCCCAGACAGGAATTGTCTTGTTGAAACAAAATCTTGCCTGGAAATTGCATTGATGTATACCTGCCTACTTCTGAAGACAGATTGCAGTCAACACCAGTAGTTATTGACCGCACTGTAAACATTCTAATTGGCCGAGGGCATGTCAATAACGATTTTTATGTACTAATATCTCCTAAGCTGTCTGCCAATTTGACCATTCCTTTGAAACACATATTTTATGTCCTAGTCATTCTGTAAATCTTACTATTCCTTTGGGTGACACATCAGGACAGATTCTCAAAACATTTTTGGGCTCAAAGCCTTTCCTAACTTGCATCAAAGTGGGTGCCCAATTCACAAAGGGCATCTGAATGAGCGCATTTAAATTGAGCTCATTCCGATGCACTTTTACCACCTTTAGGCATTTGCGGTGTTTCTGTGCATTTTCAAGTGCATCCCAAATTCTCAGACGAGAATGTGCAGAAATGATGGTCATCCAACTGTGCCTTTTCAAACAGGTGCAGGTGAGGTGCAAATCAAGGCAGGGTCATTTCCGACCCTACCATGATTTGTTTTTGAAGCATGACAGCCACGGGTTCAACCACAGATGTCACAGTAGCATTTCTATCCACCAGACAGCGATGGAATCTTGTGTGGGTCATTTCACTGAGACAGACCCCTTAATGGTCGTCTTGGTGAAATTCACTCCTAGCAACCACGTGGTTGCTGGGAGCCTATTATACATTAGTGTTTGGAGCGCGCTCCTGACACTAATGTACACAAAGGGGCTGGACAGCGCATCTTTGCACCACTGTCCAGTCACTCCTGAAATGTGCATGCTACCTTTGAGAATAAGGTGAACTGCGCATTTCTCAAAATAGTGCTAATGGAATGAGCCCATTCTCTGTGCCCCTTTCATTTGTGCTGTTTTCTGAGAATCTGACCGATTACTTCTTAGCCATTCTACAAAAATAGCCATCTCTTTGTGTGATGTATTATTTGCTAAACATTCTGCAAATCTGGTCAGTTCTATTGTGTGATATGTATTATCTTCTGGTCGTTCCTTTTCGTGACATGTTATCTCCTGGGCATTCTGCAGATCTGGCCATTCCTTATGGGTGCTGTGTTATCTTGTGGGCATTCCTTTGTGCGATATGCTATCTCAAAGTGATATACGCCGGTTTTTATTCATCGTACTTTGCGTTCTTGACTACAGCATCCAAGAACACATACAGAGGTAAGATCTCTGTACAATGAGGCTATTTGACTCGATTTGACTTTTGGAAATTAAACCAGACAAATCTACTATGTAATTTCACTTGATTTCTAGATTTTAATGGCATTAACAGAGTTAGTGACCTATACTTCTGGAGAAAAAAAAAACTCTCTACCATCAAAATGAGGACACTGTACCTGAGGGGACCTGCACTACCGAAATGATCTGTGTTATTGAGGCACGCATAGTCCCTTTTCTCTCTTTAGCTTTTGACGTTTCACAGTGCAATCCCTTCTTTCATATTACAGGCACACCAATTCTGAATTTATTTTTGGACCGACAGTAGTGAAGGAAAAGTGTCTGTTTCTGTAACTCAGCAAACCTATGCTAAGCTTTCTTTTTCCCATCAATGCATGGCAAGCAGCTAAACATTTTTGAATTTTAACATCAACTAATATACCCAAATTCTGAATTTAATAATGCACAGAGCTCAACTACATCGCTTTTGGGTCCTGAGGAAGGCACTTTTACTGGTAAGCACTGAAACGTTTTACACGTCGACCCTGACTCTTAACTTTTTAGCTGCCCTGTACAGAGTTTAAACGATCCTGCCTCCATGCACCAATGGCTGGCTACATCACAGAGACAATTAAATGTGGTTTCAAATGTGGATGTTGCCGATAAATAACTTGGGCAAAAACAGACCGTGGGTTAAGAATGTAAGAACGTTCTTGCAAGCCGAAGAAACATAGGATTTTTTATATATGTTGTTCTGTTGTTAAGGCTCTCTATCTCTATGTGTTATGTTAAACAGCCTTCCATTGTATTAAGTTTGTTTTTGTAATATTGTCTGCAGTTTGAAGCATTCATTTGTGTTCTATATTTATTTGTGAAACACCCTGTAGGGCTTGGAGCTGTTGTGGCTCATTCTTATATTCAATTGTGTTTTCTCTTTAATGTTCAACTGATTGTTCTTGATGAAATGACACTTTGAAAATATGGAATAGAATTCATAGCATAATACATGTATTCAAAACTGAAACTGTTTGAGGTTATACACACTGAACGTGCTTTGGAAAACCCCCAGAAAGTTACTAAATTAAGATCCACTGGAACAATGTCTTTTGTTGGTTTGGGTATTCCCCAGTCCCGGCTGTGTAGGGGATCTGTGTCTCCCTGGAAACAAGATTGAACCTTTTATTCGGGACCATGCTTTATTGGTATGCAGCGGGTGTGTCTCCTGTAGAAACACTACTGAAGCCCCCAAATCCCTTAACAGTTTCAAGACCAATTTTCCCTTGAGCAGGGTGTTCAACCCCTTCATACGAATAAATGAAGCTGATCCCTTTAGCCATAAGGTATAGAAGCAAGGGCAGGTGTTACAACACAACAGGCACAACAAGCTCAAAACCTCCACCTCCACGGGCCATTTGCAGGGTAAGGTCTCGCTCCTAAAGAGTAAGCAAGAATGTTGATAGAGTGCCTCTTGGTATAAGCCCAAATAAGGTGACCAACGAGCCATGGCAAGGATCTCAACAATGGTAGTAGCACAGGGGCTGAATGTCAGCACATGGAATCTCTAACCAGTACGAGGTCATGGAGGCAGAAAAGTAAGGGATGAACGGGTAGCCATAAAATATTGCAGGTAGCAGGACTTGAATTGGGTTCCTCTCCTCAATGCCCTCAGTAAAGCCAGTAATGTGAAGGTTGCTGCCCTGAAGAAACTCTCTGGTTCTACTCACTTTTTATTTGCAGCATCAAGCTGAAGAGACAGCAAAGCAACTCTTTTCTCTAGAGAAACCACCCTGTTTTCTGCTAAGGATGACCTGGTCTTTAAAGCAAGGGTATTTTTGGACATTTAAATGTTCATCTCCCTAATAGTTTCTCTAAACTCATTGATGGAAACCTTAACACTGTCCATTATCCTTGTTAGCCTGTCTTCAGGGGCTAAGAGGGCAGGGTCTCTACCCTGTCCCCCTAGTCCTTAGATCTTTTAGCTGGGGGACCCTTCAGTGCTCCTTCAGGATCTAGCATGTCTGACATTACATGAAACATCTTCAAGGTTACAGGGTATTCTCGGGGTGAGGGAGGCAGCAGTTAGGCAGTTAAGCTGCTGCCTGCTCAGCTATCAGACCTGATCTAGAATTACAAACATACATGAAACAAGTGAAGACATGGCCGTAATGAATAAGGTGCATCAGCTTCCAAGTATTGATCTGTTCGCTGCTTGCTGTGCCTCCTTTTCCCTTTCATCAGATTCACGGTGATTCATTCTGCTCAATCCAAACACAGTATAGTTTGGCCTCTTGTTTGACCCCAACTGATCGTGGCAACTGCAGGCCTATAGTAGGAATATATAATGGGCCTCATTACGACCCAGGCGGTAAGGGGTTAACGGCGCCGTAAAAGGTGTCGGCTCTGTTAAACCCTTACCGCCTTATTACGAGGTCCCTTTGCGGGTCCAGACCTTAACGGCTGGTTTTACCAGCCGTTAAGGAAGGAACCCGCAAAGGGACTTTCGAGGTAATTACGGTACCGAAATTTGCGGTACCGTAATTACTGCCTTCCCCATTCCCATTGAGCCCTATGGGGGCAAAAATGGGAATGGGGAAGGGCCAATGGGGAATTACCGCCCCACCAACCTTGGAATGGGGCGGTAATTCCGCCATTCACCATGGCTGAGTTGGTAAAATACCGGCGGCAACCATGGCGCTACTAGCGCCATGGTTACCGCCTGGGTCGTAATGAAGCCCAATGTGTCTACAAAGGTTGGTGCAAACATGTGTCCCCACCATATGTCAAACGTTCTGGCCTGGTGATGTGACCATACCTTTTACACAGATGTACCCTTGGAATAATTAAAGTTGTGGCTGCTTCAAATATATTATTTCTAAATTTGCAATTATTTCATTCTCTCTGTGTTTTCTCTGATTCAAATACAGTTTTCATTCAATTACTTTTTCTCAATCTTTCATATCAATCTTATAATTGTTTTATAATTGCCTGCTTTGTTGTTACAATTTGCTTATCGCATATAGCGTAAAACAAATACCCGCACCAGAGAGTGTATCCAATAGTGCTGTTTGTGCTGGTCATTGTGCTCTTCTGTGGCAGTGAAGACTCCTTTTATAGCCCACTTCTGATGGTTTACTGGACGCATCTAGTTGTCTTGGACTAATTGACTTATACTTGCGTTTTTATTTTTTATAGATTTGAACACAAAAAACAACTTGGACATATATAAACTGCTTTTTAAAGCTTCGAGCCCCCAAACCCTGTCTACAGCCGTAAGAATGTACAAATACTGCCTCTCGCATGCACCAGCACTCACGCTCCAGGAGTGCATCCTAGAGTGCTGTTTGGCTGTTTGGCTGTTTGCTGGCTAGCTTAGGGCTCGGAGATCTGCTGCCTTTTTTCTTTTGTTTATTTCACTTTTGTTTTGGGAATCTTTTTAGTTCTGAAATATTATGTTTTTATAGTTATAGTCTCATTGCAATAGTTCTATTTATTTCTTTGGTTTCGTTGTTGGTAAATATTTCTAATGTATTTATTCTCCTAAAATTGAAGATTGTTCGTCATTGGCTCTGTGTGGATTGAAGAAACGTGGGGAAGACTATACTTTTTTCTTCATCAACGCACCCTCGTTCGTTTCGTTTGAAAAGCTCTGTCGTATGTGTACACTTTTAAGTCTACAATGCCACGAGGTGGGGCCCTTCTCCGATGGAGGGGGGTTTCAAACAATGATCCCATGGTAAATAAGCTGCTCCAGAAACAATCAATACCACAGCCGAAAGTAAATAACACACCTGCGAGATTGAAGTCATTAACCTCAGATATAAGAGGCTTTTGGGGGGGAAACTAAAGAGCCCACGCTGATGGGTAATAACAAACTGGATGAGGGGATCCAATGGTAACTGACACAACTCAAGGCAGCCCAGCTTCAGGAAGTGCAAACAGAGTTGCTAATTCAGTTTGATGATATACATGATACTGCTTTGGTTACTGAGGTATTAATCCTGGAGCAACAAGGATTATTGGGAACAACGAAGGAAATACTATGAACAGAATTAAGTAACAGAGAGTAACATATAAACAAACCTATAGTCCTTTCAGAGGATGGGGATGAAGTGAATGAAATACTGAATTTGGGGGGAGTGGTAGAAGCCCAGATTCACGCCCGCGAAAATATATCCCTGGCTTTGGTGCACTATATCCCTGACTTTGGTGCACTGTATCCCTGACTTTGGTGCACTTGGGAAAGCAAAGTGTGGTCTTTAAGATAAGGGATAATGATTCTGTGATGGGGGATTGGAAGCAAGAGTACATTTGGAAGCAATAGGGAATCAAAGCAAATTGTTTAATAAATTAAAAAGTGGATCCCCAACCCCTTCCCCAACCCAAATGTTGGACTTGGGAGTGGTGCCGGAGACTCCATTTCCTAACCCTATACATACAACCCCCTCTCATTCTTTGAATATATCAGCCTCTCCAATATCCTACCCGAATCGTTAGATACATCGTCCAGCTCCTCAGTCTAATTTTTCATCCAACACAGCTGCAATCTTTTGGGCTGAACCCTGGGCCGACCTCTATGGTAGAAGTAACTCTAACAGCAATGAATACAGGATTGCTGAGTCTAAATTGTTTGATTCTCTATATGGTAGAGTAAAGGAGCAAACCTCACTAATGGCCACGATAATGGGGAAAGTGGTCCAGATTGAGGAGCATGGTAGAATAAGAGATTCAACTCAGAGGGGATCAGGGAGTTTATGCCCTGAGGGAAGTTTAAATGGGAGAACTGCAGAATTGACTAGGGCTAAATCTAAACAGGGGGGAAGAAGTAAAAAAATCAAAAATCATTAATGAAGTCGAGTATGTTCGGCTCGAAAAAAATGTCTGCATACATTATCTAGGCCACCAAAGGAGCGTGAATCCACTAAATTTATTGAGAATAATCGTCAACTAAGGAGAGGTAAAAATGTTAAGAATTACAGAAGATGCACCGATTACTGAGGTGATGACCCCCAGAATGTAGACGCTAGTTTAATGGAAATATCGGAACAGGAGGTTGACATCTTGAAGTTTACCACACACTCGTCCATAGAGGAATCCTTTATGGAAGATCAATCTATGGAAATTGAGCCGACAGTTATGACGAAGCCTTGCTGGAGGGAGGTTAAGATGAGTAGCAAAACTCTAACCCATCAAAACTCTCTCTCTCCTGCACCTCAGTTATTCAGTTCTTTATAACAAAGAAGGCTGAACATTGTAAAAGACCAGAATCAGTTGAAGAAGCTGATATTACATTTTTCACGGATGCAGGAAAGAGAGACTAGAAACTTGAGAATGGAGAAGGCTGGAAGGCTAGTGACAGTTTTGAACCTGAGGAGGTCCTAACACCCAAGGAATATGATAGAGGGGGTGGGGAGCAAAGAGCCTGGGGAACGGTGTTAAGAAAAGCTAAAGTCACCCCCGTAAAAAAGAACGATAGGATGCATAACCTTTATTTGGAACTAGAGGGAGAGCAGATGAAGGACTGATCATGAATAGGGGCAATATTCTGATATTAATAACCAGCATACCGGGTTTGGAGGCTATTCAATCATCAGACATTGCCGAGGTGGAATTTTTTTATGATTCAGACTTGGATAAGATCAAGATGATTATTCCCTCTCAGCTGGTGAGAGAAGTTTTGCTGGGAGCCAAAAAACATTTTTCCTACCAGGGCTTTAGATTGAGTGAAGATGTAGACAGGACTAAAATGAGGGAGAGCGCTCACCTCTGCAACAGAGGAAGAGCTTATCTTTCGCACAATTAAGGATTTCTTGTACACATGGCCATCGAAAGGAGGCTCGCGAAGTAGAACTTTTGGAGGGGTCATTAGATGACAAAGAAATGGACTGGTCATGGTTACAGGTTGTCCTGGCTGGGAAAAGTCATCGTCAGAAAAGGTAACTCACGGACGTAAAGGAGGAAATGTACATGAAAATATCCCCATGGAAACCCAGGGTTTAAACATCTGCTGTATGCTAAAAAATATGCCTTGTTAGCACGAGAGGTGGTGATGCTCCAAGAAACGTGGCTTCTGCATACTGCAGTAGTGGAGGGGTATGCAGTATATTGAGTGAAAGTGATTAAGGGAAGGAGAGTGAGACCAATGGAAGGTCTGTTGACAGCCTGTAGAAAGGATCTAGGCATGATCCTAGAACCTTGGGCCTCTCCAAATCTGTTCACCCGATTAACAAAATGAGTCTGCTCGCCATTAGGGAAACAATCAAGAGGGATTAATGTATTCCTACATTTATATTGAAAAATCATGCAATTTCAGATGATCTGTTTCTGGAGGGGGTAGAGGTCATGTTGGACTGAGGCATGGGAGGTAGTAAAACCATGGCGGTCATAATCGCAGCGGATTTGAATATCCAATGTGTGATGCAAGGGAGGTTGCCATTGACGTTGCAAACAAGAAAATGGTTAAATATAAAGGAAAATCGTGGCTTTGTAATGCTCAATGGAACCTTAAAGGGTGATATTCACCCTCATCCAACAGGGAGATGGGGCACACAGGAAACTTTTATTGATTTTTTTTGCGGAAAGAAGAGCGCTCACATCTGTGAAAGCCTACAGGTGATACAACAAGGTATTGATATTGATATTGATATTTTATTTTATTTCTATTGCACTCGTACACAAGTGTTTGAGAGCGACAAGGCAAGGGAGGGGAACAGGAGAGACCAAAATAGCATTCTTACTAGGCCCAGTGACATTGAGAACACGCAAGTGCATGAGAGAGGGGGAGGGGAAAAGTGCATGGAAGGGGGGAGAAGTGGAAAGTGCGAAGCAGGGGAGAAACAGATAAATAATGAATAATTAATAAAGGCAAAAAACAGTGGTAGTGCAGCCAGCAATGTGCAAGTGCTAGGTTTAAGGCAGCAGACAGGGTAGGTCTGATAAGGGCAGGAAGAAAAAGGGGGGGCTGTATGGGTACAGATACAGACCCCATTGCAAGGGGTGGCCCGGAGGCAGTGCGGGAGGGTGGCAGGGTGAGGAGGTACCTGGGCCCGGAGAACAGAGGGTGGCCAGGTGCACGGTGCCAAGAGAGAACAGATCAGCAGGGGAGTGGGGGAGCGAAGGCAGAAGAAAAGAGGACGGTCTTGAGGTGCTTCTGGAACGGGAGATGGTTCTCCTCAAGTTTTAGAATGGCAGGGAGGCTGTTCCAGAGGGAGGCCCCAGCCGAAGACAGAGATCTACCCCCAGCTCGTTTCTTTGCAAAATGACTGACCCTGAGGGAGTTGGAGGTAGAGGAGCAAAGAGCTTGAGAGGGGAGGTATTTTTGCGGAGGGATAGCTGAAGGTATTTTGAACCCAGGCCCCAGAAAGCCTTGTGGACAATGCAGAGGGTTTTGAATGTAATCATTGCATCCACTGGGAGCCAATGGAGAGATTTCAGAGCTGGAGAGATACGATCCCAGGGCTTAAGGCCAAGGACAAGTCTTGCAGTCCTGTTCTGGATTAGTTGCAGAGGGCGGAGAGTAGAGGCTGGTAGATTTAGAAAGAGGCTGTTACAATAGTCCAAGCTAGAGAGAACCAGAGCTTGGGATACCATGAGCTTCTGGGGGAGGAGAGGAAAGGCAGAGTACCTCTGTGGAGGTGCAGTAGGAAATTTGACTTTTTAGAGACCTCAGAGATGTGGGCAGAGAAGGAAAGGGTGGAGTCAAAGATGACCCTGAGGTTCTTAGCCTCGCAGGTGGGGGTATAAGAAGGGCCAAAGGAGGCCAGCCAGAGAGTGAGGGGAAAGGATGGTGAAGGTGTACCGATGAGGAGGATCTCCGTCTTGCTGGCATTCAGACAAAGATCATTGGCGGCACACCAATCTTGAATGGCAGTTAGGCAATCAGAGATGAGAGAGGGAGAGGAGGTGGCAGAGGGCAGTCTGAAAATGAGTTGAGTGTTGTCAGCGTAGCACTGGAAATTTGAGCAGAAAATGGCAATGCAGTGGCCGAGAGTTGCCAGGTATTGGTTGAAAAGCCAGGGCGAGAGGTTAGACCCCTGTGGAATACCACAGGTAGAGAGGAAGATAGATGAAAGGAAGGACCCAAGTTGGACCTGGGAGGGTCGATCTGAGAGGAAAGAGGTCAGCCAGGTCAGAGCCTGATCAGCGATACCCAGGTTTTCACAGAGACGGTTGAGCAGAATGGTATGGTTGACCTTGCCGAAGGCAGAAGAGAGATCGAGGAGGATGAGGACAGAGGGAATGTTAGAGTCAAGCTTGGAGAGCAGATCTTCACAGATGTTCAGGAGAGCGGTTTCCGTGCTTCTGGCAGCTCTGAAGCCAGACTGGTGGTCATGGAGACAGCCAACTGAATTGGAATGAGATTAAGCTGAGAGATGGTAAAAGTGACCATGATCTACTAATAGCCTCCTGGGAAACTCCACACTGAAAAACTGGTGGAGAATATTACCACTTTAACCATGAGGTTACGGGGGAGAAATAGGTTCAGATGGACTGAAGCATCTCTGGAAAAATTAAACATGTGTATAGGGAATGAGGAACCAAAGTCAAAAGGTCACATAGTAAAGAATAATTATGATTATGCGGCCATCCTATCCTTGTTTGCAGAATTGGTCATCAAGGAATCTCAGCGCAGGTTTAAGCATAAGCATGTTTTTGACATGGAGGTCCAAAATAGGAAAAGTCTTTTAAGGAAGAATCTCAGAGCTCTGTCTTATCTAGATCAGGCATCTAGACTTTCAAGAGCAAAACAAATTTCATTGACCTATACAAACTGGTTGAGAAGACATAGGGCAGTATTATTCCAACAGGATGGGAAAGCGTGTTGAGATCCTTGGCTGCAAAAAATAGTGCCCAAATCTGGTCTCTCCTGAAAATGGGGAATAGTGAGATCCAGATGCCCCCTAATCCCATACAGGAGCAAACTTGGGCAAACTATTTTGTAAAATTGTATGCTTCCCTTGCCCCAACCAAAAATCGAGGACTACAAGATTGGGAGGCAGATCATTCATTGGAATTTTACTGTCATGATATTTTAATGCAAACTAAAAAACGAAGGACTTCAGATGGTCTTACAAATGTTATGCGGAAAGTTCATCAGGAAGCATGGTCGAAGATGTTGTTTTAAAATTTTCAATAAGGTTTTACTGCATAAAAGCATTCGCGAGTCTTGGAAGAAATCTGTCATTACACCTATTTTCAGGAAAAGGGGTTAGGGAACTTCCCCACAATTACAGGCCGATAGCTCTTCTGGACAATCCAGGAAAGATGACCAAGCGGGCAGAATGACTGGATACATATCAATCAGGATTTGTGTCAGGGATAGGCGCATCAGTGAATCTTATGACACTTTTACTTATTGAGAAGAGAGTACTTTAAACAAGGCAGCCAGTACATATGGCATCCATTGATTTCAAGCTCGCTTTTGATTCAGTCCTGTGTGATAGGTTATTCCAAAAAATGAGAACGGCAGTTTGTCCAGGATATATTTTGCCATTAATTACTCAGCTCTAGTCTGGGATTTCGATACAGGTCAAATTAAACAAAGAAGGTCTCTTGTCTAAACCAATTTATATGCAGAGGGATTGAAGCAGGGATGTGTCCTAGCCCCAGCCCTTTTTAATTTCTTCGTAAGCGACATTTGGGACTAATTGGGGAAAGTCAATTTCTTCCCCCTGCAAGTAGGGCAAGCTTTTATATCTTAGCTTCTCTGCACAGATGATCTTGTCCTTATGGACAAGAAGCCTGTAGGTCTCCAAAGACTGCTCACGGCCTTAGAGTCCTATAATAACAACAATCAATAGGTGATCAATGTAGAGAAATCCAATATTCTCGATTTAACCCCCAAGTAATCGCTAAAGCAAAAAAGAATACATTGTTTGTTTAATGCAAATACTTGGGGATGAATGCCTACAACAATATTCAAGAGGTACCTTATAGAACTGGTATACGTTATAAAGTGATGACAGCAGCAGCACACGCTTGGTTTATACATACAAAATATGGGAAATTCTCACATCTACCAATGATAATTTTCTACAAGCAATATAGGGGGCAGAAGCAAAAATCGCAGATGCTAAGTTAAATTGGAATTTAATAGAGGAGTTAAACTGGAAGAAAGTTCTGTCCCTTACAGCAAGCCTACCGATCCAAGTAATACGGTTTGAGTTAGGTTTATTATCCCTAGAGATCATGGTGACATGGAGATCTCTGCATCTATTCAGAAAGTGTATCCTAGAACAGTACAAAATGGATACTGTAATTCCAATCATAGCACAATTGATGGAAAATAATGTTGATACCTCACTACAGGCCTGGAAAAAAGATTGCTTCGCTATAATGTCATTAGCAGGCATCACACTAGATATATGATTCAATAACCCACAACGAGCAATAACTAAACTTTGGTCCTATGATTGGAGATCAACATGGGAGGCATGCAATGGTTACAGAATTGTTAAGAATGGTCATTTTAATATTAAACCACTTTCCCAGTTACCCTTGTACTTATTCAAATTCCTGTGTCCAACATTTAGAGCATGGTTCTTGCAATTTCGTCTAGACCTATGGCCAACCAGGGAGGTCTTGGGATCTAGATTAAATTGTCCGAGAAATCAGAGAGCATGTCGATTTTGCAAGAATAAAGAAGTAATTGAGACACTGAGTCACACCGTGCTAACTTGCCCTAACTTGTTGGCCCAAACAGGCAGTTTCTGCATCATTGCTTTAAAGAGTACAGAGACTTCATGGAAGCTAACCAATGTCGAATGATTTTTAAGGGACACCGAGTTTCTGTGATATTAGTCGTAAAATGTGTGTTATCGTTAAATATTGTATCAACTGCTTAGGTATGAGGGAAAGGTTTACTGAAAAAAATGGTTGGATTTTATCTCCGACATTTTTAAGATTGTATGTAATATGTGATGATGAATTGAATTGTTAATGGACATTTTAATTTATACTGAATAGCAATTAAATGTATATATTTGTTTTACTTAGCAACTGTTCATTTTAACGGTGTTATATGTTGTATTTATTAATGGTGTTTATTGTATTAGATATTGAAATGTTGAACTGACATTTTTTCAGCCATAACAATAAATAACAAATGTGTTTATAAAATACCTGCCAAAACATGTTCCAAGCCACCGGCTGTTCACCTAGGGCGTTCATTTTCAATGAGTTTTGTATTACTGATTGCAAAACGGAATCAGATTTTTTTTTTTTTACAATTCTAGTATGAGTTTGGTATCAATTGTAAATCAAGGAGTTCACAAACACATCTGCAGTGTTAGGTTTTCAGAAACAAAAACAAAAGAAAGTTACTTTGAAAACCAGAAATGTCATTAGGAAACCGAAATAAACACAACAAACTGTAAACACCATAATCATTCCAAGCGTACATCTGTATAATATGTAATCTAAATTATTATAAAACAGTGCAGTTAAGGCTAATTTAGCTCTCGAAAGAATGTCTGCGAACACACCTGAAGACATGAAATGGTTCAAGCCTTTCTCAGCCAATCACTCTCAGAGGATCAATTGCCCACCCCCAGAACTTGCCTGGGGGCCCACAGAGCTCCTGTGATTTCCTTTACTGTTTAGTTTGTAAGACCTCTGCTGCAACACATACATGGCTCAGGGTTGGGATGCTGCTTGGCTATGGCAAACAGGCACATTTATCTGTGAGTCCATGGCAATCAAGATCAATTTAGGGAGCTCTATATGTTTTAGGCTATGTTATCTAAATTGGTGTTTGTATAGCACCCACCTAAAATGTGCATGGCTGTGAAGCGCTGTACACTTGCTCGGGGGTGCATTTTACAACAGAGCTGGGTTCCAGAAGACCCTAGTTAAGCGCGTGGGTGGAAGAGTTGTTAGAGAATGTCCTGTATGGGTAGAACATGTAAGTGAGTGTCACAGGTGTGCTCTGTTTGTAGCGCTGGGCTTTGTCATCATAGCATCTTATGTGTCGGGCACCAATACAGTACAAGTGTCCCTCCAGCCCAGGCAAGACAGTTCCACCGAGAAGGCGCATGGGCTCAGGGGATGTGCAGATAGGGTATAGGTGGGTGGAAGTGTAAAATGGTGTCCAGCCGTGGCGAGGTGTTAACGTCTCTTTGCATTATGCAGGCATGAAAACCGCAAGAGGATGTCGAGCAGCAATGCTATGCACGGAAGCTTCAAGCCGTGCGAGCGATAGATAGTTCATGTGCACAGGTTCTCTTGCTTGTTCGTCTGCTTGCAGTTAGAGCTAGTGCCTGGTCTGCGTCACTCGCTAGGGCTGTGCAGTCAGTGTGCATTAAGGCCAGGGAGGAGTACCAGGGACTTACCAGCTGTTGGAGGTAGCGTCCAGTAGCTTAGCTGTGGTTGTTTCTCCATTGCTTTAGGCTCAGGTCCCATTAACAAGTGGATGTCTACTATTTTACCCGGCGCTAAATGCTCCAAAAACAAAAGCCTGTGTATTTCAGTAGCACAAACGCAGGTACTTATTTCAAATGTGGAATAATTTGCCCAATTGTTTGATGGCAATATATGGAGATATTGAGCAAGAAAGGCTTGACCTGCACTCACCTCGCATGGAAATGCTGCGGTTTAAAATGTTTTCTTTTAGCACTCTAAATTAAGAACAGTGTTGCCACACATGCACACGTCGTTTGGAGGTGATGGGATAATTTGCAATGGCAATTCTCAGTATTATTACGCAAACTCAATGGTCTTAGGCATGCGTAAGTGGAAGAGAGACAACCAATAGATAGCAGGGGCCAGATGAGTCAATTCGATATTGAAACCAAAAGCAATCACGCAATGGGCCTGGGTTACAAAGCGTTTTCAATGGCAATGCGCCATTGTACAACGCTTTTGCAGCTGGGACCCGCTGTGTCTTAGTGTGAGCCACTACTGCTGACATGTCTTCATTTATGCGTAGATGAACACTCCACACTGACCTCTATTATCTTTGTTCTGTATTAGCAGCCGGTGAGGGGTTTTGACAGCCTCCCAGCCAATGGGCAGTCTCAGAACGCAAGCATTACCAGAAGGAAATCCCGCCACCCCGAGCCTCGTCAGGGCTGGCAGCCGCCATCAACCCTCCCTGGGGAATGAGGTAGTGGCTACCTCTCACCCTCCCCACCTCCCTTTACCTAATATTTCCCTCCCTCCCCCGCCCCACTTACCTTAATCCATGCCTGATCGGGAGCGGACATGCTGGTCCACGTCTGTTCCTGGCGTGCCTGCTCCCGATCTGCAACACACCACCATCAAAAGGGACAAGGGACTATGTGTTGTTCTTCTCTCGTTTCATGGCGGACATTTTTTAATTTACTTTTTTTTTTACTAATTCCAATGGCCGCCATGGAAAGGGAGAAAGGACTACATTCTCCCTTCCTTGGCAGGTATTTTTTTTACTTTTTCTTTTCTCCATTGCCGTGTTTGGCAATAGAGAAAATAAATGCTTTCAGTACACCGGTTTTATGGGCCGAGGTACTAATAGCAGTAAGCCCCTTGCAGGGCGGACATTAACACTTCAGGTAATGCCCTGGGGCCTTTGTTAAGGCCCTCGCTTCTCTCAGGCCTGTAACTATGGGCCCGGGCATTACATGAAGAGGTAATGGCCCCACTGCTTGGGGCTTATTGCTTAATTAAAACCTGCCACCCAGATAAAAACATTAGATGATGGACCACCTTCTCAAAACTCCTAGAATAAAGCTCTCCACCCGAGGAGGTTGTCGGTTCGGATCCAAGGTCAGTTGCTAGAGACACTGAGCGCTATGGACTGTGGTGCTCTACATACTCTTATGCACACATCCCTATATGTAAATGTATGGCTATGCCGAGGATTACACAGTTTGGCAAATGGTGAAATTGGGATTAGATTTGTGATATTCAGGTTCCAATAACTGATTCCTGAATCTCCATACCAGACCCCCCAGTATGTAGTCAGCTACAGTACTCAGTCATTCAGTCTGTGAGTTAGCGAGTGTGCTATTTTTTTCAGTTCAGACAAATTCCAAGATTAACCAAAACCATGCTTCACCCAATGCAGTTCACACAAACTACGCCAAGATCGGCTTGGGATTTTGCACCCAGCACCCACGGCTTTCAGGGGCTGTACAGCGTGATTACCACAGTGCAGAACCTCCGCCCCAGGGGGCTCTTAAATCACACTGCACGAGGTCCAATGTCCCTATAGGTGAAGTATCAACTAGCTATTCAGTTTGCGGAATGTGCTTCATAGCTGTTAAATAATATAATAATTTTCATTAACATCCACCACAGGAGCATTTGCTAAAACTCCTATAAAGAACTCAAAGCCAGTGTTATTATTTACCATCCTCCTAACGAGGGTGGCATGAATTGAGTTGGGCATGTTACATGGCATGGAATAATAATCCTGCATTGAGTAGGGGATTACCCTCTGTAAAACATGAACAAACAGTATCTGCACCCAAATGTTTGCAGTTGAGTTTCACTCTCGCCTGGATGCGCCAGCGAGTCAATGATTGAAGTAGAGAAGTAAGGGGAAGCAATGGCCTTTGCTCCCAATGCATCAGCAGGC
Source organism: Ambystoma mexicanum (assembly GCF_040938575.1). Lineage (NCBI taxonomy): Eukaryota > Metazoa > Chordata > Amphibia > Caudata > Ambystomatidae > Ambystoma > Ambystoma mexicanum. Next base: position 809,785,274 of record NC_090931.1, on the reverse strand, counting down.
TGCTATGTGTGCTGCTGAAGCGCGGTCTTCTCTTCATTGGCGCTGGACAAGATGAAACTTGAACCACACTGATTTCGGAGGGTTCGAGGAGGTCCCCGAATTTATAATCTTTTCATGAAATGTGTCTGGAAAAATTTGAGGGTGATTCATGGGCCATCGATGATGTTCCCGACAGCAAAGTTGTGTTATACCATGCCCCACAGATGCCTATGGCAGGCCTAACTGCCCTACTGTGGCCTAGAGGTTCTTGTAAGGCAGCGGGGCATGTCAAACCTTTATCCCTATTTCCAGCTCTCTTGGTTACTAACCTTTGATCTTCTGAATTATGTCCAACCCCATGTATACTGCTTGAATGATGGTACAGCCCAACCATTCTGTCCAACCTGGAATGCTGGTGGTGGCTACCCATTGTCATCCTTTATCTGCTTCTTACTTTGCCTAATTCCCCTGATAGCCAGGAAGCACAGTGATACGTTCCCCTCCGGAGATTTTAAATTGGGGACTGAAATGACATGTCTTTGCACTCATTGGACACCATCAGCAGAACCACTACCAATATGTTATGTTATGTTCATTTATACTGTGCACCGCTGCCATCTGCATGGTCTCCAGATGCTCAAGTGGATTGGTAAGAAAAGTGTGTAGAGTTCGTTAGTGGGGGAGAGAGGAGTAGGATAGCTGTTGTGCTCTTCTACTAATGCGTGTTGAGCTATGAGGAACTGGCGTCTGTGCATGTGCTCTTTCTGGGTGTCCTTAGTTATGTGCACTGGGCTTGTTGTGCCCGGAATGCTGGCGTCCAGTGTCTGAGTTGTTTGTTATCTGCAGGAGTGGGATTTGTAGCATAATTAGAGAGGGGTGTGTGGTGTGTGTGTGTTTTTGGTGGGTAGTTTCAGAAGCCCTCTTGGCATGTGTAGTACGTGGCAGGTGTGAGGATGAGGAAAAGAGAAAGGAGAGTCAGCTGGTTTGTGGTGATATGTGGGTGTTGAGTGGTTTTATTGTTGTTTCTTCATTCTGTATTGTCCTGGGTTTGCTTTGGTGCAGGTGTGTTTTGTAGAGCTGCGCGTCTATGTTTATCTCTGTGAATTGAACAGCCAGGTTTTTAGTCATTTTCTGAATGTTAGGCGGTCTCCCGTCATTCTTATTTCCTTCGGTATTGAGTTCCATAGTTGGGCTAACAAATAGGAGAAGGCGGTTCCTCCAAATTTCCTTTTCTCCTACTGTCTTGTTTCTATTTGGAGGTCGTTGCTCGATGTTAAGGCTCTCCCTGGTTGATAACATGTTATTTTAGCTTGGAGGAATTCGGCACCTTGTCCTTGTAGTGATATATGCGCATAGCAGGGGGCTTTGAAGTGAATGCATTACTTTACTGGTAGACAATGTAGAGTTCTCAGGGCCGGTGTGATGTCACCTCTTCTATTTAGCTGTAGTCGAAGTGAGCAGGAACGGTCGGGAGCGGTGTTCCACTACTTTTATTTCTTTACTGTTAACAGCTCCACTACTTTTTGCAAAAGTTTTTCCCAATCCGGAACTGTTCTTTATGAAATTAAAGCACACTTTTCCACTTTACCACCGGATATCAGTTCCAGCTAAACTGAAATCTGTTTGACCAATTGGCTGTCAACCAGCATGACTGCAACCCTTGAAGAATGTGTTGCACTTTGCTCCTTTCCTTCCTACTCTGTCCCCGGCCGGAGTCACAGTTCCACTACTTTTTTGGTACACTTCTATCACTGCTATTTAATCTTAGGAGCAGTCTTGCTGTTTTTTGGATGGTGCTGCTTACATCCACCTCTTCATGCAGGCTTTGCGTTCCCCCTAAGTCAAGAAGCAACAGAAAATCTCTGCTCCTTGTCTAACAAACTCATTGGCTCCCAGCTAGCTCTTAATAACACCTCTTCCTGTGCTTCTGAAGGCCTCGGAACTAACACAATCCCACCAAATGACCCAATGCACCCCATCATATATCTTCTTGTGATTCTAGAGGCCCCCTCCACACATACTGTCCTTGGGTGTCTGTATAACCACGTAAATGCTCAGGTCAGAAGTCAATCCCTCCAGACTGACTGGGCATATTTTTGTCTCGGCTGCTCCTAAATCCCCACCACATGGAGACTGGCATTTATGCCATTCTTTGCAGAGAGCGACAACTGCTCAGCAACTGCCAACACGAAGACCCGATCAGGTGGTTTCAAAGAACGCCAACTCAGTATCCTTCCACTATGGACTGCTTCGTGGTCACCCAATATTCCCTCCTTTTCCACCTAACCCGAGGTGGAGAAAGGCTGCCACCAAGTGGCCAAATGACCTATGACAATGAACTTTTCTTTTGTGGCAGGCATCCATTTTAGTAAGACCAGACATCCATTTTAAAGCAAGCATTTCACAAGGAAAATTACAATGGTGTAAAAAAGACATAAACATATCATTTTTATTTCAGCAAAGTGAACAATGTAAACGTTTGAGAAACCTTCAGGAAATATGCAAAGGTTAGCCACTAGCTGAATTCTGAGTTTATAAAATGTTCATCTCCCCGTATAATGTATTTGTATAATGCCTGATGATTATGATAACTGATACAATGCTCAGGAAATGGCTAACTGGAAAGACTCCCTTACACATCATGCACTGCTGCCCGCCACCTTGTTGCTAGGCACTGCTTTGTGTTTGCTTCATACAGCATTTCTGATCAAAACCTTCACTCAATAAACACAAGTCATGCTAGGATGCGGTGACAGTGCTAGGACAGAGGTGGCGTACAGTCAGAAGCTATGTCATACAGCTGTCACAACTGGGCAGGTTATACAGCTCCGAGTTCATATAAGGACACAAGAAAAGAGTTTTGATTTGAGTATGTCTGGCACACAGGTGAGCAAGAGAGGCACACGCTTCGCGATTCCAGGGCACAAGCATATGCAGGCAAGATAATATACACAGTGTAAAAGGACACATGAATCCGGGCACATGCCCGAATAAGGGCCTGGCACACTGGTCTGCCCAGCCAGGCACACTACCTCAATTAAGGACATGGACAGTCCTGTGCTTTAGAGCAACAGGGAGCGCATAGAGTACTTTGTACTCATAAATATGACGGCTTGACATTAATGCATGCAATTTCAAGGGGGTAGGAGGTGTATCTGAGAGGGTAGGGGGAATGAGGGGTATGAATTTTGGGAGAGTAAGGGAAGTTGATAGTTGATTTTTTTGTTGCTTAGTACTAATGTGACGTGAATTCACTAAATGCATATATACATATATATATATATATATATATATATATATATATATATACATATATATACATATATATATATATATATATATATATATATATATATATATATATATACATATATATATATATATAGCAGCCTGCATCTCTCCTGATGTTTTGGACGGATGTACATGATTGTTTTGTATCCGAACATTTCGAAGATGAAAATCTCACATTCTAAATGTTTGTATTCGAAATAATCACCCCACTACTAAATGGCCTTTCTACGCCCTGCTCCCCCCACCCCCTTACTTAACGTTTGGCGGCACACCTTGCTGTGTGCCGCCAAGTCCATGCAGCACCCTTCACTTTCATGGATGGGAATCGGTGCTGCAGGGTCCTTTTCTTTTTTTTTCAAAAACGTTGTTGTTTTGGAGGCAGGGTCACTCCCGCCACGCCTGTAACCCCTGCTTCCCTTGTTCGCTATAACAAAACCGAATGGTTGAAATGTTCAGCATTTTCGGATGTACGTAATTTTGGTACAGCCGAAAACCGAACATTTTAGCCATTTGATTTTTTATTTACAATATTTTCGGTCATTACCATTTTGGACTACAACTCCCAAGATCCTTTACCATTGACTATCCAGGCTAAGGATGCTGGGAGTTGCAGTCCAAAACATCTGGGGAGCCAAAGGTTGCAGAGCTGTGCCGTATACCATAGATATATATGAGGAGGTTTACTAGCTGTCTTCAAGAGGACAGGAAGTAATAGCGGGGTCCTACTTCCGATACGATGTTCCCTCTTTCTCCCAGATGTCTATTTCATCCTCACTCCTCACCTCTTGGGTTTCCCACTCCCTACTCTCCTGCCTTACCTTTCCTATTCCCCTTCGTCCCTTCCGGTTTCTCTTACCCATTTTCCTTGGGCCTCAACCCTAATCAGGGATTTTAAGGGGGCTTATTGTCACCATAAACGAAACATAAATAAATGTATGCTCACACTTTGACACTCTCCTCTGACACTCTATCCTCTCTCCTATTTCAACTTTAGCTCAGTTCTGTCCCCCTTAGCAACTAGGAGCTGCCTTGGAGTGAAAACGGCACCCCAATAACACACAAGCTAAATGCAGTACCTATATAGATTTTAATTCATCACTGATTGGACATAAAAAAGTTTGTATCATGGCTGACTATTTGCTTACATGCCCTTTGCATTATTTCAGACGCCAATTTCTATGATTTAGATTGAATCTTTGGCCGACTACCGATATACTAGCCAAGAACAAAACTCATGTCGATTTTGTAGTGCTAATGCTCAAAGAGAAATCCTACAACATTTGGTGGTTGAATGTCCAGCCCTAGTCTCGAAGCAGATTTGCTTAATACTAACTTACCTCTGTCAATGAGTGAAGTTTGGATTAATATCCTTTCTTCAACAAGAATAACAGTTAAAATAGCTGTTATACAATCCTTAGAATCTCTGCTCAATTAATTTACGCTGATTGGGGTTCTAAGATCAAACTATATAGACAATGTTCAGACACTATCCTTCTATGATGTGCAATGAATTGTTCTCTGTGGCAAATGAAATTTTAAAATTGTGAACATTGATCTAATTGGTTACTGTTTCAAATATTTTTGATTGTTTCTTGATCTCATTATTCTCTTATACAAACCTTACAGTTTTATCATCTCTAAGATGTTTTTTTTGTATATTTTGTGTAACTCTTCTGTTTGTGAAATATTTATATAATGTCAATATGTGTAACTGTTTACATTCTTTCTCGTTCGAAAGGTTGAACCTTATTCAGTCAATTCAAATAAAAAAATATAAAAAATAAAGAAAGAAAGAACACCCCATAACCACGCCCCAGCACGCAAATACATACACCTTACACAGACACACGCACGCGTCCAGAATAGAAAACTCTCTGTATGTACATAGAAACAAATGCGGAGAATTCACTATTTTCTGAAATATGTGTGCACACAGATCCAAATGCACGTAATTGGCAATTCCCTGGAGTGTAGGTGCCTAAAGGAATACATGTGCACCGTCGACCATCCTCTGCTTTATGTGTGCATACAGAAACAATTGTGCACACTCCACAAGTTCCTGGATTAAATATGCGCACACATACAAAAGTGAGCAAATGAATTGCCAGTTTATTAGGATAATTGCAGAAACACAAATGTACTAAATTGACACTTCGTGTTTTGTGCAAATGTACAAAATAAAAACAATGAACAACCTCCCCGGATGTATAAGCACTTACACACCAATGCACCCCAGGCTCAATTTCTTGCGTTACATGCAAGCATAAGTACACAATGCATGTGTGTCCCCTTAGCTATACTCAAACACACATCTGTGATGGGATGCCCAAATAGACAAATGCACGGGGGGTGCATTTTACAAGGATTTTGTGTTTGTCCTGTGTGTCGCCATTTAGTGGCAGAAAAAGATTCCGGGGTGTTCAAGGTTTAAAAGAAGAATGCACTTTTTTAAAACGCGAAACGTCACCTTACAATTATTTTGGCCACTAAAGTGAACACGTGAGGAACACGGCGAGTTCACAGTTTGATTAGTGGCATTGTAAAAAAAAAACGCTTTATTCACGAGGTGTATTGGGGGAGCGGCTGAATCGCGCACAGCCGTAGCTGATGAGAGGATCAAACGCGCCAGCCTGTCACCTACAAGATGTCAAGCCAACAGAAACACTTTCAAGTCATCTAAACATGTCGATTTTTTATGCCCACGAATTTTTTGCAGGGGTTTTATCCAATAAGGCACAACTAACAGCTGCAATTATACGTTGTCTCTGTTTATGACTGCGCTCCACGTGATGCCCTCCCATCATGGCCTGGATTTGCAGTGTTTAGTCTCCCGTAAGTAGGCATTCGGGGATTAAAAGCCTCAGGCAACTTCTCGCCATCTTTCACTGTTTACCCACTTCTCCTAATTGTGCAGTGCGGTTACAAGAAGGCCTCCCCCGTCTCATCTGTAATGGAACATTCCTGCTCCCAGAGGCTGATGTGACTGACAGATGGCAGGGCCAACCTAGTGCAATGCCTGCTCTTCAGGGGGATGTAGACCGGACTCCCTGAACTTTTCTCCGGTATTGTGACTAAGTGAACTGGCTCACCTTTTGGAAGGGGAAGGAAGGTAAGTCAGCACCTATTATGTAATGAACAGCAATTTTTTTTTTATTTTATTCCAAAGACACAAAGCATTATTACATCCAACCAAAAGAGGCTCGGCACCAGTTGTAGGAACTCAGAACATTGATTTAAGTCTCACAGAGTGGATTGTCATTGGAAACCTCATTAAGACTGGGCCCAAATGCTATACTTGTAAGTCAAAGTATTACTTAGGCTCTTTAGCCACGTGACTGATTAACCACACCATTACAAAGTAAAGGTAATCTCCAAGCAGATCTTTTCTACAAAACAAGCACGGAAAAGGCCAGCAAGTGTAGCTTTGCTCTTATTTATAAACATAAGGCCACATTCAAGGAATAATCTGCATGAGAAAAAGGGAACTTGTGCGCCAAACTGCGCACAAATGCGTGTTTGTCGATTCATGGAACTGACTGCGCAGGACTTTCTTGGGACTTGCGTGGAGTTTGCGCTAGCCCGGAATGTTTGTACGAGCCGCTGAGTGCCTTGCGCGAGAAACCGTGCAGAGCGCGGCTTGCACAGAGGGCTGGGAAGGGGGTAGAACTCAGAAAATGGGGAAGAACATGTGAAAAAGTGGGCGTTATGAGAGACGGCCTGTAGGCAGTCCCTTGCACGCCCACATTTGCACCAAACATCACGTACACCTGGAAACACCCACGCAGCCTCTCTGCATAGAAATGGCCACGCAGATCCCTCGATCACTACGCCACCCAAAGGCAGGCGTAAGTACACTTGCGCATAGGCTTCACAGCGCAGAGGCGGGTTTGCATGTCGGATTTAGGGGTGCATAAATGCAACTGGAGTTCTGGTCTAATTTAGGGGTGCACATAAGAAGTGTAGCAGGGTGCAGGAATGGTTTACGGGGTTTGCATGCAGATTTTCCGAGTATAGACCGAGTTACGATTTTTCATACGCATGTTGTCGGGTGCTGGCAACAGTTCCGGGGAACCCTGCGCAGGGTCACCGAGATGCAGGTCTGACTGCGGGGGGACCCCACGCACTGTTTGAAGGATGCATGTATTCATGCCCGGGGAGCAGGCAAAGGTAGCTGTTCTGGCTGTTTATGCTTTGCGTGTGGGTGTGTCAGGGGATTTTGTGGCGCGACTTATGAATACGGTTACTTTGCACAGTGAATTCCATAAATACACGGGGTGTGCATTATTTATTCTGCATGCTGGCTCATGCAATGTCCTTCTCGGCACGTGGCCCTTGCAGGATTTCTACGCACATTTCCATGAATCGGGCCCATAGTGTGTATCATGTGCACGTGTCAGCCATACGTACAATGAACTCGTCCTTATTTGCAGACACTTTTTATTGTCAGCAGAAGCACAAACACATTGTGGATACCGTGCTATTCATGTCATGTTCTTAGCGTAGGAAGAGGTACGTACATCCAGGAAGGAGGGAAACAGTGGATTTCCTATGTCATCCTTCGTTCTTACTTTCACACTACACACACTAGTCTTCTGAGTGAGCTAAACGGTAACCTCCTACTTTCTTCACAAACTGTAGGTGTACAGAACATTTTTCATGTTCCCACCCTGCCCCCAGAGTAATTGCTCCTGAATTTTCTGTGGGTCTTTCCTAGAGTAATCACTCCTGAGAGATTACTCCCTAAAAGACCCTCAGACAATTAATGTGTCACCCAAGTAGGTACCCATAAAAGGACATGGCACATGCATGTCTAGAACGTGAAAGATCTCAGAAAAGCGAGAAGAGATGAAATACGCTTTTCCTGAACACCAAATGAATAGATTAACTACATGGCATGAAGGCTGGTTTCATGCATTTAAACATTTTCTTTATTCTGAAAAAGCTATAAGACAAAAAAAATCACCTAAAATCTACTAAACCCGACAATCCCTCTTCCAGTGTCTCCATCCTTCCACAAATCCCCTTCAGAAAGTCCTCATGAGCAAACTCCACCTCCAGTCAGATATCCTCTTTTTCGTGCTGCTCCAGTGAGAATTGAGTATACCCCTGCTTGTGAAATATATACACACTGGGCTAGTATAATGCATTTTGATTGCTCTTTATGTTTGAGAAGGATGTTTTTGTTTTCAGTACTGCATTTGCCCACCCGCATTTCTGTGCTTGGAATTCAGGGGCACTTCCTGGGTACAGAAGCTCGTGCTGCCGCAGGCAGGAAGACGGGTCTCAGAGCACGGTTTTCAGGCCCAATTCACTTTTGGAGGGTTTATTTTCAGGATTTATAGTTAACATTGTTTTTTAATTCAACCTCCTAAAATAAATTGTTCCTTTTTTCCTGTGCAGAAGCCAAAATAATGCCTATATATTCTTAAAGGATCATTTTATTCAGGGATTGCATTGCTTTCGGATTGTTATAGATTTGGGGATTGAATCTGCTTTTGGATTTTTAAAGGATTATTTAGGGATTGCATTGTTATGGGATTTTTTATGGATTATTTGGGGATTGCATTGCTTTTGGATTTTTAGTGGAGTACTTTGCTTTTGGATTTTTACCACTGAGTATTACTAATTAACATATTTTGGGTGCATTGAGCCAAAAGTAAGCCACATGCAATCCACTGAATACAATTGGATTGCCTGCATTTAAAGATGATTTAAAGACCATTTAAATCCTTGGAAAAATCCAATATTAATACTCTTTGAATCCATCTTTTTTTGGGAGGGTTGGGGAACAAGCACTGCATTATGCGGGGTAGATTATCTCACCCGCATGTTTTTCCTGCATCTGGGGATAAGCCTCTGCGCCTGCACAGAAAATGCTGGCAATCCTTATGGTCCGGGGGCCCGCTCTCTTGCAGATAAAAAGGGTAGAGATTGGGTATTAAGCTGGAGGTGCATATGACTTTGGGAAGAATGATCTTCTAATGTGCATTGGGGTCCTTCCTAGACCATAGGAAATAAAGAGCTGCTTTATTGCAAATTCAGGGAAGACAACTTCTCGTCAATACTTTGCCATAATAGTAGTTTTCTTCGTCATCATGCAGAATGGCGAAGAAACAGAAGCTTCGGGCAGAGGTCTATGTTAATGGGTGCATTGTACCACACTTTAGTTAAACCACAGGAGGAATTGAGTATACAAGTTTGGAAAAGGATGCAGTTCCTTAAAACATTTGTCTCACATTCAGTGGGTAGACATCACTTCTGCAGTTTATCCCCTTTTAAAAACCTTGGATACTTTCATTGAAAAAGCCCAGTAAAACAGAAATCTCCCTCCCACAGTACCTTGTGAATTGGGGAGGGGGAACAGTTCTGTCAACAAAATTTGACTCCTCTAGCTAAAAGGTCCCACCTAAGAGAAGCACCCAGAGTACAAGGAGTGTGCAGATCAGTTCCCAAGTCTGAGAGTCTACAGAAACCAGGTCCCTGATGGGCCTGGGACCACCATTAACTGAGATGCTGTAGGCATGTACCCAGAGGCGGACTTAGCACTTGGATGACGGACAAGAGGCTAGCAGGCACTGTCGTTTCCTAATCCGACACCTTCCCATCTCATCACACCAGCCGTAACACACACGCACTCCTCCCTCCTTGCTGGCAGTGAGGCACAGTGGAATAACAAAGAGCCACTTTATCGCTCGCTCACAGGGCCCGGCTAAACATTTGTCAGGGCTTGCTGGAGCCCATTTCAATATGATTGGGCCCAACCTTGCTTATAGTTAGGAGGTGTGGGCGCAGTCTATGGCATCCTTGGGTTGCTTACATAAGAGTGGATACAAAGGAATGCCCTTTTATTTCACGGGGCAGGCAGCCAGAGGGGAGCTGAAACACTAAACTGCCACTGAAAGTTGAAGTTAATAGTTGCTCTGTCAGCAAGGTGCTGACACAGATGAAACCAGAGTAAAGGCAAAGAGGTGTAAACATTGCTGGATGCTATCAAAGGCAATCTGTAGCCTGCTACACAGCACACAGAGCCCGAAGGATGTCCAGTGGAGGGGCAACAGACCCTTTAAAATAAGATTAAGATGATTGTTTTTAATATACAAAGGAGTAAGCTGACTGCCTTTAATAGAAAATATAAGCAGTAGAAAATCTGCTCATATTTTAAAGAGCCTTCCTTCCCCCCAATCTGGACATTCATTGGGCCCTCTAAGGTGGGACCAATGCTTAGGTAGAGGGGCTCAGAAACCTTTTTTGACTTGGGGGGTATAGTTCACTCGGTATGAAAACGTTTGAATACCACTGAGTTAAGGTGACAGCAGCGAGAAAAGGGCAGTCTGTAACATACACACAATGCAAAGTGCACATTTAAATCCATGAAAAAAAATATGCTGGATAGTAAGACAGATACAATAGGGGCAGCTGTGTGACCCCCCACCCACCCTTGAGGCACTTGAGCAGATACGCAGCATAACAAATTCACAACACTGTGGAACTGTTATGCATACAAGGCACTTGTATTTTCTAATTTGTCTTCCGAACCTGTCCAGCAAAAGATATGCAGAACCCTAATTTGCACAATATGGATTGACATGATCAGTAGTGACATCCAAGTAAATAACATTAAAAGCACTGACATGAGTGTTCAATTCTCTGGGACATCTTTGGTAAAGACATTAATAAAGTTTTCACATGTAAGACAAGAGAACAATATGCTGTGCAATATATAAATAGGAACTATTATTCATATACAACAGCTCAATAGTTTAGTTAACTTTGAGGGTTGTTCTTCATCTCAAAAATTGCAAACTAAATCACTTTTAGCGGCATCCAATTTCAGCAGTTGAAATCAGTATTTGGACACAGGCTGTGATTTAAGCACCCAACTACATAACTTCCCAGTGGTAGGTCGCAAATGCTTTTTAAGGTTTGGGTTTCCAAAAACAAAACAATTTGTTTTTCTTTTATTGCCTTGAAAAGTGCACAAATCATATAGGAAACCAACCTGACATTATGTACATTGCTTTATAAATAGATCAAGCAAAAAGCCATGTATAGCTTTTTTTCACCACCCTGAATGCACAATTCCAGTAGCAGCCTACATGGGAATGTGGACCTAAAAACAATATCATTTGGTTTAAAAAAAAAAAAAGGCATTCACAATTAAAGAGAATGCAATATAAGGTAATCTGCTTGAGCCATTATTTTACACATCTTGCAACATTTTACTCCCCTCCCATTTATTATCACCCACCAATTGCACCTTTTAAGGTACACCAGTCCTTACCCAAGCGCCCCTGTTTCTGGATCATCAACCTCTAATCAGTTTATTGAAATGAGGTTGACACAAAGCTGAAACTGGGGGTGTTGGTCGAGCAGTGGGAAAGGTGCTGTGCTTCCCTGCGCTTTTAACTGTCACACAAAAAGTGTGAGATGGGAAGACTTTGGACATCTGATTCTGCTTCAGAGGGGAAAAAAGTCAGGTCTTATTCCTGTACCAAGCTGGCTGTTTGCGAGACATGGGACATGGCCCATGAAATTGGGACAGTCCCGCAAAATGCGGGATGGTTGGCCACCCTACAGACACACCTGGTTCTGTTCCCTGACCTTGAATTTCATCTGGGCTTGTTTAGCTGCCAACTTTGTATAAGGTGAACAGGAAGAACTCGCATAAAGGGGATTTCGTGAACCATGTGGATCTTTTTGGCCCATTTCAATATATTCTTCTCGAAGTGGCTGCATTTTAATGGCTTACCTGTTTATTTATCTATTGCAGCTGTGACTGCGTATAGGTGGGCAGCTAGGGCAAGCTCCTGCCCATCTCACATCACAAATATGCTCCCCTTTCAAGCCTTTCCCTCTTGCTTCCTTTTCTCCCATTCAGTATTCTTTTTGCCCTCCTGTTTCCCTTACGAGCAATTTCCTCTCCACTATCCCACTCTTTCCTGCTCTTTTTTAACACTATGTCATCCTCTGTTCTTGCCTTAATTCTCCTCTCACCTTTTCTTTCTCCATTTCTGACAAAGGTTCATGGTTATAAAGATACCGCTCTCTTCCTCATTTTGCTGCTATTTGCATACTCATTTGCCTTCCATCACTAAATTTTCCCTCCCTCGTTCATCAACGTCACACATCACCATTTGCCTTTAAATTGCTGCCCCTCTACTACCCATTCCTCACTCACTTGTCTCCCTTCTCTCACTTTCTCCTGCCCTCCCTCCCTCTTCATTCCTCCCTGACTCTTTAGACCTCTATTATTCCCCATTTTCCTTACACTCCTGAACTCCTGCTCTCCTGTCACACCCTTTAATCCTCTTAACCCTGCATGTATCCGCACTCTTGTGCCTTATTAATTATTGCCCCATTCTCCTGTCCTTGTTCATTCTCTCTTCCCATTCTCTTAGCCTCACCTGGCTATGTCCAATCACTTTATCTCATGCCTTTCCTCACTCTCAATCTCTCCCTCACTCTTCTGCCCTCCTTCATTCTCCACTCTCTTGTCCAATCAGTGTTTCGTTTACCTGCCCCTTCTCTACTTTCCTCCCACACTTTCCGGCTCTTGTTCCCGCTCCATTTCCATTCACTGCACTGTAGCAGGACCCTGTGGATCCGGAGGAGATATGGAGGTGGTGGGTTTGAGTTAGGGGGTCTTTCAAATGTCACAAGCAGCACTCACAAAAAAGGTAACCCCTGGAATACTTTGCGATTAAAAGGTGAACTCCTTCAAGTTTGTGATGTTCAATGACATTTCAAGTTTGTGGGGTAAGAACATGGGGACATGTACAAAATGGTTCTGTATGCTGTAGGAATCATCCCATGATATCACCTCCTGTAATGTCACCCCTCATTTCCCTTTGCCTTGAACCCAATAATTTCCAACATTAGCTTCAGGCTTCATCTTTCAGTGTTATCACCATTGATAGCTAAACCTGGTGAGGAGGCCCAACTGTCTCTAGCTAGAGTCAGGACCCCCACACCCCTCAATATGGAAAACTGTAAAAACACAACTTTAAAAAAAGTAGCATTTGTCCCTAAAGCCCACTCTAGGCTCTGCCTAAATGACCCTCCCACCTTAGGCCCTCTATCATATTTGCCCACTGGGCCCTTTTCCTTAAATCTGCATGTACCACCACAAAAACAAACATAGCCGATAAGAGGTCAGTGCCCTCCAATTATGAACTTCTTTCAAGATTTTACATTCAGAGCCTGTGTTTGTGATTTTTACTAGACTGTTCTGCAGAGGTGCACTAAAGTCAAACCCAGAAAAAAGACAACCCATGAAGATTCAAGAGTTAAACTGACAGTGAAGACACTACGGACTGCTAGTGCGCTAATTTATTAAAAATCAGATTAAGCACAAAATAGGTTCACATAATTGTTATACATATCATTTTACATGAAAAGGGACCTAGAAGCTGCATCGTATCCTCAGGTAACAACAATAACATAGAGCAATATTTCCATATATACGTTAGCTTACACGTGTTTACACTTCATGGCCCCACATGTATAGGACAAGCTGCATGCTATTTTCAGGGCCTTACGTTGGTGTTATTACTCATTCACACGCAACACCTATTCTCTTTCAAGGTCCAGGTGTCTTTCCCTTGTAGTTAAGGTAGATGGCAAAATGTCCCAGATATTTAGACAATAAGCCCCGAGCCTGTGGGCCATTACCGAATAAGGTAATGCCCCCGGGGCCCATAGTAACGAAGGCCCGGGGGCATTACTGTTAAAAAGCAACTTATTCAGGCTTCTTGTGCTTATTCAGAACTACTTTACTATAAGTTATATTCATCTGTTAAGTATAGGAACCACCGGGTCCCATCATCCTGTCTCAACTGATCTTGTCTGGAACACTCACACATCATTCAACACCAAACATTCCACATCACCAGCTCTTCCATGCAGTGACAAGCACTTTACAACACATCTCCCTCCTTTCCAATGATAAAACACACATACAAACATACCACCTTCAAGCACCTCTCAACACATCTCCTTCCCTAAACCCACAACACAAATACGCACACAGACACACACACACAGCCACATCATCCACGCAGCATTCATTAAAAACCGGGATGCTGGTCACACAAGGTGCAACCAAAACTGGCGTAGGAAGCAGGATTAGATTTGGACATCCATGCCAGACAACATCTATAACATGCATCTGTTTATTAAGTGATGCTGCTTAAAACATTAATGGGACACTATCCCAACAGTTAACTTCATCGGGACGCTATCCCAACACTTTATCTCAAATGGAACGCTATCCCTATCCACTTCCATTACAACGGGACGCAATCCCTATTCTGGGACAATGTCCCTAAGCCATTTCATGCTCATAGTACCGGGACGCTAGCCCTACTCTTCAGTCGTGGGACGCTATCCTTACTCTTCTGTTGTGGGATGCTATCCCTACTCATCTGTTGAGGGGTGCTGTCCCTACTTCACACAGGATGCTATGCCTACTTCAAATGGAACGCTATCCCTACTCAGGCGGGACTCTATCCCTACTCTTTTGTTGTGGGACGCTATCCCTACTCTTCTGTCCTGGGATGCTATCCCTACTTCACATGGGAAGCTATCCCAACTTCAAATGGGACACTATCCCTACTCAAATGGGTGCTATCCCTGCTCAAGTAGGATGATATCCCTACTCAAATTGGCCGCTATCTCTACTCAAATGGGACGTTATCCCTACTCAAATGGGACTCTATCCCTATTCCTCAGATGTGGCGCTGTCTATTCATCACACTTATTCTCATGTGCAACGCTATCACTTCACATTACACACTGGATATTGGCGATGAGGATCTGAGCAGTAGACCCCCAGCAGAGTGGCTGAGAAGGAGAAGCTGACCCGCCGACCCACTGACCTCCACAGCACAGTACCAGACAGCCCAATCCAGCACGTGTATCTCCCTGCAGCCCGCTCCGCTTAACAGCGTCGCATCAGGCACCATAAATCAAGGTAACGCTGCGCTTCGACTCTGTCTCTGTGTGTAAACTGTTGCGGTGTATCAGAATGTAGCGTGTTACTGAAACGGAAATCAGTTCACCCCACTCAAATTAATGTGTTGCAGTGCCGGTGCCCCAGGTCGCCCCAAGTCTTTTCTCCCTCCTCCGTCTCAACAATCAACTGCAATCCAGCGCGGACTGTTGTGGCATCAAGTTGTATTTCCGTGTTACAGCACCACCTATTACAGTGTAAGTTTACTGTATATCATGGTGTAGGAGCCCAATAGGAACTGTATTCCATGGAACAGGCGCACAGTCAGTATTTCAATGAAGAATGAAGCAGCCATCCTTTGTAAGCTGAAGGTGAAGGAGTATAAAGAAAAAGGGGGAGAGAAGTGAACAAGGGGAAGGACCACATGTGTGAGGAGAAAAGGGTAAGAAGAGGAGGTGTTGAACAAGCGGTGTAAGGAGAAAAGAAAAATTGAAAGTTGTGAAAGGGAGATACAAGGAGTAGGAGACAAGTGCAGAAGGCAACAAGGAGAAGGAGAAAGGTGGCAGATGGCAACAAGTGAGAGGAATATGCATACATAATACAGATGGCAACAAGTGAGAGGAATACGCATACATAATAGAAGAAGAATTCTGTGAATCAGTGGCAAGTGTCCATTCTGAAGGGCATCAGGAATATCACTTAAAATGTTTTATCAGGAAGGATGAGACATCTTCAAACTGTCTAATTGTGCAATAAAATGGCACTGTCAAGCAACAGTGGGCCTCAAATGTTTGTAGCTGCTCCTGGTCCAACAAAAATTAAGTGGGCACAGTGGAAGAAAAGATTCATGCACTATCTAAAAGCAGCAGGGGGAAATTCCTTTTCAAATGATAGGAAACCTGCTCTTCTGATGCATCACCTGGGTTACGAAGGTCAAAGAATTTTTTAGACTCTTCCAGCGATTCCTAGTGAAGGTGAAGGAGTTGCTTTGAATGGTATAGAAACTGCCTTTGCCAAATTGGATGCTCACTTTAACCCCAGAACAAGTACCATCTTGGAAAGGTATAAGTTTCACATGAGGGTTCAGGAACAGGGAGAATCCGTAGAAGAATATGTAACTGCTCTCCGTTAGCTAGCATCCTCTTGAAAATTTCAGGGTGCCCATGATGAACCCTTGACAGATCAATTTATGACGCATTGTAGCTCGGATAGGATACGTGAAGAATTATGGCTTAAAGATGAGCCCACATAGAGGAAGTATTGAACATTGCGCGCAGAGTGGAACACTATTTGGCTTGTATAGCACAACTTTAAAGGAAAGAGAATAGTGCCACGAAATCAGAAGTGTTAAGTGTGACTGAAAATAAGAACAAGAAAAAGGTGAAAGAGAAGGAGAAGCAGATGCCCCATGGTAATAGTGAAAAACAGAGCGGACGACAGACAAATGGAAAGAGTGGTAGGGAGGAACTCTTGTGCTATCATTGTGCGAGTAGCTCCCATTTTGCTGCGTCATTTTCATACCCGGGAAGGAAGACGACCTGCACACCGCTACAGGTGACTGCCAAACTCTTTGTCGCCCTGTCCAGACGGAACACCAGAGCTGGGTTGTCCTTGTGTGTTCTTGCATCTGCGTACCGCAATGGGCGGCTGCCACACTCTTCTCCACTCTGTTCATACAGTACACAGGAACCGAGCGGCTCCGTTTGCCGCATCCTCACGCGACCGTTAGATTCTTCCTCACCACGTAGACATACGCAGCTGGGTTATTTACTCAGAAACACCTTACAGCCCTAACACGAAACAGCTCCCTTAACCACAGAGAACACGTAGAAAATGAACTATGGCTCGATGCAAGCTGACAAAGGCTACCATCATTCTACTTCTTCGCTGGACCTCCATGCGTACAGTGTGATGTCACCACTTCCCTCAGAGCCTCTGAGCCCAACAGACGTCCTTGCAAGGACATGTCCCAACGGTCATTTTCACGTCCAAGCCCCCCTGCATCTCCACAGTGCAACTTTAAATACACTGTATCTTCAAAAATGCAGAAACAACTATTGGACCTTGCACCTTCACTGTGTCTTTCTTGTCATTACCCTCTTGTTGGGCTAGAGCACACAAGCATGTTGGGGCTTCCTTCACTATTCCGACTTTTTCCTCTGCGAATGCTTCTCACTTCACAGTATATGGACACTACACCGCTATTGGGGCTTAACCTCACTTTACCCCTTTGCCTGGCTTCTTCCCAAATACCTTAACTCTTCGTCTTTTGGGGCCTGCGCTTCTCTTCAAGATGTTTCCCTTAGTCCATGGGGCTTAACTCCACACCCCTTCCTTTTCTACTTTTACTTAACAGACTATGCCCATATATTTGCCCTGGTAGTACGCCTTCTTCTCCCTTGGGTACTTCTTATGTCAAAGAGCTTTGCTTTCGGTGATTAACTTCGCCTTCCCTTGCACTGTGCTGCAGCTTCTACTTCAAGCCTCAATACTTCTCCCTTTTTGGGGCCTCTGCTTGGGGCATCTCTTCAGTTCCCCAATCATTTGCTATAGCTTCTACTTCCCCGGGTGATGGGACTTACTTCTTTGTCTCTGGGGGGCAGTGGTTCCTTCTCTTCTCCTGCTGCTCCCCCCTCAGCAGTTTCTTCGTCATCCACCTTGCGCAGGTTCTCTGTTTCTTTAATCCTCGCTGCCAGTGTTAAAAAGCACCTTCTTCGGGCTTCTTGTGCTTATTCAGAATGACTTTATTATAAGTTAAATTCATCTGTTAAGTATAGGATCTACCGGGTCCCATCACCCGGGCTCAACTGATCATGTCTGGAACACTCACAAAACATTCAACACCAACCTTTGCACATGACATCACCAGCTCTTCCATACAGTGACAAGCACTTTACAACAATTACCTTATGCAGTAATTGCCCACAGGCGAGGGGTTTATTTCCATTAGTACCCCCACCAGGTAGACCGGGGTGCTAAAGGCTTTTTTTTCTGTTCCAAAACGCTTCTGCGTTTTGGAACAGAAAAAAAAATGTCCAAAAAATGGCACCCAGGGAAGGGAAAACAAAGCCTGTTTTCCCTTTCCATGGTGGCCATTGAAAAAAATAGGAAAAAAAGTAAACAAACAAAATGGCCGCCATGGGAATGGAGAAGGGACTACACATAGTCCCTTTGCCGTTTCCATGGTGGCCATTGAAAAAATAGGAAAAAAAGTAAACAAACAAAATGGCTGCCTGGGAAGGGAGAAGGGACTACACGTAGTCACTTCTTCCTTTCCATGACGGCCTGTCGCAGATCGGGAGCGGACGCGCTGCAGACAGAAGTGTTCCCAGCGTGTCCGCTCTCAAAATGGACAGAAAAGAAGGCAAGTGGGGGTGGGAGGGCTGGGAGGGAATTCTGTGGATGGGGGAGGGTGTTGGAAAAAAGACTTTCCTGATTCCCCGGCGAGGGAAGATGGCGGCCACTGGCCGTGAGGAGGCTTACTTTGTGGTAATGCCTGCATTCTGAGCCTCCCCATAGGCTGGGAGGCTGCCACACCCCCCTCGCCAGGTAGTAATAATGTGTCACTTCTGGACGTTTCCCATGTGGAAGGAGCTTAATGCTTAGCTGCTTGCAGCAGTGCTAGTCAACTTTCCTGTTTTAGAATCCTGAACACACAACCTTCTTACCCCTCTTACTTTGACACTTGCTGAGTCAGGGCTCCTCATGCTAGACCTCTCTAGTCCTCAAGCTGTCTTCCGTCTAATATCCTCAATGACCTGTCAAATGTTAACTCCTCCTACCTCTATGCCCCAACAGCTGACACACTGATTTGCATCTCCAGGGGAACTCCCATCTCCTTTAGATTAATCTATGTTATCTCCTTTTCTCCAACTACCCATCTTCTGCACCTTTCCCTGTTATCACCCACTTCTTTCTTTTCACCTTCAACTCTGCATGCAACTCCTCCTCCTTCTGCACCACCAGACCTATCTGCAGCACCCCTTACCGCATCACCAGTTCCCACTTTAGCACCACTTCCTTCTGCAACACAGGCTCTTCCGGCACCGGGTACAAACAGCAAGCGAGTATAGTAATTCTTTGTGTCTGGGCATTGGTTCCCACATCTTTGTGGGTAGCGCTCAGTTTTGTCATTTCTCATTCTCACTGCCTTCTTTCCCTAGCAGATTGCACCTTCAAACGGCCTGGCCACCAGCTTGGTTTTTACTGGCCTGTGCATGCACACAAGCAAATGAGCATCAAACATTCTGGGTGAAGCTAGCAAGTCCCGTGGTAGCTTCACCCAGAAAGCTCCCCAGCCTGTGACTGATGCCACACCAGAGCAGCAAACACGCTCTTAGGGCCTTGAATCTGTCTAAACTATTGAGACATCACTACAAGTTGAACCAACCATGACCCCCACTACACAATGGCATGCTGCTAACTGGAAGAGTCAAGACACTAGTTGAAATGCCCCTGAATGAAGGCTTTATTATCACATGCTGCCCCTGAGTCTGATTCCTTAAAGAGTTAATGGGGGTTATATTGCCATGTGATTGCTCCCTGCTCAAAGCACAGATTATTGAGGGGGAGACCAGGGGACCCTCCATGTACTGCTCTGCAGCCCCACATAATGTAGCGGGCGGTGGAGCCAGGTCCCCAGCATCAACCAAATACACCTTAAGGGCAAAGTAGGGGCATTCTTCCCATCCCACCCTGCCCTTTGGGCCTCTCTCTGGAGAGTCTATGGGGCAGTGGCTAAAATAATTGACTTTGCCTTGTGACCGTCCCCTCAATAGACTTCTGTAAAAGAGTACGGTGGGAGGGCTAGAATCCAGTGTCTAATCAGGCACTGGTCACATTATTCTTAGCTAGACAACGTGGGAGTGTGCTGTCCATCCCTAGCATGAATTTAATCCAGTCAGGTAATATTTATGGCTTCTACAGGCCACTTGGTGGCAAGACATTCTGATTCTAAGATTGCATGATGGAGTTTGACGGGGAATAGTTTGCGACTGATGAGCAGGTTTGGCTTCTCAGCCCCTTTACGAACTTGGGGCAGGAATGCCCCTAAACCTGTCCATGAAGCATCTGTTTACAACAGAAAGAGTTTTTGGAAATCTGGGATACTGAGGAGGTGCGGATGGCAAATGGGCACTCCAATCTCCCAAAAGCCTATTCTACTACAGCAGTGCACTTCAACCAGTTCAGGTACTTTACTTTGAGTTGATCCACCAAAGTGCCTCCTAGAGGAGATCATTATGGAATGAATCTCCTATACCAGCCAAATACCCCAGTGAGGCCCGTAGATCTTTCTTGGTCTTAGGCAGTGGATCATTGTTGCACAGCTTCCATTTTATCTTCTTGTAGTTGAACAATTCCTTTTCCCACGTGGAAAGCAAGATACTTTGCAACGGACAAAGCTAGATGGCACGGGCTTGGGATGGCATGTAGGCCCGACTGTCGCAAGGTTTGAGCCACCTGGTAAAGGGGATGCAGGTATTCTAAGCTTGGCCATAAATGACAATTTCAACAACATAAGCTCCAGCAGAATCATGGTGGGATTGTAAAGTTCCTGCAGCTCCATGAAGGCCAACATGGAATCCAGTAATCAGGTACAGTCCTACTGGGGTAAAGAAGGCCATCTTCTCTTGGTGGCCTACATGCAATCTAGAAAACAGCCCCGCGTATTTGCCAGTCATGTCAGGAGGAAACCACTCCCTTCTTAAAGCCTGAATCAGAATATTTTCAAGGACTTCTCTATGGTGGTCCTAAGGAAGGGTAGTGGGCTTCCCTCAGTGATCGAATCTGAAAATTACTGTACAGCGATGGACTGTAATATTGTAGCCAGAAAAATCATTTAAACACTAGACTGATGGAAAAGGACTGTGTATTGTATATCAGTGTAATAAGCTATAATCGACGGTGCTTATTAGCATTTCATTGATTCTAGATGTATTACTGATTAAGATTTCATTGTAATGGTATTATGGTTTTTATACAACTGGAATACTAATAATAAAAAATAATCCAACGCCAAGTGCAGCAAGAATAAAGATAAGATTAACCAGGCTACTGGCAATTTAGACATCTCCTACACGCCTCATTGGCGACAGGCTCAGGTTTAAAATGCCGAATGAACATCCTTTTGTATCACTGAAACAGTGCATAACAATATTAAACCTAACTGCACCAAATAAATCACAACCTTGGAAATAGCTGCTAAACAAACCTGCCTAAGGCTTGAATCTGAATACATAACTTGGAAATCTATTGAAGACAGAGTAGAAATATGGTGATCTAGCAGATCCCACCCCACCTTTGTCAGCCTCCATTGTCAATACTGCACCGTCTCGCTGTCAACCTGCATCTGTTTCTCTCTGTTGGCTTGCATTGTCGATCCAGTACTGTCTCTGACACTGTGTATGGAGTGGTGGAAATGTGTGCTTGCAACCTATTGCCACAGACATCTCCATCCTTTCATTCATATTGCTTTTGGAGTTTTATTTCCATCTGGAAAGGGATTGAACATAGCTCCACGGAAGTGCTGAACACCATGCGTTTTTCTAATATTACACGGCCCGCAGTAGCGGCCATGTAGTTATGGTTAAGTTGCTAAACTCATAGGAAGAGCACTTTTTCGGTGGCTTATAACTTCGTTCCCCCTGGACGAATCCTCACCAAACTTTGCAAAAAAAGTATATGGCTCGCTCTGAATTTATTTTTTCACCAACTTGGTGAGGTTTCATGCAGGGACGGGTTATAGGGGGATTCCAAATGTTTCTTTTTTTCTTCCATAAAATGAATGGGGGAAAACTACAGGCGGTACGGCTGGACGGATTTGCACCAAAATTTCAGCAGGAGCGGGGGCTTGGGTCAGAAAGCATGCTTTTGTGTGTTTGGTGGAAATCGGACCAGTACTTTTGTTGCAAAGGACTGAAATGTACATCCCAAAAAATTGGTGATATCTGGGTCCGCTCTGCAGACCCATTTCCCTGTTCGGTCCGCAGACAGAAGTGTCATTGGCTTGTGGTACGGCGTACTGTCGGAGAACTTTGGACATGGCAGGTGATTGGCTGGAGGCAAGCATGCTCTGAGTCAACATTTTTTTGGTAAATGCCGCCATGGTGTATCGGAGGATATTGCGGCGGTGGAAAGGTCTGCAAAATATACCGTATGCCATGTGTTGGTGGCAAGAAGGGAGGGAAAGTGTGGGGCAGTTAGAAGTGGTTCATGTGACATATGTAAATAGGTGGAAGAAAATGGAGGAGTGGCTTCAGTATTCGTGCGTATTGTGCCAATTCGTGGGTACCTAGACAGGCGACTACTTTGTGTGGTGATTGGAGGCAGCCGTCGTAACGGCCCAATCGCTTCTGCTGCAGCTTGTTTGCAGCAACCAATTTCAGTGGTGATTGGTGGCAGGTGAATTTCAGAAGGGGAGTGAATTGTACATGACATAGGTTGGGTGGGAGCGCGGGTGGCTGTGCTCTGCGGATGGATAGCGGTAGTTGGGCACATGTGGGCATGCATGGGTGCATGAAGTTGTGGTGGTTCTGTTGAAGGATTAGTCTATTGGGTCTATGGCAGAAGGCTGTAGGGCATGCACTCAAGAACCTAGGGCTTGAGCACACCCACCGAAGCAATGCATGTCTGACTCTGCATCCGGTAGAGGGTGGTGCTTCCTTAGTGTGGTGTATGCACATTGGTTGGAGTAGGGCCAATGTTGCGAACAGTATGTGGGTAGGTTAGCAGTGATACAATACTTTGTGAATGGAAGTGGGTACGGCCGTAGTATGTGAATGAACATGCACAGGGGTGCAGAGACAGTGTTTTATTTGTACATTATGGTATCTGTTGCAATTTATTCCTACATAGCTCCATGGTGGTGCGCAGGTTGGGTAGGAGTGGTGGTGGCAGTGCTGTGTATGTGAATTGTCATGGTAGGTGACATGGTGACATGCACAGTGACATTACGTTGCAGTGGGTGTGTACAAGGCCTAGACTATTAGGTGCATGGCCGGAGCACACCCACGGCAGCAATGCATTTTTGACTCTGCATCAGTTAGAGGGTGGTGACTTGTACAGCATGGGTGTGGAGCATATTTTAGACACAATAGAGCAGCAGAATTGAGTTGCCATGCGTGTATGTTTGGATTCGCAGGTCAGGTGACTGTTAGAACGTGGTAAAATTTTCCATGTGTGGTTGGAGATGGAGCAGTAAAAAGTCACGCAGTGTGGGCACTGGTGCAGTGTTTGTATAGTGTTAGTATGGTAGCGGGTATGGTTGCAGGGCAGCTTATATGTGCTTGGATAGTGTGTTGTGTGGAGATTGCTTGGAGTATGGGCAATGTTGTGACCATTTTGTGGTTAGGCTGGCAGTGACACAATACCTTTTGGGTGGAAGTGGGTAAGACAATAGTATGTGAATGAAAGGGTGAAGGGGCGCTGGAGACAGTGTAATGTTTTGTACATTAAGGTAACTGTTGCATGTAATGCTGTGCATATCCATTGCGGTGTGGAGGTTGGGTAGGAGGGCTGGTACCAGTGGTGCATATGTGCATAGTGTTAGTTGGTGACATGTTGACATGCATGGTTGCATTACAGTGCAGGGAATGTGTGCAAGGAGCACACCCACTGCAGCAATGCAGGTTTGATAGTGCATCAGGCACAGGGTGGTGATCTTTGGGGAATGGGTGTGGAGCACATTGTAGATGTGCTACAGCAGCACCAGTGAGTTGCAAAGTGTGTACTGTGTGTTGCATGGTTGTAATGGCAGTTGCAACATGCTACAGTATTTGGTGTACGGTAGGAGATGGTGCAGTGAGAAGTTGTGTAGTGTGGCCACAGGGTGCAGTGTTTACGTTATGTGAATATGGAAGAGGGTATGGTTGAAGTGCAGCTTATATATACTTGGTTACTCTGTTGTGTGCAGATTTATTGAAGTAGGACCAATGTTGTGAAGTTGTTGAGCATAGGTTGCCAGTGACACAATGCTTTGTGAATGGTAGTGGGGAGGGATGGTGCAGGCAGTGGTATGTTTGTGGTGTGGAGCATATTTTAGACGCAATAGTGCAGCAGAAGTGAGTTGCCATGCGTGGCAACTCAGGTGACTCTTAGAACATGGTCAAGTTTTTGATGTGTGGTTGGAGATGGTGTAGTGAAAAGTCATGCAGTGTAGGCACTGGGTGCGGTGAAAGCTGTAGGCCGTAGGCCATGCACTCAAGAGCCTAGGTTTTTAGCTCACTCACCGCAGCAATGCATGTCTGACTCTGCATCTGGTAGAGGGGGTGAGTGCATAGTGTGGAGTGTGCAGATTGGTTGCAGTAGGGCCAATGTTGTGAACAATATGTGGGTAGGTTGGCAGTGACACAATACTTTGTGAATGGAAGTGGGCACGGCTGTAGTATGTTTATGAAAGTGCACAGAGGTGCAGGAGACAGTGGCCCTCATTACGACCCATGCGGTAAGTATCGAACATTACCGCCATGGCGTAATTTACGTTTACGCCCTGGCCCCATGTCGTAAAGTGCGGCACATTCTGACCCGTCGCGCACGAGCATTACGCCATGGCGGTAATGTAAAGTACGCGATGCCGTAAAAATGACCCCAAAACGGCCCCTACCAGCATCGTACGCCGCGCAAGGTGCACTTCCACCACCCATCATAGCGGTCACCGCAATTAGCGGTGACCGTAATTAGCGGTGACCGTAAATAAGCGGAACCGGAAGTAGCATCATCGCGGCGGAACGGGAAAGAGTATGGCGGCCATCTTTAAAAACACAATCCATTGCCATCCTCCCCAACCACTCCACATCCGACCCTGAGACCTGTCATAACCCATTACCCACCCATTTACCAACTTGAAAATGCCAAAAGCAGTCAAAAAAGCCTGCGATCGGCAGCGCCAGGACCGCTTCACCCGTGAGGAACTCACCATGCTTGCGGAG
This sequence comes from Ambystoma mexicanum, assembly GCF_040938575.1. Taxonomy (NCBI): domain Eukaryota; kingdom Metazoa; phylum Chordata; class Amphibia; order Caudata; family Ambystomatidae; genus Ambystoma; species Ambystoma mexicanum. The sequence continues at coordinate 809,760,128 of NC_090931.1, read as the reverse complement.
ACCCTCCAGGACAATGCTGCGGTGGTCTTCTCCACGCAAATGACCAGGCCGGCAATTGCCAAGAAGAAGGCCATATGGGCCCTGGTGGCAGAGCGTGTCAGTGCGGTGGGAACCGTACCCCGCAACGCACAGCAGTGTAGAAAGCGGTGGGACGACCTGAGGCTCCGCGTCAGGAGCATCCTCTCGGCGAATAGGAACCTGGCTACGGCAACCGGGGAAGGATCTGATTCACCCATCAAATTGCAAGCATGGGAGGAAATCTGTGCCTCCACTATTGGAATGGAGAGCATAGAAGGAGTAGGAGGGATGGAGAGAGGAGCCCCGACATCAGGAGATGCAGGTAGGTGGCTCAAATCAAGCCATGCAAAATTCACCAAAGTCCAATTATGTGAAGTACAATGTTGCCCCATAGTGCAAATGCAACACAGCAGCAGGAGACTGCCCACAGACACATCCGATTTCCACCCTGTACACATGCAGCATGCACACCCTAACTGCCGGCTCCCACATACCTCCATGCTACTTCCACACAAAAGGCAGACAACCTGTATGCTCCTGCCTCAAATGTGCTGCATGTACTAACTGACAAGATGCCATTCGTCACAATGCAGGCCCAATGTCCGCTGACCCATCAATAACACTATCCCTCCTTTGCTCCACCACAGGCTCAGATTCAGACCCTCAGGATGAGGACACCACTGCCTCCACAGCCACCAAGAGGGCCAGGACAACTGTGCCAAGACCGCAAGCCTGCACCTCTGCCGTCCCGATGAAAACACCACAGCAGCCACAATCCCTGCCAGGGAAAGAGGACAGGGCACTGACAGCCACCACAACTGTCACCACAGAATCAGCAGCAGCAGCACACATTACACAAATTGTGCCCACCGAAGGGACAGGCTCTACTGCAAGCAGCACTCTTGGCGAAATCGCAGCCATTGCAGCCTCCTCCGATAGTGAAGCTGGGATCATTGAGGAGATTGAGGATGCAAGCCCTACTGCCCACCTACATTCCCCCTACATATCCCCAAGCAGCCTGCATGCGGATGCCACACAGGGGCAGTTAGAGTACGAGGATTGGCCAGCCACCCCATCCCCGCTGCCGGAGGTGAGCAGCCCAAAGGGTATGCCGATGCCATCAGTCATGAGCCAGAGGAATGAACAGACCCTGGATGAGATAATCACCCAGCAGCAGTAACTATCCTCGCTCCTCAATGAGCACGTTGCAGAGTGTGGGGGGGCAAAGGATGCAATGGAGAGATGTGCAGACAGAGTCACGGCTGCCATTGAGTCCTCCACGAAGGACATCTGCACAGAACTCGCCGCTGTGCGGCACGTAATCTCAGAACTGGTGCAGACCATTCGGGACATGCGTCCAAATGTGCATGCAGGAACCTCCTCGACAACCAGCTCGGGTCAGAGCAGCCCCATCCGACGATCAGGGAGGAACCTGCGCAGCACGGGCAGGGGTGCCCCGGGGGCCAGGGGAGGGGACTGTAATTAGTGGCTGGACAGTGGAGAATTACTGCATCACACACTGCTGCACAGACTCACTCACACCTTCGTAGGTATTCCAGGGGGGAGGGGGGAGTGGGTGTGTTTGGGTGTTCTGGGGGGAGGGAGGAGTGGGTGTGTTTGGGTGTTCAGGGGGGAGGGGGGAGTGGGTGTGTTTGGGTGTTCAGGGGGGAGGGGGGAGTGGGTGTGTTGGGGTGTTCAGGGGAGAGGGGGAGGGGGGAGTGGGTGTATTTGGGTGTTCAGGGGGGAGGGGGGAGTGGGTGTGTTGGGGTGTTCAGGGGGGAGGGGGAGGGGGGAGTGGGTGTGTTTGGGTGTTCAGGGGGGAGGGGCGAGTGGGTGTGTTGGGGTGTTCAGGGGGGAGGGGGGAGTGGGTGTGTCATACCTTTTCACAATCATAATACACTTTTTCGTTTAGCACAAATCAAATGTGTGGACATTGCTCATTGCGTATGTGTGCTTTATTGTTGTACAGTCCACAGTGTGCATGTCCCAGACACACACAGTGCCCCATGTGCCTTCTCCATGTTACACGCACACGCTGTGTGTGCTAGAAGCATTGGTCAATGAGATTCTGACGCATTTCACACCCCTCCAGTGCATCGCTGCCTCCTTGAGGTGCTGCCCCATCCCCACCCTCATCATCCTCATCGTCAGGTGGTTGCAGTTCAGCGTCAGGGGGCAGGGGCACATTTCGTCTGACGCACATATTGTGTAGCATGACACATGCCATGACGATCTTCGCAACCTTCTCATGGCGGTACAGGAGTGCCCCGCCAGACCTGCTGAGGCAGCGGAAACGTGCCTTCAGTAGGCCGAATGCCTGCTCAATCACCACACGGGTACGTGCATGGGCACGGTTGAAGTCCTCCTCATGCTGGTTCTGTGGGTTCCGGACTGGTGTAAGGAGCCACCTCTTCAGGGGATAGCCTGCATCACCTGTAAGTGGGCAACAATGTATGTGTCAGGGATGAGATATATTTCTGTACATGACGTGCCACCATGCCTTGCATTCAACTGTTACTTTGCACCACTTTTAGTTGCGCTAATGGATTCACACTATGCAACCGGTATATGTTTATGGCTCTCATGTACAGTTTTGCATGCCAAGACACAATGCAGGGGGGACAAGTGCCTTGTGAGTGCCCATCCACTGTGTCCGTTCAGGCCGTTTCTTTAGGTGACCTGGCACGTGTCCTGTGAGGTCAACGCTCACATGATTGCAACATTGCTGTCTGCCTCATTATGACCCCAGTGAACAATACTGATGTCAATAGGGACAGTTGTGGGCCTTGCTGTCTGTGTTGTGGTGTATTGATGTTCCTGTCCGTCATGTGCCTCCTTTGTGCGCAGTTATGGGGGACAGGCCTTTCAGTTGATGGTGTTTGGTGACGTGCATGTAGGTGCTTTTCGTTGGAGTCACTGTGGTCACATTTTGTACAATGCACTTGCAGATGGTTGTGTCATGGTTGGGAGACACCTTCATTCCCATGTTAGGGCTGCTTAGGTCAGGCATCATGTATACAGTTGTCAGATGATGTAAGTGCTGCCTCAGGGTATGATCTGGCTACTGCTAGTCGCAGCCAGGTGAAGTATGCATCACCCCCCCCTTTCTGCCAGGTGAAGTGTGCATCATCCCCCCCCTTTCTGCCAGATGAAGTATGCATCATTCCCCCCCCTTTCTGCCAGGTGAAGAATGCATCATCCCCCGCCCCTTTCTGCCAGGTGAAGTATGCATCATTCCCCCCCCCCTTTCTGCCAGGTGAAGTATGCATCATCCCCCCGCCCCTTTCTGCCAGGTGAAGTATGCATCACCCCCCCCCCCACTTTCTGCCAGGTGAGGTATGCATCATCCCCCCACCCCTTTCTGACAGGTGAAGTATGCATTGGTACGTCGATCACCTACCCACTTCACATTTCCATGCTCATGACATTAGACTCACCGAGTAGCCAGGATCTTGGGCCTGCATGTCGCACCATGTAGCGTGGTATTGTGGAGTTCCTCAGGACCATTGAATCATGGGTTGATCCGGGGAATCGGGCACAACAATGTGTGAAGATCCTGTTGGAGTCACAGACCATTTGCACATAGATTGAGTGAAATAGTTTACGGTTGCGGTACGCTACCTCCATGGCATGTGGGACCACCAATTCCACATGGGTGCAGTCGATGGCACCAATGAAACCAGGTATGCCAGCTAGTGCATGGAAACCCACTTTGGTGTTAGCAATCTCCTGGGCAGACCATGGCAATGAGATGTGGTCGTCTGTGTGCTTGAGGAGGGCATCGAGCACTTGGATCAGTGTACGTGAGAATAATGGTTGTGATATGCCATTCAAGTGCCCCACTGTGTGCTGGTAGATGCCTGTGGCCAGGAAGTGGAGCACGAACACTACCTTCAGTAGGGGGGGATGGCGGTGGGTGTTTCAATCATTCTGACGATGTCGTTGTGTATCATGTCCCCAATGGTGGTGATGGTGTCCCTGTCCAGTCGGTACAGGGTGTGGATCTGCTCAGCGGTGAGGTTGAATGGACTGGCTCTGATGCGTGGGATTGGGGGCTGCCTGCGTGGTTCCACTGGCTGTGCTGGTGGGGCTTGCTGGCCCTGCCTTGCCCTCCTTCTCCTCCTGCGTCTCCTCTGTGCAGCCTGTTGTTGTTGTTGTTGTTGTTGTTGTAGTTGAAGTTGTAGCACTTGCATTGCTATCAGGTCCTCCAGCCCCAACATTGCTAGTCCTATTGGTATCATTGTGGAGTGTGACTGGGTCTGGGAAGGGGTTGGGTGTGCTCTTTTTCTACTTCCTGAGTCTGTATTGCCTCCACCTGTGCTGATTCTGTGCACCTGTGGCAGCTGGATTCACTGCACAAGGCCCTTTACGGTTGGTTTGCGATGGCGTGATTAGCACCATGGCGGTAAGGTACTTAACGGGCTGGGTGATGGCGTTAGGTGCATGTCCGCTTGGATCAGCATTCGCGTACCTTTGCGCCGTGCCGGTAATTACGGTGTGAGAGGGCGCGTGCGCGCGTCCTTGATGCAGTTAGCGGCAGCGTTAACTACGATGCCGCTAATGGCATCGTAGTTAACGGTCACGGGTCATGATCGGACCTAGCGGAAAACGATGGCGGTAAAAATTTACCGCCATCGTTTTCCACTTAGTGCCAGGGTTGTAATGAGGGCCAGTGTTTTATGTATTACATTATGGTAACTGTTGCAATTTTTTCCTGCATAGTTCCATGGCGGTGCGCAGGTTGGGTAGGAGTGCTAGTGGCAGTACTGTGTATGTGGATTGTCGTAGTTGGTGACATGGTGACATGCCCGGTGGCATTATGTTGCAGTGGGTGTGTGCAAGGCCTAGACTATTGGGTGCATGGCCGAAGGCCGTAAGCCGCAGCCATGCCCTCAAGAGCCTAGGGCTTGAGCACACCCACAGCAGTAATGCATCAGTTAGAGGGTGGTGGCTTGTACAGAGTGGGTGTGGAGCATATTTCTGACGCAATTGAGCAGCAGAAGTGAGCTGCCATGCGTGTATGTTTGGTTTTGCAGGTCAGGTGACTGTTTGAACGTGGTCAAGTTTTCAATGTGTGGTTGGAGATGGAGCAGTGAAAAGTCATGCAGTGTGGGCACTGGGTACAGTGTTGGCATAGTGTTAGTATGGCAGCGGGTATGGTTGCAGGGCAGCTTATATGTGCTTGGATAGTGTTCTGTGTGCAGATTGCTTGGAGTATGGGCAATGCTGTGACCATTTTGTGGTTAGGCTGGCAGTGACACAATACTTTTGGAATGGAAGTGGATAAGACAATAGTATGTGAATCAAAGGGCGTAGGGGTGCCGGAGACAGTGCAATGTGTGTACATTAAGGTAACTGTTGCATTTAATGCTGGGCATATCCATTGCGGTGTGATTGTTGGGTAGGAGTGATGGTGCCAGTGGTGCGCATGTGCAGGGTGGTGGTCTTTGTGGAATGGGTGTGGAGCACATTATAGATGTGCTACAGCAGCACAAGTGAGTTGCAAAGCGTGTACTGTGCGTTCCATGGTTGTGGTGATAGTTGCAACATGTTACAGTATTTGGTGTACGGTAGGAGATGCTGCAGTGAGAAGTTGTGTAGTGTGGCCAAAGGGTGCAATGTTTACATAATGTGAAGATGGAAGAGGGTATGGTTGAATTGCATCTTATATGTGCTTGGTTACTCTGCTGTGTGCATATTTATTGAAGTAGGCCCAATGTTGTGAAGCTGTTGTGCATAGGTTGCAGTGACACAATACTTTGTGAATGGTAATGGGTAGGGGTGGTGCAAGCAGTGGTATGTTTGTGTATGCTGCTAATTGTGACACGTTTTCGTGAATGGTTGTTTTATGGTGTGGGGGAGTTGGGTAGAAGTGCTGCTACGTATGATAAGTTTGTCCATAATGTTAGGTGCCCCCATGGTCGCATGCATGGATCTATAGTGTTATAGTGGGTGTGGAAAGCTCTGCACTGTTGTGTGCATAGCCAAATGTGTGCTGTGTGCACCTCAGGATCTTTGTGGATGCTGCAATTGTGCATTCTTTAGCAGAAGATTCTGGTGGAGGGGCTTTGGAATCAAACGGAACATGTACTGAGAGTGTTTAACAGTAAATGTGGAGTGGTGTGCAGAAGTGATAGTGTGCAATGCAGATGTTTTGTATGTGATTGCTGCATGTATCCTGCTGTATCCCAATACTGTGTTGTGAGGCTGGTGGAGATGGAGAGACGCACAGTGCTTATCGTCGGTGATAGCTTTGTGTGCCATTTGCACAGGTGTTATGTGCAAAGAGGCGTTGCTGGTAATTTCGGGTTGGAAGGAGTAGACACTTTCTGGGGCTGTCAAGGTGACTGCAGTTTCGGCAGGATGCTTCGCTTTTGCAGATATGTGGCGTCTGTCACGAACGTTGACTTTGTCGTGACGCACTACGGAACTTTACATTTGGGTTACATGTCATGTGGACATTTAATCCGTCACCTTAAGAGGTTACTGAATGCAGTAATGCAGATTTTTCCTACTGCCAAGGTCGTTTTTTCATGCATAACACCAAGAGGGGTATGGGCCCATGACGGTGTAATTTGTTCCCTGCCAAAGGTCGTAAGGTGTGTTATAAACAGAATTATGCATGAATTTATGTAGATTGCTGGCATGTTCTCCACCCACTATGAGATCATGAGGTCGCAAAATATGCAGTGGTTTGGGAGAAATGGCATTTATTTGAGCACCATTGTCAATGTGTTTGTAGCATTTAGTTCCCGCTCTCCCCTCCTCTAATCTTCTACTTGCTCATGTTCTCTCCTCCAGCAAACAAAGGTGTGGACACCCCTGCTGGGGGCCCAGTATGCCACTCTATGAAACAAGTCTAGGTGCTCTAAAACAAGTACAGTTGTGATTTGGCATTGTATAGAAGCTTATTCATTTAACAACACATAACATTTGTAATTTCACAGTCTAGTTTGCAGCAGTCTTTTGGAAAGCTATTGTTTCATTCAGGGATGTCATTTCACCAAAATGCCTGGGGTAGCGGAAGTGACATCACATGACCCTTGACCTCTGATGACATCACAGGAAGTGATGTAATTTGACTCCACCCCAAAGTAACATCACCGGGAGTGATGGAACACAACCTTTCATCCCTTGACAAAACAGGAAGTGGCATCACATAGCATTGTTCCTAAGTACTCTACGAAAAATATGGTTACGATATCTCTGTAATGTGATATACATTTCATACAAGAATGTATCACCACATGTATCATTAATATCAATGTGTATAGGCCCATATTACCAAATTACTGTGAATGCAAGCAGACATCCAAGGCCAAATGATAATTATGTCTTTTGATATAGCACTTATGCTTAAGCGCTTTATATAAAACAAATATACATACAATATCACCCAACCTGTGTTGGTACTCATTTATCAACCTCAGCAGGATGAAAGGCTGAGTTGGTCTTGTCATGATTCAAACCTGCAACCTGCAGATCACACATACATTGCAGCAGCAATTGCTCAGCCCACTGAGCTATCTTACCGGCTATTGCTATCATACCAGCTATACTAAAATTAGCAATTAGATGGCTGAATGTTCTCAGCGTCAGAAATCAAATTACACTCTAGTGGACACCATTAAACTGGTAACTGAGATTTAACAGCAGGCCAGTTCATCCGCAGGTCTTGTGCAAAGTTGGCCACATGTCCATCCTGCGTGGATCTACTTTTCATGCTTCAGAGGTTGGCAAAATACATACCATTGAGAGGGTTCATAACTGTGTATTAAAGAATTTAGATTAGCTCAGGGAAAGCATCGCAATCACACAACATCCCATACTCTGGGCACTTGGTACCTCCTACATGCAAACAAACATCCTGAACTGCATGCCGGGGAGATAGAAAAGATAGACACAATACAACAAAAAATTAATTGTGGTGCAATGAAATCAAGAGCCACTTTATGTGCTATGGTCAAACATTTCTACACTCTGCACAGCTTTTAGGCACAAGGATTTTATCAAGTGACCAAGGACACCGAGATGGAATCTCTTGTGATGATCGTAACAAAGGCAACAGCAGAAAAAAACATGCTATGACTGCAACTTGCGAAAGGCTGCATAGTCCGAAATTGATGTTTGTACTCTAAACGCTTTTCGGAAGTTTTTGTCTGCATTGTAAATTTGAGGCGTTTAAGAACAGATTACATCAGTGTCTCACCCCCTGAAGTGTGCCTGAAATAAACATTTAATGAGTCAAGCAATTATTGTATAGAATTCCAGAAAGACACCTTATTTGTTATTCCTATTTTTTCTCATTTAGGGTCACTACTCAAAGTGTTACACTTATGGAACCCCTTGTTTTTTTTTTTTTAAGAGGCCTGAATAAGAAAGCCTGCCACTCCAGAAACAAAGATCCACACAGCCCAGGAGCTGGTAGAACTCTTTTGAGGCCAGAGTGAGCAGCCCACATTCCTAATGCTTAAACAGTCTGTATTAGACCCATAATTTGCAGTGTCTGGGGTTCCTTTTGAAGAGCTCTTGCATGGACCACAAATCAGCAGTCGAGACAGGATAGCACCTGGCCCCTAAAAGCTGACATGTCATCAAAGTGATATCAGGGGACTTGCAATAGTGACACCCGGGTTACAATCCTGCTTATGCGATTTACCCGCATTACAGACATTTGTAAGTGTACATTATGCTGTCTTGATTAATTACATGTTCCCATTATATGTTCCCACTTGCCCTTCCTTATTCTGCAATCTGGTGTCCATTGGAATTCACACAACATACAATTCTATGTCAGCAATTCAAGTTTAAGGTGCTCTGCTTATCTGCATGTCTTGGACTGTAGGCCTACAGCAGAGGCAACCATAATGCTGGAAGGAAAGGCCAAGTAAGGCCATGGAGGACTCTATCCCTTAAGAACTAGAAATGGGACTAGACTGGAAGCGGTGTCCAGAGATTATCCGTCCAGAGGCCTTGAAGGTATTACAAGACCTCTTTCTTTGTCTATAAGTTTGTTCAGATACATCTCGACTTTCATAGTCCATGGGCCCCTGGGTCCAGTTTTTGCCCCACAAGGCCGAAAAAGTCAATTTTCGATCTCGCAACGCACCCTTCAAAATCTCCATTCTGCCCAAGTATAGTCCTTGTACACTGTGACAAAAGTGACTTTTTTGCATAAATGCCTGCAGCTTTTGCTACTTAACTATGCTTCCGTGTATGGAGGTGCGTGCTCTGCACGACAGAGTCCTCTTCCCCATTTCGCTGTCTGCATTTTATGAGTCTCTAAACTTTAATACCATATTTGAAAATGTTTAATTTTAGACCGTAATTACAGCATAAAACAAAGCAATGGGTATAAAATAACTGGCTGAGGTTAAATCTCTCAGTAATGATGTGTTTTCACTTCCCCCTGTTATTTAAATGACTGCTGGAGATATAAGATGTTTGTACTAACATGTGGCACACCCCTTTCGCCGGAGTGGCATTATGAATGATGATATTGTCTGAGAAAAGGGTGCGGTGGCATTGTACACTGTGGGCCCCACGTGTACAAGCTTCCTCGTTAAAGCACATGGCACTATGAATGACCTTTGGGAAGATAAAATGGCGCTGCTGCATACGAGGAGAGTGCCTTTGTTGTGTTTTATTCTAGAATTGTGCTACATATTTAATTGTGCCTTTTATGGTCATACAGTTGAAATACAACATTCCTTTGTGCATTGTGGATGAAATGCAGCAGAAGAGGAAGAGAGGTGGCTTCTCCAAAATGTCCCCTCCGACCCGCCACCCATTAAGAAAGAGCCAAGCCAAACCAGCGAAAACACTGAGAGCTCCCTCAACTGCACAAGACTGCTGAGGATATGCTTTGGGGCTGGCTTTGTTAGGGAAATGTGGTTTTCCTTCACTTACAACACCCCAGCCGTGCATGCCCAATAAGCCATGGAAGGTCGGGTCAGTTTTCCTTTATCTGCCTTGTATGGCTCACTGGACCAGCAGGCTGTGGTACTACAGGCACAAATCTGTGTAGGAGGCTGTGAGGAATTCGACCACCCGCACGGGGAGAGTGCTCTCATCTGGGCTTTTTGATTTTTTGGTAAATGAAAATGAATGATGGGAGATCAGCCTCTGAGAAATGTGTGCGGCCATTCCGCACCCATTTCATCTGCATCCCGCACAAAATGTCAAGTGCGCTCCGGAAAGACACTGCCTACAGGCACCGTCTTCCCCTGTCATATTGCTGGAATTTGACAGCCACGGTATGTCAAAGCATTCCAAGAAGGGGGAAGGCAAACCTTTCCCGAGCCATAAGGAGACTAATTTAAATATCAAAGGCTCCATGGATCTGCTTTCCCTTTGTCTAATCCGGCTGGTGGCAGTGCATACTAAGGATATAATTGAAGCAAGCTTCAAGTGTTAAGTTTGCCGGATAGACAACAGGAAAGGTGTGGTTAATGCCCCTTTGGTATGAAATGTGTCAACTTGAAGCTAGTTCTCACCTCTTTTTATTAAAAACAGTGAATGACCTGTCTGGGTCCAGCAGTTACCGCAGGTGTCCCTACAGAGCAGAGCGCTTTCAGAGCGGAGAAGTGTGTGATTTGGGAGAGACAAGAAGTCTGCCCTCGCCACATACTGCAAGGGAAACCTGCGCTTTAATCAAGAGTCACAGGGAGACACTTTGATCTACAACAGACAGGAAGATGGGTGGGACTTAGGTATATGTTGTCACCCTTTGTCTGTCCTTTTGCATAGCACTCTGGTCCTGACCTCATGCATAACAGAAGATTGTTGGTGGGGACTCAGGATTAGTTCCTTAAGGTATGCTTAGCCTGCACTAATCACTGGAGCCCATTTGGCTTTAAAAGAGGGCTGAACCCCTCACTTAGCAGATCATCCGATGACCTCAAAAGGAGTAAGAGGAAGGACTCATTTTGACCCGTGCTGAAGGTACAGTCTACCTTACATCTTCTGCCAGTGAAGCAAGGCCAGGTGTTCCAAGACAGAAGCAAGATCCCTCCCCTACACATCTACCAGGGAACAAAGAAAGATACCAGACTCAGAGGACCCATCAATCAGCTCCAGAACCAGTACACAGACAGCACACAGCGTGCCCTGCTAGGTTCTGCCAGTAAGCTTTCTAGGTGAGAAGTGCCAGAGAGCATCTGAGCTCAGGACCAAGCTGTTGCCTGCAATCACTCTCCTGAGCTTTTCGCCGTCCGCCTTGAAAGGACACAAGGCCTGCAAAGAAGCGAGGAGGAGTGCCACACAAGCATCATCCAGCGTCCATCTTTTAAGGACATTCATTTTCGAGACAGTCGAATCCGCAAACCGCTTCTGGCTGCGCCGCTGACTGTTGTCATGCCACAATCGCAAGTGCCGTCTGAGCCGTTTCGACCAGAATTCCAGATCTTCCAACCAGCACAGAGACAACGATTCTTGGCTCTAAGTGGCTGCGCCGGACAGTCTGCAGACATCCGTCCAGCCTCGCTTGCTGAACTGCCTGCTGTCTCGTACCAGCAGCGGTCTCTTGCCACTAACGCTGTCTCAAGGGCTGATAATCGCTCTGGAACTGCCTCAATGCTGTCAAGCATCAAGACCTTCTTCAGCACCAGGTACATTGTGGTTCTGCCCCCTGGTCCTTCTGCGAAGGCCCCTAGAGATAGTTACGGCCCTTTGATCTTGTGGTGCTGGAACTGAATAACCTTGAACAGTAAGACTGATTACTTTACCACCTACCCTCCTGTCAGTATCCAGAGTGCATCCCTTTCCTTTGTGAAACTGTCCTCTGTGTTCCTTTACAGGGTGAGTTGTATTTTGTAGTGTGCTAGAACTGTCCGTTGTAGTAATAATAGAGTAGATATTTTTCTACAATGTTGACTGGACAGTCCCTTTTATCATTGGGTAATAATTGTATTTTCGCTGTGTTGCAACTAACCAACGATCCATGACCTTGCAGAGATAAGCCTGCCATTCCGTCCACGTTACCAGAATTGGACAAGGAGGTCTTATAATTAACTTTGTATTACAATGTGTTCGGATCCCATATGGTTCACTAGAGGTGTGAGGTTTATTGATGGTTTAGAAACCGATATTCATCCATGGACCACTGGTGCCCCGGAAGTTGATTCATCACATAGGCATTCTTGCACAAGTCAATGTGTTAATAGGGCTTAGGAAGCTCTGTTCAAGGTGCCGCAGCTCTTTCGCACATGTCAGGAACCAGGAAGGGAGCAGTGTTTTAATGGCGCATCCCATGGCTTCCTGATTTTTGTGTGCAGGTTTCACCCCATCCGGTGGGCCATACATGCAGCATGTGTGATGGCGGTGGCAGTCTGAACCTCGAGCTGAGGCTTTGTAAGGAAAAAAATCCTTTATATGCATTTATATGAATGTATGTATGAATATATGCGTACCTGGAAGGGGTCGTGGATAAGTGTGTCTGTGAATATGTGCCCATGTGAATGAGAGTGCAGTCTGCATGTTGAAGCATATACGTGTGTGTGAATGTGAGTGCAGTGTGCATGCATATGAGTGCGTACGTGAATGTATATGTATTGAATGTGTATGTGTGGGCAAGGGGAGAACATCTGATTTCAGAGGTTAGGGCACTTTCTAGGTCCCAAATTAATATTTTTACTGACATTATGGTTAAAGAAGTGAGCAGGGCTCAAGTCAAGGGTACGCGTGGGAAGATGGAGTCCGCCCACTTTTTTAGAGGGCAGACGACATCCCCACGGGTATGTTACACGCATCTGTAAAACTAGAAACATTCACTTTCTGTCTCGACCGCCTGGCACTTCACCACGGCACCATATAGCCTGATGAAATACAGCACATAACTAAAGGTGAAATGTCACATTTCGGGACTGCATGTTCCAGAGAAAACATTGGTATTGGTTCTTGAAGTTTAAAACAGACATACTTTTTAAAGTTTTCCAAAGACTATTACAAGAAAATGTCCTCCTTTGATTTTTTGTGTGTGTTGATTTTATGAAAGGCAAATGCCATTCGTCCTGTGCAGTTTGTATGGTTATGCAAAACCAATTGAATGACAATTCCATTTGAATGACATTAGTATATTTCACATTGATATGCTAATTTCTGGTGATGCCATATTCCATTGGTATGTTATGGAGTCCCCCAACATTTTTTTAGGGCTTGACCCCTGGAAGTGAGCATACCATTTTTATTGGAGTTATGGGCAAAACCAGCATGCTCAGTGTATTTATGTTGGCATTCCGACCTACATTGGTGCATGCAGGATGGGCATGTTTTTTATACAGCAGTGTGGCATTTTTACTGGGATTAGAGGAAAAGACAACATGATGAGCATTCTTAGGTGGGGATACTGGCTGACACGTTTGCATCCAGCATTAACATGTTTTCTTACAGTGGGATGGTATTTTTACTGCCATTGGAGGCAAAGTCAACTTGATTAGCCATCCTACTTCCGGATAGCAGCTTACATTGGTGCAGCCATTATGGATATGTTGTTTTACTGTGCAACAGCATTTTTATTTATATTATGGGTAAAACTAACATGATGAGTGTTGCCTAGGATTTCCGTACTAGACTGCCCATGTGTGTGGGATTAGACTGCTATGCAAATGACTACTTCAAGTCTGTGAATGGTACAGTGGGCTTAAAGTGGTTGTAGCCTACCTAGAAAACAGGTTATTTTACCATATTCATTCTCAGCAGGTCTCACATCTTTACTGTGCATGTTTTCTTACAGTTTAATAGCATTTTTATTGGTTTTACGGGCAATACCAACATGAGTTTCTTACATTGGGATACTGGTCAACATTAGTGCAGCCAGCAAGGACATGTTTACTTACAGGGGATGACATTTTGTCTGGATTATGGGCATCATAATGAGTATGGCCTAATTTGGAAAAGTAACCACAGACGTATTCTCCAAAAGGGACATTGCATTTTTGGCATTTTTACTGACATTATGATCAAAGACCACATGTGTGTTCTTATCTCGGTATGCTGGCAAATATTGGCATACATTGGTGCAGCCAGCTTGGACATGCTTGGGGAGATCCAGTGACAGGAGCCATGTTTCCCTGCGCAGGGGTAGCACAAACCTCTCACCCCACTATGGTTTTGGGGTCTGCGGGTATTAATACAGACAGACTTTCGCAACCTGACTGTGGAAGGAGGGTTAGAGTCTGTTGAGTGGATAGGTATGGGGAGGTAGGGAAACCGGATAGAGGGTTGAGAAGATTTTGTGGATAGATAAAGGGAAGCATTGCTCGTCGACTTCTGCATTCCTGGTAAGGCTACTGCCTCCTTTCTCAGTCATACAACCCACTATATGGCCTCTCTCATACACACTCTCATGTACACACCACACTGTGATCCTGTTGTCTCACAGGCAGTATACTAGTGCCTCCAATAAACTTAACACAATGCCAACAAAAACGGAATGAACACATCAACATAAGTACAAGAAGAAACACTTAGCTTAATGGAGTGTCCTTGGTTATCTCCAATATGCTGCCTGAGTCCTCTGGGCACGTCAGAGGGGATGCAAGAGAAAGATGTGCAAGAGAAGGTACGGAACCGGAACTGCCTTCACACTATGAAATACAAACACTCTGAGAAGCGTTCCCTGACTACAGAGGATGCTGCTTTACATGTGGTTTGTTTTGCGTGCTTAGTAACACACAGGGTTACGGGTTAAAGCGAGCCATTCATGCACATGGCTACCGGGAGTAATGTCAGCGTGCTTATCATGGCGCCGGATGAACTTTGGTTAACACTGATCCCAAGTGCGATCAAAGTGTGAGTTAGTTAAGGTTCATATTAGTAGAGTTAGCATGCAAGGCATTAAGGTTCATATTAGTTAGTTAAGGTTCATATTAGTAGAGTTAGCATGCAAGGCATTAAGGTTCATATTAGTTAGTTAAGGTTCATATTAGTAGAGTTAGCATGCAAGGCATTAAGGTTCATATTAGTTAGTTAAGGTTCATATTAGTAGAGTTAGCATGCAAGGCATTCACGCCTAATTGCCAGACTTATCTGCAATCAGAGTGGGGGCGTTGTTATCCGGTGGGGGCTTGGTCCCTGCACTTGTCCCCGCTCTGGTGTAGATTCTATAAGGTCGCTCTGCGTTCGCGTGACTTATCTGCACTCTGGGAGGTGGTCGGAAGTATCCGGTGGGGGCTTGGCCCCTGTGCATATTCCCCACGCTGGCGCTCGCTGGTGGGCAATGTGCTGTTGCTTTTGCCCCGATGTCCCAGCACTTGTAATGGCGGGGCCCGTGGTCTGATCCCGTGGGTCAGGGCCCCTCAAGCATGCTCCTCTCCCCGGAGCTCAGTGCAGCATGTCCTTCCTGGTGAATGTCTTGAGCGCAAGCATTGGGCTGGCGCTTTGCATGTCTGTTTATTGGAGCATGCCCAAGATGGCCACCATTTTGGAGTCCCAAATGGCATGGGACTTGTAGTCCGATAGGCGTTCCAATGACTATGCTTGCAGAGGGGGCAAATTACCAGTCTGTAGGGATGCCTCTGCCCTATTGCTGGATGTTGCTTCTGTGTTGTGCCTGCCACATATCTAGCAACACCCTTCTGCTGTTGGTTTGTTCTTTGTGGCTGTGGGAACTGCCCCTGCTTCCTGACAGTACACCCCCACCTCTGAGGGCCTGTGGCACGGGCTTCTGTGGGTGTTCTCGATGGAAGATTCACAGAAGCCGGGGAGCATGTACATGGTGGGCAGGTTCCCACAAATGTTCTTCGGGTCCACAACCCACCCAGTCTATCAAGTACTGCAACTGTCCTGTGGGCGATCGACAGGCATTTAGTATGGCTTTTACTTCGTATTCAGGATGTCCTTGGATAAAAACCATGGGTGGTTTCATAGTGCACGTTTTTGGGCTTGGTGGTTTTAAGAGCGAGACATGGAAGTCTATATGCATCTTCATTAGGGCTGGCAGTTTAATCACATTGCTACTGGGTTAACCTTTTTGGTGATAGTGAATGGTCCTAAAAATCAGGACTGGAACTTGCGGGGCCTGTGTAAGTGCATAATCTTTGTGGATAGCCACACTCGGTCTCCTATCGTATACTGAATCTTTGTGTATAGCCACACTCTGTCTCCTATCGTATACTGTGTGGCAGCTCATCAACATGTAGCAAAAGGAGATGGGGGTTAGAGGGGCACTACATAGTTATTTCCTTTATTTTGTATTGTACCAAACGTACAGGTGCTGTCTTTAAGTGTTCTTATATTCCGATGTGTAGATACAATTACAGAGTTGTTTCAGGTGCACGTCGGTCAACCAGTCTCAAGGCCACCCAAGACTGTAGAAAGACCCAAAGCGAACAGAACCTGTTAGACACTAACAGGAGACCCAATGATGCACTCCTATAGGGACGTAACTCATTCCAGGTTGATTGTAACACAGGTGTTCCAGGGGCTACCACAAAGGGGGGTGGACAACCCAAAACAGCTGTTGAGATTAAATAATATTGTTGTTAACATTCTTCATTATTCCGAATTTCAAAAGAAACATCAATAACTTGCTAAGAGCTGATTTTCTACATCACTAAACGGGTATGAGAATGTCTCACAACAAAAATGACACCACAATAGTGTACTTGTGCATAATTTGTAATTTAGTAAACATAAAAGAGGAAGGTCAATTTCAATTAACCAATGACAAACAATTTTCGTTAGCAAGTGAAGAAATCGAATATAATTACACTGTTCCTGTTAGCTCTTATACATAACAAAATAAAATCAAGATAATGAGGTACATAGTTGTGTTTAAATCTCACACAATTGCATCATCACAAATATCTTCATTTAAATCTAATAGGTTCCTCGTGATGTAGTATAGTTGCCGACGCGTTTCGGATTTTAAAAGAATTCGTCTTCAGGGCTTAGTGCCTATTATTCGTTGCAAAATTGTATTCTTGTGTCCTTAATGTGGTCTCTGTGCGGGACCTAGGAATAATCTATAACATCTTAGTATCAAGCATGCTCATAATTGTGTTTGATTATTACTATTTACAATGTGAATGTTACTGACCTCAGGGTCTCGTTGGCCAGTGCATAAATTAGTGCTCAATCATCATACTGCCAGGCAATGTGACCGGCTTCAGGGTCTTAATGAGATTTCTGAAGGCAGCTTGCGGCTGATGTATAAAGAGTAGAGCGATTGAAATCAGTCAGATGAAAAACTTAGAACAAAAGGCACTCTTATGTGAGTAGTGTAAGCCAAACATGGCACTTGAGCTAATAATGATATAGGTGACGGCTCTGACAGACTACGACAGTCCATGCATATATTGGATATGAAAAAAACACATTGCTCGGTAAGGAGATATGTGCCTAAAGCGGATCTCCTTGGTGGCATGGCTCACATTTATACTAACGTGAACGGTAACAGGCAACTTGTGGACACTTATTTGATCATTATCAGGACGTGTAGTGGATATCTGTAAGTCCAGGCATGGCCACAGATAAGGGCTTAACTTTTTAAGCGACCTCACAGCCCGCTCGGAATAACTGAACACAGTGTTCACTCGCGGGTAAATGTGTATATGATGGTTGCCATGGAACGCCCGCGCATGCTTGTATGGGTTCCCGGCGTCCATCTTGGTGTGGGAATGTTGTTATGGCAACATCCCACGCGTAAATGATTATTGATGTAGCCCTTTCATGCGAGAGGGTAAATCGAGAGTGTACATCTCGGGCTGCACTTGTGTAAGGTAACTTGATCATATGCTATATTAGTGGTACCAGGGAGAAGGGCATGTATCCGAACAATGTCAGTCGGGTGCCCCTTCCCTGTGCTATTCAAGACTGAGGGCTTATTCAATTGAGTGCCAAATACTCCATACATCACAGGGCCAGGTGTGTGTAGACTATTGTACTCTGATATCACAACCAGGGGAGGTTGGTACATCTATTGGGTCACATATCCAATGCATATATGATGCTGTGTTACAGCTTCATTACACGTGTGACATTGGCCTATTCTGTAACGCTCACCTGATTCCCGCAGAGGCGCCGGTCTTGACTGGGTGAATGCCGTATCTTCAAAGGTGATGTGTAACACACGGTTGGCTCTTTGGGCTGGAACTCTGTGCACTGTATGTCTGACTCGAAGAGTAAGATGTCTTAGGTAAGTGAACGCCGAGCTCTCCATCTGCCTCGGGGCAGGGTGCCGTAACCAGTTTCTTCACTGGATAAGGGTGCAGGCCTCTTGACCTCAGAGGACTGCTGTCCGTCGTTAACTGCACGAACGGTAAGTTCTGGGCACTTCAAATGTCTTAAAAGTCTTTTGTAATGATATCTCTTGTTTTGCAGGGTTCCGGCGATGGCGGATGGCGGACTGATGAGAGTTGAGGATCGAACCCGCGTGAGGAATAGAAGCGCCTGGAAGCACGTAAGTAAGCGCTTGTAGCCTGCTTCACGATGCGCACTAACTGTCCCTTTTATCTTGCAGGTACAAGTTCGGAGCTTTAGAGAAACTGAAGGGTGCTGGAATACCCACTGGATTCGGCGTGGGAAGGAGTAATGGCACGTGAGTAATAAAGTTGCCCAATGTCTTTAAACGCACCTTCTTTTGTCTTTCAGATGCGGGATGCAGCGCCGAAGGCCTCCGGAGCGTGCGAAGAGCTGGTAAGCTTTTGTCTTTCAGATGCCGGAATGCAGTGCGAAGACCTCCGGAGCATGCGAAGAGTAGGTAAGCCTTTGTCTTTCAGATGCCGGAATGCAGTGCGAGGCGTTGGTGACAGCCGATGGACCAGGTAAGAGTTGCGCTGCCACTGAAGACCGTAGTGCTAACCTGTTCTTTCTTTGTCTTTACAGGTGCTGCTGAAGACTGGATTCCAGGATGGTAAGCCTTTGTTCCCTTAGGCCCAGGATCAGAAGCAGAAGACACGATGAGCGTTCTGCTGCAGAGAATGCAGAATAACGCAAAGCAAGATTCATCCATCGGGTGTGGTTTAAATAGCCTCCTGTAGTGCTTAGGTGTCTCCTTCCACAGCCATGCCTAGGTAAGAAAAGAGTTCCTGCTTTCCAGAAGAGTTCCAGTGTTCTGAACCTAGGGAGTGGCTCCTGCCCCACCCAACAGGAAAAGTAGTCCCAAACAGAAGATGATCAGGGGTTCAACTGGCAGGTAAGTAAGCAGCATGGTCTGCTGCAGGTAAGTCCACCCAAGCATTATGAGCCCGGCGCTTCCAGCGCTGGGACTGGGCATCTTTATGAGCCTGGTGCCACTGGCGCCAGGACAGGGTCCAAAAGGTCCCAATTGGGACTGGCTGGCACTCGGAACCGGGGTTATGGGTCTGCTTCCAAGGGAGTCGGGCAAGTCCTGATCTTTTGGAAGCAGAGATCATGACAGCACCCCCCCTCAAGGCCCCTCCCAAACCGGGCTTCTCCGGGGGTTTGGGCTTGTTAGGAAATGTTCGATGAAATCTTTTGATTAGACGAGGCGCGTGGACATATTCTGCAGGTTCCCAGGATCTTTCTTGGGGACCGTAGCCTTTCCAGTCAATCAGGTAAAATAGTTTAGATTTGGAGATCTTGGAATCCAGGATGCTTTTGACTTCAAACTCGAGTTCTCCATCAACTAGAATAGGTTTTGGAGATGTAGTTAGTCGGGTTTGAGGTTGCACGGGTTTTAATAGAGAGACGTGGAAGACTGGATGTATCTTCATGTGAGGGGGCAAGTCCAACTTGACCGCTACTGGATTTACTATGGTAGTGATGGAATAGGGACCAAGGTATCTTGGGTTGAATGTGCGTGGTCCTTTTAGAGGTAGATATTTGGTGGATAACCAGACTTGATCTCCTACTTGATATTGGGGGGCTTCCTTCCGATGTTGGTCTGCTCCTTTCTTGTATTGTTCTTTAGCCCTTTGAAGGTGAGAAACGGCTTCCTTAAAGGCTTGGGTGATTGTAGAATGCAGGTGGTCTACTGCTGGTGTTCCAAGATCTTGGAGTGGATCCAACTCCGAGGTTCGAGGGTGACTACCGTATAAAAGAAAAAACGAGGTCTTCCCAGTTCCCGAGTGGACAGAGTTATTGTAGGCATATTCGGCTATCCAAAGGATATCTTTCCAAGTTTTTTCAGTTTGTTGTAGCATGCACGCAAATACTGTTCCAGAGTTTGATTGGTCCTCTCGGTTTGTCTGTCGGTTTGAGGGTGGTGGCTGGTCGAAAGTCTCACATCAATTTGAGCCGACCGACAGCAACTTCGCCAAAAATGAGAAATAAATTGACTACCTCGATCCGAAATTAGAACTGAAGGAAAACCGTGCAGTCGGACGATGTTTTCGAGAAATTCTCGGGCCAGAGTTGCTGCTGTTGGTAAGCCTTTGAGTGGAATGAAATGCGCCATCTTGGAGAATAGGTCCACGATTACTAGGATCGTATTGTATCCGGAGCATGGAGGTAGATCGGTGATGAAGTCCATAGAAAGCGTATGCCAAGGGCGAGGCGGGATGTCAATAGAGCGTAAGAGGCCGGCTGGTTTTTCCTTTTGACTCTTGTTTTGGGCGCATACTCCACAGGACATTATAAAGTCTCTGATATCTTTTTTCCAAGACGGCCACCAGAAGTAGCGCTTGATCTTTTCCGAGGTCTTGGTCACACCGGGATGTCCTTCCATTAAAGAATCGTGATAACAAGAGATTACCTTTTTCTATAAATCTGTGCTGGGCAGGTATAACCGTTCTTGGTAATATAATAGGTTGTCCTTCACCGTAAAGTCCTTTCCCTGCAGATGCCAATTCTGTATGTCTGCTGGAGTTACCAGTAGCCTGGCTTTATCCTTAACTTCCTCTATGGATTGTGTGGCGATTACACCTAGAATTCTTTGTTCTGGAATGTTAGGTACAGGTTTAGGATTGATCAAATGTTCTTCCACTCCCATCCGAGAAAGGGCATCAGCTTTACCGTTTTTTGTACCAGGTCGATAGGTAATTATGAAGTCAAACTCGGCAAAGAATAGTGCCCAACGGAGTTGCCTAGAGGATTGAGCTTTTGAGGTTTTCAAATATTGCAGGTTTTGGTGATCTGTAATCACAGTAACGGTGTGTCGGGCCCCCAGAAGATAATGCCGCCAAGCCTTAAAGGCGGACTTGATAGCTAGAAGTTCCTTATCAGTAATAGTGTAATTGATTTCAGGAGGCGAGAATTTGCGGGACCAAAATGGCACGGGATGCAACTGATTGGTTACTGGGTCCTTTTGTGATAGAACTGCCCCCATGGCAAGGCTCGAAGCATCAGTTTCAATGATGTAGGGGAGTTCTGGGCGAGGATGTTTTAAGATCGGTGCAGAGATAAATCTAGTCTTCAAATTCTGGAAAGCTTGTTCCGCCTCGGTAGACCATTCAAAACGTTTGTTTTTCTTTAACAAGGCGGTGATGGGCTGGACTATTCAAGAGAATTCGGGGATAAACCTGTGGTAAAAGTTAGCGAAGCCTAACATGCTTTGAACACCTTTTACGGAGGATGGCGATGGCCATTTGAGAATTGCATCGACCTTCTTTGAATCCATACGCACTCCGCTAGGTGATAATATGAATCCCAAGAATTCAACTTCAGTCACGTTGAAAACGCATTTTTCCAATTTAGCGAAAAGTTTGTGTTGACGCAATCTCTCGAGGACCATTTTCACGTGTTTCTGATGTTCAGTTTCCGATGAAGAATAAACGAGGATGTCGTCAATGTAAACAACAACACACACATCTATGAGCTCTCTGAGGACATCGTTCATAAAATATTGAAAGGCGGCCGGGGCATTGCAAAGTCCGAAGGGCATGACCTGATATTCAAATAGCCCATACTTGGTGCGGAAGGCCGTCTTCCATTCATCGCCCTCTTTTACTCGTACCAAGTGGTAGGCTCCTCTAAGATCCAGCTTTGTATATATGCATGCTTTTCTGACTTGGTCCAGGAGTTCAGGGATCAAAGGTAACGGATATCTATTCTTAACGGTGATCTGGTTCAGGGCGCGATAATCTATACAAGTTATAAGGTCCCCTTCTTTTTTTGGAACGAAGAACAAAGCTGAGGAAGCAGGGGACTTGGAAGGACGAATAAACCCATTCGCTAGGTATTGATCCAGGTATTGTCGGAGGTGAAGATTCTCACGCTCGGTGAGGGCATAAATTCTACTACAAGGAGGAGTAGATCCAGGTATCAGGTCTATCTGGCAGTCATAAGACCTATGAGGAGGTAGAGAGTTAGCCTGATCCTTCCGGAAAACATCTTGGAATTCTAGGTATTCAGGAGGTAACTGGGGAGCCTCCGAGGAAATTGCTGCCAGTGCAACACCAGGTCGAGGGTGACAAGTAGAGACACATTCTGGAAACTGAACCGTTCTTGCTCGCCAATCGATCTGAGGATTGTGCTTCTCTAACCAAGGAATTCCTAGAATAATCTGGAACTGAGGGGCCTTGATCACATCGAACACGATCTTCTCATGGTGTCCATCTTGACTTACTAGCGTCACTTCTTGGGTGGTATGCGTTACTGGTCCGGAGGCTATCTCCGTACCATCCACCGTAGTAATGACGTCCTTTACAGCCTTTGGACAAAGAGTCAGATTCATCCTCAAAACCATTTCATGATCCACATAATTGCCGATGGCACCGCTGTCGACGTAAGCTTCAATCGCATGTAATCGATCCGGATGTTCAGGGCTAATGAGGACCATAGGTATCACGAAATGCGAGGTCACGGAACTGGTTTTAACGCTCGGCAAGAGGACCTCTATTCTTGTCAGGCGAGGTCGTTTCCCTGCTCAGAGTTTGTGACCCTGGTAACTGCAGCTCCTACTGCCTTCTTGGCTGGTTTCACCGGACAGTCTCGAAGAAAGTGCCCCGAGTTTCCACAATAGAGGCATAATTGCAGCTGTTTTCTCCTTTCCCGCTCCTTTTGTGTTAGTGGTCCTTTCAGGCCCCCTATTTGCATGGGTTCCCCGGAGTCTACTCCTTTGGTAGGAGTTGGTGGTTTGTAAAATACTCAAGCATCAAACTTGGAACGATCGGCCTTCCTGTTCTGCAGTCTGTGGTCAATTTGAACGACTAAGTCAATATAGTCCGAACAGTCTTGCGGGGGATTCACTACTTGGGCTAACACATCTTTGAGCTCTCCACGTAGACCTCTATAAAACAGCGTAATCCTTTTGTCCTCAGGCCATCAAATTTCCACTATCAGTCTGTTGAAAGACGCAATATAAGCCAAAAGGTCTTGATTACCCTGTCGCAATGAAAGGAGCTCATTGTCCAAGGCCTGCCCCTGTGAATGTCTTGCAAACAGTTTTTCCATACTGAGCTGAAAAGCTTGAAAATCATGGAGAACCGGATCATCTTGATTAACTAGAGGGATCGACCAGTCTGCCGCATTGCCACTAAGGTACGAAAGCACAAAAGCTACCTTAGCTTGATCAGTTGGAAAGGCTGCTGGCCGGCATAAGAAGTGCAACCGGCACTGATTAATAAATACTGCAAACCTCTTTGGGTCACCAGAAAATCGTTCGGGCGGACCCAGAGGTACATTCCCAGGTAGGTTGATCTGCATTGGGTTCGTAGAGGATGTTGAAGGAAGATTTGCCCCTGATGCGGGTAACGGAGTTTGTCCGGCTTGTGACTGTAGCAATTGTCTAGCGAGATCGTCTGTTCGCTCCTTGGAAATAATCAGTTCCCTTCTTAGAGCATTCATTTCCTGACGGGCTGCATGCACTTCTGCTCTTAGTTCCCCAAGTAACTGGGCGAGCTGGTCGGTATCCGAGGTTTCCATAGCGCCTGGGTGGGAGTTTTGCGGTAGGCTTTGCGTTCTGTAACGCTCACCTGATTCCCGCAGAGGCGCCGGTCTTGACTGGGTGAATGCCGTATCTTCAAAGGTGATGTGTAACACACGGTTGGCTCTTTGGGCTGGACCTCTGTGCACTGTATGTCTGACTCGAAGAGTAAGATGTCTTAGGTAAGTGAACGCCGAGCTCTCCATCTGCCTCGGGGCAGGGTGCCGTAACCAGTTTCTTCACTGGATAAGGGTGCAGGCCTCTTGACCTCAGAGGACTGCTGTCCGTCGTTAACTGCACGAACGGTAAGTTCTGGGCACTTCAAATGTCTTAAAAGTCTTTTGTAGTGATATCTCTTGTTTTGCAGGGTTCCGGCGATGGCGGATGGCGGGCTGATGAGAGTTGAGGATCGAACCCGCGTGAGGAATAGAAGCGCCTGGAAGCACGTAAGTAAGCGCTTGTAGTCTGCTTCACGATGCGCACTAACTGTCCCTTTTATCTTGCAGGTACAAGTTCGGAGCTTTAGAGAAACTGAAGGGTGCTGGAATACCCACTGGATTCGGCGTGGGAAGGAGTAATGGCACGTGTGTAATAAAGTTGCCCAATGTCTTTAAACGCACCTTCTTTTGTCTTTCCGAGGCGGGATGCAGCGCCGAAGGCCTCCGGAGCGTGCGAAGAGCTGGTAAGCTTTTGTCTTTCAGATGCCAGAATGCAGTGCGAAGACCTCCGGAGCATGCGAAGAGTAGGTAAGCCTTTGTCTTTCAGATGCCGGAATGTAGCGCGAGGCGTTGGTGACAGACGATGGACCAGGTAAGAGATGCGCTGCCACTGAAGACCGTAGTGCTAACCTGTTCTTTCTTTGTCTTTACAGGTGCTGCTGAAGACTGGATTCCAGGATGGTAAGCCTTTGTTCCCTTAGGCCCAGGATCAGAAGCAGAAGACACGATGAGCGTTCTGCTGCAGAGAATGCAGAATAACGCAAAGCAAGATTCATCCATCGGGTGTGGTTTAAATAGCCTCCTGTAGTGCTTAGGTGTCTCCTTCCAAAGCCACGCCTAGGTAAGAAAAGAGTTCCTGCTTTCCAGAAGAGTTCCAGTGTTCTGAACCTAGGGAGTGGCTCCTGCCCCACCCAACAGGAAAAGTAGTCCCAAACAGAAGAGGATCAGGGGTTCAACTGGCAGGTAAGTAAGCAGCATGGTCTGCTGCAGGTAAGTCCACCCAAGCATTATGAGCCCGGCGCTTCCAGCGCTGGGACTGGGCATCTTTATGAGCCTGGTGCCACTGGCGCCAGGACAGGGTCCAAAAGGTCCCAATTGGGACTGGCTGGCACTCGGAACCGGGGTTATGGGTCTGCTTCCAAGGGAGTTGGGCAAGTCCTGATCTTTTGGAAGCAGAGATCATGACAATTCTTATCGTCTATGTGAAACCAAATGTCCAAAAGCAATTTAACATTGCGGATGCCCCTCACTGAGGAGACTCTACCGTTGTCCCATAATTCACAATTTTATCAGAAACCATATGGTGAAAAATGAACATGACAACCATTTAACCTCTCTTGATTGGATGGACCTCCAAGGTACCCACCAATTCAGGTGGTTACTGCCGCTTCCAATTTAGTACAGTACATAAACAGTATTTGGACCAAGATGTGGCGTAATTCAAATACAAGTCCATGGGTTAATGTTCAAAACAGTGGTCGAAGTGTATGAAAAGAAGTAGTGGAGCTATGTTCCCTGCTGGCATGCCCCTGCTCCCCACAAACCCCATTGCCACAACCCCTCCCACACACAATACACCCCCCCAAACACGTGTGCCTGCTGTTTAAGGGAACGTTCAGTGCAGTGCACTGAAAGTGAAGGTTTCAACTTCTTCCTACACTTTTATTTTAAAACAAAACCATTCCGGAACGGTTTCTTTTTAAAATAAAAGTATAGGAGCTGTACAAGCTAATTTAAAAAAGTATAGGAGCACCGCTCCCGACCGCTCCCGCTCACTTCGACCACTGGTTCAAAAACATAATCAAGCCAAGTAACGCAGCAGTTGTACAGCCCATCAGGCCCGAAAGTCAATTCAGTTTTGCTGCTGTACATTGAAACATTAAATGAACCTTATTCATGGCTGAATTGTGTATTGAGTATTGATACATAGTCCATGGAGGTTAACATCCCTCCATAATGAGCCAAAGAGTGTCTCACTATCACTTGTGCGCGCTGGAAGGGAAATCAAACACAACACATGAGGTCAGATTCACAATTCATTCCTCTAGGATGGATGCAATCCAAGAGGCCTCTGCATAACACTTCCTGTAGCAGTAGTTTTCTGTTCAGATACCCACCCCTGCTTCCTAGTGTGACTTTTTCAAGGATTACGCATTTTAATTGTGCAAGTGTGTGGCAGGCTTCAAGGAAGTGCATGGCCACCAGTGATTTGGAATTTCTTGTCCTTATATTAGATTTGTGTTCCGTCCACCGGATTTTTGATTTTCTTGTGGTCATACCAACGTAATAAAATGCACAAGGGCATTTCAATGCATAGATCACATTTTCGGAGTCACATGTGGAGGAATGTCTCAACAAGATGGGTTTGCCGGAATCTGGATGTGTGATGGTGTTACCTGTGATTATGTTCCCGCAGTGTTGGCAATTGAGGCATGGTTGCTTGCCCTTGATTGTCCTGCTGTGGGTTCAGATGTACGTATCTCGCAAGCTGCCTTCACAAATCTCATTAAGACCTTGAAGCCGGTCACGTTGCCTGGCAGTATGATGATTGAGCACTAATTCATGCACTGGCCAACGAGACCCTGACCTCAGTAACATTCACAATGTAAATACTAATAGTAAAACACAATTATGAGTACGCTTGATACTAAGATGTTATACATTATTCCTAGGACCCACACAGAGACCACATTAAGGAAACAGGAATTCAAATTTGCAACGAATAATAGGCACTAAGCCCTAAAGACGGATTCTTTTAAAATCCGAATCGGGTCGGCAACTATATTGCATCACAAGGAGCCTATTGGATTTAAATGAAGACATTTATGATGATGCAATTGTGTGAGATTTAAACACAACTATGTACCTCATTAATCCCAACATCTGATTTGGGTCATCCACCCCCCTTTGGGGTACGCCCTGGAACACCTATGTGACAATCAACCTGGGATTAGTTACGTCCCTATAGGAGTGCATCATTGGGTGTCCTGTTAGTATCTAACAGGTTCTGTTCACTTTAGCTCATCAACATGTGTCAGCCTATTTCTTGTACTGTAGTTTTGCGTGGTCAAGGTGTGTCCTAATGTCTTTCCAGGCTGGTTGTATGTAGTCAATTCTGCCTCGCAGGGTTGGGTGAGCTGTGGGTGTCGAGAATTGAATGGGCAGTGGTCGAAGTGCACGAAAAAAAGTAGTGGAACTATGTTCCCTGCTGGCCTGCACCCACTCCCCACAAACCCCATCGCCACGCCCCCTCCCACACACAATACAAACAACCAAACACATGCACCTGCTGTTTAAGGGAACGTTCAGTGCAGTGCACTGAAAGTGCAACTTTCAACTTCTTCCTATAGTTGTTTTTTAAAAAGAAAACATTCCGGAACGGTTCCTTTTTAAAATAAAAGTATAGGAACAGTCAAACTTAATTTTAAAAGTAGACGAGCACCGCTTCCAACCACTCTGACTCACTTCGACCACTGTTAATGGGTAGGAATCGTGGGTGTTGGCCGTTTTGACTGTAAAACAGTGTTTGTTTAGTGGAAGCATTCATGGTGTTGTTATATGCCACTTCCGCTAACCACACTTATTGTACCCAAGCTGAAGGTCATTCTGCCACCTTATGGGCAAAAATCACCAGAATTACAGGAGCCAGTGAGCCTGTAATATTGGCACAGGACCACGTGGAGTCCAATCAGACTCCATGGGATTGGGAGTTACACCGTCACCCGGCACTCAGAATCTGGTGGACATATCACCAGACTGAGTGCCAGTAACAGTAATACAGTTTGCTGGTATCCTGAGGAATTTGCCGCCAGGATACTGGCAAAGTTGTAATGAAAGCCACTGAGATTAAAACCAGCAATCTATTTCATTCGTGAGCTCCATGGCAATGTTAAAGTTTCATTATTTTCCTCCTTAAAAGGTCTGTCAGAACACCGGCAGCCCTGAGGAGTCTGTCCACATTCCCATCACCATCCCCATACAGAAAAAAACATGATGGTGACATTCTGCAATTACATACATAATGGCATTATAGGTATCCAAACGCCAGACAGGTCCCACCAAGCTGATGCCCTCATTCTACTTTTAACCATAAAAATTCAGAAGCACCATTTGCTTCTAGATATCTGTTTTTTCTCTGGTTGTGCAGCTTCACTGCTGTCAGAATAAGGTCTAGGTGGGCGGCTGCAGCAAATTGGCTTCTGACAGTGCAGTTCTCACCCACAGAGAGAGAGAGAGAGACAGAGAGAAGGAGAGAGAAACAAAGAAAAAGAGAGGCAGAGGGAGAAAATGGGGGAGAGAAACAGAAAGAGAAGCAGAGAGAGAGAGAAACAAAGAGAAAGAGAGGCAGAGGGAGAAAATGGGGGAGAGAAACAGAAAGAGAAGCAGAGAGAGAGAGAAACAGAGAGAAAGAGTGGCAGAGCAACAGAGGGAGAGAGAAACAGAGAGAGAGGGAAGCAGACTGAGAGAAAGAGAGAAGGAGAGAGAAACAGATAGAAAGAAAGGCAGAGAGAGAGAGAGAGAGAAAGAGAGACAGAGTGAGAGATAGGGAGAGAGAAACAGAGAGAAAGAGAGATAGAGCACGAGAGAGAGAAACCGAGATACAGAGAGGCAGAGCGAGAGAGGGAGAGAGAGAAACAGAGAGAGAGGGAGGCAGAGTGAGAGAGAGAGGAGAGAGAAACAGATCGAAAGAAAGGTAGAGAGAGAAACAGAGAAAGAGAGCAGCAGAGCGAGGGAGAGGCAGAGCGAGAGAGACAGAGAGAGAGAGAGGGAGAGAGCTAGACTGAGAGACAGAGAGAGAGAGAGAGAGAGAGAACGCTGTAGATCAGTTTAAGGTTGTGTTCAAAGCAATAGAAACAAATAAATGGATCCATAGGGCAATCCCCTGCACACCTAATACCAGTGCCTGCAATATTCACACATAATTACCCTAAACATTATTTGTTTTTTTTTAAACTGTCGCCTCACATTAACGTATGTCACAGCCCTGTCCTGTTTGCACGGTAAGGTGATTATAATCACATTAGGCTGGCACAACTGGAGAACTGCTCGCTTTAGTTCGCTCACTGTGCAGGCATTCGGGCTGCATGGTTTGGGAGCATTCTTTTCTTTGATAGGTAAGGTTGTATAAATGAGTATATACGGTTCATGGTTAGACACGCCCTAGTTTCTGGGGTGCAGACACAATATCGGTTAAAGAGAGGTCAAAGGTGACACATGAGAAAGTCATTTCTTCTGATTGTGGATTCCTAGAGATGGCAGAATGGGAGATTAAATTAAAGAAAAAAAAATCTGGTGGGTTATTAACAACATGTATTCCCAAGAATGGAAATGAAATGCTGTACTGTATCAAATGGGAAAAATTGAACAATTCTCGGATTGTTTTTATGAAACCTTTTTTTAGAAAACTCACCCACCTCTCCTGACCGCACATCATGATTTCCCTAAAGGGAGATTAGCGGGGCTCACTGCCACTCAAACCCCACTGCCCAGGACCATCCAACAGGAATCTCACAGACACTCAGGCATCACCTTAACAAACCATGCCAATCCGCCAACTTGGTGCTTGGGGCGGGCTAGGGATACCCACCTCTCACCCCACCGGCCTCCTGGCCTACTCCATGACAGGTCATTTCCTCGGATGTTAGATGAGCCTAAAAGCATTCAACCCAGTGCATGAACCACACTAACTCACAGACGCAAACACTCGAACAGATCAAAAAGGCAGGAGGCAGAGGTGCCTAGAGCTGCCCCGCCTCGCTGCTCTGACTGCTCCCCTCACCTCACCGACACCCACGCCATCACTTTCATACAGGTAGAGGATGCATAGGGCCCATTGGTACTCGAGCAGGACCACGCATCGCACGCAGCCCTCAGACTTACACCTGTAATACATTCCGGGTTGCAAGAGATGGGGCGTTCCCATGGGTGCTCGGCTACCCTGCATCATCACACTGAAATGAAATCACGCTCATGCTAATATTTCACATGAGCCAGCCAGAGAGATAGGAGATGGGAAGGTCCTACAGGTGCCAAACCTCACAACCCGATTATCCAAAACAGAAACCTACACCAGCAGCCCCAGTTACACTAGTGCATTCTTAATTGTAGAGAGGGATAGTCTATAAGGGCCATACTACCCATCCTGTCTGTTGCAGTACTGGAACAAAAAACTCATCTATCACCTCAATAAACATGGAGAAGATGCATAGATACCCATCCCCCCCTTGCAGGACATTTCCCTTCAATGATCCCACAGACCTTTCACCATGAGCACCTCATTGCGCTCCACTCCGTACATCAGCAATGATTCATGATGGTTATTTTACTTATTTATGTATTTATTGGCCACTTGTTAGGCGCTTATATAATTAGCAAAACTGTTTCAAAGCGCCCACAGGGCAACAGGGTGGGGACATTCGAAGGTAAGCAATGAATTACAACAGAGATAGGTAATTGAATTAATAGTATAAACAAAATCATGAGGATGCCTATTATGCCTTGTGAGTGTTCAGAACATGCAAGTGCAGGGAGGAGGGGGTAAGGGAAAAGGTGCTCATGGAGAAGTGCTCAGGGTGAAGTGCTAAGAATAGAAAAATGTAAGTGCAACCTCCCGTGGGGAGGGTGAGACTGACCAAGTACAGTATATATGCAGCGGCTTGGATGAGAGATGTGGGGGGGTCAGGTCCCTGGGGATAAATAAGGACCCTGCACACCAGTCAAGCCACTGTATGATTTGCAAGGAAGGCAGGAGGAGGAGAAAGAGGAGAAGAGAAATCTCTTGAGGCTTTTTCAGAAATTAAGGAGGCCCTGCTCAAGACACAGAGGGAGGGGGAAGCTATTCCACAGAAGGGAGCCAGCTGAGGAAAGTGATTGACCACCAGCGCTCTGTTTAGCAAACCGCTTCACACGCAGAGAGTTGGTGCCAGCCCCAGAGAGCCTTGTGGATGATACAGAGGGATTTGAATTTAATCTGTGCTGAGACCGGGAGCCATTGAAGGCTTTGTAGGACAAGAGAGATACGGTCCCTGGGCTTGAGGCCAAGGATAAGTCTTGCTGCTCTATTCTGGGTAAGCTGGACAGGTCGCAGGGTGGATGAAGGAAGATTAAGGAGGAGACTGTTTCAGTAGTCTAGCCTGGAGAGAACCAGAGCACAGGTAACATTGAGTCTCTGCAAGATGGTGAGGAAGGGTAGAGTTCCTTTGAGAAGGAAGACCTGAAAGTGGGACTTCTTGACAATGTCCTGAATATGAGGGATTAAGGAAAGGGAGGATTCGAAGATGACTCCAAGATTCTAGGCTTCAGAGGAAGGGGTAGGGGGGAGCCCATGAAGGAAGGCCAGAGTGGAGGGAAGAAATAGGGTGCAGGGTATCCATTAGGGAGAATCTCTGTTTTGCTGCCATTGACGCAGAGGTCATTGACAGTGCACCAGGCCCTGATGGCGGAGTAACAGTCAGGAATGAGGGATGGTGAAGGGTGTCAGTAAGAAATTTGAAAAATAGTTGTGTGTCGTCAGCATAGCCCTGGAAGTTGGGGGAGAAGGAGGCAATGAGGTGTGCCAGCAGGGAAAGGCATGTATTAAAGAGCCAGGGCGAAAGAATGGAGCCCTGGGGGATGCCACAAGTAGAGGAGGAAGTAGGGAAGGAGAAAGGGCCCAGAATGGTTTTGGAGGAACGGTCGGTTAGGAATGAGGTAAGCCAGTCCAGTGCCCGCTCTGAGATACCGAGGGTATCATGGAGCTTTTTTATGAGGATGGAATGGTTCACTGTGAAATGCAGAAGAGCGATCAAGGGGGGTGAGGACAGCAGGTGAGATGGAATCGAGGGATGCAAGCAGTTCTTCACGGGTGTTCAGGAGAGCAGTTTCCATGCCTCTTGAAGTTCGGAATCCAGACTGGTGGTCATGTAGACTGCCAACAAGTTCGGTATGGCCGTTGAGTTGGGGGAGGGCCAACCTCAAGCAGTTTCCCCAGAAAGGGGGTGATACAAATGGGGTGGTAGTTGGCTGGGCAGGAAGGTTCTGCAGATGTTTTTTTAAGGTGGAGGCGCACAAGGGAGCGCTTGAGGGAAGATGGAAAAGAATCAGTAGCAAAGGAGTGGTTGCAGAGATCAGGAAGCGCAGGGGCAAGAGAGGAGATGTTGTCCTTGATGGTTCTGGAGGAGCATGGGGCAACCTGTTTGGAAGAGACCTTCATGGAGTTGACAACTCTTCAGGGGAGACACAAGTGAAGGTGGAGAAGGAGGAAGGAGGAGGGTGAGTGGTGGGGGGGCAAAACAGGGAGGGTTGGGTTGGAAGAGTGTGTGACAAGGCTGTTCAGTATGTCCTGGATTTTGGAAATGAAGCGAGAGGTGAGTGCATTACAAAGGGCCTGGGAAGGAGTAGGGGCAGAGATACTGCAGACGGGTTGGCAAGTCCCCTGCAGATTTTGAAGAGTTCTGCCATGTTGTTGGATGTACTGGAAACTCATGCCTGAACGTGGACTCTTTTTTTTGTCACGGATGAGAGTCTGTAGTGTCTCTGGATCGTGCAGCAGGCCAGTTTGTCAGAGGGTGAGCCTGAAGTTTGCCACTTCTGTTCAGCAGCACTGCACTTACATTTTTGGTCTGCAAGTTTGATGTCGTACCAGGTGTGATGCTTGGAGGCAGGTTTTAGGTGGATCCTCTTGATTGGGGCAAGGATGTCAAGGGTATTGGTAATTAACATATAGAAGTTGCAGAAGGCAGAATCATTGGTAGAGGCTGTGTTGGGTGGGCAAAGGGCAATAAAGGTGGAAGAGAAGGCAGCAGGTGACACTCATTTCATCGGACAGATGTTTGTGAACAAGGTTGACAGAGCTTTATGAGGAGTTGTCACAGGGCCATAGGGACCCAGGTGAGAGGCGAGGAGAGAGTGATCAGACCAGGAGAGAGGGGTCACCAGGGGAGCAGAGTGAGTGAGGTTGGAGTGGAGGATGGCATCTAGCGTGTGTCCAGCAGAATGGGTAGGGCCAGAGGCAAGAATGGAGAGGGATAGGGAGGAGCAGAGGTCGGTGAAGAGGGTGGTTGCTGTGCAAGGGGAGTCTAGGTGGATGTTGAAGTCACCTAATAGTAGCAGGTTAGAGGTGGTAGATAATAGGGAGGAACAGAAGTACACCCACTCAGAGAGGAACAGAGAAGAAGTGCATGGAGGCCGGTAGATGGTAGCAATGGTAAAGGTGGAGGAAGGAGAGATGACCAATTTGCATACTAGGCTCTCAAAGGATGAATACGGCTGAGTGGGTAGGATGGAAGAAGGAATCCACTCTGAGAAGATTAAGGCAACCCCACCGCCAGCACAGGAAGGTTGACGCTTTGAGGTGATCTTAAAGCCATCGGGTAGGACTGAGTCAAAGGAAGTAACTGAGCTGGCATTGAACCAGGTTTCAGTGAGCGCAAGTATGTCAAGGTCAATGTCTTCAAGGAGAAGGCAGATGTCAGCAGAGGGTTTGATGGCTGAGCGTGCGTTGAGGGTCGCCAGATATAGTCGATTGCTGTCTTTGAAGGTTTTTTGAGGCAGATTGTTGCGACGTCGAGCTTTCGTCTGAAATGGTGGAGCAGAGGGAGGGAGAAGGGGAGAGGCAGAGGAAGGAAGAAAATTGATGAGCGGGGGCAGGATCTGATCAAAGAGAAAGAGGTTGGGCTGAGGGTCTTGAACCAATGAGGACTGTGCCAATGAGGTAGACATTGATGCAGCAGCTAGATGAGAAGAAGCCTGCAAGGAGGACTTCCCACTTGGTGCTGCCATTAATGGATGTGTAAGAATAAGGTAGGAGAGTGGCAGTGAGGTGAGAGGTCCATAGGTCAGGAGATGGGACAGAGAAGAGGATGTCAGTGAAGATTTCTCTTGAGGATGCACTGACATAGGTGTCTGCAATTGGGAGGCCCGGGTTTGCGGGTTTGCAGCAACAATGTCTTTTTTATGCTTTTTCATCCAGATTTAGTAAGAGAAGGAGGATTTGTGCCTTGAGGCCATATAAATGACAGAGGTGGGCTTTACACATCCTATGTTACAAAACATAACTTAATATTGAGGATATTACGCAGCTTAGAGGTGAAAATACTGACATAGTTGAACAGACTATGGGTATCATTGCAATTTTAGAGATATTCTAATGGTAAATCTGCCAGAATACCATAAACCAAAATGTTCTGTTACTGCCAATTTGTCCAGCTGAATTTTCCCCCATTTATTTAGTCCAAAGGACTTCATGGGGATTTTGCTGGAATTAGAGCTGGCAGTAATTCTGCCAAGTGTTGGTATGTCAGTGAGCGTTTCCATTTTTGATGTCTATAGGACTACATGGAGATTCTGGTGGAAGTATTACCTCCAGCATTTTGTAGTTGTAGTACAGTGGTGCGACAAAGTGGTCGTAATACAGTGGTGACCTCCATCACGAGTAGTGTTGAAATACTTGATCCGGTCCAGCAAGCAATAATACGCACTGCGGGAACAGCTAATCATTACCAAGACCAGTGACCGGATGTATACAATCACTAGGTCAGTATGATAAGCATTGTAACAACTCGATCCATGTGATAATAACCACAGATATAAATGGGTAAATATCAGATGGCTAATAACTAGTTTTTCCTGAGTAGGGACAGATTTAATTGGTCCCTGAGAGGCAGAAGCTGGTGAACATTCCCTTCGAGACATCAGAAATTTCTGGCAAAGTGGACACAGAAGTAGAGGGTCCACACTAAGATAAAAAGTAATAAAAAACGAGTGAATTAAAGGTAATGCATTAAGACAGGTTTTAGACATCTAACAATGCATGATATATGTATAGTAATAGTTTACCTGTTTTTATGAATGACAATACAAGATCGACCCACAATTAATTATTTGTATGGAGCAAGCCATAAATATAGACAGTGCCAATTGATTGACTTTATGAAGGAGGATATAAGATTTATCAATGATTGATTACTCATGTGAACCCTGCACTCAGCAAGATAGACAGATGAGGTCAGAACAGATGTGGAGAAAGAGTTAGTAGAAACAACTACTCCTTTTTGCCGCTACTAGATGCAGAATGTTGTACGTATTAAAAATGTCAACCTGGATATGTTCGAGCATTAATATTCGACTATCCCACACTTGCTTCCCACAGCTAT
The DNA here is from genome assembly GCF_040938575.1 of Ambystoma mexicanum. NCBI lineage: Eukaryota > Metazoa > Chordata > Amphibia > Caudata > Ambystomatidae > Ambystoma > Ambystoma mexicanum. The sequence continues at coordinate 809,724,993 of NC_090931.1, read as the reverse complement.
CCGTCTGATGGTTGGACTTTAAGAAAAGATTAAAGGGACCTCATTGACAGTCGATCCCAGAGAAATTACCAACAAGAAGACAAACATAATTGTACATGTCAATGGAATGTGGTAGAATTTTTACCCCTGAAGAATTTCCTTGTGAATAGTGTGAAAGTGTGAAAGGAATGAAACATGTCGGGTATGGTATGAATGCAGTATGAAAGTAAGCATGGGTGAATGATTACAAAGTGAAAGTTTTATGGACTGGGATTTACTCCTCTATGAAAGAGGTGAGCAAACAACAGATCCTAATAAATTACCATCTCTTTAAATTGTTTAATAATTGAGTACTACAGGATATTGAATGTGCATAGCTAAATTGAGATTTATTGGAAAATTGTTTGTTGTCTAAAAATTGCTTGAGAAAGTTTGCAAAAAATTCTTTTTATATTAGTAGATGTGATAAAACAAAAAAATGTAATTGATGAAATGCTATTAAAAAAATAATTATTTTTGATATAAATTTGTGTAGTATATGAGAATTTAATAACTATCAATCATATATATAAAAAGGAATAACCACGAATGGATTTGGGGAAGCAAGTGACCCGGTGAACATAGTGTATTGTTAAACAAAATTTTTGGTAGAGGGCTGGTCACAAGTGGTCGTTAAAAATTACCTCTGGTCTCTCTAAGTTAGTTGTGTGTATGATGTTACCACTGCATTACCAACGTCTTTTCCTGTACTGTCGTACTTGTTGTGAGGCCCAATGTCTGGAGGGGAGTTATTTTACTAAGTAATTATTCTAGCTGTTAAGCATCCTATTCTGTGACTGCAAGTGGCCATTCATACTTTTGGCCCTAATGGGTGGTCAGACATTGCTTGTATGTTTTTATTTTGATGTCCTCCCTATTTACATCCCCTGTCTTGTCACGTGAGGACGAGGGAGCAAACCGCCCAGAGAGCCAAAGTATAGCCCATTATTCATCCTGACAGTGGAGGTAGAATGTCTTGTCAGATGTATCAGCCTCCCAGATCTTGGCACAAGCTAAGGTACGTTTCTGAAGTGCTCGACATATTTGTGGGTGAGAACGATAAGGGACTGCATTGCCCCAGGTAAAAGTGCTGATTTTAGCTTCAATGTTCCAGACAATAAGACTTGTGACTCTTTTAAATTATTGGCGCCATCATAGATTAGGATGTATCACTGTTTTGCTCCAATAGCAGAAATGTTGCCTGCCATCTTAGAATAGGAAAATGAACTGGAAGGGAAAAATCCTTCTAATAAGGGATAGCTTCACAGGTACCATATTGAATTGAGAAGGGTGTCTGTTCTTCTCCACCATTCATGGAATGGAAATTGATGAGCAAACACTATTCTTTGATAGACAATAGTTTCCGGGATGCCACATTGGCTGGGGGAAAATGCATGTTCCTCTTTATTCTCAAACACCTTCCCATCTAGGAATGCCAAATGGACTTGGTTTGATTGATTGATTTGTAACATGTATGTAGTGAGTTCTTACCCCATGGGGTCTCTAAGTCTCTAGGTGTTGGTCACTGAACTGCCTAGTGTATAAAGACAATGTAGCTTCTAGAGGATGCAAGTGTGCTGACGATTTGGACTTCAACCAGAAGACTTTTCGACTCTTTAGGGACCGGCGAAGCAAATGTTCTTCCTCATTTACAGGAGAGATTGAAATGATGTACTAGGACAAGAAGAGGCAACGATATTCTGCTCTGTGCATGATGCAATGGCCCTGAAGGTTTTGTTCATGTAAGTGGGGTCTAGATGGTTCAAGTATTAAAGGCCAAGCCGGCTAATTTAAACTGGACTCTGTCCTTCACCATCAGTGAATCATTTATTTGGCAACCGTAATGTGATCCTGTTTATCGAGTCTTGAAATAGTCAAAGAGCACCATTTTGGGTACTTTGTTATTTTTCCACCAGATAGGTATGGAGACCAAGATACAGGGTGTTGGCGTAACAGAGATGACAATTGACTGTGGCACCATCAATAAAAGCTTGATAGGGGACTCATAGAAAGGAAGATGTCCTTTTGAGAAACTTTCAGAGAGAAATTGTGGCCGATCATTGAGTTCACCTGTGACACCATTATTCTGCGGTCATCTAATGTGATTCCCATACTTTTTACTTTGCTGCTCAGTATGACACAGGTAGTATTGCTCAGTGGCAACACGCTCGTCTTGGAAGCAAGACGACGCAGAGCAACACAAGTTCGATTCCCAGGTCCGCGCTAAGAAACCTCTTCGTATTAAGCGTGTTATAAAAAAACAATTATAATTATAATTAGGTTTACCGGTTGACAGCTCAGAATCCAAAATAGAGAAGGCAAATTGAGATTAAACCAAACCAGTGGCACAGGGGACCCTTGGGGCACCCCACAGGAGATTCCTGAAGAGGGGAGGCACCCATTTGGATTCTCCAAGTTCTAATCAAGGGACCTTGAGGATGGGTGGACAACAGACTCCTGGTGTCAAGTAATGAACTCCTGTATTCTGGTGGACATGTTCAGTGTGGCTTAATGGCCCTGTCTCAAGCAACCAGAAAGTATAAAATGGCTGACTATTAAAATTTGCATGTCCTCCCATCGACAAGGTAGGTTTCCCTTGAATTGATCATCTCAGGGTTGTTTCATATTGTGCACCAGAGACTATAACAAATGGTGCTCTCTATGCACCCTGCCTGTAGGTGGAGCTATTTCCCTCAGTCACTTTGAGATCAGAGAGGCATTCAACTAGGCATGAAATCCAAGGCAGGCTCTGCCCATACGACTTGCAATTTACAACCATGCTGGATCTTAAAGGGCTGGATCTTAAAGGAAGTTGACAAGAAGTTTCACAAGTCCCAAACCAACTCTTACATGGGTGTACATTTGCCAAACTGCTGAAAAGTGAGATGGCACCTATTGTAGAAATGCTGGTTTAGTTACAAAAAAAGAAAAATAGGCTGCTCTGCCTACGCTACCAAATGCTCAGGCCGTACAGCCTTATAACAATAGTGGAGTTTTTTGTACTGTCTCAGTTGTATGGTTTTACTAAGCTCTTATTTGGACTTCAGAAAAACTGTCCTAACACTGGCGGCAGCGGTGAGATAGGATTCAGTTGCAGGGAAAGTCAGTGTTCCTGAGGAAGTCTCTTCAAACAAGTAAGTATTTCACTTTAGAGTTAGTTAGGGTCCAGGGAGTTCTGTGAAGACACCCTAGGAGGATTACAGCAGTGGGCCTGGGTGAACTGCAGGAGAGGACTCCCAATCACAAGAAACACCCCAAAGCTATACGGAAATCACACAGGCTTAAGGTAAGTAAATAGCCCAGACAACACAGTACCTCAGCACAGAAGAGTTTGCAGCAGAGGAGACTTCAGGATCTACAGCCAAAAACATTGTCTATCATGAAGACTGAAGATAGGACACTGGAAGGGATTTTGCAGCAGAGATCAACAGGGAAGGCTCCAGTGAAGAGTTTCTTCATGGCTGGATGCAGCCCTGTGGTTTTGGCGCCCTTTTCAGGAGCCAGGAAAAGACTGAATAACACTGGTCGGATTCTTGTCTCTAATCTGGTCCAACACTCTGGTGAGCGGACTTCAAGGATGTACATCGTATCTGTGGAGAGCCAGGAGGAGGCCACCAAAGTTTCAGCTCAATTTGAAATTCAGAAGACCATGTACTGCACTATGGCTTGAGGTCCCAGGATATGGGGTATTGCAACCCTGCAGGATCACACCATGATGTTCATGTCTTCTTGAGTCTAGGTGATGTCACCAAGCTCTGGGTCAGGGTCATTGTTTTCCGGACCCCCAGGTTGATTGGAATGAAGGGTAACAGCAGGCTCTGGTTACACAACATGCTTTACGGTCGCTGAAATTCACTACAGCTGTATTTTCTTCATCTTCCTCTTTGGTTTCAGCTCCATTGGTGGACTTGTCAACAGCTTCCAGATTTGGAGTATTTAACAGAAACTACAGCACAACCTCTGCAATCTCTCCCTGCATTTTACAGAAAGGGGTGTTCTGGCTGTGCAATGAGGACAGCCAGTCCCGCATTGAGACCGGGTTCCTTTCAGGCAAGGTGAAAGAGAAAGGGCTACAGAGGTTTGGGCTCCTCACTCGCTTCCTGCCTTCTCAGACACTCTGGAGCCTTGGCAGGGAATACAAAGGATTCCCGCCGAAGACAAAACTCCCACTAAGGTTGTTCCCTCCTAGAATGGCTGGGGAAGATCTCAGAAACTACAAACAAGAAAGAAATGGCGAATAAAGAAGGATCCCACCCTTTCTGAAAAATGGTGGCCATTATGTGCAATACCGGGGCTGAATTGGCAGGCTGTGAGTAAACATGACTAAATGTCATAAAGGTAACACCAGTGCCACCAGCCATTCAATCAAACTTGCAATTGTATCAGAAATGTTACATTAGTCAGAAAGGTGATACATTGTATCCCCCAGTACTCCACATACGGTGGGGTGTGGTGGCTCACTATATAAAAGGGGAAGGAATATCCCTCTGTACTACTTGGGAACTGTAGTTCACCCAAGTACATCAAAGAGAAATGAATAGGGGAGCCCATAGGGTCAGCCCAGCCTAAGCCCAAAAGGTGTAGGAACCTATAACTTGAACCATACACTCTGGAGTTACATAAAAAGGTCACCCATAAAAAGAGTAAAAGACTAGGCGAGAGAGGAACAAGATTAAAAGGTAAAATAGTTGCTGAGTCAAAGCAAAATGTTCTGGGGTTGACACAGGTCAGGAAGATTTATCATAGATTTGAAAATCTTACCTGACAGGATCCATCTAGTGTGGACGTCACAACATCCTGGAGCTGGTGCACTTCAGGCTGCGCAATTGTGAGCAGAAGTCCACAGGAACCCTGAATTGTGATACATAGGAGCAGAATTGCAGTGCAGCACCTGGGAACAACAACATAGAGGGGAAAAACTACAGTGGAGAAACTCAGCAAATATCACAATGGGGCAGAATTACAGTGAAACACACTTGAGCAGAATTGTAGTGGGACACATGGTAGCAAATACCAGTATGCAGAAATATAGTAGGGCACCTAGAAGCAAAACTGCTGTGTGACAGATTGGAGACAAATCAGTGCATTATCAGCAGTAAGAGCAGAATCTCAGTGGGACCCCTGACACACCATAGTATAAGGCAGAAAGCAGAATGTTGAGCCGGCAATTTATATAGGGGTTAATAAGTCACTTATAGCAATGCATAGCATGGCAATGCAAGGCAAGGCATGACAAAGCATAAAAGGCATTACAACTCTTACAAATCATAGCAAAGCATGTAAAGGCTTACCAAGGCACTTCCAGCACTGTCCATTGCAAGTAGCTTCTATTTCCATTTCTCTCTCTCTCTCTCTCTGCCACAACTGCAAGAAGTGAAGAGAAGCATGATGAAAGTGAAGAAGAAGGGTTGTGGTGTACGTTGGCAGTAAAACGACTCTGAAAACACCCAAAGCCCCGCCTCTTCTATACTATGCTTGCTCCTTGCTTGCCGCATGCGGTGGCTCATTGTGATTAGTATATTTGACCATTCTTCATAGAAGGAATCATTAGCACCCAAACAGATCTACAGTTGCTACAAGTGCATCCTAATGACCACAAACAGCTATAAGGTAATACTGCCCGCCACATGAGATTGAACAGTTACTTTCATTTTGATATGCATCCAAGGTCCTTCTCTAGAGCCAGACACAATTTGTTCTCCACCAGCATTAACGCAACTGGTGCTGGCAAAGTCACAGCACCAGCAAAACAAACAAACAAAACCTGATTTCCAATAGATAATAGATTCAAACTTACTTTAGATAGATTTTACCAAAAAGGATAACGTTGGTGATTGGTGTCAGTTAAAGCAAGTGAATATTGATCAAGACTATTAACCAATCTTTTAGAAAATAGTTTTTAGTCTGCATTATTTATCCTATTTAAATCAGAGACTCAGAAAAGGACTGGCTTTTGATTATTTTTTAAGTGTGTAATATTCAATTAATCCCAGGAGAGAGGAATATCATCATTGAACTCGCTATTCTGAGGTAAAAAGATAAGATACTGTGTTACATTTCTTGCACCATTGCGCTGGCAGTGAGTGAGGGTGAAACACTTTAAGATTTGGAAGATTTTTGTAAACTTTTCACTCTACGACTTTCCTAATCTGAATGACAATTTCTGGTACAATTGTTGCAAAATTAACTGAATTAAAAAGAAATATAAAGCATTAATAATGTCCTAGTTTGCTGTATACTAACTAAAATAATAATCTTTTAACAACTTTCTTATCTTTGTGAGGTCTTAGGGACTAATCAATGTACCCGAGACCTTCTTGCTAAAGATTTGGGGTTGGAGCATTAGTCGCCTTTCATGTGTGATTAACTGTCAATCCCACCTGAACTGATACAAGGTTATCGAACAGAAAATCTGATCTTGTCTAACATGTAACCTATGCCTCTATGTGGAAAATGCTTGGATCTACGACATCAATGACCATATATCCAATAATGAGAGCTCTTAAATCAGGTGGTCACTTGTTTATCAGACGTTTGGATATTTGTCCATATGATTATACACTCAGGACTCAGTTGGTGCAGAAGACATATTTTAACCCCATGCAATGATTAACAGACCTTCCAAGCTTAAAAGTGCTTCTATATTATGAGAGTAAAATACTGGGTTGCTCACATTTGGATCATAAATTGATGCAGAAGCAAAGATATTGTTATTTGATCGGATCCTAATCTGTAAATTGTATAGGCTGAAATTTGGAGACTCTTCATGCAATTTCATTTTTAAATCAAAGATACCTTTCCACAGAAGATTCTTATTTGGACCAACTCACTTCTTTCTAAAAAAAAAAAAGCAATCCCTTGTGAGGTGACTCCAGATTTTATACTTAATTATTTTGAATCAATAAAAATGTAGTCCGATAAAAACATCCATCAAAGTCATATTGCACAATAATATAAATGCAAAGGAAAATATAAGCATGTATGTAAAAGCTAATCAAAATGTATACAAATATGAAAAGCCATATGCATTCCAAAATCTTCGAAATGTTGGATGCAAAATATGTTTGTTAAGCAACAGTATCTTATTATGTACCCCCAGTAGAGGGAATAAAGTTACCCTGATTATGTACAAGCCTTACAAGCCTTCGAAATGTTATTCCTTATTTTTTTTAACCAACTTTATTTATTCAAAAATCGTCATGTACAGTTACTGTATTGGCCCAAGATCCAAGAAATGTTAACATATATCATTTGATAAGGCCACCTGTTACCTTTGGTGTTACAATTATTAGGACTAGCTTTAAGCATTAACTTAACTTTAACTGCAACCATTCAACGACCCTTCTCCTGCCCCTCTGCCCCTCCCGGCTCTCCAGTGGCATGGACCGGTCTTTCTGCTTTCCGATGAGTTCATTGTGTTCCGGTTAGATGACTTCTGCATTAAGCCAAGGCTTTCGTGCTCAATTTGTCAGTGCTCAGTTTTGGAACGCTCTCAACAGATTTGGCCTAAAGAAGTATGCTTCTCTGTCTCTGACATAGTCGAAGAAGGGGTCCCAAATTGCCCGGAATTTCAGGTACTTGTCCTCCCTCAAGGCCCCACCTTTTCCATGGACATCACTGAAGAAGGACGCACACACGGAGGGTTTGGAGGAACGTCTTTATTCTATTCTCAACAACGTAGTAACTTCTGGGGAATGTGCGCTTCCTGCGTACATTCCCCAGAACCCGTTTCTCCCCCTCAGGCTCCGCCTCCCCAACGGCGGGGGCGCGAGAGTATTAACTCTTTCAACCCCGGGTAACACTACCCCGAACAATATGTCCAAACATCAACTTAACACTCTGTGTCCAAACAGCAACTTAACACTCTTCAACAAGTCTCGTCGGTTTCCTGATGACTCGTCGCGGCCTCTCAACTTGAGTTCCGGGCTCTGGAACCTCTTGAGTTTCCCTTCCCTGACTCGTCCCTCCAGGATCTCCCTCTGGAGGGAGCCACAGGTCGTCCCGCTGCATCCAGGGTTCTGGAGAGACGGACCTCTGTGGTATTTCTGTGCCTTCTCTTTTAGCGTAATGTCTGAACTGTTGACAGTTCCTGTTGACAGCTCTATTTTGATCTTCAGCTGTCACCATCGTGCCTTTCACTGCGACTACCCTCATGGGACTTGGGGCAAATCGCGGATCTGTCTTCCTGGTTGTTGGCTGTTGTACTAGGACTTCGTCTCCTATGTGGAATTCTTGTGTCACCGCTCCGCGACGCGCATCAGTACTGCGCCTCGCATTCTCTTTTGCCTCTGCATCCCTTTGGAGCATGTCCTTGTCAATCGGCTCTGCACTTGACGGGTTCCGCGGAATGCGGGTTCGCACCTCGTAGCGGAACATGAGCTCAGCAGGTGTCTTGTTTGTGGCCTCATGAGGAGTGTTCCTGTAGTCTCTTAAGAGGCGACATAATGCCGGATGCGTGTTGACTGCTTCAAGCCGTGCTCTCTGTATTGTCTTCTTAATCGACGCCAAGAAGTGCTCAGCCATTCCGTTTGCTTGGGGGTGACGAGGAGTTATCTTCATGTGTCTGAAACCCAGGTGCTCCGCCAGTGTCCCGAACTCATGCCCACAGAACGGTGGTCCGTTATCAGACTTGACACATTTGGGAATCCCCCACTCGCTGAATACTTCCTCTATAGCCGCTGCTACCTGGGGAAACGCTGTGGTGGTGACTACTTTGACTATAGGAAATCTCAAATGTTCATCTATAAAGAGTAAGAGGTAATCACCTACTTCTGTAGGCCCATAGAAATCCATGGCTATTCGTTCCCAGGGGCGATCAGGTATCTGCGTGTGTTGTAGTGGGAGCGGACGTTCGGCAGGGGCTGTGCACTGACAGACATGGCAGTTCCTTACCCACTCATCGACGGCGGCATCCAGGAAGGGGAACCACACGTGGCACCTGAGCTGCTTCTTCGTGTTTTCAGCCTCTCTGTGGCCTTCATGGGCGGTGCTGACCACCTCGCTCCTGAGCGTGGCGGGAATGACGATCCTGCACCCCCTTAGCAGGATGTTGTTGTCTTTCACGGCCAGTTCACTCTGCACCCTGGCCAGCCGCTCAATCTCCTGTTTGTTCACTCCTGGATGGGCTAACATGGCTCTGTGATGATCCTTCCATTTGCTGGTTGTCGTTAGGCTGATAGCCAGGGCTGTTGTTGGGTCAGCTGCCGACGCGGCGGCGACTCTTTCGAGGGATAGTGCCGGTGGCAATGAGTGGGATGCCACATATTGTACATAGGCAACATCGCCCTTCCGGATGAGCGGGGCTCCAACAGGGTGTCGTGACAAGTAGTCGGCCGGATTGAGGTCACCTCCAGGTCAGTGTACAATGTCATAATCGTATTCTTAGAGGCGGATGCTCCACCGTTCGATTCTCGGTGGCATCTTGGTGTGTGGGTTGCCAAATAGGGATAGCAGCGTCTGGTGGTCGGTGATCAAAGTGAACCTCTTCCCAATGATAAAGTTGTGGAAATGTTCACACGCCCAGACCGCCGCCAAGCTCTCCTTCTCGGCTTGGGAATAGGCTAGCTCTGGTGTTGACAGCGCCCTGCTTGCATAGGCGACCACGTGCCTGGGGTTGACGTCCGCGCCACTGGTTTGTGCTAAGATGGCTCCAAGGCCGACCGGGCTGGCATCCACCACCACCTCGGTGTGCCACGATGGGTTGAAGTATGCGAGGCGGTGGGCTTCCGTGAGGGCCTGCTTGATGTTTGTGAAGGCTTGTTGGCATGCCGGGGTCCATTCGAAGGATGACTCCTTCTTCAGCAACTTTCTCAGAGGGTTTGTAAGGGAGGCGTAGGGGGGTATATACCTCGCACAGTAGCCCGCCATGCCGAGAAAGGAACGAACGTCTGCGACCTGTAGGGGTTCGCTGAGGTTGGTGATCGTGTCGACCTTATCAGGATCCGGCATCATGCCTTCCCTGGAGAAGATATGTCCGAAGAATTTGAGCTTCGTTTTACTGAAACGGCATTTGGAGATATTGAGTGTGAGGCCTGCCTTTTGAAGGGCTTCACAGGTGTCGTGCAGTGCCATATCGTGGGCCTCCTTGGACGATTCAAAGACGAGTATATCGTCGCTATAATTCAGAGCTCCCTTTATAGGCCTGAATATCTGACGTATCGCTTCCTGGAAGATCTCTGCGGCGGACGAAATTCCAAAGTTTAGTCTCCGGTACCTGAAAAGACCGTCGTGCGTTGCGAACGTCGTGATGGCTCTTGGAGTCGGGATGGAGCTCCAGCTGATGGTATCCTTGGATCAGGTCTAACTTGGAGAACATCTGGGCGCTGTTTAACTGCACAATCATGTCTTCAATACATGGTCCCGGGTGTCTCTCCCGTTGTATCGCTGTGTTGGCCACCCTCATGTCCACACACAACCGGATCGTTCCTCCTTCTTTGGGTACCACCACAAGGGGGGAAACCCATGGAGTTGACCCCGTCGCCGGTTCTATGATGCCTTCGCATAGCAGTTGTTGAAGTGCCTCTGACACTGCCTCCTGAAGGTGGAACCCGACTCTTCTGGGGTGTTGCGGCACCGGACGCACCTGAGGGTCGATGTGCAGCTTGATGGGGGGGGCGTGAAGTTTCCCTAGTCCCGTGCACAGCTTGGGGAATCTTCTTGCGATGTCGTCCTGTGAGACGAGCGTCTGGGGCTGGTGGAATGCTATCGACCCTGTGGTGTTCCTCGGGTCCATGTTGTTCGAGGTTGTGGTGATCATGTCACCAGTGTTGACGTGAATCTCAATCAATCCCAGGCGCGAAGCCGTGTGGTAGCTGAGCAGGCATCTGCTCCTGGCGAGTGACCTGATGACGTGGATGGTTGTGTTCACTTGCCGCCCATTTAGGAGGAAGCATTGAGCAAATTGTCCCACTGTCTGTAATGGGGTGGCAGCTCCCCATTGAAAAATCCTTGATCAGGATGGGTCAAGCGGCGGCGGGTGTGGCATCCTGTCATAGTCCTGCTCACCCATGATGTTCACTGTAGCACCTGAGTCGATCATAAACTGAAATTGGCAATTCCCTATCTTGATCGGGATTTTCGGGGCCTCCCTGGCTTCTTTGTTGTCAAGTATGAGGTTGACAAACTCGTCCTGGTCATATTGATCGTACGGTGCATAGTAGGCCGTCGCCTGATCATCCTGGTAAAGTGTCTCAGGCCTGTAGTCTGCTGGAGGGTTATCATATTCATCTGTGAGGTATCTGGATTGTTCTGCCTGGTCGTACTGTGGTGTATATCCTGATGATTGGTATTCATCGATTGCCCTGACGTAGCGCCTCTGCCCCAGCCCTTGTTGGTACGGTCTTGGTTGATTGTACTGCTGAGGCGGTGGCCGGAAAGGCATCCTGGCGGCCACTTGGGGTCGCATCGGGGGAAATGGTACGCCCTCTCTGCAGACGGAGTGAAAGTGTCCCTCTCTCCGACAATTTGTGCACCGTTGGGATAGGGCCGGGCATGACCCTGAGTGGGGGAAAGACATTCCACAGCGGTAGCACTGTCTTTGTTGGCGTGGGGCGGGAGTCACGGGAGTCGCCGGTGCTCTGTACTGCTGTGGTCCCCTGTCGCCTTGGCGGGCGGTTGTATGGCAGCTATGAGCTCGCTTGTGTCTTGTTTAGGGTTGCCGGAGTGTCCCATAGATGAGGCTTGCGCATCCACCCTCTCATTAATGCGAGCAAGTTCACTCACTTCAGGTATGGTGAGTGGTTTTTTCAGTAGCTGCTTCTTGAGTGCGGCGGAGAGGCAACCTTCGATCACCCTCAGTCTTATGGCTTCCTCTAGCGAGAACGCGTCGAACTGGCAGTTTGTTCCTTTCACTCTTAGACGTGTTATGAACTCGTCGACAGTCTCTTGTGGCAATTGTGTGCATTGGTTGAACAAATATCTTTCGTAGTCCCGATTGACCTCAATGATCAGCAGTTTGTCTAAAGCAGAAATCAGGTTGGGGAAGGTGTTTTGTTCTGCTGCCGGAATCGTTTTTACTACGGTCTTGATTTCCCCCCCTACGAGGTTAAGGAAGATGTCTCTTATGTTGGGGGAATCACCGTCACCGGATCCCCTCACGAAGTGATGAAAATCATCCATCCAGTCGGTCCACCTGGGGCCTTTGGTGGCTTGGGGTGTCATGGTGAATGGCGGGGGCAACCGCAACTGTATGGACCTCAACCGCCCGCGGCGGTTGAGGAGATCCCTGGTTGGAACCAGGGTTGGAGTGCGGGTTGCTCATGGTGCCCGAAAGGAGGGGCCTGCGGGTGCGTAGCCAGCACTTGGGGCGAGGGTACTAGGCCTCGAGCGTGTCCACGTGCACCCACACGCTCACCAGGGTGTCCGATGGTAGGGGTGAACTTGTGAGGCCTCCTCTCCAGTGAGGCGGCTTCCGTGACGAAGGCCTGCGGTCCAGGAGGGAGGGCGTGGGCGGGATCGCCGGCACGCGTCTCTTCGCTGGGGCCCTGCGGCCTTCCGGGGCCTGCTGCACGCTCCCCGTGTTGTCGTCGCAGCAGGTTGGCGTCGGCCGGGGGCAGGCGCGGGCGTGCCTGTGTAGGTGTGGAGGAGGAGGCTCAGCGGGTCGGCAACCGCCTGAGCGAATCCGGCGGGTCGCCGTGTTGCGCGCTGGAGGAGGATGAGTAGGAGGAGGAGGCTTCGTGGATTGCCGCTGGAGGAGGGCTCCGGTGTGCGGGAGAAATCCTCGTGGCCAAATGTTGCCTAGGGATCTAGGCCTTAAGAAGGACGCACATACGGAGGGTTTGGAGGAACGTCTTTATTCTATTCTCAACAACGTAGTAACTGGCGTTTCCCGCTCACATTCCCCAGAACCCCTTTCTCCCCTTCAGGCTCCGCCTCCCCAAGGGCGGGGGCGCGGGAGTATTAACTCTTTCAACCCCGGGTAACAATCACGTTCCAGGTTTTCACCTACCACCATGCTGTTATTGGACCTTCTGGGTTTTTCCACGCTTGTGCCAGAGTCATCTTTGCTGCCATTAGCAAGTGATTGATAAGTGTTGCATTGTTGCCAGATGCCGTATACATATCTTCAACCGTTGTGCCCAGGAGTATAACCTTCGGCGCTGCTGGCAGCTGCTTCCCTGTGATTTCCTTTATGTGACCCAGGACTTCCTTCCATTACATGGTTGCTTTAGGACCGGACCACCACATCTTGAAAAGAACACAGAGATCCTCCAGATGCACAGCCATTAGAGAGACCGCACATAAGATTTGTTTTAGGTGGTACCTGACCCCCCAGAGGTTGCACAAAATGAACCCCAATTACCCACCTATGTGCTGGAGAAATTGTGGAAGCAATTGTGGAAGCAAAGGAGATTTATTCCTTATTTTTAAAGCAGTTAAAATAAAGGTTGCCAGTGGATAGTATGTTGGGAAGTCAGTATTATCAAAACTATTAGGGACGGCGTACATAGACATTGTCCACTCCTTTTCCATAACATAATTAAAAGGCAACCTCTTCTCATTGGTTATATCATTAAGAAACATATTTGTGTTTCAACCTGGATCTTTATCACAAGGGGCAACTGTGATTCCTTTCTGCTTGTCCACTCCCTGCTTACCTTACCATAAGCGTTCTTAGGGACAACTGTGCAAGTCTGAGTTGTTTCAGTGTTACCCTGTGGCACCTATTAGTAACCACACGCAAAGAGATTGCATCCCTTGAGTAGGTTCAATAGGCATCTACACCCTGACATCTCGTCTGCTTGCCAGTCCTGATTCATTTCGATTTTAATTGCAATGTACAGATCTTTTATCAAACACAGTATGCAATGGTTTTAGTAGTTGAAGGAGGCTAAGAGCATAGTAAGAAGCAATATTTTAAAATATTTAAAAAGAATGTAAAAAGGGCTCACGGGGGGGGGGTGGGCTGCGTGCAGGGTGAACAGGGAGTGTGAGGAAATTCCAGTGAAAGTGGGCAGAAGAGAGACTAAACCAATCATGAGAAGAGACAAATGGAGGAAAATGGAGGAATAATTGTGAGGTGAAGTGACATGTCAAGGTAGAACATAGGCAGTGATAAGGGAAATGAGGAAGGGCTGGGCCAGGCCTTGGATTCATTTAGAAACAACGCAAAGAGAACGAAAATGGATGTGTGCATAAAACATGATCTAATGAAGATTAGGAAGAGAGGTTGAATGATAGGCTGAATGAGGAAGCTGGCAAAGAAGACAAATAGAAGACCTAAACAAAAATGTAACTGGGCAAGGTCATAGGAAAGAAGACCACCTAAAACAGAGGACCAGTAATTCAGACAGAAGAAAACTAGGGTGGAAAGAGCATTTTAGCCACTGAAAATGTGAGGGCAAGAGAAATGTCATGAATAATGTATAGTTGATACATACACATGTGACCAAGTACATACATAGGACAGGGAAAAGAGAGGCAGATTGAAGGTAACATCCAGGTTAAGGGCTGAGAGGAATAAGTGAAGTGAGGTAGGGGAAAAGTGATGGAAGACAGGGGAGGACACGTATAAGGAAAGGCTGCATTAGGGAAAAGAGTCTTCCAGCTATAGATTAGTGTACATGAAGTGAGTTGGAATTCATCCAAAGGCTTAGTGGCAGGGAGGCAGTTGGAAATAGTAGAATGAAAAACATTAGAACAATTGAAAAAAAGGCACTCAAATCTGCAAGCCAGCAGCACAAAAGTAAGATGAAAGGCCAAAGACAGAGCTGATAGAAGTGGGAGTCGTAGAGGACATATCGAATGGATGGGGCCAGAAAAGAACGCTGGGAACGTCAAAGCAAAGAGGAAATAAGGATGAGGAGGAAGCAGCCCAGGAGAGAACATGTCCTGTTGGAGAGATATGAAGAAAATCAGCGACAAAAATATCAGGGGATTGGAGGGTAGAGTGTACTATTGAGAGGTTGGCCATGCAGAACAACGTTGCTAGATTACATTCTGAGATTTCCATTGCCAACTGGAAACAGAAACATCCATTGAAGAGTGACCTGTGCATGCTCAGTGTTCCTCATTCCTGCATTTGATGTTGGCCAGCGTGGGTTCCCTTGTGATCTGCTTCTTTATCCGGCTCGTTGGAATTGCATTGTTTCTGATGGCAGTAGATTTGCAGATATGAAACTGAACGGAATCGGAAGATCTATATCTTAAAGAAGGGATTGGTTGTGTTCATAGATCACTGATGAACTGCTTTGATGTGCTGAAGTTGCTGATTTGAACTTCATGTGGGTCTTTTGTAGCAGTGTGTATTTCTGGTTGGAGCAACACATTTTGCAGTATGGACATCCTCCAATACCAGTGCTCCAACAAGTGGTTTGAGAGGAGCTATATATCTTGGAAGTAGCAATTCTTTTAAGGTGGCATGTCAAATAAATAATGTGTCTTTGTTGCATTTAGGCTCTCTGGGGCTATCAGCTGCGATTTGTCTTAACCTCATAAATCAGCAGCTGTATCTCTGGCCAAGTTCCTGTGGCCTAGTTCCTGGGTCAGTCAGTCAGTGAGTAAGTCAGTGAGTTATTGAGTCAGTCACTGATCAAATAGCCAATTATCAGGCAAGACAGTGAATCAGCAAGTGAGTGAACAAGAATGCATGGCAATGGGTCAGATTTGACAAGGTTTGTGAAATCACGGATATCAGAACTTCACAGTGACATGGCCTAAGTGCAATCCATACAGCGGCACCGCAGTCTATGTATATCCCTATCATAGCATTGTACACTATGGGACTTTCTTCCTGTACTTGTATCCTGCTAGTAGCTGCTAACAAGACACGCCTTCCCAGTGGCTTGAGATCAACAATTTATTTCCCATCAGCCCCTGAGCCCTCACAATGACAGTGATTCCCGATCAATGGTAACCCGGGTCAGGATAGAAATGAATGCACTTTACTCAGGCAGAAGAATCGTCTGCATTATTAAATTGCTCATTATGTTGTTGTTGACTGCACAGCATTGTCTAACACCCATGTTCAAAATGGCCTCTGGATCCTTTTTCTGGATCCTGCAGTGCAATCATCAGAATTCACCCACAATGAGCCTGTGTGTGTGTTTTATCATATCCTGCTCCACCTAAAACCAACATTAGGATTTTAAAAGTGAGCCTGCAGGCAGGCAAACGTCTTGTATGCAAAGATACAAACTACACTGAATGCTTTCATCATGCAGTAAACAAAAAAAGCCATAGAAAAATGATTATATGTCTTCTTTTCCCAAGATCATGACATTATTACCACTTTGAGATAAAAATTGAGCTAAGGGGAAAAACCACTGTGGGCCGCCTAGAAATAAGAACTAAGCAGTTCTTCTGCGGTGTCCTTAATGCTTGGTGTGCTCACGTGGCTGACTTTCATTGCTCTCAAAGGCCCCACTGAATGAATTTCCAATTCTCTTACCTCTGGTTCCTCCCTGGCGGAAATCTTGTGCTAAAATTACATGGGTGCATACATTGAAAACACTAGGCTGTGGGTATTATGCCTGCATCCAATGCGCTGCGACTGAGAACTTCAGTAAATAAAAGGGCCAGGCCATCTGCAGCAATGCAGCCAGAGACTGTATCAACTTCCCCACACATTTCCCTTCTGTGGATCCCGCAGACTCTAAATCGGCTAATGGTAACAAGGAAAATTGATTAGTGGAAGATCATCAGTTTTTTTGCACGCTTATTTTATAGGCTTTTGTAGTAAAAAAAATATGTTGGTGATATGATTTAATGCTTATTCATAATATTATTCATAATGCCTGGCTCTGATGTCTGAAGGACAATGTGTCTGCACAATTGTGACATAATAGATATATTAAGGATCTGAGGTGTAGATGCTTCTTGAGCTTCCCTATAGGCACAAAAGGTCACACACAGTGTATGAATTCTTGGGTTCCAATTCTTCACAGGCCATTATCAGTCCCTATGAGATTCAGTTTCTGGTGTATCAACTCTTCAGCTACAACTTACAAGCACTGATTCATGGAAGTGTCTCTCCTTATCCTCCTTACTCCATTATGTCATCATCTCGACTGAAGCCATGTAACGTCCATTTACTGTCCAACCCCATTTGCTGAAGTGGTGGCCAGGTATACAGTGGCATCTTCTTAATAGAAGGTTGCAGGTTAAGGTGGAGTAGCTGTTTCTCTGTGTCCACCTGAACACTACAACTCCCACCCACTTGGTGCTCATCTTGCGGCTTCCTTGTTGACATGCAGGATTGTTCAAGAAGGATTGGTGAGCTCTGCTTCACTGGTTCGCATACCTATTCATTGGTTGTTTCAGATCCTTTTCATACTCCTCCTTCCATACCTCTTCAAGCTTCTCCTGTCAATGAGGGATATTGGTTCTCTTCTGCCTGCCTAGCATAGACCAGCACTTGTGGCAGTTTGTTGTGCCTTATGGTGTGTTTCAGAAGATCCAAAGAACGAAGAATAGGACTTGTCATGTACTGCTCTTTATAGCATCTTCATGAGTGGTTCCACTGTTATATTGGCATGTG
Organism: Ambystoma mexicanum; assembly: GCF_040938575.1. Classification (NCBI taxonomy): domain Eukaryota; kingdom Metazoa; phylum Chordata; class Amphibia; order Caudata; family Ambystomatidae; genus Ambystoma; species Ambystoma mexicanum. The sequence goes on along the minus strand of NC_090931.1, from coordinate 809,707,499 downwards.
ACCTTAGCAGAGTTATCCTATATGTTTGACGACCACGTAATCTTCAAATTTCTCTAACTCGCATCCATTGAAAGGGTCCATTACTAGCAGGTATGTTCTCATACGTAGATAGCCAAAGTAGTCTATGGCAATGGTTTGTCATATTTCCTGTGGTAGGATGGTTATTTGCAAGATGTTCTTCGCTGTTCACTCTTCTGGGTGTATTGTGCTGTGCATCGTTCACACACCACCAGTGATTGCTGTCATAGTCCATTTCACTTCATCCAGTGTCGGAGCTTGTTATGGGTCCTCTGTAGTTTCTCCCTTGATGTTGCTGGAGTTGTTGCCTGTTCAGTGATGATGTATGCAGACTCTTGGGCATCCGGATGTGTAATCCAGAGGTTTTTGTTAGTTACCCGCTTGTGACTGCTCCTGCTGTTGTCCCCCATATTTCTATTCTAAGTCCAATTTTTCCAGATTTTCAAAAATGACAGGCGCTTCTGATGCTGTGTTTCACATGTGAATTGCTTTTCAACCACCAAAAGGTTGCACTGCAGGAAGGCTCCTACGACTGCCATACTTTTTTGTTTGTTGTGAGCAGGTTCTCCCAATGTAATTAAGGCTGTGACTGGCATATGACACACTGATTTACGGGGGAGTCCTTGCATAGTCTATGCAGCACCCCGGGGGCTCCTAGTCCTGCACGGCTGAAATCTACCTGAACACTGTTTGAATGTTCTACTGAAAGTAGGTCATTGACCCTCGTTCTTGCATCTTTTTTCCTCGCTTGAAACACAGTCTCACACCACTTTGTCCAAATTAGCCGCTGTTCCTTCTTTGTTAGCTCCTTCAAAGTGTACCTGCGTGGCAAAGTCTTTGATGTACCATGTGCTGCAGCAGGCCATTCCTAGGACCACAAGGGCTACACAGCATTCTGTAGCAGTATTACGATTTTGGAATAATGGATGCACGCCTTTGTCTGAAATGACACACCCAACTCACATTTGCCCAAGTTTTTGTTGAGTTTGCATTCTTTAGTGGTTGTCATACTCAGTGGAGTGCCTCATCATGTTCCTCCGTTGTTGTGCCGAATAATTGTATGTTGTCACTATAGTTTAACGAATCCTGGATTGCGTGTCTCACTTGGCAAATCACCTCTTGAAATATCTCTGAAACTGAGGATAAACTGACATTCAATCTATTTTGTTGAAAGGGTTCCAGATGTGTGGTGGTAATATGCCTTCACTGGACATCTAGTTCAATCCGGTTGATTCAGATTTTGCTGTGAGAATACATTTGCCTCATTTTGCGAGAGCCACCCTGTCATTCTAGTCTAACACAGAGTGCCTTTTTCGGTATATATCCCTTTTTGTTTGCACATCATGTCCTCACAAAGGCTGCCTCCACCCTTTTATCCTTTTGGGTATCATGGCTATGAGAGATACTCAAGGTGTGGGTCCTTGTGGCGGTCTGATGATGCCTTGAATAAGCACTTTATTTATTTATTCTTCTACCTTTTGTCCCTATCCCGCAGTGTCTTCTGGCCACTGATTGAAGTGTTGCATGTAGGTGTCATGTTTATGCTGTGCAGCTCTCCTAATCATGTAAATGGTTTTCAGAGGTTTGGCCATCTCAGAATGGTGGTACTTCACTCCTAGCACCAACCATTCCTAAGGGTTCACATGATGTTTAGAAAGCGATTCACTGTGAGGCCTCTCATGAGGTCATGAAGCCCATCGCAATCGGCTGTGATTTCTAGTGTATGTCTGGCGTGAACTGTTCCTTGTATGTCAGTGGTCTTGCTGCTCCTCAGGGATATACGCATATGAGTGAGTCTTCTAGCAGTGGATATCCTGTCATCTTTTTATGTTCCACGATGCCCTTGATATTCACAGTGGTGGTGCTGTCTATTATAAACCTTGTCAAGTGTGTTCCTATCTGAAGGACAATAGCATGTTTTTTCTGTCTCTATTCTGATGGTTTATGGGTATCAGGTAATAAAATTGTGGCAAAAATGTGGCCGGTAAAAAAAATCACGGCAAAAATGCTGTGGTTGACCCAGTAAAGGTGTACGCCATTATACCATTTAAGGGGAGCAGTGGTTGCGCCCTCGCTCCCCTTAAATGGTATAATGGGTCCGGGGTTTGTGGAGGTGTCCTCTGAATCCTTTACATGATTGTGGCGGCAAAACCAAGGCATTTTGGCCGTGATATTTTGTATTCACAGCCATTTTTGCTACGATTTTAAAACATGGAACCGATTTATGGAATGCATTGTCAGATTCGGATCTGCCACCCAGCAATGCGCTGTGGCTGGACAAACTCTGCCCAGTAGTCTTCTTTAATGTGCTCTTATAATCGTACGTGTTGTTTTTACGGTCACAGTCTCCCTTCAGTGCCTCTCGGTTGGCCTAAACTTGATCATGTGGATCTATGAAATGGTTTTCTTCAGTGCAACACTTGACACATTTATCCAGTTGCCAGGCAGGTGACATAATGTGGAGATAGCTGGACTTAGTGGTAACACGTGTTTGCCTGAATGGTCTCCAGTATTTTTCTTTAGTCCATCCTCCTTTTCTTTTCGTACCTGTGCCCTTCCTTACAAGGAATGCATTTGCTGTTGTCTGCCTTTGCTGCTGATATCTCTTTGCCTTGTAGGTCATCTTGATCTTCAGTTAAGCCACCTCAATTATTTCTGTAAACGGATTGGGCCTCTTTAGTAGTCATCACCTTAGGAATGCAGCTTGGTACCCACCCATGATTCAGACGCTGGTTGCTTCCATGAATGTCTGGCCTTTCCAGAGACCTGCCAAATTGCTCAGTTTCTTCTTGGACATGAATCCATCTAGTCTGCGTTTATTTGGCTTAGTAATTTGAAGGTGAAGCTTTCGATTTTTCTTGTGGAGAATTGGAGACACAAGGTCTGTTTGATATTCATTTATGGTTCTATCTTCTCTTGAGGAAATATTTTTATAAGGTCTTTCAGTTCTGTTGATTCTATGTTTCTGAGCAGGTACAATTTTAGTTTGTCACTCATTTCATCCAAGGTATCTTTTTTAAAGTTTAGGAAATGTTTATTTTGATAGTAAAGTCATAAGTAATATAATTACAAAAAACATTCTGAACGTACATCTGCAGAATTCATTCATACTGGTCGATGAACAAAAACACAAAATGTTCATGCATGCAATCCTATGAAGACAATAGTTCTTCAGCAATGCAATGCATATGTACTTAGGAAATAATAATCTCTAAAATGGCTGTGGTAACTTCATACTGTGACAATTTTAATGACTTAACTCAATTAGGACGAAACACAACAGGAAACACACACCTGATGGAGCATACAAATCTGCCGGGAAAGGGGGAAACTAACAGGAATTATCAAGCTTAAGGTCAAATAGTGAGATTGGAGTTTGATAATTAAAAAGAGGTCCCATTTCTTTTCATGTTGTTTCAGTAATACCAGAGAGGTTAGCTATGTTTCTAATCTATAGATATTACAAACTGAATTCCACCACATTTTGTATTTAATGCAACTTAAATGCTTCCAATTAGAATTAATTATATGAACAGCAATTACAATCAATGCATAAAAAAGGGAGGATGCTTATTTTCTACACATACCTCAAAACATTCTCTCTAACATTCAAAGTTTAAAATGAAAGTCTAATTTTAATTTGAAAATCTCTAAGATTACTTTCCAAACTTTTCTCCAAAATGTCTTAACATATTTACATTCTACAAACATGTGCTTATAGGAAGCTTCCGTTTCAGAGTGCATGAAGCATTTGTTATCTTCAATGGGATTATAATGATGCTGTCTAGAAGGGGTAATAAATACCCTGTCCTGGAAGAAGAATACAGTGTGAGTTAATCTGGCCAATGTCCTGATGTGAGGAATCCTGCTCCAGATTTGTGGCCACAGATTCTCATCATATATTGAGTCACAATCATGTTCCCAGGCTATTTCAGCAGCCCATCTTTGCTGCTCTATTCCATTTGCATTAAAACGTTTATGACACTTTGAAGCTTTAATCATCTTGGGTATCTATGTGGTCATGGAATTACCTTTAATGAGTGGTCGACATAGATCCCAAACTCGTCCGAATGAGAGGCAACCCTCAGACACATGGCTGCATCTTGTTTAATTAGCTATGAACATCTACTATATAAAGCTGAATGTATGTATGTGTATATGTTTGTCCTGCTATACAAATCCACACCGTTGAACCCACTTCTACCAAATTGTGCATTGGATTCCTCTTTTGTTTGGGGCAAGATCATAGTCTATGTTTGGATGCAAAAATCTTATATGCAAAAAAACTTTTGGAAGTCTGCGTGTATGTTTGTCCGGCTATACAAATCCACACCGTTGAAACCACTGCTACCAAATTTTACATGGATTACTCATTTGTCTGGGGCATAATTGTAGTCTATGTTTGGATGCAAAAAATTCACTACGTAGACACCCTCATTTACAGATGCTCACCCTGATTCACTACACTACATACTAAAAGGAGGCAAAATTTGGAAAACTGTCTGAAACAAAGTGTTTGATGTGTTGGTTATTCCTTTGAAATGTATTACTACTGTGTACAGTTTGAAAGTGTTTATTAAACATTTTTAAAGTGATTTTTTTTAAAGTAAACATTTTTTTATCATGCCACTCCAAATCTGCGAAATGACAAGGTTACAGTTTACTTAAGTTCATTCACGAGAAGAGAGAACAATCAATCTATCTTTCGTGGACATTTTCTCAAATGTGCTGAAGCCATTGAGTGACTGAAATGTGCCGCACAAAAAGCAAACATCACTTCGAAAAGCTCCATCTGATGCAAAGCGAAAATCAATAACAAGAGCTTCTGAAATACAACAACAAACAGCAACACGACTTGCCGACCAGAGGACAACAGCAACTTCCTCAAGGGCAAATGAGATGCCAGAGCAAACTGAAGCACGACTTGCTGACATGAGGACAAGAGCAACATCCTCCAGGGCACATTAGACACCAGAGCAAACTGAAGCAAGACTTGTCGACAAGCGGACAAGAGCAACATCCTCCAGGGCACATGAGACACCACTCGATCAGGACAGGGGCAACACAGGGTACCCCAGCTAATATATACATATAATATACATATTTATAATGTATTTTTATTTTGTTGGTGCATTTGTGTTTCCTTTTATTTTGCTCCTACATTGTATCCTAGCATTGTATTCTGTTGCAGTTTCATTCTGCTTTGTTTTATCTCAAGGTTTTCTGAACTTACACCTATTCCCAGAATGGCACTGTCATTTCTTATGTTTTTGACCATTTAAAGATGACCATCCAATGATGTGTGATGTCCCCAATATAGTTTTTGGTGTTTGCTGATTTCTCAAGTGTTTCAACCTTTTAAATATGCCTGTGTGATGATTTGCAATGTTCTGCATGATTTTCTATTGGTTTGCTATTTTCTTACCAGTTTTGCCCCATTAAGGTGACTACGACATAGTTTGCAGTGTTTTTGATAGATGTTGTCCACTTTTGTTAGTTGCAATGTTTCCCAATACTCTGAAGATGGTGCCTGTTTGGTTTATATTTTTTGTCTGTCCTAATATGGTACGCATATATCCTCGTTCGTGACCATTCTCTGTGGCCCATGGAGTGGTGGATGGGATGCTGATCAAGGTGGGGGTCTAATAAGCTGTGCAGAACTGTCTTGTTCGGGAGTTTTGGATGTGTATGTGCAGATTTTAGAACTGGTCCATGCTGTACTTGGGTTGCTATGCTGTGCAGTGTGGATCACTCACTGTGCAGTGTTGTGGTTCGTTTTACTGATGTTTCATAGTTGGAGTTCTTTTACAATACAGAATGTGAGTAGAATGTTTGCATTCAAAGAGAGTGGGGGATTCCAAAGGATAAGTTGTTCTGCTGACTGTGCTATGGGGTCCATGAAATAAACTACTCTTACCTTCTACCTAGACTCTGCTTTGTTGCAACATTGGCAATGAGTGGACATCACAACCCCATGGCAGTAGGAGTTAACGGGAAGGTAAACCACCAGACAACCTGGGCTAGGCATTGGCAATGGAAGGAGCAGACCACCACTGCAGTATGGTCAGGGTGGTTCCCGGCCCCATGGAGCGGCTCCCCATATAAGATTGGGTGGGTCACAATCATCAACGAGCCGTGAGACAGAGAGAAGGCTGGCAGCAAAAGAAGCTTGGTGCACAGTGTTTTAGAGGAATGTACCTCACAGAATTAGAGGTATGCAACTGCAAGAATGCTCCTTGAGCAGAAGGTCAAGGAAGGAACCTTGTTACAGCGAATGAGCAAGGTGCAACAAAGGCAACAGAACATCAGTTCGGTAAGCAGAAGAGTCTCAAGGAACCTGCAGGACATTAAAGTTGAGCACTGACTTTCCAATGTTGGACAACAACAGGTGGCAGCCTAACAATAATAATTTAAAAAATAAATAAATAAAATGGGGAAAGTGAGCAACTGATCCAGAGGGAGGTGCCACAGTTTTCAGTATAGAATCTAGTGAAAGAAGGGTTTCAGAATACTATAGGTGAATGCCAAGCTACCACCTTCCAATGTGCCAAACCCAGGGGAGCCACCAATCCTATGGGATTTGTGGATAGACGCATTCAAGATATAGTTGAAGGTGGCTGGTGGTGCAAAATTTACTCATGAAGGAGGTGGCTCACTTGAAATGTTTTGGCACTGAAGGACTAAGGGTCTTTAGATATCTTCCAGGTGAAGATGTAATAATGTTGGCACCTGGAGGAAGGGAAGGAGAAACCACTGTTAGCCTATGTGAGATCATAATAAGAACAGTGGAGACATGATTTGACCGAAAACTATATATTGCGCTGCAGAGTTATCATTTCTTTTCAGGGGCACATAGACCTGGCGAGGTCATAGATGACTATGTGATGGTACTTAGGTCCTTGGTAGCCATGTGTTCATTTATAGGAGTGCAATATGAATACATAAGAGATCAGGTAATGATGAAGGCATGTAACACCAAAATAAGGGAGCGATTATGGATTGACAAGGATCTGTCATTGGATGAGGCTCTTGAAATGGTGAGGGCATTTGAACAATCAAGCACAAGTGTGCAAGAAGTAACTGAAAGAAGCACCCACGGGAAACGGTACAGGCAGTACTGTCTTCCAAGAGACATGATGGACCTTGGTAAGTGAGATTAGAGACACTCTTACATAAACCAATTATACGTGACTGATATCACAAAATATATTTGTATTATTTTACGCAGATTCAACAAAACTAGACAGTGTTTGTTCTATTATTTTACACAGATTCAACAAAACTTAACAGTGTTTGTTCAAGAAATACACCTCCTAAGTCACACTAATTGTACATCCACTCAACTGTTCCCCCATTCATACAAACTTTCAAACAATTCAATATACACATATACACTATATGGGCTACTTGAGAACCCTAAAAACAATCATTCACTCAATAAAGTCCTCATACCTATATCCACTCTAAGTGTGTGCTCAAATCAAATGCACTTCACTTATTTGATGACATTTAATAAGCGGAGCGCTATGATTGTTTTTTATACCCAATGTACACTGTATTCTCATTTTAATTTATCGCAAAGAGTTCACCATTTTCAAATGTGTTATGTATTTTTATCTCTGGAATTAGTACATTTCATTGACTAAAATTGTATCAGAACGTAATGTTTCATAGTCCATGTTTTCAACGTATATGTTCTTTTGGTGCCTCAAAGTTTATTGAATGGACTAGTAATATGTTACAATTTGCGGCATAACAATGAGTTCTGATTAATTTGATCGCTGTGATAATTAGACAAAAAATGTAAAACAAAGTTTACAAACAAAGCTATGTGATTGTTGCTTTGCTCACAGTGATACTTTATTAATTTGAATAATTATTTATATTTCTTTAACAGATCTTACGGACCTTTCATGAATGCCTTCATGTATCTTTTTTGATTGCCCTACTGTCAGCCACATCAAAACTCCTGGCACAGTCCTGCATTTATTTTCAAAGGATTTAGATTTAATAAGAAGGTGGCTTTCAAATTGCAGACTTCCATTGTCCAAGATTGAAAGCAGAGCCAAGGATGTCTTGGAAGATGTGAGGGGGAATCGATTCCATGTCTGCAGCATGCACTTCTCAGATGATATGTACAAAGCATACCACTACACTAAAAAGCATATTGCCCCGGCGCCTTTGCAAATTACTTCCCAATGCAGTTCCAACTAAATTTCAGCACACGCTGGCTCCGGTGAGTAGTGGACCAAGAATTTGTTATGTATGTTGTTATATAAAAAGAGTGCTATCTATACATATGTCATGTCTTCTAAATGATCACGCAATCTAACAAATTAATGTGGGGAAAAGGTAACATGATGACCGTTTTAAGTTTTTGGTGAATATTTACATCGATGCTATATTACACAAGTTGCGCTCGTGACTCAAAGCACTGTACTTTTAAAAATGTTCACTTTAGACTACTTTGTCTATCCCCACTTTCCCTTCATTTTTTTAAAATGTGTTGGTTAACATTTCTTTGTTTACATAGAGCTCACTGATGGAAGTAAAGACCTTCACCAATGAGGAAACCACAGACATGTCGATTATCCCAATGGTGAGGCCAAGCCACATGCATATAGTAATGTTTTTGAGCGTTGGATGTGGTCAAATTTATAATATTAATGTACCTTTTCAATTGGACTCTTTCCTGATTACATACATAAAATAAAGGAGCAAGATTTCTCATCAATCACTATTCAGGAGTCAACAGCAACATCACTGACCTATTATTTAGTAGTAAGTATTTTATACTAATCCTTTATATGTGACTGAACAATACATGCATGTGGCCTACTTCGAATTGAAACATATTGAAGATTATTATGTATAATATTAGTTATGGACACAGTGTTGTGTAGGAGTGTCTCTCAATATGGACCATTGTGTGCATCTGATGTTTTCTTTTTAATGTTGCTTTTACATCAGTATTAAAACAATTACTATGTCATAGATGGATTCTGGAACTTCAAGAACAATCCCTTCCTCATTTGAAACCGGTCCAGAGTGTGATGTTTGCATAGTTAGAATTTGTGTTACATTGGTAGTTGTGGATCTGCTTTATTTGGTTTGAAATTAACATAAGTGTTTTATTTTTCAAAAAATTAACAATACTGTTAGAAAAGTGCAAAGAATTCAATCAAAAAACGTGTTGGACTTATCGTCCATTGATATGCAACAAAGAAAGTAAAACCTCCCCAAAAACATACTATGAAACAGAAATACATGTAACCGTTCACTGTATGAACGTTTTTTTATTTTTGTTAAAATGTTTAACTTCTTACACAAAGTAGACTACATTAAAAAGAAAAAATTACAGCGCAAACTAATTTGGGAGGCAACATTTTAATCACTATGTTTTTCATGATTATATGACATCAACTCCATGTGACATCTCGGAAGGTTAACAGATGAAATGTAAAATATATTTGTTGAAAATGTCACACGTTCCAAGTGTTCAATGTTATCTTGCTAAGAATTTTCAAATAGTTTTACAACAAGTAAACTTATAATTTCCGGTCAACAATTATTTAAAATAACTTTATTGTGAAGTACTTTGTGAGATTGTACAATTAAATGTGCTCGACATTTTCTTTTTTTAATGAATGTTTTGTGCAAGGAATGCATCGCTGAAGCGGTGGAAAATGAATAGACACACAGACAGGAGGTATACATAACATAATCTGAAATATCATTTATCCACACATCTGATTGGCATTGTAATTTTTAATATGTTGCAATGTTTAACGTACTTAAAGTAGGTTCCATTTGTAGATATGTACATATGTTTCTTTGAGTAGAAAAGAAATTTGCTGGGTTTATACATTGTAAAAATGCTTTTTTACCTTTTGGCCTTGTGGTTGGCACAATGAAGTCCACTGTTTCAAAGCAAATAAAGAAAACAAGGATAAAGTATGAACCAGTTTGTTTAGGAGACGTTTTTAAGCAGATATTTTGCTGATATTAAGTTTTTAGTTGGCAAATCATATCTTCTGTACGTGTGCTATAAAGTGAGCATGTTTTTATTTCAATCTGTTAGTGGCCCAGGAAGAAGAAGAGCATAAAGACTGAGGTAACAACAGAAACTAATGATGTTGATTGCCAAACGGATGTCACTATGGAACAACTACCTTTTGAGGCACAGCATTGTCAAGTCAAGATTCAGAGTCATGATGCAGATGTCCAGTGGCCGGAATATGAATGTAATGTCACCAGCGAGCCATGGGAAGTAACCACGGATCATTGCTACATTGCAAAACGTCACCTAGATGAAACTGAAGTCACAGAATATATACCAGAATTGTTTGCAGACCCGATGTCACAATCTACACCCAGTAACAAATGTCCACTGATGAAACGTTCAATTATCCCTGTTTCTCCAATTCATGCAAAAATATTGCAGCCCAAAATAACTGAAGCCTCTTTGCAATTCATTGAAGATTCTGCTCATGATCTTGACTTCAGTATTTCTACTTTGGGGGAGTTGTCCACCACCATCGAATCCAAGCCACAGTAATGCAGGACGATTGGCATTTAAAGGAGCAAAAATGCATTGCATCCGACTGCTGCCTGCTATACAAGTAATTAAATGTGATAATAATTAGGAGGATATTTGGAGAGCCATTGGTGAATTTTACATGTGTAGTAAAAGGCACCAACGTGAAAATTCAGCCCAGCTGTGTCCACTACCATAACACAATTTCATGGTCAGCACAGCACAACCTATGCTTGGAAAAGTGACTGCTGGAAATGTACTTTGTTCATCTGCTTTGCTGTTCAGTGGATAAACGTTCAGTAACATTTCAGATTTCTGTCGATTTCTGGTACTTGCGTTCCTTGCTAAAACACAGTACTAAAAATATCAGAAATCAGAATAATTTCTTCTTCCCCCTATTAGCCAGTCCTGGAAACACAAACAGAAATCAATTGACACTGGCAAAAGGGTAATGCTTACTGGCGATGGACAGGGTGACAGTCCAGGATTTTCAGCTAAATACTGCAATTACCACTTTCAAGGCATGGAAAGCAAAAGCAAAAAAAAATATTGAGTTTGGTCATCGTGCAGTTGTTTGAATGTACATTGTCGGCTACCATGGAGAAATATGGTTTCATTATATCAATCAAGTAGACCTGCTATCCACTGAAAGCCATGTTGGAATAGCAAAGGCCATGCAAGAGCAGTTCCCACACATACAGCATCAATTTGATGTATGGCACGTTGCAAAATAAATTTGAAAGTGTTCACAGTCTATCAGCAACCATCTTTCGTAGAGCTCAAAAACTTGTAATGGACCTGTAGAAATGTTACTTTCAAAAAGTGGCATTTGTTGAAGCACCATTGTTCCAACATACACAAATGTGGACATGGACCTTTGACTAAGAGGCAGGAGCGTAAGAAGAATTGGTTGATGTCCGGTTCCCCTCCTCACAGAGCACTGGAGAAAATTGTGTACGACAAACCGCTTTCAAGAGACCTGAAGAGACTTACCGAATTATGCCACACTTGAGATTTAGATGTGTTCCATAATATGTGCCTAAAGTACAGGATGAAAAAGGTTGCATTTTGGCATAGATGGTATGTAGGCCAGAACAAGATTGGCTTTACTTACGCACAATGAGAAGGTGGGTATGGAACAAGCAAAAACTTCAGGAACTTTTGGATGCTTCGTTACCACATGGTGTTTACAAAACAAAGCAAACAGCGGGTGGCCGAGCTAATTTTCCAGGAAATGGATTTTGTATTTGAGAAAGATCTGACAATGACTGTGCTGGCCATGCATACACATGGAATGGCTCCAGAGTGTGTTTCCAGGACCTGGACTATGACACATAACATCGGAATAGAGGCTTGTCCTACAAACCTTGAACTTTTTGAAAGGTTGACTTCCAGATTAAAATGATTTGTAGCTGTCTTCCCAAATTCTGTCACAAGCAAGTTTCAATATGTTACTCAATGTTTGGACAGTATCAAATGGTATAACACTTGCAATGTTAATGTTCAATAATGTATTTTTATTTAGATATATTTGGCAATGTAATTGTATCAAATATGCATAAATGGTTTCATTGTACCTATCCTTTCTTTATATTGCTTTTCCTCTGTCATTGTATATATTTAAAAACCTAAAATGTCAATGTGATTAGTTGAAGTATGTGACTTCATTTCAAAATCATGGAAAGGTTTTTGGGGATTGAAATTCTTTAGACATATGTTTTTCGATTCTCTAAATCTTTTTGAAAAGTCGGTGTAAAATGTTCATTACGACAAATCAAAAATCATCTGTAAATAATGTGATCGCTTGTGTGAGTATTTACATCACAACAGAAGCAAGATGTAATATTGACATTGCTTGATTTTATCATGAATACAGAATAATTGTTGCCCGGCCTGGCCATCCCTGACACCAACGTCAGTGCTGCTTCCAGGCAGACTGTCACAGACATCCACTTTGTCGCTCCCTCTGTGGACATATGGACTACTCACATGGTCTCTGTCCTCTCCCATTTCTCTTTGTCGCCTATTAATAGTAGCACCAGATGGGAAGTACTCTTGTCTATCAGAATGGGCCCCTCTGGTTGACCCTTGCGCCCTACAACCCATGCAATCCCTGGCACTTGCCCTCATGGTCTCCCCTTAGCAGTCACATAGCCCCTGTTGCCATCTCTCCCCCTGCTCCACCGTCGCACCCCTTTCACCTGCATAATTGCCTAATCCGACCTGCAGCTTAGATCCAGCCCACTGAACCTAACAAATGGGTATGAGCTACTCCATGTTAAACTCTCAATGAACCTGAAAACCACTATCAATATTTTGATCATTTACAGAGCTCCTAACAATACCACCCACCCTGAATCAGAAATCCGGCTTCTCTTTACCCCCCACCTCGAACCCAACACCAAGTTCATAATCCTTGGCGATTTGAACTTAGGTTTCAACAATAAACTAGACCATAAAGCTAATGCCCTCCACGCCTCGCTCACATATATGAACTTCTCCCAGCTAGTCAATGCCCCTACTCACAATAAGGGCAACATACTAGACTGGATAGTCACACTAAATACCTCGATCTCAAAAAACTCCATAGTACCAGTTGACTAGACAGATCACTACCGCATCAGTTTCAACCTCTGCAGCTTTGAGAAACCCCACCTCATACCTAGTCAAATGGACACGGTAGAGACAAGAAATGTTCGAAAATTGACAGCAGATAGCATCACCCGTCTTCTGGAGGAACCCCTCTCTTCGAACACCCTTTCGAGTGACAACACTAGCCAGCTAGCTGACATCTACCACAAATGCCTAACAACCACCATTGACTCTTTAGCCCCACTTACAACCAAACACGACGCCCAGATAAATGCTCACAGTTTTGGCTCAATGACTAACTTGTAGCACTCAGGCATACCAAAAGGTCTATGGAACACATCCATAAAAAAACCTGCACCACAGATTCTGCCAACGCTCTATCAAAGCAAACCAAACATACAAAGCAGCCATTATAGCAAATAAAGCCAATGCTCTAAACACACGTATTAGCAATGCTACTTCTAATTCCAAAGAGCTCTTCACAATACTCAGAGAGATGGAAAACCCTATCCCACCATCCAAACAAATCAACTTGAGTAAAGCATGGTGTACAACCATACAGAATGCCCTAACCTCCAAAATCCAAATGCTTCAAACCAAAATCGCCACCAGAAGAATACTATTGGCTAACAAAAATACACCACCACCCACCATTGATAGACCCAGTGACATCACCAATACCCAGTTCAAATTCACCCTCCTAGTAAGTCAAGTTCAAGTGCTAGATACCATCTCCAAATTAAAACTCTCCAATTGCAAAGTAGATAGCTTTCCAGCACTTTTAGTCAAACTGTGCGCTCCACTCTTGCACCCATCATTACCAAATTTGTTAATGAATTGTTCAGCACCAACACCGTGCCTACCACCATCAAGGAAGCATGGGTTACCTGCCAATGAACTATCATCCCATAACTACTGTCCCCTTTTTGCTTTAAATAATCGACAAAATAGACTATTCTCAAATTCGAACTCACCTTGAACAAAACTACCTCCTAGGACCGCAACACTCTAGCTTTCGCCCCAATCACAGCACTGAAACAGCACTCCTGGATCTTAAAATCCAAATGGACTGCTGTTGAAACCGAAACAACACAGACACCCCAATCTGGGGATAAGTGAAATCATGAAGACCACAATGGAGGCACGGGACAACCAAACACGAAGGGGTATAATGACCACGGAGGTAGGCCCTTTTACACCCATTTGCAGGAACCCACAATTCCCACCAGGAATGGAACGAGGGACCTTTGAGAAATGAGAGGAGGCGGGATATACACAAATTGGGGAAATGTTCCAGGACAAAGATATTAGAGCATTCGAGGCCTGCAAATCCCTCCTACACCTCAATAAGGGAGATACATATAAATATGAGCAACTCAGACATTGGCTAAGGTCGCCAGAAATAACAAGGGCAGCCATGAGAAAAATCACACCATTCGAAACCTATCTCACCTCTAACTCAGGGGCGAAGAAATGGGTCTTGACACTATACTCCTTCATAAACTCCCAGGATGAGGAAATAAAATGGACATATATGATTAAATCGGGGAACACCCTGGGGGAGGAACAAACAACACAACAGTGAAGGGACTTGTGGGCACAGATTCCCAAAATGACCCGCTCAGCACAGACAAGGGAAATGTGGATCGAATAGTAACCCAATGGCACTATACCCCAGAAAGGCTGCACATAATGTTCCCCCAAACATCAAATCGATGCTGGAGTGGGAACATGGAGACACACATGGTGGGATTGCAAAGGGATCAAACCATTCTGGGAGGAGGTAAAGGTGGAGATGGGGAAAATGTTCCCGGAGGTAGAGCAACTGGGGGAAAGGGTATGGTTATGTGGAATGAAAGATCATACAGCCAAGAACTATAATAAGTCACAATGGAGAAGCTTCATTGGCCTGCTCATAGCGGCATGGACAGCAATTGCCCAATACTGGAAAAGGAATGACACCCCTATGACTTACACATGGCTTCAGAAGGTATGGGCCCAAATGGCAATGGAAAAAGTGACCCACACAATCGAAGGCACGGGTGATGCATTTTCAAAAGAATGGGGTAAGGTCCAAGACTACTTACAGTCAGACTTTATGGAACAGTGGTGTCCCCATAATATCAAATTAACTGATATTTTCAGCGGATAAAAGGAACCCCTACGGACTGACGATAATACCCTGGGGAAAGGGGGGAGGTGTTGGGGGGAGGTTGATACTGTTGAATGTACTGTTTGCATTTGAAAATAATAAACACAATTTTGAAAAATATATATCTCCAAATGGACACCATGAGAGACGCTGGCAAAGTATGCATTCTTCTGCTATTTCTCCGCTGCATTTGACCTAGTCGATCATGACAAATTATGTGCCACATTAACTAAAGACTTCCAGTTCTCGCAAGATGCCACCTCTTGGGTAAAATCCTTCCTGGCTGATAGAACATCCCGTGCCTCAATCGGGAAGGAGTCTGCAGACCCTATCCCAGTACCATTAGGAGTCCCACAAGGATCCTGCGTGTCCCTTAAGCTATATAATGCGTACACTAAGCTATTATTTGCTGCACTGGATGCCATGGGTGTCATTTACATGAATTTTGCGGATGACACCCAAATCCTTCTCCCTATCACTGACAACTATGATCAGAATACAACCATGATTAATAAAATCTACTTAATAATCCAAAATTGGGTGGCGATAAATATCCTCTGCCTTAACAATGAGAAAACAGAGATACTCATTGTAGGCTCCCCAGCCAGAATCAATACCCTCCACATAGATTACTCAAAAATCAACATCAATGGAACTCCCATTCCAGTACTAAAGCAGGTAAAAACTTTAGGTGTCTACTTGCATGCCAATCTAACGATGTCCAAACACATCAATGCGCCTTCCTCAGCCACCTCCTACACAGCTAAATTGATTGCATTAAGTCATCATTTACTTATACCACAAAACTGTAAAACCCTAGCCCGGGCCCTCATTGTGTCCAAGCTAGACTACTGCAATGTTCTATTGCTCATTATCTCAAACACCAATCTGGACAAACTGCAATTACTGCAAAATAAAGCATTGCGAGCAGCCCTAGGACTAAATAAATCTGACCACATCTCCAAAACTAGGAGAAGCCCATTGGCTACCCATAAAAGCCAGAATCATATTTAAATCACTTTGTATCACCCAAAAATGTATCGCTAAGAAGGCACCTACATATCTCAACAACATTGTCTCTTTGAATAAGACAGCAAGAGTACTTATGTACACCTCTATGTCCCACGCCACAAATGCTCCAGAGCTGGAGGTAGTAGCTTTCCAGTAATGCTTCAAAAATTTGGAACACTCTCCCATTACCCACCAGAAATGAACCTTCTCACCGTTGCTACAAGAAGTCCTTAAAAACCTGGCTTTTCAATAAATTCTAGTCCGTTGCACCTGTTCCTTTTAATTGACTGGTTTCTACTGGGATCCTGTGGTTGCCAGCTGTAAAAGTACTGATTTAACTGTATCCACTGCTCCTACTTGTAAATGCTTTTGATTGTAATTGTTATTGGTTCTACCTGTAGCCACTCTTGCTAAGATGTCCGTAACTATGCTGTGGCACCCAAGGGTTTGGGCGTATAATAAATGCAATAGATAAATAAATAAAATTCTCTCCTCTTTACCCTGCACTTCCCATACCACATAAGGACTCCGCATTTAACCAACAAGCACTCACACCCACACCTCTTCCTGGCACTTCTTATTAATGCACTTTGCACCTTCCGAATTTCAAATGAACTAATAGTTAGGACCGCTAATGTTATCTTTATCCCTTGTCCCAAACCGCCCCCGACTTGTCGGTCTTGTGGCACCTTGAAAGACAAGTTGTATAGGCGCATTACAAACATCCCAAAAAATTAATTAAAATAAAGAAAATTCAAACAAGGATCAACGGAACAATAACCATTAGTTGTGTGGTTGATATTATTCAAGCAATTTTACCAGGCAGAAGACGTAGGGGTGCTAATGTTTGTAAATAGCAGCCCAACTGCATTATCCCACATAGCTCGTTGACCATTTGCTTGCAACACACCACCCGCCATTTCCCTGGTTCGGTTCACATGTACATGGTAGATCACATTTATTTACCATTCATGTTATGCGAAGAATTTGTGGTCGTGCACTTGATGGTAATTGTATCTATGGGGATCACCCACGAGCAACTGAGCTAAAGACACTCAGTGCACTTGACAATTATTGTACAGATATATGGCCCATTGTTCTAAGCTTTGAAGAATATTTCCAATGTCATCCGTGGATATGGCGATGCAGAAGGAATATGTATGACCAATACACTTTTTTTAAAATCTGTACGAAGTGGCAGTGCGTTCCTCTTAAAGTAAATGTTTTCTGAAAGTACCATGGAAAGTGGTAAAAAGGATGGCATCCCAGATGCGCACAATCAGATTGTAATCAAACAAAGGCCTATGTTCCCAATTGCCTCATCAGGACACCTGTGCCCTCTTTTCCTACTAGCCTCTGGCCACCCTCTTTGGGCTCTCTCCCGCAAACATATTGTGTGGAACAAAATCTCTGGGTCATCTTAGACTCCAATCTCTCCCTCATCCCACATATCATGGCCCCTACCAAGCAGTCCCACTTCCAGCTCCTCCTCCTCATAGGCATTCTTCCTTTTCCCACCTTCCCCTGGAAGCTCAATTTCTCCGGAGCTCTGGTCCTCTCCAGGCTTGTCTACTGCAACAGCCTATTTCTAAATCTCCCTCTTTCCTCCCTTCGCCCCCTCAAGCTAATCCAGAATAGGGCTGCAATATGTATCCTTTCCCTCAAGCCCAGGTACTGCATCTGTGCAGCCTTTAAAATCTCTGCACTGCCTCCCGGTGCTGCAAGGATTGAATTCAAGACCCTTTTCATCATCCACAAGGCCCTCTTTCGCTTTCGCATTATCCCTCTTTACCTCCACCGCTAATCACCCCACTGCTGCTAAAGTGTCTTACAAATGCTTAAGAAAATAAAATAAAAACAAGATAAATACACCACATTGAATTCCAGACTACCAGAAATGGTCACTTCAAGTGAGAACAAAGGCTAGAGACACAATAGGTATGAGTACACAGTATTTTAAAGCCTCACCATGTGGCTACTTGACATGAGAATGAACAAATGGGAGACATATGTAGTGTGAGCATGAATTATCACCCAGTATCCCCTGATGGTACATGGGGCTGCTTCACTTGCACAAGTAAGCATGAACGGACATGCAGGAATTATAGTAAGAGGCGTACAATATATGCCAGAAATGTGGGTAGTGAACAAAAGAATCATAGGTGGAACAGACACTTAGTAACGAGGGTCGGTAGGTTTGTAGGAGATGTAGGGGTATGCTTTGGGCCAGGAAAGAGTGCAGGATGAGTGAGAAGGGGGTATGGATCTCCTATTCTTACACTGCATACATACCCCCAGAGCTAACAACAATAGATTATTTTCTGGTGTGTTATTGCTCTCCTGTGGAGGCACATATTGTAAATCGCAGTTTTTAACTGTCCTTAGTTTTCTAAATCATGTGTCAGAAGCAAGGTCTTCTCTGTATCTTTTTTTGTGACATTCTTTCTCCAAAACGTATCCTACCCCTCTCTAGCTTAGATCACTGAATACAGGCTGGCTTCGTTATTTGTCCTTGAATGAAATGCACAGTTCGAAGGACCATTGGGCCTCATTCCGACAGTGCAGGTCCGGAAACAGCAGTGCAGGTAAGCCTACCGGCACCAGTGTGTCTGGACCGGCACAGTACAACTCTGTGGACGAGTGCCATCCTGCCTGCCAGGTCTGAACCTGGAGGGCAGAACGGCACCCGCATGTATTTTCACAAAAGCACCAGCACCGTTATTAACGGTGCCGGTGCTTCTGTGGTCCCCATTCCCATGGAGTCCTATTGGACTCCATGGGAATGGGGACTTACTAAATTAGTGGCGCCTGACTTCCCAGCCGCCGGGGTCATAATACTCCGGTGTTACTGGGAAGTCAGGTAATGAGGCTAGCCACAAAGAATTGATGACTTTGACTATATTGAAAGTGGACATACGAAACTTCAATTTCTATTTCTGGGATCTGTTGCTTAAATCGGTTGTTCTGCTTGACATCGAGAGAATGGAACAGCTTGAAATGATGTAAGCGTAACTTTACATAATATTTTTGGCGATTGAAAATAGCATGTGTGCTGTGCGCTTGATGACTAACAGTGTGACAGGCAAATGTACTTTTTGATGAAATTAATACACATCATATGTTATGTTATGTTATGTTATGTTGAAAATATTTATATTGCGCGCTATAACAGCCTGAGTGTTGCACTTGTGGTTTGTTGTGCCTTTTGCAATCATATATTCTGTGCAGAGTTGTGGGTTGTTAGGTGGCCTATATTGTGGTGATGACTCCTCCAACACCTGCACCCACAACCTGGATACAGGTTAATGATGTCTACACTGCTTTGTCCCGTGGCATATCCTGGTTTGCAGCCACCATCGCATCCATGGGCACGGTTAAGGCGGGCGGCAGAACTTTTTCCTTGTGCCCTTCTGCTCCCTGGGCCCCGGGGTTATCTGTTCACTTGCTACACTTTCCACAATAACTATAATGCCCTCTGTCTATGGTTCAACCTAAGACGTTCCTATCTCTGTCCTTAGTTTCAGGTAGGGGCCGCTATGGCAAAAGGGTGCACCTCGGTCTACCTCCCATTCAGTGGTCTGCCTACATCCGTGCACTACCCTGTAAGTCGTGGTGTGACCTACTCACCTGTCTTGACATCTCTGTGTTCAAGCCGTGTGTTGTGGGTGTTGCTCATTCGTTTTTGTTTGGTACAGAATTGTAGCGCAACTTGTTAGCTACCATATTTTAATATGTATATTCGATTATGAAACGGCTACGGAAACATATTCTTTTATTCTATCATTTAGCAATATTCTACCATTCTGAGCATGCCATAGATTCCAGCTCCTGTCTGATGGATTCTTCAATCAACATTGGACAATAATAATCAACAGCGCTTCTGTGATTAACATTATGTGGGACGATTGCCAGGGACCACTATGTCCTTTAGTGGTAGCAGCAAAAAGGAGCAACCTGTCAGTGTTTATGATGTGAAAATAAGCTGATGTAAAGGCGTTGCAATTAGAAGTGAAACGACTCCTTAACTTCTGACTGATGGAACACCATGTGCTTTCAAAAAAGAAATCGGCTATGGAACCAAAGGCCAAAAGGCTCCAAGAAGAAATGAAACACAGGGATTAATCGATCGATGAACGCAATTAGCGTTTCATGAGGAAATTATATAAAATATTCAAAGCATGCAATGTTCGCTAGCTTTAAGTTCGATTGGCTAAATATATAAATATCTTTGTGGACATACGTTATGTGAAAAATAAAGGTACTTGTAACATTGCAGACTATTGTTGTTTTCTTCAAAATAAATGTTTTCTTCTCCTATTTATGAACAGAAAGAAAAGTTGTGCGCTGTGTGATGTGTGTGTTTATCTTCCTGGTTCTGCGTTAGGTAACGTTTATGGCGTGGGTGAAGACAGGGTACGTTTGCCTACGCTGGCCACGAACGTCATGAACATAGGAGGAGCATATCGTTTGGACAAGTGAGGTCAGTTTGAGGGGCGGGTGATCAATATTCTTTCCGGGAGGGCACTTGAACTTAGGGTGATGCATCAACGGATAACATTACCACAAGATTGCAGCACCCCACCTGTTCTTTTCGCATGTGTAAATGTGAGGAAAACTAAGGTAAGATGCATAGCAAACTTTTTTAAGATCGATTACAGTATGCTTAAAAATAAATGCCCGATTGATTGGGACAATAACATTTCTGGGCAAACTTCCCCTTTAAGAGAGGATTAAGGTTCATTTTGGTGCTTATGGATCGTACTTCAAAGTAGGTGGAAACGACAGCAGTTGAGTAACGACCGGCCAAGTTATAGAATTTTGGACAAACAGGTTTTACCGAGAGGGTGTGCCTTACAGTTTAGTCATGGACAATGGAGTACAATTGGTGTTGTATCACATGGTGGAACTCGTACATGACTTAGGAATTCGGCATGATAGGACGCCTCTGTACAATTACTCTGCCAATGGATTGGTGGAAATGCTTAACCATTTTGTGAAAGGTGCCATAGAATTGGTTATTGCTAATAATTTGGAGTGCCAACTCGTTGGGTTGGAAGTTTTAAAAGCTTACAGATATAACCCATCTAATTGTATAAGTGATTCACCTTTTAAACTAATAAGCGATAGAAGAGTAGCGTCTAAATTGTGGCCAGTGGCTCTTGGTGGGGGGGGGGTTGGAGCATCCAAGGTGGATATGGATAGAGTGATAGACAATGTGCAGAGTAGGCAGGCTAAGATGCCATGCAAGAACAAAGTGAAGCTAGCCACTGAAGTTTGCGTTGGTGATGTGATGAGGGTGTGGAAACTATATTTGTGCCCAAGGGCATGAGTGTGGTCATGCCAACCCGCACTGTGTTGAAAGTAGTAAAGACTTACATGTGTTTGGATGATAGGAAACGTTGGAGAAAAAAGCAAATTGCAATTCAAATTGGCAGAGTTGTTAAAGGCTGTGCTGGTGTCAGGGAAGGGGTGTGCTGTGGGGAAGTGTCAGGATCACAGGGCCAGAAGATGGCATCAGGAAGCGGAATTGTTGAAGGGAGATGCAGTGCTGAGGCACACAGCTTGAACAGTGATGTGATTGATTTGTGTAATGGGACACAACTATGGGGCGTGAGAGAGGATGTCATGGAGGATCCTGAGGGTGGTGTGTCACACACAAGTACAATGGTGCCTCTGGCAAGAATGAGGGTGCTTCCTACCAGGTTCAAGGATTATGTGTGGGAGAGTCGTTAGTTTTTCCTCTTTAAAGGTGTTGGGAGGGTGGGAATGTGGGTTTCGTTTTTGTTTTGTATGTCCACAGTGCGGGCTCACATGTTGTTCTTGTTTCTTTTATGTTTAGCATTAGTAGGAAGGGGGAAGTCTTGTAGTTAAATACATAATGTGAGAAGAATGTTTGCATGAAAATAGAGTGGGAGGTTCCAAAGATCAGTTGTTCTGCTGGAGGTGCTGTCCGGTCCATGAAATAAACTACTCTTACCTTGTACCTGGACTCCACTTCATCGCAACAAACTCCTCTCTCTCATTCAGTACCACAATGTGCACATTGATTGCATGCAGCTTGAATTTTCTGATGGTTTTTATGTGGTGCTGTCATTGCTTGTACCATCTCATGTTTTATTTTAGACTGCGTAAGAAGAATTTGGAACTTGTGAGAGAAAGTAGGGTAGACCGCTGGGAGAAACACTGAGGTATTCTGGCCTCTGCCCTGACCAGTGTCTGACAAACTCCTGACAAAGGCATTGCCCTGCCTCAAACAGCATGTCCCTTGACAGGCAAAAGTCCCAGCGGGCAACTGAGAACAGCACCAGACATGTTGGTGTGTGGTTTGAGGCATCTCTCTGCCTGCCAATCAACATATTAAGGAAGGTGAAGTGGATGACTGTGTTGCCTCAAATTTCAAGCAGCCCCCCCTCTGAACCAAAGGTTCTTGACTCCCATAACACTTAGCATGTACCTCATCATAATGTCTGGCGTTTCCAGACTGCCCCTTTCCTCATTTGCCAACTCGCAGATGCTTGTTTTGTTCCTCATGGGATACAATGTATCTATTTGAGACAGAGACCAAGAGCGAGCGAGAAAGATGAGGAGAGAAGGGGAGAGAGAGAGAGAGAGCGAGAGAGAAAGAGAAATAGAGCGAGAGAGAGAGATAGATAGTGGGACTTGAAAGTGGCAATGTGAGCTAGAGAAATGGGACAGGTCTGCACATGGTATGTGATAGGCGTTGAGAGTAGCAGGTTGTTTTGCTGTTTACACGAACAAACCCCCCATGGAGAGCCACCACAGGCCTAGCCATTAGCATGTGAACATTAACCATACTACTATTAAGTTCTTCTTTTTCTCAGTATGGCACTTCTCCACATCCGCAGCTAATTGATCACAAGGTTATGTAGTCTGTCAGACCATGGGCACTTACCTATGGCTAGCGTACTCCCATGTTTCTCCACCAAACCCATTGGAAGCAGATTGGAACACAAGAAATGGATACATCCGACCTGCACCCATCAGCACTACAGGTTTTGCATTTGCCTATCCGACTGTTCCACGAATAATGCTGCCCGGCCCCCTTTTTACTTACAGAGGTACGTGCAGAAGGGTGCTATACAAGACACTTACATTAAACACTAGAGTACATGTGTTGGTGGTTACAGATGCCTGTGTTGACAGTAGTTGGACTCCCCTTCTTTGACCATGCTGGGTCACTATGAAGGCCACATCTTACATATATTACTTCACCAGAGCACATCAGTTTGTCCTCCTTATTCCATCCAACCCTAATTTTCACTGACTTCCTGTACCTCCCACTTCCTCTCCTCTTGCATCTCTGGAAAAGAGGACCAAGTTTTCATTGCCCTAAATTTTGATTTGGGTTATTAGATGGTGCTAAAGTGCCACCTGTAATCCAAAACTATTGCATTAGAGTACAGAATGAAGAAATAGCATATGAGGAGGGAGACAAAGCTTGTAGATGTTGTTTGGTTACTAGCGCACCCATCGACTGCCCATGGCCATGCTAATCCCCATGACCATTCTTACCTACTTGCTGCCCCTCCGCACCCAAAACACTGCCTCATGTGAACTCTTTGAGCTCACTTTAATTAAGGCTTATCATCAAACGTTGCACTGGTAATGCCTGCCAGTGTTTTTTCAGAGCAGCCTTCTGAGATTTAATTACTTAATTGGAGCTGTAAACACACTTCTGGTGTAATAAAAATGTCTTTACCAGGTCCGCCTTCTGCCACTTGATTTGTAATCACTATGCGTGTCCTTCACAGACGTCCTGTTAAAAACAAGCACTGGCAAAGCCAACAGTTTTGCTTTGTGTATAATTTGCAGGCATTTGCCAGGCACTACTATTAGATGCCCAGGTACTACGTCATTTTGCACCTGCTGCCATCAATGACCAGTCAGTACCACTACAGCCGTGCCTGGCAAGTGCCTTTCCGATGCCTACACAAACGTCCAAAATGTTGGCATTGCCATTTTATTTTAAGGAGGGCGACAGGTTAAGGTGAATATGTGCTTTCGCAGTGTCTGCCTAAATGTCATAGGTCTGATAACAACCATTAGTGGCTGAAGCATAGGGTACTAGTTTGCATGATTAGAAGAAACTGAACAGTTTTCATGTAGTGCCTCTAGATACAGTGATACCTCAAATTCAGGAATTTAAACCAGTTCCCAGTTTGTCATTTTAAAACAGTGTTAAAAACCATGTGCAATATCTCAGACATTCATGGTGAGATCACCTATGCATTTTTCTATTTGTTCATTTGTTCAGTGCTTAAATCTTGAGATTTCTTAGCGCTCGTTTTTATGTGTTATTCTTATGAATTTAACATGAGTGTGGGAGCCCCGCTATTAAGAATGATCATGGTTCAAATAACCTGTTCTATGGAATATCTTCCTCTCAGGCTCCGGCCCTTCGCAGAGGATACATATCAGTGTGCATATCATGCTGGTACCACCCACAAGGCTTGGCTAGCAAGTTATGCAAAGGTTTGAGTAAACAGGGATTGCTATTAAGTAATCTGTATGGTAGAATAAGGTTACGCATTATGGAGCCCCCAAAGATTTGTTGAACTACAACTCCTATGCTCCTCCACCATTGATTGTGTTGGCTAGGGCTGATGGGAGTTGTAGTCCAACACTTCTGAAAGGGTGACTTAATAAATAATCATGTGGTAAAGTATATCCACCACTTTCCTAAACCCTCTCTTAGCTCTCTCTTTAGGTCTCACTGTCTCTTTAAATATGCAATGCTATGCAACCCTCATCAATGGTAAGAGGATTGACACCTTTCAATTGAGCAAAACGTTTATGTGCCTAGGCCTGGCCTAAATCCTGAGTGCCAGTCACCTAGGCTATTGTATGTTTCAATGCACTTTGTTAGTTGTTTTGTGACAATTATTTTCATTATTTTCCCTGCAAAGGAAGTATCTATGACCAGTCTATTTTTGCCTGGGCTGCATGTGCCAAGAGTGTTTTTTTCCCAAAAGGGTCAGAACAAGCATGTCTTGTATTCTGGCCAAATGGATGCATTGTCCATTGATGTGTTGATTAAGGGCCTTATCACTGGTGCCACTGCTACTGCACAACACTTTACTGATCTAGACTATCACTGGCTCCATTCACAGTATGTGGCTTCAGGTTGTTGAAGGTGAAGATGACCTACTTTAGGATGTTGGGCCAGTAAATATAACATATGACTGTCAATGGCATGACATACCCGCTGTCTCTGTGCAGGGTTCCATGGATAATATCCTGTCAATCATTTTCTCCAACCTTCTAGCGCTATGGACTGAGTTTAATCTTGTTGTATAAAGCTTGAGACTTTGAAACAAGTGGCACCTTTATGTAAGGCACCGTCGGCTTAGGGATGTTCACTTTTTTTTTTTGTTTGCCAACCATTACGATAATCATTCAAGATGTTTGATGTCTGGGCATCCTAATGACGTGCTAAATGTCATTTGCCTATTTAAAGCCCAATCAGAATTATTTTGATTATGTTGACCCAACGGTACCATGCATGATTTGAACAGGGTAGGTGGCAGGTACGAGCATTGAGAAAGCCCTCAGGGCACAAAGGATGACTCTAATAAAGAAGCGCTGCCGTCTACTACTACGACTCTCAAGATGGAGGCCATGCACAGTATTCAATGACTGCTAACAGCCAAGTCGCACCCCCCACCAATCTAGTTCAGCAAGATTCAGTGGCCAACCCTTGTGAATGCCGCAAAGACATCCAAAATAACGGTTCCATGTGTTAAAATCGCGGCAAGAATATCCGTTTACACAAAAAATGACGTTAAAAAGGCTGTGGTTTTGCCGCCGCAATCCATGCAAAGGATGCAGGGGACACCCCCACAACCCCCAGACCCATTATACCATTTAAGGGGAAAAGGAAGACACCCCCGCAACACCTTCTCCCCTTAAATGGTATAATGGGGTACACCTTTACCGGGTCAAACCACAGCATTTGCCGCAATCTTTAGTAAAGGCAATATTGTTGTCGCGATTTTATTACTGCATACCAAAATAACGAATTCAGCCACTTTTTGTGCATCGGCCAATCTGGTTTCTGTGTGATTGCAATGACTGAAAATATAGAACCGGACAAATGTTGTTGATTTTACTTCTTGGATTTTTTTTTATGAAGTAGAAATGTATGCAAAAATATTTTCGAAATGTTGCTTTTTTCAATTTTCTTAGTTCTTATGTTTTTATAAACGGGGAGAAACCCCCTGATTTCCTATGTCCTTTCTGCACCTGCCCTGCCCCACCCTTTCCAAACCTTTTCCTATGTTACATGACAATTCCAAGAGACTGTTTGCTCATCCCCTCCCGCTCGTCCAGTAGAAATTTTGGATAACCTAATTGTGAACACATTACTGCCTGGCACTTCTCAGAGGTAAAAACGCCATAGAACTCTAAACACTTTAATATTTCTGCATTTATTATTTGTTGTCATAAATAATGGCAATCAGGAAAAATGCGTGCATGCTTTCATATAGATCATTATTTCAACAACATTATCCTTGGTTAGCCAGGCACATGTCCCCGATCTTTCATGCTCACCTCTAGGGCACCTATTCACACCTTCAATCAGTGGAATGGCTTGATCTGCCCCAGACATCATGCCCCTCCACTCAACCATCTATCCAGCTCTCCCCATCCCCCACCTCCCCCACAAATTCTGCATCCTCTAATGCACCATTTCCTACCTCCCACTTTTTTTTCTGTCTCGCTGGTACCACCTACCCCTAGAGCTCTGCTATTCATGAACCCCTCCCACCTGCCAACTTTCCCCATTATTCGCCAAGCGCGTTTTTTTTTTACCTTACTTTGTATAGCAGGATCTAAAAGGGTGTTATGTGTTTTTGCCTCTTTTGTGTGCCTGTTCCGCTGTATCTACTCTCTTGATGCAATGGATCAACAATGCCACATTGCCTCTGATCCCGCTTGAGTGGTGCTACTTTGCTTTCTCTGCTGTTTGCCTCTGGAAACATTGCTGTTCAAACCTGAATGGGCAGCTCTATTGTGTGATGACATTGCATTGGTCTCTTTAATGCACACGTTTATGCATTCACAAACCCTTTCATAAAGAAAACTCTTTTAAAATATAGCAATGACACTTAGCATTCATGGATCAACCTCGAATGAGTGTCAACAAAGGTCCCACTGCTTTTAGTTCGGAACGTGAGCCTGGGCGATTCTTTATGCTCCTATGTGGGTGGTTATCTATTTCTGGCAAGGTTAGACTTGGTGGTTGGTGGTTCTGGGCCTGAGATTACAGAAGTCCTCCCTCTATTGGCTCTTTTAAAGGTTGCTTGTCTTATTTCATAAGCATTAACTAATTGTCTAACCAATTAGGTCTCACTTTTTTTTCAAATGTATAGTGCAGATGTCTGCAACCTGTAGCTCTCCAGATGTTTTGAACTAATTCTCATCATTGACAGCGTTAGCGACGGCTGATGGGGAGTTGTTGTCCAAAACGTCCAGACCACTTGTAGAGAACTCTAAATAATAAAGATAGACAATTTGACTAATTAATGTCCAACCTATTTCATTCTGTTCTTTCTCTATTTGATAGTATAACATGATCTGCTTGGTGCACAGGGTCAGAGTCCCTCCTCTATCTCCAGGGACTGGGCATACACGACAGCCCAAAAAGATCTTTGCGATCTGGCAGGCTCAGTAAAGCGGCCATTGCTTTTTACAATGGAGGAACTAAATTGAAGCAAAAAGTTCCAAGAGTCTGAGCACACTCATGCATCCTGTAGTTAAGAGGCCAGCAGTGGTCGAAGTGAGCGGGAGTGGACGGGAGCGGTGCTCCTCTTATTTTTTAAATTAAGTTTTACAGCTATTATACTTTTCTTTTAAAAAGAAACCGTTCCGGAATGGTTTAGTTTTAAAATAACAGTGTAGGAAGAGGTTGAAACTTGCACTTTCAGTGCACTGCATTGGACGTGCCCTTAAACAGCAGGCAAATGTGGTTGGGGGTTTGTATTGTGTGTGGGAGAGGGCAGCGTGATGGGGTTTGTGAGGAGCAGGGCAGGCTAGCAGGGAACATAGCTCCACTTCTTCTTTTCTTACACTTCGACCACTGGAGGCCAGCAAAACCAGACACGCTTCTAGAAGCAACAGGAGATGGTCCTCATCAAAGACGACTTTGGAGTAAAGCTTGGCCTATCTTCTCGGTACCCCGTGCTCTACAATTCACACACGCGTGTATTTCCATGTAGAGGAACCAGCCGCGCACCCACTTGCATCACTATGTGCTTGTACTATGTGTCTGAAATAAAATAGCAGTAACCTTTACAAAACCAGCCTTACCTTTTGGTGCTATGCAACATGATTCATAGTCAATTTTTTCGAATTAAAAAATGTCGAAAGTCATTCTTTCAAAAAAAATAATGTGGAAAAAAAATCTAATTTTTTTTTGTTAATACGTTTTTTATTCGAAATGGGGGGTTCCCCCAACCCCACTTTTTAATTTTTTTTGTTGTTTTACACATTTTTTTTTATTCCCGGACCCCAAAATAAATATAATTAAAAAAAGGAATTTGACTTTTTTTTTTTCGACATTATTTTTTCAAAAAAATTGTCTTTCAACAATTTTTTTTCGAAAAAATGACTGACCACCATGCAACATACCAGACATGAAGGGATGGTTATATACGCACATTCTTGCGGAGCAAAGCCCACCTGTTAGAGGAAAGAAACCCTTTTCAGAGATTCGTTGTATTTCATGTCAGCTAGCCTTTGACAGCCTGGAAAGGACTTGATCTTAAAACAAGTTTGGATTTCACTGCCTAGTCTTTTCCGTGCCCGGAACTCATTAGTGTGATGGAGTCGACTAGTTGACAATTGTACAAATAGAAACAAGTTTGTGCTTGAAAATGTATTGAAGAGAATCCCGGCCCCACAGGTGTGTAGAAGGAAGCACATTAGCTGGGCTGCATCTATGTGATTATTGCGACGGTCGAAAATGCCGACTTTCTTTTTTAAACCCCTTCACACCGCAGACCCCCCACTGCCGCCATATTAATATTACATTCTATACCCCCCCAACATATATATGAGGTGTAAGGGGGGGTAAAAAGAAAAAAGTCGGCATTTTCGTCCGTCGCAATAATCACATAGATCCAGCCCAGCTAATGTGCATTTTTGTGATATTTCTTTTTTTGTACAGATTGTATTCCTATATTTGTAGATGTTGTTGATTATGTATGTAAATTGTAAGTAATTTCAGGACAACATTTTGGTACGATTCCGATGGGCTGACATGTTCGCCCCAACCAACAAGCGCTGTGGCGTATAGAATTAATTTCTTTTCTGGACTGGGACTAACTCCCGCTGCCTGCCTGGCACACGACCCATCAGGAATCCCTGCCCAGTGAGACATGGAATAATGAGGAAAGCAATCCCAAGCCACAGGAGGTGGTGGAAAGAGAGGGTACTTGGGAAGACAGACTCATGGATATGGTGTTACAGATTACCATGGACATCCCTCAGATTAAAGGCGCCATCAGTAGGATCGGGGCTGCTCAGGGATCACCTAGCAGCAAGCCTCTGCACTTGAGCATGGCAGTGGGCAGAAAGGACTTGACCTTGTCTCATGAATGAATCCATATGCAGGAAAACATAAGGAGAAGTAGTCTACTAATGTTGGTCTCCCAAGAAGGTTGTGATAAAGACAGACAGCACTACAGAAACTGACTGTCTGTCTGCTATCCAAGAATGGTGTACCGCCAATGACCTCTGCCTTAATGCCAGTAAGACTGAGATTCTACTCATCGGTACTCCCACTCCCTCCTTCCCTGCAGCTCTCTGGCCTGCCTCCCTTGGCCCCCTCCCTGCTCCTACCTGCAAGGCAAAAAACCTTGGGGTCATCTTCGACTCCACACTCTCCTTCTCTCCTCATATTTCTGACGTCGCCAAGAGGTCACACTACCAGCTGCACCTCCTCAGAGGTATTCTTCCCTTCCTCTCCTTCCCCCAGAAGCTCACTGTCTCCCGAGCCCTGGTTCTCTCAAAGCTGGACTACTGTAACAGCCTCTATCTTAATCTGCCTGCCTCCACTCTCCGCCCTCTGCAACTCATCCAGAACAGAACTGCGAGACTTGTCCTTGGCCTCAAGCCCAGGGACCGTATCTCTCCAGGATTGAAATCTCTACACTGGCTCCCAGTGGCTGCGAGGATAAAGTTCAAAACCCTCTGCATTGTCCACAAGGCCTTCTGGGGCCTGGGTCCTAAATACCTTCAACTCTCTCTTCCCAAACATCTTCCCTCCCGAGCCCTTCGCTCATCCGCCTCCAACTCCCTCAGGGTTAGGCGCTTCTCGAAGCAACGAGCTGGGGATAGATCTCTCTCCGCGGCAGGGGCCTCCCTCTGGAACAGCCTTCCTGCCTCCCTGAAACTTGAGGAGAACCATCTCCGGTTCCGGAAGCACCTCAAAACCTTCCTCTTTGCTTCTGCTTTCTCTCTCCCTCTCCCCTGCTGAACAGCTAATTGATTCTTCACTGAAACTGCACTGATCCTGCAACTGGACCACGCTAAACGGCCTCGGTCCTGGGCCCAACCACTCTCCACTTGCACTGATGCCCTGGAACCCCTCTGCACTGCGGGACTGTCTCTGTATCCCTACAGCCCCCCCCCTTCCCCAGCACTTGTTCTGCACTTATCTTGCACTTGCCACCAGCTGGCCCTATTTATTTATTACTTTACGCCACTTACCTTGTACTGCACTTCCCCCCCTCCCCTTCCCCTTACACTTTTCCCCCTCCCCCACCCCTGCACTTGCGCGATCTGAATGACACCTGGCCTAGTAGGATCGTTGTCTGTCTCCCCTTGTTCCTCCCCTCCCTGCCTCGTCGCGCCTTGAAACACCTGTGTATAGGCGCGTTACAAATACCATATCATATCATATCATATCACTGGCGGTGGACACAGGGGATAAGCACCATGTATTTGCCCATTGATTGACTTTGCAGCTGTGTGCCTCTGTCGCCCTGCAACATGGGGTAGGCACCATGTATTTGCCCACTGATTGGCTTTCGCATTTGTGTGCTGCTGCCGCCCTGCAACAAGGGGTAGACATCATGTATTTGCCCAATGATTTGACTTTGCATCCGTTTGCTGTTGCCGCCCGGCAACATGGGGTTAGGCCCAATAGATATGATCAGCATGCTCCTCTCTTCTGCTCGTATGATGTATGGCGTATGATGTTTTACCTTTTGCACGTTCTATGATGTAATTCTCCTCTTACGCTTCCTTTTCTGTAACTTGAAGCATTTTCTGTAACCATATTCTTAAGTTAAAAAGCGCCTAGATACCGCTGGGTTTTGTGTGCTATATAAGTGTCAAGATAAAATACTGAATGGGTGCATACATCTCTCATATCTGGGCCCTTTCAATGTGCAATGTGTGAGGTCCCAAACCAAAGAATTGGTATTGAAGCAGGAGTTGTCTACAAGAGATAATTTAAAAAGTATAAAACAATCATATTTAATATATACAGCCAGGAGGTGGCGGATGAAGGAAGTTAGCTGAAGATACAAATGAGCTGCCTGAAGAACAGAATGTGCCTGACTATACTTCATGTCCTGCAATCTTCAAACTAAAAATTGGAGACCGCACTGCACAGGAAACTCCTCGCTTCATCTTGACATTAAAACCACTACCATCATGAATTCACCTAAATCCGTCCCCAAGCTCCACCTATTACACCTTGAAGGAGCTCCCACCCTCTTGCACAACAGAACTCCCCCAGATTGCATCCTACCTACCACCACTGCAATACTATCAGCAACCCCAGTCCCGCCTATCTTGATGGTTCCATGTCTTTTTAACCATGCACTTTTTTGCCAATCCAATTTGTTAATGCACATTATTAGCACTTTTTGACATTAAATGCAGGGGGGGAGGGGCACAACCACACTAGAACTCCAGTCTCCCCCATCCAATATTTCTTCACTCAAACCTACCATCTACTTTTTGCACAAAACAATTATGAAAAATGCTATGTAGACAATGGTCGGTACTCATTGGTTGGTAAAAAGACCGGATACCCCTTTGATATGTGTGTGGTTGCACTGCTTTGTATGTGTCCTTGCTCTCTGTACTTGATTAACCCCACAATATCACTGGGTTATGTACCAACTCTTCCTTACTTGTATATTCTTTTGTAAGGCGCCTGACTCAGGACTGCCCAGTCTACTGTTTGACATTCTGTAGGTGCTTCTGTTTGAAGCATGTCTTCCTCAATTAATTCAATATAATAGCTCTGCTGGCCTTGGGAAGGCCACACATTGCTTGAAGTATTTTCTCCAGTAGATTGAACCGGTATTGTGATTCTGCTAGCCTTCATAGTTCTTTTTGTTTGTTTCGGTTGTGTGATGAATCCAGTGGAGTCATCACTGGTTCCCCGGTGGTGACCTCCTCCTGTGTGGTCCGGGGAAGGCAGTTGTTACCTGATGACGGTCCTGGGGGCATTTTGATGAGGGAGGATCACATGGGAGGAGCCAGCTACCAGGGAGATGTCATGACTTCACTGGACAAGATGTATCTCCCCCTTTCCCACAAAGAAGACCCTCTTATGCCCAATACCCCTTTTCTTGAGGGAGAGCCTATGATGTCCCAGACCCTCATGGCATACTGTCAGATATGTGTTCTCACTGGTGGAAGAAGTGAACCCTCTTCTTCCTATCCCAAACACATCTATGACACTAACTCATCCTGCTCAAACATAACACCGTTTTTCTTCTACGGTTCCTCATTCTAAAATCAATAAAGAGAAGGATTCCATAGCCATATTTATTTATTTTATTTTTTACATTCATAAATCACACAAAGCAGCCCTCGGGCATCGTGGCATTGTTACCTGCAAGGCTTGCTTAGTTACACATGAATGACAGCCTGTCTGTTGTTCATCAATTACAGAGAACCTAATACAGGACAGGTAGCAGTTAAAGGGGTTACAGGTGAACCGGCTTCAACTATTACCTTTGTGAAACACAGGTATTGAGGGGGAGAGCCTAAAGGCGATGTGTGTATTAGTTGAAGAGCCTCGTTTTGAGGGCTCTGCGGAAAGAAAGGTGCGAGGTCTCATTCCTTAGGGTAGTTTGCAGGGCATTCCATTGTCTTGGAGCTATGAATGGGAAGCTGGTGCCACCCGCTTTGGCGCATTTGATTGTGGTGATGTTCAATTGGTTGGAATAGTGTGATCTTTTTGGCTTGGAGGAACTGGCTCTAACTAGTTTCTCTGAGAGATAAGAGGGAGATGTTTAGCAATATCTAGGAACTTCAACTCCCAGAATTCTCCAAGTATTGAGACGAGGAAGATGCATGAATTTGAACCATGCCCCAAGAACTTGAACCACAATGAATAGTCTGGCTCTGTTTCTAATGCACCTGTGTGCGGGACATTTAAAGCTCAGAAGCGCACTGTTCCAAGAGGCAGAGAAGGAGAAGATGTTGGCTCCTGTTCAAGGGCTCATGCACAGTACATACCGGCGTGGCAGAGCGGAAGAGGCCACCACGATAGAGATGCAAAGGCACAGCCTGAGGTACCGTGGTCATGCTGGGAGCCCGGGTCACTCGACGAGTCGAGAAGCTGGCATTCTCCATTTCGGTTCCTGAGGGGGAAACAGATGTACTATCATGGAGTTGAGAGTGAGACCGGAAGAACATCTACAGCCTTCCAGAATGGAAAGCGGGTGTGGGCAGCACACAGCGGAAGCACGAACCCGACCGGAGACGCTGGAGAAAGCCAGTGAGTCTACCCGAAGCTAGTGGGGACCTTGGGACGTTTCGGCAACCGCGCCAACAGCAATTTAGACAACAGTATTTATTTATTTATTGGATATTTATAAGGCGCTTTTACAACAAGACAGTGTTTGAAAGTGCCACAAGACAAAAGGGAAGGGAACAAGGGAGTAAATAAAAACAGTGGAAACGTCAATGAATAAATGATAAAGCAAACAGCCGTCTTACTAGGACTTGTGACATTCAGAACGTGCAAGTGCAGTGAGAGAGATAAGGGGGGTAAGTGCTATTAGGGTCCCCCAAGGGGGAAGTGCAATAGGCCAAGAGGTGCTGTCACAGGGGAGTGCATGAGCGGAGACGTCCCGAGTAAAGCGGGTAGTCCACCACCCAACAGGTAAGTGCAGGGCAGAGAAGAACCTGCCGGCAAGCGGATGTGGGCCTAGAGGGCAGTGCAGACAGGGGGTGGGGTAGGCTGGTGGCGATAGGGCAGAAGGCTGGGACCCAATTGAACTCTTGAGGTACTGGGCAGCTGACCTTAGTGACAGAGGGGAAGGTTAGCATGGAAGGGGGAGGAGGAGACAAGAAAGGTCTTGAGTTGTTTGCATATCTTCAGGTGGTCCGGTTCAAGATGGAGAGAGAGAGGCACTGTTCTAAAGGAGGGATCCATCTGAGGAGAGAGATCTGCCCCCAGCCCTCTGCTTGGAGAAACATTTGATCAGAAGAGAGTTGGAGGCAGAGGATCGAAGGGATCTGGAAGGAGAGTAAGGAGAGTATTTAGTAAGAGAAAGCTGTAGATAGTGTGGTCGTCAGGCACCAGACAGCCTTGCTTGTGGATGATGCAAAGGGTCTTGAATTTGATCCTTGCAGCAACTGGGAGCCAGTGGAGAGATTTTAGAGCTGGAAAGATACAGTCCCAAGGCTTGAGGCCAATTATAAGTATATGGACAGAGTGAATAAAGAGGCAGATTGAGGAACAGGCTGTTACAGTAATCCAGCCTGGAGAGGACCAGAGCTCTAGTGATGTTGATCTTCTGGGTGTAGGTGAGGAAAGGGAAAATGCCTCTAAAGAGGTGAAGTTTAAAGTGGGCCTTCTTGGCAAGGTCTAAGGTGTGAGGAGTAAAGGAGAGAGAAGAGTCCAAGCAGGCCCCAATATTTCTGGCCTCAGTGGAAGGAGAAGGAGGTAAGCCCATAGTGGGGACAGAGTGCAGGAGGGAGACGGGGAGCAGGTGTCCCAATAGGAAGAATCTTGGTTTTACTGGCATTAAGTCAGAGATCATTGCAGGAACACCAAGACTGAATAGCAGGCAGGCAGTCAGGGATGATAGAGGAGGAAGGGGAAGAGGAAGAGGGCAGCTTGACGAGGAGTTCTATGTCATCTGCATAACACTGGAAATGAGGAGAGAAGGCAAAGATCAGGTGAGCAAGAGGTGCAAGGTAGATACCCGATCCGTGAGGATAGAGCCCTGGGGAACACCAAATTTGGAGTGAGTGGTGGTGGAGGAGAAGAAGCCCAGAACTTTGTGAATACAACAAAAGGTTTATTTGAATATCAGAAAGCCGAACACAAAACCCCAATGTACTGTGAATATCTGAAATGTTAATGTGGGACAAACTTAAAGAAATCTTACCACGAATATATATCAACCTGAGGGCCACACTT
Source organism: Ambystoma mexicanum (assembly GCF_040938575.1). Lineage (NCBI taxonomy): Eukaryota > Metazoa > Chordata > Amphibia > Caudata > Ambystomatidae > Ambystoma > Ambystoma mexicanum. The sequence continues at coordinate 809,671,766 of NC_090931.1, read as the reverse complement.
TGATGAATCCAATGGAGTCATCACGGTTTTCCCGGCGGTGATCTTCTCCCATGTGGACAGGGGACAGCAGCCGCTACCTGATGCTGTCCCTGGGGGCGGTTTCATGAGGGAGGATCACATGGGAACAGATAACTACCGGGAAGATGCCATGACTTCATTGGAGGTCACAGTGGTCCCCCCTTCCGCGTGAAAAAGACCCTCTGATACCCAATGGCCGTTTGTTGTTCTAGTCAGGCCCCCACCTTTCACCCAAACACTCACAACTCACACATAACACCTTTTGTTCTCGATGTACCTTTTTCTAAAAACCATCCAGGAGTTAAAAACCTAAAGGAAGTTATGGACTTCAACTGCCATAACCACTCAGGTACTGGGACGAGGAAGAGGACAGGGGATTTTGTGCAGAGTGACATGAACTCAAAGTGCAACATGCAGACTAGTTGTTTTTCCAAGCCTGCAATGAGCGGGACATTTAAAAATGGTCACCGCACTATGGTGAGGAGAGGTGCATATCTCCATTCACGCAAGGGCTTCTGAAGGCAAAGCACACCGACATAGACAGCAGAACAGAGGAGGCCATTGGGAAAGGAAGAGGATTGTTGCGTGTGAACAGGAAGGACCGTGGAGAAACCAGGAGCAGTGCAGAAGTTCCTGGAGGTTTGGTGCCTCGGTGAGGCTGCAGACTTCACCATGAGCTGAGAAGAAAAGCTGCCAGGTGATCCCAGATCTGTGCCCGGTGCTGGGGAAGCATCTGCACACCCCTACCTGGAAGGCAGAGGAAGAAGCTATAGCAAAGGGGTGCAAGCAATGTTGCGAACGCTGGAGAAGACCAGTGAGTCTGCCCAAAGCAGTTGGGGACCCCGGGGCATTCTGACAACTGCTCCAGCAAGTGATTGAAAGGTACAAGATTGCTAATGCAGAAAAAATACAAAGGCAAAGTCTGTTTGAATGCAGCCAAGGCAAAGTACAAAGGCAAAATTCAATGAGAAGAATATTTGAATGCAGACAAAGACAAAGTTTAAAAGAAAACACCATTGAAATATACTTGGGTTGTATGCATCGGTGTTGCCAGGTGTGATTACATCAACTCTATGGTAGTGGTTTCTGAGTGTGTTGGTGTCTGGACTTAAATGTCAAATTCCTTGGTATATGATGAAATATTCCAAGTTTAATACAAAATTAAGCCACACAAAGGAAATATACAAATTAATTTACTAAGACATAACGAGTGCACAATTGTGGGGGGATTAACTTTCTTGCCCAATGAAATTCCGAAGCATGAAATGCTAATGTGGGAGAGAAGTTTGAGCAACTACATTTGAGCAAGATCTTACCTCAAATAGTTATACCAAACAGTACATGGTATATGCTATTATGGTATTTTAAAGAACTCTGAAATAAATAGATCCTTTTATACTGATTCCTGTTTGTGCCTGAAGATCATTTCATGGTGAGGTCCCAGGCCCCACACCACCAGGCCTGGGAGACCCAGCCACCTATTCCCGGCATGAACAGCGAGGAGCTTTTCTCCATGGCAAGATGGATGATGCTGATGCTATGCTGTCCCCACTGACTGCGCTGCAGCGACCTGATTGGCTGCATCCAATATTTCTTTGCCCGCCTCCAGCAAGTTGGCAGGCGATGCCGGCCTGTGTATAAGGCACAGGTATATGGCACTCGCCTTTTCCGATTCCTGTCTGTGCCTGAAGATCATTTCATGGTGAGGTCCCATGCCCCATACTATCAGGCCTGTGAGACCCAGCCACCTATTCCGTGCATGAACGAGGAGCTTTTCTCCATGACAAGATGGCTGATGCTGATGCTACACTGTCACCACTGACCGTGCACCAGTTACCTGATTGGCTGCATCCGACACTTCTTTGACCGCCTCCAACAAGCCGGCAGGCGACGCCAGCCTGTGTATAAGGCACGGGTAGAAGGCACTCGCATTTGCCGATTCCTGTATGCGCCTGTCAGTGCTCGTCGAGCCACACAACTCAGTCTCTTCAGACACTCCCTACGTGTCCAGCGTCCATCGATTCAACACCTGTCGCATTCACCTGCATACCCAAGCTTCTCACGAAGTGAGTGGAACCACTCTACATGTTGCTGGTGCTCTATGCCTTGCACCCGATCCTGTCCTCAACCTATCCCAACCCAAATTCACATGTTGGCTTCATTTCGGTCTTGCTGTCCCATTGCTCTGCAAACCTATCTGTTTCGCAGCCCTGCAGCCCTCCACTTATGTCAGTCTCTCTTAATTTAGTCAACTCCTCCGACTCCTTAGTTTGTCACTGTCCCCAGCCTTCTGCTACAAAGGATCATCAACCGACATTAACACCACTAGCACCCACTGCAAACTACATTTTACCCCTCAAGTATTACATATGCCTGTAGCTGCACCCACCTGTATGTGGTTGTGACCTGCAACCTACCGAATCTTGACCACGTAACCTATAATCTGCCCTCAGAGGTGACATGCAACCCATCGAATTTTTCTAAGTAGCACTTGGATGCTAATGCTTTTATTCCATCTGCCTGATACTACTTGTTACCTATCGATTTGACTCAGTAGCACTCTGCTGCCAATGTATTTATTCCAATCTGCCTGGATTCGTCTTGTAACCTCCCAAATTGACTCAACAGTACTTTGCCATAGAAACATGTTATGTTCACCTGTACTTATGTCTTTCGCACTTACTGTAACTAGCGCCTAGATGCCTGAGGGTTTTGTGTGCTGCTATAAATGCAAAAATGAGAAATAAAATAAAATTATGACCTTACAGGCGAGTATACCAGGCAGTTGAGATTATAAAAAGATTCCTGGCAGGAGAGTACACTAGGTGATCTAAGAATGCTTAAGAGAAATTCTGGCAGGCAGTATTTCGGCAGTGGAAAATTGTATAAAGATTCCTCACAGGGGAGTATACCAGGTAATCTGGAAAGATACAAGAGCTTTTACAGAATGATTGTTACAGATCTTTTTGCTTGAACAGAACTTTTTGGTTAAACAAGAACTTTGTGAGTTCAATGAAGACACCAGGGATTTTACTGAACTTCTGAAATAAAGATAAGAGGGTCTCTATTCTGTTAAAGGAACTTGAGGTTCAAAGAGATGGATTCCATAATCTACCCCAAAGGCAGATATGTTCCTTTGAAACTATTGATAGTATCTATGAATTTTATACCAACACATGTATATGCATTGTCAGATTGTTGAGATTTATTGACAAACAAATGGCCCAACAAAAGGATGTGATTAACAAAAGCTTTATTAAAGTTCTGTACAATGTAGGGCCAAAATCATAAACAAGTATGCGTTCAACAAAACTAAAGTTGCCAGGATGATGCTTCTCCAGGATGTGGGCAGATCTTCAGGGCAACCTAAAAATAAATTGGCCCTCAGGGAAGTTAAAGAGTGCACAATTCAAAGATTCCCTGGTTCTCTGGAATTACAGTGCAGTGTCTCGTCTGGCCTATTCCCATACTGATCTGTGTGCTATTAGTCTCTGGTTAAAGGGGTTCCCACACCCTTCCCTGCTGGTCTTCTGTGGTCTCTTCTCCTTGTTTCTGAGTACCAGGGCTAAGGGATTCCTGCACCCGTATTTAATGGTCTTGTCGAGGTGTCTCTGTGCTTGTTCTGATTCTTGAGAATAAGGGGTTCCTGCACCAATTTTCTTTGGCCTTCTTGGAAACATTTCTTGTTGGTTTTTGATCCAAGGTTTAAGGGGTTGCCAGCGCCTTCTTCTGGTTTTCACAAGGAGAAGCCTTCTCCTGAATCTCAACTCTGGACTGGAACCTATTGACAGGCTCAATAGGTAGTATTAAAATGTAACGCAACTTCAACCAAGGCTCAGATATACTGGGGGAGAGGAAATGTTCTAAGGTCTGGTAAGGGAACTCCCTAGGCCTCTTACTACTCCCTCTCCCTCAGTGACCTGGTTCTCCAGGCAACTACCACAGTCTCCCTCTTGCCATCTCACCTCAAGTCTTGCTCATACGGGATACTGCACTGGACCCGCCTCTCTTTCCCTCTTCCATTTGAGCTTTTTGTGCCACTCTTGGATGTCTTGCCATAAGCTTGTCACAATGCCTCTCCTCACTTTATCCCTGTCCACCAACCTCGCATTACTGTTCTTCTGCCTTTCTGCTGATGTAACATCTTCCTCCTTATCCCTCATCAGCAATATTCCACTCCTTCTCTTCAGTTCTTTCTACCCCATAATCCTTCACCACCACCTTTCCCATCTGCTACTGGATGGTTCCACACTCCACCTCTTTCAACAACTCTTCCATCATCCACGTATCTCTTTCCCCTAGTCGACCAATCATCCCAGACCTCTCATCTTCTCTCATCCCAGTTCTGTGGTACTTTAGCCTTCCGACCCACTGGATCTTTCTCCTGCCAGCATGCTGTATCTGTATGCATCCTGCCCACTCTGTCAATCCCCTCTCCAAATTCTGACCTTTCTGCAGCCCCCACAATCCTTCCCCAGCTAGCTAGGTCTCTTAACTCTCCAACTCCGGGGTCTGTCTTTCCCCAGCCCCCTGGCCTTCTCCTGCAGCTTACTGTTTCCCTCTAACCCCATCCTTCCCTGGTCTCTTCTCCGACCTCTTGTCTCCAACTCCTCCCAGACTCCAGGGGCTCACCTTCAATTTATTTTCTTCTGTTCTTGCTCCAATCCCTTCGACAACACTTTCGACTTGTCAATGTCCAGCTTCTTCTGTTTGTCTCTCCAGGCAGTACAGAATTAGCTCTTCCTCCTAACTTGCACCCACTTCTGTGACAGTCCCTGCCTTTTACGGGGTTGTGGCCCCACCGTCCAGCCTCTCCTTGATATGATGTAACTCAATTGTGTCTCTACAGGGACTTGGGATTGGCTGATGGGCCCCGTCTACTGGAATGGCTTACTAAACTGATATGGTACTTGTGGTTGACTCATATCTCCTCGTGGATGGTCCTCTTTCTTCCTGCTACAGCCCCATCATTGCCCTAGTGGTGGATTGCCTTAATCCAACCCATTTTAGCTGTATTCCATAAGTATGGAACCCTTGGGAGGTGACTGGTTCAATGCTGTCATTCTTTCTCCTGGTTGAGGTCTCGTTCCTTCCTTCTGTGGTTTCTATATTGGATTTCTGTACCCGTGTGAGGATGCCAGAGCAAGCACGTACAGCTGGCTCTACTGGGTAGACGCTCCTCAATTCCCTTAAAAGGGGTAGAAGTATCTACAGTGGCAATTTGACACTCCATTATGGCCCACATATGGCATGGCTCGAGTATCTAAAGAAGTCTCCTCATGCTGCACAGTATCACATGGCTTCTAGTGGTACCCAGCACCCTTAGCGACCCCACCACCATCTACCAAAAAGGTCAGGCCAGGGACTTTGTTAAAGCACTGAGTTCAGATCACAGTGTTTACTTTAATTAATAGTTAAAAAGCATCTCAAACATGTTGTTTGACAAAATCCTCATGGTAGGAGATTTATCATAACCTTGGAACAGGTATAAGGCTGGGGTTGGCAGTGTATGACTGTAATAACCGCACTCTGTGAAAAATGGATGGGCCATTCTGCATATTTGGCGAGTGACACAAACTACTAAGAGAGGCTACACGTTTTAATCATCATCTTACAAAAATCACTCCTGAACAGATTTATTTTTATTTTTTAACAACCTGGTGCCCAAGGTCAGACGAGGTGCCCATTGGGAAAATAGTCATGTCAGACCATGCACCTTATTTACTCTGGTTGACAATGGACCTGACTCGAAGGCTTAACCAAGTATGTTGTGACTCAAGAATTGATTAATGACACAAACTTACCTTGAACTATACACAAGGATTTTAAGAATTATAAGAGGGCAACATGGGCAACATGGTTTCTGTACCATGACCTACATTATTATGGAACTTTTGAAAATGTTACATCAAAGGCAACATTATTGGACATGCAGCCTTACAGAAGAAAGTTGCATTGCAAGTTCAGGCTGCCATTGGAACTCAATAAAAAAAGAAGAGAGTAGGTTTGCGCACACTCAGAATCCTGCTGCCTTGCTTCCACTTACTTGAACAAGATCCAATCTCACCCGATCATTTATGAGAAAGCAACACCCCTCCCTCATGACTAGGCTACTGCAACCCTATTTGGAAAGTGGTGGAAAGGCAGGGAAAATCCCAAGCACATAGAACAAACAGACAACAAGCCCCAAGAATCACCACATCTATCAAATATAGCTCTGGAAAAATACATGTCAACAATATGTATTTTTAACATGCAGTTTTCATTTTTAACTTCTATAAGAGTCTTTACTCCCAGAAGAAAGCTTATAGTGACTACGTTATGGACGTAATTGTTTGGAGCGTGTACAGACTATACAATTATCATGTGTAAAAGAAACTGTGGTTCCATTATTAATGTCACCTATCTCTGTGAAGAAGGATTGGTCTACTATAAAATGATGAGAAGCAGATAAAGCCCCAGGTCTTAGTGTTTTCCTTAATGATTTTTTGTGAAAGTTTGGAGAGGCTTTGTACCCGATTCTGACCTTGGTGCATACATTCCCCAGACTCAGCCAAGCAGCAGGTTCCATGAACTTGCTGCACCCGCTCTCTGGATTCTTCTCACCATCCTCCCTTCAAGGATTCTTCCCATCGTCCTGTGGCCGCACCCCTAACTCCATCCACCTTCGGAGTAATATAGGACTCTGCTCCTGGCTTACTGCCTCCTTCATTCCCCAGACACACAGTGGAGCAGCAGGTCCCCTTACCTTGCCATTTCCCTGTCACCGGATTCTACCCGCTTTCCTGACCTTCAGAATTGTTTCCGCCTTCCCTCCTTCCGGGGTTCTTACTACCTTCCTGTGGCCATGCACCTCACACCACCTATCCTGGGAGGAATATAGGACTCAGCAGCTAATCTACAGTCTACTTCATTCCCTGGACACACACCAGAGGAGCAGTTCCCCTGACCTTGTCACCGTTCACTCACAGGACTATTCCCACCTTCCAGGATTCTTCCTACCTTCCCAGATTCTTCCTATCTTCCTGGGGCTGCACCCCTAATTCTACCTACCTTCAGAGAAATATAGTGCTCTTCTCCTGGCCTACTGTGTCCATAATTACCAAGACACACAGAAGAGCAGCAGGTCCGCAGATATTGTGGCCACCCACTGTCAAGCTTCTTCCATCCTTTCCCCCTTTCAGTGTTCTTCCTGCTTTTCAGGACTCTTCTCACCTTCCTATGGCCACACCCCTAAATATACCCGCCTTGCTAGGACTGTAGAGCTCCGCTCTGGCCTACTGCCTCCTTTATTCCTCAATCACACAGTGAAGCAACAGTTGACCTTACCTTTGCCCACTCTCAGGATTATTCCCACCGCCCGTCTTACCGGATTCTTCCTTCCTTCTGGTGGCCGTACCCCTAGCTCCAGCCACCATGAGAGGAATATAGGGTTCTGCTCCATGGCCTTCTGTCTCCTTCCTTCCCTGGATACATAGCAGAACAGCAGGTACCCTGACTGTCACTGCCTGCTCTCAGGATTCTTTCCACCATCCCTGTTTCCAGGGTTCTTACCCCCTTCCTATGGCCATACCCCCAACTCTACCCACCTTGTAAGGAATATAGGGCCCGCTCCTGGGCTATGGCCTCTTTCATTCCATGGGCACACGGCAGAGCAGCAGGTCCACTGACCTTTTTACCACCCACTCCCAGGATTCTTCACACCTTCCTGCCTACCAGGATTCTTCCTCCCTTTATGCGGCTGGACTTATAACTTTACCTGCCTTGGTAGGACTATACGGCTATGCTACTGGTCTACTGCCTCTTTCCTTCATTCCATGGGCACAGAGCAGAGCAGCAGGTCCCCTGACCTTGCCGCCCGCCGCACTCAGGATTCTTCCCACCTTCCTGCCTTCCAGGATTCTTACCATCTTCCAGGACACTTCCTGTTGCAGCACTCCTAAGTCCAACCACCAGTTGAGGAATATAGGGCTCTGCGCCTGGCCTACTGCCTTCTTCCTTTCACAAACACACAGCAGAGTAATTGCTCCCCTAACCTTGCCACCTCCCATTCTCAGGATTCTCCCTACCTTTAAGGATTCTTCCCGCCTTTCTGTGGCTGCACCCCTAACTCCATCAGCCTTGAAAATAACTACTTCCGTGACCACCCTAGATGTCCTCCAGGCCAGGCTCCTCAGTGAAGAAAATGCATGGCAAAGGATGCTGCATGTGTGTGCCTGTTTGGGCCTAATAGGGCACAGGGCCAGACTCACTTTTTACTATTTCACTTACAAAGAAGTTGCTACATTCATCTTGCCAAAGACATCACCATGTGGCTCCTCCCTCCACAGCCCACCCACACCATCACTCATTAGGGTGAAAACGTTCAAGCGCCCTGGGCAGTCTTGGCAATCTACCCTAGAAAACCTTATTGATTTCTCTCTTTCCCCCATTCAACACCAACAGACCAAGTGTTCAAGTGCCCCCAGAAGACAAATGCTGCATCAGCTGTCACTTGCACCGCTGAGATGGCCAACCTCTTCTTGTACGACAACCTTGATGCCCTCTACATGACTGAAACATGTTTTACCCCATCTTGTCCCCATATTTCCGACATCCTGCAACCCCCTGGATACTGCATCCAGCATGCTGACAGGCCATGAAAGGCAGGAGGCAGAGTGGTAATCATCCACAGGAGTGATTTAGCATGCTCCATCTCCTGCTCTCCAAGAACAAGCTTGTTTGAACCACTCCCATGACGGTTTCCTTTGTTCCTCAAGGAATCCATCAACTTCCACCTTATCTGCAGACAACTTCACAGGCTCAGAGATTTTAATGTCCCTGAGTCACACACCAACAAACACACTCGAAGTGCCCTATTCGCACTAACCATATCGATGCACTTAAGCAAATTGCGCTTTTTCCCCAACAGATAACAAAGGTAATACCCAGGATCGAGTCTTTATATCATCCCCCCATCATCCTATCCCTCTCAAAGGGTCAGCGCCATCCAACTGTCAATCATCTACTCGACGTAGCCTATAAAGTTCTGGCCAAAAGCCCCCTCACTCAGTGTCGTTCATTCAAAACCTTTGCAGGCAATGAGCTAGAAACATTTGAAGACACCTCCCCCCCACAGGGAATACATCAGTCCTCCTAGGATTCTTCAACAACTCCACTATGAAATTTGTGGATACACATGCCCATATAAAATATAGTCGCACTAAGACCAAACCATCCACCTCTTGGTACAACCCCAAACTCACAACCCCACCCTACCCAACAATCTCACAGCACCCATCGGGGCATCACTGAACCCTGCCTGAGACTCCTCTCTGACTCAAAGATGTGTTTGTTTGGCACCTAAACAAAGAGGTTGGCGATTACTTTTGTTAAACCTATCTATGTTGAAGAGAAGCAGTCGTGTGTGTCATTGATAGAACCCACCCCCTCACCTACGACATACTGGATGAAGGACAAGAAGACATTGTCCATGACACCAGGCATCACTCCAATACCTCACCGGGTGTATGAGAGATCCTATGCACTCAGAAAAACATTTTGAATGTACCCGTGAGCTGAAGTGGTAGCAGGAGAATTGCAGACATCACTGTATATTGAAGAGCTGTAATGAGAATCTGACAGGTGCAAAGTGATGTCATATGAAGACACAATGATGCACAGAAATGAATTAAGAATACTTAAAGAATAAAGATGTAACTGAAGAAACAAAGTAAACATATATATGAGTGATAAGAAATCACATATACAGAAGCTAAGTAGCCAAATGAGTAGTAAATGTATCAGAAACTCAAGGTAGAGGAGTCACATAGAACCGTGCTGCAGTAGACGACATAACATGGGTAAAGCGGGCATCTCGAAAAGATGGACGTCAGCTCTGAATAAAAGTAAGCGAGAAAGTTGAAGGAGAAAGACAAGGGTTGCAGAACTGACAGATGCTGGAAAATGGATTTGCACACCAACAAAGGATAGCTGTTGGCCACAAATCAAGGATGCCAAAGAAAGAAACAAAGTGCAGGGTACAAAGGGAGTCAACAAGGATAAGCAATATACGCAGGACATATTTCTCTTAGATTTAGTAAATGAGCAGACATTTGTGAATGCCGAGTATTGAACAATTAAAGGTGCAGAAACATATGTGAGACAGAGCAAACAAGTCTCCAGAGGCCGAAGTAGATAATGACACATGACATAATTGAATCAAATAGCACTAAATAGAAAGGCGAGATGGACAAAATCATGGTCTCTTCACACGTGGTGCAAGACCAGAAAACAAGGCCTATTCATAAGCCCCAGACAAGATACCAATGTACCATAAGTCCCCGTAAAGTTCAAGGGAAGAGAACATTTAGCAAGGTCAAGTATAATGAAGGAGCCTTGGCTGAAAGCTTTGCTGATGAGAGATGGTAGACTAATTGGACAAGTGGCAGTAGTCTGACTTTGCTCTCTGCACCTGGGTTTCATTTTGCTCACGTGCTGCTACCGAGACAAATGTCCAAGGTTAGGGGGGAATGCCAACCACTCTTGAGGGCCTATGTAATGGTGAGCATACACTGTTGCAGGGGCCAATCTACTGTTGTTATGCTGCTATAGGGCCTCATTACGACCCAGGCGTTAAGGGTTAACGCCGTCGTTAACCCTTAACGCCTATTCTGATTTTAACGGCTGCTTTTAGCAGCCGTTAAAATCCATGGCGCTAACCTGCCATGATGCTAATTACGCCACCGTAATTTAGGTGGCGTAATTAGCGCCTTCCCCACTCCCATTATGCCCTATGGGGCAAAAATGGGAATGGGGAAGGGAAAATGGGAAATGGGGATTTACCGCCCCACTCACCTTGGAATGGGGTGGTAAATCCGCCATCCACCATGGTGTAAACATAGTTTACACCATGGTGGTAAAGTTGGCGCAATTAGCGCCTGGGTTGTAATGACCCCCATAGTCTGTAATATACGTAGTTAGAGGTTGTTTAAGGTATGCCTGCCGGATGAGGGTCAGCCAATCATATTACTAACACCTACATTAACTGTAAGTAGATATGTTGTTCTAACCAATCCCTCCGACTGATAGGTTTTACTTTTTGCCACGTAGGATGTCATAGCTGATGCACATCGAGGTATAAAGCTTTTGTGTAACTGAAATGTAACTGAGAGTGTTTGGACTACGATTGGTTGTTCGCCAGGTTTCCCTTTTTTACTGAGCTTATCATAACGTAGTATTTTGCCATATTCTTTCAATGTGTCTGGTTATTTGGATCCGAAATCATTTATTATGGTAATCCCATTCTGAGCATAAGAACGCGCAAAGTTGCTACTGCACACTGTCATCAGCAGCCCATTTTTATGAATATATAAGCAATTAGAACTGCAATGGGACATTTACAAATGTTGCAGGTTTCCAAGTAGTCCGGCAAAGCGAACTGTGGCAAATGTAGCGGTGAAAAGTGCATATTTCATTCCAGGTGCATGTGTGGGAGGTTACAAGTTCAACAACAATTCTGCAAGTATTGAAGCAAGGGTGAGAACATTATCCCCATGAATCGATGATGCATGGCCCATTATTTCGGGCTTGACCTCTGTGTACAATAGTATTGTCTTTCCCAGAGACCACTTGGAAGAGTATGTTCTGTTATGTATGTATTAAACTCCTCTGGAATGCAAGCTTTGAGGGCAGCAGGAAAAGAAACATGTAGAGTTAGTTACGGAATGCATTCATTGAATCGGGTTTGTCTCTTTTTCTCATCGTATATATTACAATATGTTGGAATAAACTGATTATGGCGAACTAAGTATTGAACGAATTTGATGAATTAATGTTTTTTTGTATAGAATTCATTGTTCTTTTTAAACACATGTTTATTTAGACATGTATGATGATCTTGTTGAAAATGAATCAGTTAGTCTTGCATTGTTGTACTGTATCATTGGTTCAAATTTCTATTTTATTGTATTATTTATGTAATCATAATTGATTGATTTGATTATGGTGCACAATAACGAGTTTTCAGTACTGAAAACCATGTCCAAAACGTATTTTATATGTAAAAGAGACATATTTGAGACACTTGACTCCCCAATTTTGGCTTCTTCTTGTTCATATGCAGAACGTGTGTCCCAGGTGGTAGGAGTTGACCTGTTTTTCACCTCACTGACACTGGGTTTACATAATACGTTAATTAACAATGTTTGAGACTCCTCATGCAACAAGCAGAACCCGAAAAATTCTCAACTGCACTCTTTGCTCTGTTGCAAGGTGCTTCTCTGGGAATTGATGTGGTTCGAAAACAGAATGAGCAGAGCTGTAGTAACACACACAGTAATGACATCTCATACTATTACAGTCACCAGCAGTCATTCAATTCAGCTCTCAGTTTTACAACCAGAAGCACCACTAAAACGCTGTGCCTCCCTTACCTCAGCATGACTTGCAGGGGAAAACAAGTCTTTATCATCCGAGATTGTGAGTCACCTCTGGCTGGGTATCTTGCCATAGTCTTCCACAATTTAGGGGTCTGTCACCTTAATGAATGCCAATTGCTCAACATAACATATGGCAACATGGGGATCCCATAAATCAGTATGGAACTCAGGACTAATCTAAGTGACACAAAAAAAGCTCACACTGGAGAATACAAAGTCAAAAAAGTGTTCCATAGTCCTATTTCACAAGGGATTGTTCTCCAAAAAACAATCCATCAAGGTTAATACATGTTAAATTATCCTCTCTTAATATAACTTTAGAGAATCTGACATATACTAACTCTCAATACTAGGCGGATAAACAGGTCTGCTTTCGGGGACTGTGCAAGTATACTGTTCTGAAACTCTGCTTGTCTTGCCCTTTCCCTCCTCCTCCTCCTCCTCACCTGAAGTTATGGAGCTGTCCTTTCTTCCCCTTTCTTTGTTTGTCTTTGGATGTCTCCGGTCGAAGAGGAATGGTCTTCCTCGGTCGGAAGCCACCCTGATGCCCTTTTGTAGTTGGCAAGCAGGAGGGGCTTCCTTCCGAAGAAGTCCGGTTCTCAAGAGGAAAAAAGTCCAATGCAGAAAAAAACCTCTTGATGGTAGCAGGTCCGGAAAGGTAGGTACTCGAACTACGGGTCCCAGAATGCAACAGAGGAGGTCGGCGATTCCTACCCGTGTGGGTAATGGTCCGGAAAGCTTCTATAGCAGATGAGGATCACGTGGAACTCCGTGAAAAGTAGGAGCACACCCGGAGCAGCAGCCGGGGGCAGCCCGATGGAAGACACGAGCCGAGGGAAACCCGGAGGAGACCTCGGCTGCAGCGAGAGAAGCGGCGGAGCAGAAAACCCGCCAGGACAGAAGGCAAAAGAACTAGGAGGCAAGGAAAAAAAGGAGGGAGCCGGGGGGAAAGCAGAGAGGGAGAAAACGGGGAAGAGCCCAGAAACGAACGTATAACTCACGGAGAGGAGCACAGTGAGTTGCAACGCACAGAGAGGGGGGAGGGGAGGGGTTAAGAGGGAACCGGGAAAGAAAGACTAGACCCACACCCAAACCAGGAAGAGGAAGGGCAATCATCGGCTATGCCGTAGCCTACGGGGCCAAAGGCGCCAGGTAAAGCGGCGCATGACACTAACAAATAATCAATTTAATTGTGAAGATGCATACAAATACATTCTTATTTGTTAGGATGTGGTACTACGTTTTAGCACATTATAATTCAAATGCCTTCATCAGGAACACAGTCATTCCAGAAAGCACAACCTCGCTAAAGGAAAAGTAAGAAAATGTGTGTCACTTAACATAATCTATAACAATTTATAGAATAAGTATGGCCAGTTGAGAAGTAGTGTTTCAGAAGTTTACTTACATCGAGGTAGCCAGGCTCCTTTATACATTATTAGTAATGATGACAGCATGAATGTATTAGTATAACAACCGTCTTACAATTTTGAAGCTATAATAGGAAGTGACGAAAGATTGAAAGAGTGCAATAAATAACAAATGTAGGTGAAGAGAAATGAAAAAGCTGTAAAGGACATATCTTACATCAATGCATAACCAAATAGTGTCCTGGATAGGTATCCTTAATTTTGCCATAATAGACACGGACCTTTAAAGTAAAGTGGGGTACCTTTGTCTAATACTGTTAAAACTTAGCGCATCATGATTTAATAATTCTTTCAGAATAGAGGGTTGTGTGATGAGGAAGAAAATGTGGGAAAACAACCATTACAAAATCACAGCCTTAAAAACGCGTGCTGATGTCGATGACACCATTGCATCCTCAACAGGCCTGCAAAGGTAAACCTTTCAGGCTCGGTGATTGACTCATAATGCTGCAGTTTGTTCACAGAGAAGCAAGGAATGGAGTGAGCGTTCTAACGGAATTAGCTAACGAAAGAAAATGAACACTGAGAGGCCGATTCATGGAATAATTAGCGCGGCGCAAGTGGGCAAAAACGTGCGAATCGCAGTGGAATAGCGAAAATCGCAGTGAACGTGCGAAAATCGCACGAAAAGCAGCGCACGTCGATTCATGGAAGGCCGTGCGCGAGAAAACCAGCGGATGTGCGAAAAAAAAGTGCGCGGCGCACGTTGGCGCACGTTGGCGCACAGGCCATCTAACAGCGTGCGCCAGGTCACAGCGAAAATCGCACAGGCCACAGCGAAATTCGCACATAGCGCGGCGCACGCAATAAAAGTAGGCGGAACACGGGCGTAACACTCGGAATGGGGAACAACTTGCCAAAACGTGGGCGTCACGGGGGAAGTACAGGGCACAAGTGCGCGGAACGCCCACACGCTCGCCTACAACACGTATTCATGGAATAGAATAGGGGAAAAAAGCGCACGCTCAAACCAGCGCACAGGCACAAACACGACCGCCACAAGAAAGGAGGCGGTAGCGTCTCTGCGGCTGTAAGAAATGTGCGCCAAAAGGTGCGCCAACAAATAGCACCTATATACTGCCATGATGAATGTCCCATACTGTGGCCCTCCAGGAAAAATGACGTGCAAAGGGGTACCCACAAACACGGACACCCGCTGACAAAAAATACGTGTGCATGTATACCGGGGTGCGCGGGAAGTGTCACACGCGATTTGCAGGGTACGTGCATCACAGGGGTTCGCGTGAAGTTATTCACACGATCGGGCCTGGGGGAGCGGGCTACGTGTATTACAGGGGTTCGCGTGAAGTTCCTCACGCGATCGGGCCTGGGGGAGCGGGCTACGTGTATTACAGGGGTTCGCGTGAAGTTCCTCACGCGATCGGGCCTGGGGGAGCGGGCTACGTGTATTACAGGGGTTCGCGTGAAGTTCCTCACGCGATCGGGCCTGGGGGAGCGGGCTACGTGTATTACAGGGGTTCGCGTGAAGTTCCACACGCGATCGGGCCTGGGGGAGTGGGCTACGTGTATTACAGGGGTTCGCGTGAAGTTCCTCACGCGATCGGGCCTGGGGGAGCGTGCTACGTGTATTTCAGGGGTTTGCGTGAAGTTTCACACGCGAATAGCCTGGGCGCGTGAATTTGAGGGGTGCGCGGGAAGTTCCACACGCGATCGGGCCTGGGGGAGCGGGCTACGTGTATTTCAGGGGTTCGCGTGAAGTTCCACACGCGATCGGGCCTGGGGGAGCGGGCTACGTGTATTACAGGGGTTCGCGTGAAGTTCCACACGCGATCGGGCCTGGGGGAGTGGCCTACGTGTATTACAGGGGTTCGCGTGAAGTTCCTCACGCGATCGGGCCTGGGGGAGCGTGCTACGTGTATTTCAGGGGTTCGCGTGAAGTTTCACACGCGAATAGCCTGGGCGCATGAATTTGAGGGGTGCGCGGGAAGTTCCACACGCGATCGGGCCTGGGGGAGCGGGCTACGTGTATTACAGGGGTTCGCGTGAAGTTCCTCACGCGATCGGGCCTGGGGGAGCGGGCTACGTGTATTTCAGGGGTTCGCGTGAAGTTCCACACGCGATCGGGCCTGGGGGAGCGGGCTACGTGTATTACAGGGGTTCGCGTGAAGTTCCACACGCGATCGGGCCTGGGGGAGTGGCCTACGTGTATTACAGGGGTTCGCGTGAAGTTCCTCACGCGATCGGGCCTGGGGGAGCGTGCTACGTGTATTTCAGGGGTTCGCGTGAAGTTTCACACGCGAATAGCCTGGGCGCGTGAATTTGAGGGGTGCGCGGGAAGTTCCACACGCGATCGGGCCTGGGGGAGCGGGCTACGTGTATTACAGGGGTTCGCGTGAAGTTCCTCACGCGATCGGGCCTGGGGGAGCGGGCTACGTGTATTTCAGGGGTTCGCGTGAAGTTTCACACGCGAATAGCCTGGGCGCGTGAATTTGAGGGGTGCGCGGGAAGTTCCTCACGCGATCGGGCCTGGGGGAGCGGGCTACGTGTATTACAGGGGTTCGCGGGAAGTTCCACACGCGAATAGCCTGGGCGCGTGTATTACAGGGGTTCGCGGGAAGTTCCACACGCGAATAGCCTGGGCGCGTGTATTTCAGGGGTTCGCGGGAAGTTCCACACGCGAATAGCCTGGGCGCGTGTATTTCAGGGGTGCGCGGGAAGTTCCACACGCGAATAGGCTGGGCGCGTGTATTTCAGGGGTGCGCGGGAAGTTCCACACGCGAATAGGCTGGGCGCGTGTATTTCAGGGGTTCGCGGGAAGTTCCACACGCGAATAGCCTGGGCGCGTGAATTTGAGGGGTGCGCGGGAAGTTCCACACGCGAATAGCCTGGGCGCGTGTATTTCAGGGGTGCGCGGGGAGTTCCACACGCGAATAGCCTGGGCCCGTGTATTTCAGGGGTGCGCGGGAAGTTCCACACGCGAATAGCCTGGGCGCGTGTATTTCAGGGGTGCGCGGGAAGTTTTACACGCGAATAGCCTGGGCGCGTGTATTTCAGGGGTGCGCGGGAAGTTTTACACGCGAATAGCCTGGGCGCGTGTATTTCAGGGGTGCGCGGGAAGTTTTACACGCGAATAGCCTGGGCGCGTGTATTTCAGGGGTGCGCGGGAAGTTTTACACGCGATTTCTGCACGGTACGTGTATTTCAGGGGTGCCGGGGAGTCCCACATGTGATTTGACAGTGTGGGTCCTCCCAGGTGTACCCTGTACACCCTCCACGGCCCCTGCAGGCAGCCCACACCACAGGGGACTACCCTGCATCCCTGGTCATGTCCCGCAGGCAGCCCACCCAACATGGGCATGCCCCCCAGCAAAGGCACATGTCTCCTTGAACACCAACACATGTCCCCTTGCACCCCCACCCCCCAGCACTGTGGGGCACCTGCCAGTAGGCCCCCACCCATGTCCAACTCATGTCTCCCACCACCCCCACCCCCCAGCCACCAGGGTCACCCTCCACCAGGGCCCCACTCATGTCTCCCACCACCCCCACCCCCCAGCACTGTGGGGCACCTGCCAGCAGGCCCCCACCCATGTCCAACTCATGTCTCCCACCACCCCCACCCCCCAGCCACCAGGGTCACCCTCCACCAGGGCCCCACTCATGTCTCCCACCACCCCCACCCCCCAGCAGTGCAGGGTCACCCTCCACCAGGGCCCCACTCATGTCTCCCACCACCCCCACCCCGCAGCACTGTGGGGCACCTGCCAGCAGGCCCCCACCCATGTCCAACTCATGTCTCCCACCACCCCCACCCCCCAGCCACCAGGGTCACCCTCCACCAGGGCCCCACTCATGTCTCCCACCACCCCCACCCCCCAGCACTGTGGGGCACCTGCCAGCAGGCCCCCACCCATGTCCAACTCATGTCTCCCACCACCCCCACCCCCCAGCCACCAGGGTCACCCTCCACCAGGGCCCCACTCATGTCTCCCACCACCCCCACCCCCCAGCACTGTGGGGCACCTGCCAGCAGGCCCCCACCCATGTCCAACTCATGTCTCCCACCACCCCCACACCCCAGCAGTGCAGGGTCACCCTCCACCAGGCCCCCACTCATGTCTGTCACCACCCCCACCCCCCAGCCACCAGGGTCACCCTCCACCAGGCCCCCACTCATGTCCCCTATCACCCCCACCCCCCAGCCACCAGGGTCACCCTCCACCAGGCCCCCACTCATGTCTCCCATCACCCCCACACCCCAGCAGTGCAGGGTCACCCTCCACCAGGGCCCCACTCATGTCTCCCACCACCCCCACCCTGCAGCACTGTGGGGCACCTGCCAGCAGGCCCCCACCCATGTCCAACTCATGTCTCCCACCATCCCCACCCCCCAGCCACCAGGGTCACCCTCCACCAGGGCCCCACTCATGTCTCCCACCACCCCCACCCCCCAGCACTGTGGGGCACCTGCCAGCAGGCCCCCACCCATGTCCAACTCATGTCTCCCACCACCCCCACCCCCCAGCACTGTGGGGCACCTGCCAGCAGTCCCCCACCCATGTCCAACTCATGTCTCCCACCACCCCCACCCCCCAGCACTGTGGGGCACCTGCCAGCAGGCCCCCACCCATGTCCAACTCATGTCTCCCACCACCCCCACACCCCAGCAGTGCAGGGTCACCCTCCACCAGGCCCCCACTCATGTCTGTCACCACCCCCACCCCCCAGCCACCAGGGTCACCCTCCACCAGGCCCCCACTCATGTCCCCTATCACCCCCACCCCCCAGCCACCAGGGTCACCCTCCACCAGGCCCCCACTCATGTCTCCCATCACCCCCACACCCCAGCAGTGCAGGGTCACCCTCCACCAGGGCCCCACTCATGTCTCCCACCACCCCCACCCCGCAGCACTGTGGGGCACCTGCCAGCAGGCCCCCACCCATGTCCAACTCATGTCTCCCACCACCCCCACCCCCCAGCCACCAGGGTCACCCTCCACCAGGGCCCCACTCATGTCTCCCACCACCCCCACCCCCCAGCACTGTGGGGCACCTGCCAGCAGGCCCCCACCCATGTCCAACTCATGTCTCCCACCACCCCCACCCCCCAGCACTGTGGGGCACCTGCCAGCAGTCCCCCACCCATGTCCAACTCATGTCTCCCACCACCCCCACCCCCCAGCACTGTGGGGCACCTGCCAGCAGGCCCCCACCCATGTCCAACTCATGTCTCCCACCACCCCCACACCCCAGCAGTGCAGGGTCACCCTCCACCAGGCCCCCACTCATGTCTGTCACCACCCCCACCCCCCAGCCACCAGGGTCACCCTCCACCAGGCCCCCACTCATGTCCCCTATCACCCCCACCCCCCAGCCACCAGGGTCACCCTCCACCAGGCCCCCACTCATGTCTCCCATCACCCCCACACCCCAGCAGTGCAGGGTCACCCTCCACCAGGCCCCCACTCATGTCTCCCACCACCCCCACCCCCCAGCAGTGCAGGGTCACCCTCCACCAGGCCCCCACTCATGTCCCCCTGCACCCCCACCCCCCTGCCACCATGTGCAGCCCCCACCAGGTCCTCACAATCCCCAATCATGTGCGTAATGGTCATCCTCCACAGCCAAAAAGACCTACCAAGTAACCCATTCACCCACATGGAAATGGAAATCACATGTTACACCCCCAATGTACATGAAGCAAATGAACCCATGTCCGTCACACACATATTTTCAAATTGAATGGGAAAACACACAACATGACATGCATGAAACCAATGAGATGAAACCACACAGTGAACAATGGAAAAAAAAATGTATTGAAAAAAATACAAATGCCAAAGAAAGAAAACTAACTGCAATGTAAATGTGAAAAAATAAGCTGCATGTCCGCATAAAAACACAAAACTAGAAAATCAAATCCAAAAAATTATGTCCAAAGTGAAATGTAAAAACTCTCCATGCAACAAAGAACTATGTACAAAAATAACAAGGGTCCATCATCACAACTGAACTAAGGAAACCTCCTAAAAAACCTACCTAAATATCAACTATATACAAAAAGTGGAGCAGTGTCCGTCGACTCCAAATAATAATAAGAACGAAAGGAAACCTAAAACTAAAGAACTATATACAAAGGCGGCGGGCAAGTCCAGCGGCTCACTCTGTGGTGTTCCGGGCCAGGGCATCATCGAACTCCTGTTCGATGTCCCGGAGGCGGTCCAGTTCCATGGCCCCGAGGGTCCGCAGGGACGACGCCGTGTCCTCCTCCAACCCCCTGCGGATTGCCTCGAGGCACTCGGCCCGCCTCAGGGCCCTCCGCATGGAGTTCTCCGCCCTGACCATTGTGAGCCGCGCCTCTTCCGCCCGCCGCCGCTCCGCACCTATGGCGTGGCCCAACCGCTGCCACACGGAAGACACTCTCTGTCCTGGGTCCTCCTGCCCTCCGGCCGATGCCTGCCCCTCCGATGTCGAAGGCCCCAAGCCTTCATGGCTCCCACCATCTTGCTGCTGCTGCTGCTCTGCCTCTGCCCGTGCACTGCCTCCTGCTGCCTGCACATCCTCCGCCGGCTGGGGTGCACCTGTTGATGTGGCCACCCCTGCTGGACGTCCGACTCCCGACTGTGGCAGGGATGCCTCCTCCACCAGCCTGGCCGCACTGTCAGAGGCAGCTCCACAGGGCACCCAGGTGACTGATGGGTGGGAAGATGGCACAGAGGACGACTGGCGCGTAGGGGGTCCAGTTGAGGAGGGGGTCGGAGCAAGCCCCATCAGACAGCGGAATCCGGCCTGGGTGACCTGTCCCAGCAGGCTGACGTGGTCAACGAGCCATTCGAGATGACGTGCAGTCTCTCCATGAAAAGACTGCAGGTCACCTCGCATGGCCCGTTGACGCAACGCCACGCCAGCCAGGACAGGCTCAACCCGGTCCTGGATGGCCACGTCCGCAGGCAGAGGAAGGCCAGTTGACGTCAGCTCATCCCCTGCCTGAAAACGGGTCTGGACGTAGGCATCCCTGCTGGTGCAAGATGATGCAGGGACAGGATCGGGGACAGGATTGCACACAGGCACCTCCGCGGCCGCCTGTGCTGCCTCCTGTCCCTGGTCCTGCACTGCACCACTAGCACCAGTGGGATCCCCACCTCCAGACCCTGTCTCTGGTGCTTGCGCGGCCCCCTCCTCCACCAAACCCCCCACCAACCTGGATGACTCTGTGCCATCTTCCCCTGTTGGGCCCTGTGGGGTCCCAGCTGCCCCTTCTGCTGCCGAGGAGTCCAACTGCAACCTCCGCCTCTTGGACCTCCCCCCGGCAGCTGCGGCCTGGGACGCGGCACCGGACTCCTCACTCCCCGACGAGATGACAACACGGGAGGGGAGCCGGGCCTTGCGTCTCCGGCTGGCGGTCGGATCCCCGCCGCTGTGCTCCACAGCACCTTCTCCGCCCTCTTCATCAGTTGACGCTGCAGACAGGGAGAAACAAAACACAGGCATCAGGGCACTGTACAATGGACACATACACGCATGACAGTTGCACATGAGTGGCATTGGCAAACCTCAGACATGTCATCACAATCCCCAACACACATGTCATTGCAACTGGCACACATGAGCCACACCACAGCCATATCGCAACTGCCACCACCATCCCTACACATACAACAGCATCAGCAGCCAAAGGGGAGCCATACATCACATGCAACACAGGAAGTGCACCACACATGTACACACACCACCACACTTGCATGCATGTCTACACCTCTGCCAAGTGTCGCACTGTTCAGACGGGCATCCATGTCACATCTGCCAATCAGGCTTCCACATACCGCTGTCACATGCATCCATGTAGCATCACTGTTGCACCTTTGACAAATACACACACATGCACATGTACACAGTGCTCATACATGCAGCCGAAAACAACATACATGCCTGACATCACGGACATGTCTACTTACATACACATTCATCCAAACATGTGTGCACGCACAACTGCATTTGCCATGCAAGCCCACACACACAAGCACCATCCATGTCTCACACATTACAGCCCTCGCATGTGTCAGCCCCACGGCCCTGTACACCCCCACCCATACTCCACCCCATACAAACAGATGTGCAACCGGCACAATGGGGAATGATCACCACACGCCCTGCTCACAACCAGGATGCATGTACACTCACCGCTCGACTCCAGACGGCTCTGCTTCTCTAGGACCTGGACGTGGAGCGCTGGGGATATGCGTTCCAGGACCCCCATCTGTTCTTCCGACAAGTGGCCCCGGCGCCCCTTGGCATCCGCTGCCTTCAAGAGGCGCCGGGCCTTGTTCAGGGTCCTGGACCTGAAGTCCTCCCAGCGCTTCCTGACATGTTGTAAGTCCCGGACTGCCACCCCCTCCGCGTTGATGGCAGTCACGATGTCTGTCCAGATCCGAGTCCGTCCTTCCTTGTCGGCGCGGGAACTTCCAAAGAGGGCATCATACTGCCCCAGGACTTGCTCCACCAGGACACCAACTTCGGTGGCACTGAAGCTGGTGCCCCTCTGCCTCTCTGGCCGGGGGTTGTCAGTGGTCACAGATGGTGTTAGCCCCGACATGACAACCCCAGAGGCAGGAGTGGGTGGGCAACTGGGTCCTGGGGCTGGGCTGTGGAGCGATGGAATTCCAGTCGGGAGTCTTCTGTTCCAGCAGGGGTGGTCACAGCAACAGCACCCCTGGCTGATGTGCAGGCAGCAAATGGCAGTGCACGTGGGCAGCAGGCAGTCAGGCAGCAGCAGATAGCAGGTGGGAGCGTGCTCGGGGCTCTGGGGGGCAGTAATTCGGCCTTCTGGGCAGGAGCGTGGTCTCCCGTGTGCTCACGCGTGGCCAGCTTGGTACGGAGTGAATTGGCACGTGAAAATCCTGCACGTCAGCGTGAAAACCGAGGAAAGGCCCTTAGCGCGTAAGCGCGTCAGCACGCATACGCGATTCCATTGGACCAAAGGCCCTCAGCGCGTAAGCGCGTCTGTGACGTGACCCGCACGGGTGTTTCCCACACAGCACGTGATGACAGAGCACACGTGGAAAGACTGCACGTCAGAGTCTCATCGCGTGTAATTGGACAAAAGTGCGTGTACACGCGATTGGCCTATGTACGTGTATATGAGGTGTGCGCGGACACTTACACACGCAAGTACGTCAGCGCACCTGTATCCCGGTGTACGGCCATTTCCACCAATCACACGCAATGAGACTCTGACGTGCAGTCTTTCCACGTGTGCTCTGTCATCACGTGCTGTGTGGGAAACACCCGTGCGGGTCACGTCACAGACGCGCTTACGCGCTGAGGGCCTTTGGTCCAATGGAATCGCGTATGCGTGCTGACGCGCTTACGCGCTAAGGGCCTTTCCTCGGTTTTCACGCTGACGTGCAGGTTTTTCACGTGCCAATTCACTCCGTACCAAGCTGGCCACGCGTGAGCACACGGGAGACCACGCTCCTGCCCAGAAGGCCGAATTACTGCCCCCCAGAGCCCCGAGCACGCTCCCACCTGCTATCTGCTGCTGCCTGACTGCCTGCTGCCCACGTGCACTGCCATTTGCTGCCTGCACATCAGCCAGGGGTGCTGTTGCTGTGACCACCCCTGCTGGAACAGAAGACTCCCGACTGGAATTCCATCGCTCCACAGCCCAGCCCCAGGACCCAGTTGCCCACCCACTCCTGCCTCTGGGGTTGTCATGTCGGGGCTAACACCATCTGTGACCACTGACAACCCCCGGCCAGAGAGGCAGAGGGGCACCAGCTTCAGTGCCACCGAAGTTGGTGTCCTGGTGGAGCAAGTCCTGGGGCAGTATGATGCCCTCTTTGGAAGTTCCCGCGCCGACAAGGAAGGACGGACTCGGATCTGGACAGACATCGTGACTGCCATCAACGCGGAGGGGGTGGCAGTCCGGGACTTACAACATGTCAGGAAGCGCTGGGAGGACTTCAGGTCCAGGACCCTGAACAAGGCCCGGCGCCTCTTGAAGGCAGCGGATGCCAAGGGGCGCCGGGGCCACTTGTCGGAAGAACAGATGGGGGTCCTGGAACGCATATCCCCAGCGCTCCACGTCCAGGTCCTAGAGAAGCAGAGCCGTCTGGAGTCGAGCGGTGAGTGTACATGCATCCTGGTTGTGAGCAGGGCGTGTGGTGATCATTCCCCATTGTGCCGGTTGCACATCTGTTTGTATGGGGTGGAGTATGGGTGGGGGTGTACAGGGCCGTGGGGCTGACACATGCGAGGGCTGTAATGTGTGAGACATGGATGGTGCTTGTGTGTTTGGGCTTGCATGGCAAATGCAGTTGTGCGTGCACACATGTTTGGATGAATGTGTATGTAAGTAGACATGTCCGTGATGTCAGGCATGTATGTTGTTTTCGGCTGCATGTATGAGCACTGTGTACATGTGCATGTGTGTGTATTTGTCAAAGGTGCAACAGTGATGCTACATGGATGCATGTGACAGCGGTATGTGGAAGCCTGATTGGCAGATGTGACATGGATGCCCGTCTGAACAGTGCGACACTTGGCAGAGGTGTAGACATGCATGCAAGTGTGGTGGTGTGTGTACATGTGTGGTGCACTTCCTGTGTTGCATGTGATGTATGGCTCCCCTTTGGCTGCTGATGCTGTTGTATGTGTAGGGATGGTGGTGGCAGTTGCGATATGGCTGTGGTATGGCTCATGTGTGCCAGTTGCAATGACATGTGTGTTGGGGATTGTGATGACATGTCTGAGGTTTGCCAATGCCACTCATGTGCAACTGTCATGCGTGTATGTGTCCATTGTACAGTGCCCTGATGCCTGTGTTTTGTTTCTCCCTGTCTGCAGCGTCAACTGATGAAGAGGGCGGAGAAGGTGCTGTGGAGCACAGCGGCGGGGATCCGACCGCCAGCCGGAGACGCAAGGCCCGGCTCCCCTCCCGTGTTGTCATCTCGTCGGGGAGTGAGGAGTCCGGTGCCGCGTCCCAGGCCGCAGCTGCCGGGGGGAGGTCCAAGAGGCGGAGGTTGCAGTTGGACTCCTCGGCAGCAGAAGGGGCAGCTGGGACCCCACAGGGCCCAACAGGGGAAGATGGCACAGAGTCATCCAGGTTGGTGGGGGGTTTGGTGGAGGAGGGGGCCGCGCAAGCACCAGAGACGGGGTCTGGAGGTGGGGATCCCACTGGTGCTAGTGGTGCAGTCCAGGACCAGGGACAGGAGGCAGCACAGGCGGCCGCGGAGGTGCCTGTGTGCAATCCTGTCCCCGATCCTGTCCCTGCATCATCTTGCACCAGCAGGGATGCCTACGTCCAGACCCGTTTTCAGGCAGGGGATGAGCTGACGTCAACTGGCCTTCCTCTGCCTGCGGACGTGGCCATCCAGGTCCGGGTTGAGCCTGTCCTGGCTGGTGTGGCGTTGCGTCTACGGGCCATGCGAGGTGACCTGCAGTCTTTTCATGGAGAGACTGCACGTCATCTCGAATGGCTCGTTGACCACGTCAGCCTGCTGGGACAGGTCACCCAGACCGGATTCCTCCGTCTGATGGGGCTTGTTCCGACCCCCTCCTCAACTGGACCCCCTACGCGCCAGTCGTCCTCTGTGCCATCTTCCCACCCATCAGTCACCTGGGTGCCCTGTGGAGCTGCCTCTGACAGTGCGGCCAGGCTGGTGGAGGAGGCATCCCTGCCACAGTCGGGAGTCGGACGTCCAGCAGGGGTGGCCACATCAACAGGTGCACCCCAGCCGGCGGAGGATGTGCAGGCAGCAGGAGGCAGTGCACGGGCAGAGGCAGAGCAGCAGCAGCAGCAAGATGGTGGGAGCCATGAAGGCTCGGGGCCTTCGACATCGGAGGGGCAGGCATCGGCCGGAGGGCAGGAGGACCCAGGACAGAGAGTGTCTTCCGTGTGGCAGCGGTTGGGCCACGCCATAGGTGCGGAGCGGCGGCGGGCGGAAGAGGCGCGGCTCACAATGGTCAGGGCGGAGAACTCCATGCGGAGGGCCCTGAGGCGGGCCGAGTGCCTCGAGGCAATCCGCAGGGGGTTGGAGGAGGACACAGCGTCGTCCCTGCGGACCCTCGGGGCCATGGAACTGGACCGCCTCCGGGACATCGAACAGGAGTTCGATGATGCCCTGGCCCGGAACACCACAGAGTGAGCCGCTGGACTTGCCCGCCGCCTTTGTATATAGTTCTTTAGTTTTAGGTTTCCTTTCGTTCTTATTATTATTAGGAGTCGACGGACACTGCTCCACTTTTTGTATATAGTTGATATTTAGGTAGGTTTTTTAGGAGGTTTCCTTAGTTCAGTTGTGATGATGGACCCTTGTTATTTTTGTACATAGTTCTTTGTTGCATGGAGAGTTTTTACATTTCACTTTGGACATAATTTTTTGGATTTGATTTTCTAGTTTTGTGTTTTTATGCGGACATGCAGCTTATTTTTTCACATTTACATTGTAGTTAGTTTTCTTTCTTTGGCATTTGTATTTTTTTCAATACATTTTTTTTTCCATTGTTCACTGTGTGGTTTCATCTCATTGGTTTCATGCATGTCATGTTGTGTGTTTTCCCATTCAATTTGAAAATATGTGTGTGACGGACATGGGTTCATTTGCTTCATGTACATTGGGGGTGTAACATGTGATTTCCATTTCCATGTGGGTGAATGGGTTACTTGGTAGGTCTTTTTGGCTGTGGAGGATGACCATTACGCACATGATTGGGGATTGTGAGGACCTGGTGGGGGCTGCACATGGTGGCAGGGGGGTGGGGGTGCAGGGGGACATGAGTGGGGGCCTGGTGGAGGCTGCCCCTGCACTGCTGGGGGGTGGGGGTGGTGGGAGACATGAGTGGGGGCCTGGTGGAGGGTGCCCCTGGTGGCGGGGGGGTGGGGGTGATAGGGGACATGAGTGGGGGCCTGGTGGAGGCTGCCCCTGCACTGCTGGGGGGTGGGGGTGGTGGGAGACATGAGTGGGGGCCTGGTGGAGGCTGCCCCTGCACTGCTGGGGGGTGGGGGTGGTGGGAGACATGAGTGGGGGCCTGGTGGAGGGTGCCCCTGGTGGCGGGGGGGTGGGGGTGATAGGGGACATGAGTGGGGGCCTGGTGGAGGCTGCCCCTGCACTGCTGGGGGGTGGGGGTGGTGGGAGACATGAGTGGGGGCCTGGTGGAGGCTGCCCCTGCACTGATGGGGGGTGGGGGTGGTGGGAGACATGAGTGGGGGCCTGGTGGAGGGTGCCCCTGCACTGCTGGGGGGTGGGGGTGGTGGGAGACATGAGTGGGGGCCTGGTGGAGGCTGCCCCTGCACTGCTGGGGGGTGGGGGTGGTGGGAGACATGAGTGGGGGCCTGGTGGAGGCTGCCCCTGCACTGCTGGGGGGTGGGGGTGGTGGGAGACATGAGTGGGGGCCTGGTGGAGGGTGCCCCTGCACTGCTGGGGGGTGGGGGTGGTGGGAGACATGAGTGGGGGCCTGGTGGAGGCTGCCCCTGCACTGCTGGGGGGTGGGGGTGGTGGGAGACATGAGTGGGGGCCTGGTGGAGGCTGCCCCTGCACTGCTGGGGGGTGGGGGTGGTGGGAGACATGAGTGGGGGCCTGGTGGAGGGTGCCCCTGCACTGCTGGGGGGTGGGGGTGGTGGGAGACATGAGTGGGGGCCTGGTGGAGGGTGCCCCTGGTGGCGGGGGGTGGGGGTGATAGGGGACATGAGTGGGGGCCTGGTGGAGGGTGCCCCTGCACTGCTGGGGGGTGGGGGTGGTGGGAGACATGAGTGGGGGCCTGGTGGAGGCTGCCCCTGCACTGCTGGGGGGTGGGGGTGGTGGGAGACATGAGTGGGGGCCTGGTGGAGGGTGCCCCTGGTGGCTGGGGGGTGGGGGTGGTGGGAGACATGAGTGGGGGCCTGGTGGAGGGTGCCCCTGCACTGCTGGGGGGTGGGGGTGGTGGGAGACATGAGTGGGGGCCTGGTGGAGGCTGCCCCTGCACTGCTGGGGGGTGGGGGTGGTGGGAGACATGAGTGGGGGCCTGGTGGAGGCTGCCCCTGCACTGCTGGGGGGTGGGGGTGGTGGGAGACATGAGTGGGGGCCTGGTGGAGGGTGCCCCTGCACTGCTGGGGGGTGGGGGTGGTGGGAGACATGAGTGGGGGCCTGGTGGAGGCTGCCCCTGCACTGCTGGGGGGTGGGGGTGGTGGGAGACATGAGTGGGGGCCTGGTGGAGGCTGCCCCTGCACTGCTGGGGGGTGGGGGTGGTGGGAGACATGAGTGGGGGCCTGGTGGAGGGTGCCCCTGCACTGCTGGGGGGTGGGGGTGGTGGGAGACATGAGTGGGGGCCTGGTGGAGGGTGCCCCTGGTGGCGGGGGGTGGGGGTGATAGGGGACATGAGTGGGGGCCTGGTGGAGGCTGCCCCTGCACTGCTGGGGGGTGGGGGTGGTGGGAGACATGAGTGGGGGCCTGGTGGAGGCTGCCCCTGCACTGCTGGGGGGTGGGGGTGGTGGGAGACATGAGTGGGGGCCTGGTGGAGGGTGCCCCTGGTGGCGGGGGGGTGGGGGTGATAGGGGACATGAGTGGGGGCCTGGTGGAGGGTGCCCCTGCACTGCTGGGGGGTGGGGGTGGTGGGAGACATGAGTGGGGGCCTGGTGGAGGCTGCCCCTGCACTGCTGGGGGGTGGGGGTGGTGGGAGACATGAGTGGGGGCCTGGTGGAGGGTGCCCCTGGTGGCTGGGGGGTGGGGGTGGTGGGAGACATGAGTGGGGGCCTGGTGGAGGGTGCCCCTGGTGGCGGGGGGGTGGGGGTGATAGGGGACATGAGTGGGGGCCTGGTGGAGGGTGCCCCTGCACTGCTGGGGGGTGGGGGTGGTGGGAGACATGAGTGGGGGCCTGGTGGAGGCTGCCCCTGCACTGCTGGGGGGTGGGGGTGGTGGGAGACATGAGTGGGGGCCTGGTGGAGGGTGCCCCTGGTGGCTGGGGGGTGGGGGTGGTGGGAGACATGAGTGGGGGCCTGGTGGAGGGTGCCCCTGCACTGCTGGGGGGTGGGGGTGGTGGGAGACATGAGTGGGGGCCTGGTGGAGGCTGCCCCTGCACTGCTGGGGGGTGGGGGTGGTGGGAGACATGAGTGGGGGCCTGGTGGAGGCTGCCCCTGCACTGCTGGGGGGTGGGGGTGGTGGGAGACATGAGTGGGGGCCTGGTGGAGGGTGCCCCTGCACTGCTGGGGGGTGGGGGTGGTGGGAGACATGAGTGGGGGCCTGGTGGAGGCTGCCCCTGCACTGCTGGGGGGTGGGGGTGGTGGGAGACATGAGTGGGGGCCTGGTGGAGGCTGCCCCTGCACTGCTGGGGGGTGGGGGTGGTGGGAGACATGAGTGGGGGCCTGGTGGAGGGTGCCCCTGCACTGCTGGGGGGTGGGGGTGGTGGGAGACATGAGTGGGGGCCTGGTGGAGGGTGCCCCTGGTGGCGGGGGGTGGGGGTGATAGGGGACATGAGTGGGGGCCTGGTGGAGGCTGCCCCTGCACTGCTGGGGGGTGGGGGTGGTGGGAGACATGAGTGGGGGCCTGGTGGAGGCTGCCCCTGCACTGCTGGGGGGTGGGGGTGGTGGGAGACATGAGTGGGGGCCTGGTGGAGGGTGCCCCTGGTGGCGGGGGGGTGGGGGTGATAGGGGACATGAGTGGGGGCCTGGTGGAGGGTGCCCCTGCACTGCTGGGGGGTGGGGGTGGTGGGAGACATGAGTGGGGGCCTGGTGGAGGCTGCCCCTGCACTGCTGGGGGGTGGGGGTGGTGGGAGACATGAGTGGGGGCCTGGTGGAGGCTGCCCCTGCACTGCTGGGGGGTGGGGGTGGTGGGAGACATGAGTGGGGGCCTGGTGGAGGGTGACCCTGGTGGCTGGGGGGTGGGGGTGGTGGGAGACATGAGTGGGGGCCTGGTGGAGGGTGCCCCTGCACTGCTGGGGGGTGGGGGTGCAGGGGGACATGAGCAGGTGTGCAGGGTAGTCCCCTGTTTTGTGGGCTGCCTGCAGGGGCTGTGGAGGGTGTACAGGGAACACCTGTGAGGACCCACCCAGCCTAATTGCGTGTGATAATTCCCGCACACCCCTGTAATACACGTACCAAGCCAAATCGCGTGTGATAATTCCCACGCACCCCTGTAATACACGTACCTGGCCAAATCGCATGTGAAACTTCCCGCGTACCCCTGTAATACACGTACCCTGGCCAATCGCGTGTTGAACTTCCCGCGTACCCCTGTAATACACGTACCCTGGCCAATCGCGTGTTAAACTTCCCGCGTACCCCTGTAATACACGTACCCTGGCTAATCGCGTGTATAACTTCACGCGTACCCCTGTAATACACGTACCCTGGCCAATCGCGTGTTAAACTTCCCGCGTACCCCTGTAATACATGTACCCTGGCCAATCGCGTGTTATACTTCCCGCGTACCCCTGTAATACACGTACCCTGGCTAATCGCGTGTTAAACTTCCCGCGTACCCCTGTAATACACTTACCCTGGCTAATCGCGTGTTAAACTTCCCGCGTACCCCTGTAATACACGTACCCTGGCCAATCGCGTGTTAAACTTCCCGCGTACCCCTGTAATACACGTACCCTGGCTAATCGCGTGTATGACTTCACGTGTACCCCTGTAATACACTTACACTGGCTAATCGCGTGTTAAACTTCCCGCGTACCCCTGTGATACACGTACCCTGGCCAATCGCGTGTTAAACTTCCCGCGTACCCCTGTAATACACGTACCCTGGCCAATCGCGTGTTAAACTTCCCGCGTACCCCTGTAATACACGTACCCTGGCTAATCGCGTGTATGACTTCACGTGTACCCCTGTAATACACTTACACTGGCTAATCGCGTGTTAAACTTCCCGCGTACCCCTGTGATACACGTACCCTGGTCAATCGCGTGTTAAACTTCCCGCGTACCCCTGTAATACACGTACCCTGGCCAATCGCGTGTTAAACTTCCCGCGTACCCCTGTAATACACGTACCCTGGCTAATCGCGTGTATGACTTCACGTGTACCCCTGTAATACACTTACCCTGGCTAATCGCGTGTTAAACTTCCCGCGTACCCCTGTAATACACGTACCCTGGCCAATCGCGTGTTAAACTTCCCGCGTACCCCTGTAATACACATACCCTGGCCAATCGCGTGTTAAACTTCCCGCGTACCCCTGTAATACACGTACCCTGGCTAATCGCGTGTATGACTTCACGTGTACCCCTGTAATACACTTACCCTGGCTAATCGCGTGTATGACTTCACGTGTACCCCTGATATGCACGTTACCCGCTTTGCGTTCCTTGTTTGGCTGCCCTGTAAACTGGTCCAGGGTTAGCGCAGCCCTTTGCGATGATTTAGCGATTTTGCTGGCTTTTCCTTGCGCGAGGGCGTTCTTGGGGGCGTTACTGGCGCTGCTGCAGGGTCGCTGCGATACTCTGCGCCACGGCTGGTTTGGGAGCATGAAATCCATGAATACGCTGTGCGCGGAAATCGGTTTTAGCGCACGTGCCTGGCGCAGTCAATCGCACGCGGACACTCTGCGCCAGCCGCTTGCGACACTTTTCTGCGAAATTCTATGAATTACCCTGTGAGTCTATAGCGCAGATAGCGCAGTTACGGTAAAAAAGTTTAACAAGAAAGACTGGCGCAGCATGTCACTAGTTCATCTCAATTTCATTTAAGGTAGCAGATAGCTAATAGTACTCACATCAACAAAAGTAGAATACCGAAAATAAATAAGTTCAAATTCACAGTGTGTTAGATACTGATAATGATCTTACAAATGTACCACATTGTGACGAATCCAGGGAATTTGAGCCGTCTTCCCAATAGGGAGCCACCCCTTTTGAGAGTAGGGAGGTGAGACTGTTACACAAAACACTCTCTGGGGGACAGGGCAAGTGGGATCTTACGGGGGTGACTCCTCATAGGGGAGAAGGGCTCCCCAGTGAACAATTCTACACCATCTCACTTACTAACCACGTCCCATGTGTTGGCCACATATATTTTGGAACTGATAATGAAATCAATGTAGCAGGGCCTTTAAATGTACTTGGTTGGGCTGCTGACACAGAAGAAAAGGTGTTATGTCTCTCATTGCAGCGAGAGACCTAAAAGGGCAGAGACTCTTACCTACGTGGGATGGGAGGAGCAGCTGTAGAACACAGTTAGTGCTGTGAGAGGGCCAGTGTGAGCAACGCTGCACACAGTCGGGCCAGGACGGAAGCGCAGAGCCACTAGAGCCTTGAGGCAGGACCACGTCCCATGCATGATGGGCAGAGAGCCCATGGAATGCCACCAAACCCATAAGGACTGCGGGTTCCCCACTGCGAGGTCTCCAGTGGAGAGAGATTGAACCACCACAGACTTGCCATTCCGGGGGGTTTGAATCACCACACCAGATCGGGGAAGGAACAGCAATGAACCGACAACCTAAAAAGCATGGTTCCAATGTTATCTGAGTGCCTGCCTTCCCCTGTCGAAAGAGCACCACAGAGACACAGTTAGGCGGTTCATGCCGAGGAGAGAAAGGAGGGTAGCTGACCTCTGGAACATTCCAATGAGGAACGAGAATGGTATAATGTTGGGGAACTTAACCAAAGGCTCTGGTGGGGTATAAGAGGTATTGGGACTGAAAGGGAAAACCCATGCGTATTTTGGTCACTGTGAGGCACCATATCAAGCTATGGCTTGTGAGGGGGGCATGACCAGATATTCAGATCCCTTAATTTCTTTGGTTTGGTGCAAGGGGATCCCACAGGTGCCTGTGCACCAGTGGCAGAGAAAAGTGCTTAAAATGGCCCTGTATTCAATTAATGCGCCTCAGAAAAATGATGACTTTGGTGTTAAAGGGGAAGATAATCCTCCAGCAAAATGCTCAAGGTTAATTCTCCACCTTACTGCCCAGAAACATACAAATCGGAAGGCAGTAATTTTGTCAAAATCCCCTTCGATTCTTACGGACTCCAAAAAAAGAGGACCTACACCACCTACCACTACTTGTAATCCTGTGGGACCAAGTGGCGGTAACTAGAATTCTGCTTGGCAGTATTTCGGCAGATTGACCACAGAAATACCGCCAAACTTGTAATGAGACCCTATGTGTTTTGGCATGATATTTCGCCCAATGGCGTTTTAGGGTGATGGGCTTGAATCTAGCAGTTTAGCAGTGTATTCATATATGGGCATTCGCATAACAACTGTATGCGTATTTCACGCAGGTGCTGATGGGTGTGAATAAGGGTGAAGTACAGACAAGGATTTGAAAACAAGTTTGGCGCGGAGTTTGACTCACTGTGATTTTCCCAGAGGAGCTGCACGACGTGTTTCTGACTTGAGTCCTGCGTTTGTGTTCACTACTTAAGTTGGCTGTGGGCGCGGAGCGCGGTGCGGAGTTCGACGGCGAGTTCCCAGTCTGCCCCAGTCTCACTGTGATTTTCCCAGAGGAGCTGCACAACGTGTTTCTGACTTGAGTTCTGCATTTGTGTTCACTACTTAAGTTGGCTGTGGACGCGGAGTGCGGCGCAGAGTTCGACGGCGAGTTCCCAGTCTGCCCCAGTCCGCTCCATGCCGGACGCCGCGAAAGCTACGAGCAAGAAGTCAGGACCTCAGACTCGCTATAAAACCCTTCAGCAACGGCGCATGTTAAACCCTTGGACAGTTTTGAGCAAGGACACGCTTCATGACGGTAAGGCAAGCAAACAAACTGTTATCTTGCAGACACCTGTTTCGTTGCGATTTCTGAAAATCTAAACTTTACCTCCTCTGCTGGTTTAAATGGGGACTTAACTACAACTGCTACGTCCCATCTAACTCCTCAAAAAGGCCCGACAACCTGCGCTGAACAAGCAGATGCCTTACATAATAATAATGATACCCTGCCCCGTCTAGACTGCGGCGAAGCTCCTATCTCGATGGAGACGGTGGTGGTCCAGCAAGAGACGCAACCTGTGATTGTATCTGTGACCACACCTGTGACAACATCCCCAAAAATTGTTCTGCTAACATTAAATTACTTAAAACCCTTATCACAGTCGTTATGTGTGCCACATGAGAAAAATTGCATCCCCACTTCGCCAGAGGAATTCTACTCACCATTTGAGCTAACAGATGCTGACTTGATGGCAGTCGCACATGTTGCCTCTGCTGCAAATAGCTGCACAAAAGCAACTCACGATCACACGCCACTGTACGTTTGTCAGGAAGGCATAACTAGTGATCAGCATCAGCATGTGGTGCTCGAGCCTTTAGAGCTTGAGTATTCGGAGCCAGCTCAATCTTTAGTTGGCGAACAAAATGAGAGTCAAATTATCGACCTAGAAAATGATAATCAGCCAAGCTTTCAGCCAGTTATCAATAATAATAATAACAATCTAGAGGCGAGAGAGGCGAGAGAGGTGATAAGTGGCCAAATTGGAAGTGTACAAGACATCCCTCGAGACTCGGCAAATGCCGCTACGAGCAATTTGCATCAGATACAATTTCATGCAACCCATGGGGGGTCAGCACCATCTGGAGGCAAAGTGATACGATTTCATCCTATGCCAATTGGAAAGCGGCCTGATAAAGTCTCAAATCAAACCTTTATTTTTCCATCTTTACTCTCAAAAGAAAAAAGTGTTTCAAGTATGCAGTCTAAGCAGGGCAACATATTACAAGAAAAAAACATACAGAGCTCTATGTTGCCCACTTCAAGCACTTTGCCTCTGTCGTTTGCAAATTGCGTACGGAGAGAGGACCGCAATTCGCAAGTCTGCGATACGCCGCTTTATCTGCCCTCATCTTCTGTGCAAGACACCTATCGAAATCTGAAGCCGCAAAATACAGTCTCGACAGCACAGAGAGCATCAATGTCTTTAAGCAGAGGCAAAGATATTGACACGAACACACCAACCACAATAAGAAACACTTCGAAAGGAGTAATGTCGGACTTAATTTTTGAGTCAATTAAACCAATCACAAGTACTCCTTTGGCGCCTACAAGGAAAGGCAAAAACATCAAAGATTTTGATACGCTGTGAAAAGCTGATTTAACATCTGAAACGCGTGTGCAAGCTAAGGACGCATCGTGCCTTTCAGCAAGCGGTGCAGAGACCACCGGACAAACTCCAGCAAAAGCCAGCATTTCATCGGCCGCAGCAATGCAAATACATAATAATGTTTTGGCGGCATCCTCCTTGGCAATGATTCCTTTTGTTAAACTTTACAAAGCCTTACGTGAACGGCTGCAGGACCAAGGTGCCCTGCTTTCGAACTTAATCCAGAAAATGGAAGTAATAGAAAAATCCAACACATATTTGAAAGATAAAATCCAGGCAGAGGCTGAACGAACAGCAACATGGCAATGAGGGCAATATGACTTGGTTATTCGCAACAGCTCCCAACAGGAGAAACTAGTCGATGGCCTGTTCGATGCCCTGAAGGTAATGCAAAAATGTCATTGCCGTGTGATGCGTGAGGATGATAGCTCAAATTCTAGGCCGATGTGCACGTAAATCTCCACCACTACACATGGTGAAAATTCTGTAAAAAACTGTCCAGTTACACTGGAGGTAGAGTGTGTGATGCAATCTGATGTAAAGGAGTGTCAACAAAAAATTACCAATACAACAACGTCAGAAGAAATGAAGTCTCAGAATACTTGTCTGGACGCTGTGACTATTACTGGAAAAGTAAATTGTAATAGTGCTCATGGAAGTAAATTAAAGGATAATAATACAAATGATGTCATCATCGTACCGCACCAGGACGACACACAAGTGAAAGTAGCTTTGCCGGGATGTCACTTTTCTTCATTCGGAATCTTCTGTGGCTCTGCAAAAACAACTTCAACTATCTCAACTGCTGATGCAATCAAATCACTTGACAAAAAAGCAAGTGGAATAACAACAAACGCTGTAAAAAATCCCAAATGAGCCAGTTCTTCTAAGACAAAAGCGTTTATAAGAAACCTATCAACACCACCACGGTTGAGTCTATTTAAACGCAAAAACAGTCAAAGCAAGACGAAATCTGATTCAATGTCAAATAGAGCTACTTGTGTGCCTTCGATTCAAGAAACTCATAAACCAACGGGGAAACGAAGAAGAATCATGTCTGACTCCGAGACCAGTTCTACCACAACTCCATCCATCTCAACTGACTTATGTGATCTGTCCACATATTCGATTGGTGAGGAGCAGACTGCTGAAAGCAGTCTATCGTGTAATGCAGCGTCTCCTATACAGACTTTTGCACAGACCGTAAATAAACGGCTTGTTAAAGAAGTGAAATCTGTGGCGCAAGTTAAGCAATCAAGTACTGTGGGCTCTGACAATATCACCCAGGTTTGTATGGTGGAACAACAGCTGAATCCGAAATTCACATTTAAACAACGAAATCAACGTGTTCACTTTAAAAGTAAGGTACACGAAAAAACATACACTGAAATCCCACGCAGATGTCGCAAACTACGCCTGCAAAATATACAAAGCGATGACGCTGAGGTAAACCTCAATAGGACAAACATTATGAAACTCTTCAAATGTGCGCTGTCGCTACGCA
This sequence comes from Ambystoma mexicanum, assembly GCF_040938575.1. Taxonomy (NCBI): domain Eukaryota; kingdom Metazoa; phylum Chordata; class Amphibia; order Caudata; family Ambystomatidae; genus Ambystoma; species Ambystoma mexicanum. The sequence goes on along the minus strand of NC_090931.1, from coordinate 809,635,412 downwards.
CAATTGTCTCTGATGACATACGCATTGTTGAGTATGCGACTGAAAAGACCTCGGATCAGGTTTTATTACACATTAATTCAGCAAGCGTTTGCAGCACACTTTTAAAGGCTGGTGATGAATTGCTGTTCTTTGGTTACAAAATCTTGCCTGAACCGGACCAAGACGAGTCTATTCGAGCTGAAAGAGCAAATGGGGGAAAAAATCCACAATCGAAACCAATTGACTCAGATGCACTAAGACAGTCAATGAGCATCAATGGGCCTCATTCCGAGTATGGCGGTAAGGGATAGCGGCCACCGGTAACGAGACCGGTGGCGGTAATCCCTTACCGCCATACTCCGAGTTCCCTTTGCGCCCTCGCCCTTAACGCCTGCTTTGAGCAGGTGTTAAAGTCGAGGGCGCAAAGGGGCCTCCAAGCCAATAACGGTGACCGTAATGAACGGTCACCGTTATTTGCATCTTCCCCATTCCCATTGAGCCCTATGTGGGCTCATTTGGGAATGGGGAAGAGCCTTGGTGAATGGGGAATTACCGCCCCGCCAACCTTGGAATGGGGCGGTAATTCCGCCATCCACCAAGGCGCTGCCGGTCCGGGTACGGCGTCAACCAAGGCGTTAATAGCGCCATTGGTTAGCGCCGTACTCGGAATGAGGCCCAATGTGTCTTTAAGCCCCGCTCAGCCCATACAAAAAAATGTTACATCAAAAAAATATAATCAAAACCAAACCAGGAAACAGCATTAGCCATGACTAGCTGAAAGTGGAAAGCCGACGGTACTTCTATCCTGGGACACACGTGGCCATAAACATCTATTTAATGATTTGGAAACACCATTTGAAAATGTCTTCATCATCTGTCTGCAAGAAACATGGCTATGCACACCGCCCATTTGTAATGGATTTACTGTTTTATTAAATACAGCAGTTAAAAATGTCAAAGGTCGCCAGAGTTCGGGCCTTATAACATTAGTAAGAATAACTCAATCTTGGTTATCTCCGACACCAATAAATCCAAATCCATACGTGCAAGGGACCATCATGCACACAATGGAAAAAAATACTAAAGAGAAACGCCACCTATTAATTATAAACATCTATTGGAACCCATTGAAGATCAGTACAGATGGGCTTATTTCTGCAATCTCACATCTAATTGATGACGCCATGTTAGCCTATAATAACTTAACTGTCATCTGCTGTGGTGACATGAATTGTACGTGGTTCCAATATAATCAATCCTCGAAAAATTTCCTGCAACTCAAAAATGAAGTGCTCGAGGAAAGAGCGAAAGCTGGCAACTTGCCATGGGTGTGCGCGACCTCGTAATGCTAAATGGAAATGTAAAAGGTGACGTGCCCGCCAAACCAACTTGGTATCGAGATGCAACACATAGCATTCTCGACTATATATGGATCTCGAGCAACCTGGTGCATAAGCTAGTGGATCTGCAAATAAAGAAAATTAACTACAGTGATCATAACCTTCTTCAACTACGCTTTATGATGGACATGAACCTGCCAACGAATTTACCTAAGGTTACCTTAGAAACAAATTGTTGCGGAAATCGTCTGCGACTGAGTGGCAACCAAATCCAGCGACTTGGGGCGATGCTAATGAACAAACCAGCCAACCAAGGGCCTGCTTATACTCCATTGTTGACAGACTTTACCATCCCTGGAAAAACCTCACTAATTCACGGTTGGACTCATTGTCATATATATTGCAAGGTTCTACATGATGCTAAAAAGGCCTTGCGGAAAGATCTGAGAGTTATAAGGAAGTGCACTTTTACGATGGACGTTCAAAAAGCGATAAAGGCAAGGCGTATGATCTATTGAAATTGGGCAAAGTCACATGCAGTCATAATTGAGCAAGATCGTGCTGAGTCCATGCTACACCTGATTCTGACTAAAAATACACGCGACATCTGGAAAATCCTGAATATGGAGCTTTCAAATTGCACCCCAACCTCAATAAATACCATGACAGGTGACGTTTGGAGCAGGCACTGCTCTTTGGTCTTTAAAAAACCTGAATCCGAGGTTCCGGCACCAGTGAGTTCTGTTCACACCCAGTGGGATGTGCAGATGGAACATGATGAAATTGTTTATGCAATCAACGCTCTCAAGATCTCACGTGCTGAGGGACCTGACTTGATCTCAAATATCGATTTAAAAAAACATCCAAGTGAATGGGCCGACTTTATTGGCAATCTATTCATAAACATCATTCGGTCTAAAGAATTACCTGAAACTTGGATGACCGCGATCGTGGTACCAATCCATAAGCGAGGCAGTTGGGACGATCCGAACAACTATCGCCCGATTGCCTTGCTCGACACGATTGGAAAAATCTTTGAGTCGAATTTGCGCCTCAAACTTGCCAAATGGGTTGAAATGTCACAGATCAATGACATACGGCAAACTGGATTCACGAAAGGGACCGGAGTGGACGTAAATCTGCTTATCTTGACGATTCTAAAACTGGAAACCCTAAATAAGAATAGCAAGTTACATCTTCCTTTCATCGACATGAAACAAGCGTTCGATGGTGTGAATCGAAGCTTATTATGGAAAAAACTGTCAAAATGGCAATGTCCGGCATCCATTTTAGAACCTATCATTGCTCTTCATGAGCACACTTCAATCAAAGTCCGGCTTAACAACAGCGGAGTGTTATCCAAAGCAATAGCGACCCACAAGGGTGTTAAGCAAGGATGCCCCTTAGCTGCAGAACTATTCAAACTATTTCTAGCAGATCTCCCAAACTACCTGAATAAAGTCCCATGCTTCTCACCAAAAATAAATCAAATGCCAATTAATTGTACAGTCTATGTGGATGACTTGGTTCTGATGGACAGAACCCAAATTGGATTACAGCGTCTCCTATTTGGCCTAAAATATTACACGGACCTAAACCAATTGGAAATAAACACTCAAAAAACAAAGATTATGTCCATTGGAAACATCAGAAGCAAAAAAGATAAAGGCTTCAGGTGGAAAATTGCTGAAATCACCTTAACAGATGTTGATTCAATAAAATATCTGGGGATACAATTTAACAACTCCATTTATGAACATCAATGGGTTGCAGAATTAACATCCAAAATGACGAAGTTAGCATTGCAAGCTGTAAAAATCAACAAAAAATTTGGAAAATTCTCGTTGGAACCCGTACTCAAATTTTACTTACAAAAAGTAACCCCAATAATAATCTTTGGGGCTGAGGCAGGCTGGAATATAAGTGTGCAAACTTGGCATGCTTTGGCAGGTCGCTTTTGGCGGAAAGTTCTGCGGCTGCCACAGATAACGCCGATAACCACTTTGTGACACGAACTAGCGATTAACTCTATTTATATGAGAGTGGTTTGGAATTCAATCGCAACAATGCGAAAAATGGCCCTTGTATCATCGGCTCTGGCATATAAAATCTTTGCCAACAACAGTATTCCAAACAATTGTGACCTTCTCAGTCTATGATTTCGCAAACTGTCGGCTTTCCTTACGGCAGCAAACATAAGCAATCAAGAGCTGCTAAATCGCCCACAGCTTGCAAAAAAGAAGTTCGATAACTGGGCATGGATTGTCAACAATGAAATGAGGTCAAAATTAAAATCGGCAGAAGAAATGGGAGGTGTTCACAGGAAATTAAATGAACCAGCGCGGTATCTATTGAACTGTCCATCTCGTCATCACCGAGACCAATTTTTAAGGTTTCAAGTCAACGCTTTAAAAACCAAAGAAATTCTTTGGCAAAGAAAGGACAAAACCATTGATGACAATCTTTGCAGATTTTGCAGACAATCGACTGAAACAGCCAAACACCTGCTAATCAAATGTACTCAAACTGTTACTCAACGCTCATTACATCTGGGAAACTTTGCACCTCTAGATGAAGATATGGAGACTTGGTGGGGTCGGATCATTTCAGGATGCAATACAAGACTTGTATGTGCAACCGTGAATTACTTCGACTCGATCCTGAAAGCGGACATTCAAAAATAGAAACATCAGTGGGAGATTGCTTCAAAAGACTGGTGGAGACGGTTTTTGAATGCCACATTGCTTTTTCTGTTTTTTCTTTTGTTTGGTTGTTTGTTTATCTTGTGATTTACCTTTTGTGTTTGAAACAAAAGTTTGTCTCTTGAAGTCCAACTGTAGCTTTTCAATAAAAATAAAAAAAAAAAGTTTGGCTTACGTAGCTCTGTTAGCCAGGTGCTGACATCATTTGCCCAGATACTAACACCATTTTCCAGTTATTGCAAACTTATGGCCATGCAGTACCATTATGGAAGTTCATTGCAATGTGCCTCCAGTGGCGACACAAAAGCCAAAATTGTTGGCTTTGGTAATGCTTGCTTCTTTTAGGTGCATGGACAGTACCACGCAGTGTTATGTAACCACCTAGCGTCTGCCGCCCATTTCTCAAGTGAAGCTATAGCCTGGGTGCAATCCTTCCTAGCTAACCGTACGATGAGAGTGTTCTCCCCCTTAGCCTCAGCGGACCCAATACATATCACCTGTGGCATCCCACAAGGTTCATGTGTCTCACCTACCATGTACAGTATCTTCACTAAACCACTCTTCGACAAACTGGACAGACTGGGGGTAACTTATACCAATTACGCGGACACGCAGATCCTCATACCACTATCTGGCAACTTTGTCGAAGACACAGCTCTAGTAAGCAAGATCTACCTCCTCATTCAGGCATGGATAGCCTCCCACGGCCTCTGCCTGAATGATGACAAAATAGAGATACTGATCCTGGGTTCCGACTCCAACCTCAAAAAACTCAGCCCGAATTACTGTGCCTTCAACATAGATGGCAACATAATCAAAGTGGCAACTGAGGTAAAAACATTAGGTTTCTACCTCGACTCCACATTATCCCTCAAAAACAAGTTAATTCCCTAGCGTCCTCCACAGCTTACACCTGCAGATGAATCAGGGCCTGCAGACCATACCTCTCCAAAACTAATTGCATTACACTAGCTAATGCCTTAGTAATGTCTAAATTGGACTATTGTAATGCCCTCTATGCAGGCGCCAGCAAAACTGTCATAAATAAAATGCAAATATTGCAGAACAATGCTCTTAGAGCAGCGCTGGACATACCCCGCAGAGCCCATATATCTAACATCAGGAAAGACCATCACTGGTTACAAATTAGTGACATAGTTCTCCTCAAGACGCTATCCCTCACCCATAAAGGCCTGAACAATACTGGGCCCCCCTATACCTCGGCTAGACTGATTAGAAAATCCCCCACTCACCACACTAGAGCCTCTAACCACCTCCTACTTGAAATACCTAGATTTAGACTATCCAAAGCGGGTGGGGCAAGCTTCCCTGTCAGAGCGGCCCATGCCTGGAATGCACTCCCCACCGCACTGAGAGCTAACCTACCCTACACCAGGTTTAGATGTAATGTGAAAAATTGGCTCTGGACTAATGATGACCTGCAATTGCGCTAGGCATGGATTGTTTATCATATTTAACTACCTGATACCTCGGATACCCGGCAACAGACTATCTCATGTAAGGGAGGAGCATTTTTTGGATCTTGCATTCATAGTCTGCACATTCTGTATACCTGTTTTGCAAATGTATCAATAATATATGCACTGTATTTTCCCTATGCATCCTATGTATGTAACCTAAGCTTAAGTATTCTTGTTACCGCTGCGCCGGCTGCCCCTGGGTTTTGGTGCGCATTATCAAATAATAAACTAAACTAAACTAAACCACAGTAGTCAAAGAAAATTACAAAATGCTATCAGGCCTGATTATAAATAACGATTGGTTTTTCGGTTTTCCAAAAAGGTTTTATCCGATATGCTTGTGACTGTGAGTGTGGCCAGATTCCTGCAACAACTAGAGATGTGATGGACAAAATACGAACGCATTTTCTAATCCCACAATGTCAAACTACTGCATTGTGCTGTAATGGCAAGCTAGCAAAGGTAAAGAAAGCGCACAACAAGCATGCACAGGGGCGCAACTTGACCGAAATTTCGAGGCGGGGTGACGCTTCAAATGGTGGGAAGGGGCTGCCTTCAGAGACTTTGTGAGCAGGTCCAAACTTACCTTGGGGTTCCCCTTCCCATTCATCTGCAGCCACATTGCCCAAACAGTGGTGATATGTAAAGGCAAAAAACACGTCTATCGGTACCTGCCAGCATAGCATGGTCATGATGTGGTTATGATGTGGTTATGATGTGGTGTGTGCTGCATTACACCATAATCCCATTTAACACCATAATCCCATGTAAACCTGAGGAGCACTGAAGTGTCTTTGTGGTTTTAGTAGGCAGTCAGAAGGAAGGACCCAGGAAATTGACTGCAAATTGTGGGCCCTGAATTTTTTCCCTGGTATAGTATAACCTGTAGTAGCATCATTTAGCCTAACATACCATAATATAGCATAACAAGCCAAACAATTTTGGGAAATATTGTTTTCTAACACCAGTTCCGCCACCCGATATTCCGGCGGCACCCTGGTGCCACCGGGATATCACAAGTTGTGGCAGAACCGTAGGTGCTTCAAGTGCGAAATCTGCAGGTAGGGGTCTGAATTTCCAGCAGGTCAGGCCTGCTGGGAGTTCTGTGGCCCCTACCGGCAGACTCAGAGTTTGCAAGTTCGGAAAGGGTGCTACCAGCACCCTTATTTCTGGACTGGCAAACTCGTAAGGAGGCCCTTTGTCTATCTGGAGATGCTCCAGCTTTTGGTACAGCTCTCCTGAACGGTAAGCAGTCATGATTGGGTTGCTGTGCATACGTGCCACTTGAGTGCATGAATTTTGATAGTGCGGTTTATATTGCCGTGTTGATGTGTACCCAACCTTACTTGGTACCTCCTCTTCGATGTGGCCTCAGACAAGGAAGAGGGAGTAAGGGGTAAATCCCTGATTACTTACTGCTAATCTACTTGTCCTTATCCGGATCCTACTCCCCAACCCATTAACAAGGGAGAGTTGGGGTTGGTCAACACGCTTGATATCTTACAAGATATGCCCTTTTCCGCCACGCGGTGGGAGGAGCCTCTAAGGGAGGCAACCCTTTATTTATTTATTTATTTTAAAGCAACAGGGGTGCGTCTATGGGAATGAGGGGTCACCTCGTCAATTGATGACTGGGACGAGGAAGAATCATGTAAGGAACATAACCAGGATGTAATCGGGGCACTCTGAAATGGAGTTAAAGTGTTTGCAAAAGTGGTCCTATAGATTGTAATCAACAGTTCCACATGCCTGTGAGTCATGTTTCTACAGTTTTACTTTTTGCAACAATCAATGCAGTCAATCATGACAGTTCATGGCTAGCTATACTCTTGTATGAAAAATATCGTTGCACTGCACGGCGTGCTGTTCTTTGGAGTTTTGAAAGGTACATCTTAAATAATAGATCCCGTGAATTGCTAAGAATTATTTACTTAGTTGTTCATGTCACAATCCCTGATGAAAAAAAAGAGAATCCAGGAAAGTCATTCATCCCTGGCTAACCCCATATGACATGACAACATTTCTTTCAGTTTTTTTATTTATTAGTAAACTGGTAAGTAGCAACATTAGGCTTTTAGGAACAGATCAACAGCATTGTACTCTGAGAAGCTGTCATGTGAATTAAGTAGGCCGCTTCTAAAATGCTCGCTCTCAGCCAGAGAAACATGTAAGATGCGAGGGCTAATGGATACACAAATGTGGGCCAATCCCCTCAGCATCAGGCTGTCAACAAGCCCCAGGACAGAATCTTGCACTTTCCCTGCACTCGCCACAACAACCTACATTCTTATCATGATTTATTTCTCTTTTTGTGCGCCCATTTTCATCTATTTACTTACATTTTCATTAGACAAACTCCAGTTGCTGACGTTTAGAGACATTTCCCTTCGAGGTTTTTAGTCACAGACAATTCAATGGTTTAGTTGATGTCTGTGTGCAATTTTTCAAACCCTACTTATGTATGAAGCTGGACTTTAAAGTATACACATGTGGCAGACTTCCCTGAATCATGAGGTTTCTGAAGAGGCCCTCAAAAGTTCGGTATGGGTGATCAAAGTCTGGGACAGAGTCAGTCACATGCCAGACAACACTGATGCACTACAGGTTCTGCCCCATTACTCAGTGGTGTCAAGTCCCCCCAAAATCTAGGGGTAGTGGAAGGGGCAGCACATCCACAAAGGTATCACAGGAAGTGATGTCACATGACCCTTGCCCCTGTTAACATCCCCGGAAGTGGATGTCACAGATATAAAACATACACACAAGTAATGTTAAGATTAATCATATTACAAACAACTACAAAATCAGACAAAATAATTGTATAGTTATCAGCCATACTTTAACGAGGGTACTGATCCGAAATGTCATGAGTGAAGTTATACAATGACAGGGAAACACTAGGCATAACCAATATAAGATGAGATCAATGCAATCATATGTCACTACAGTCTCATATGGGCATTTACTGCTAGGTTATATCACGCATAGCATCACACACCAGGTATCATAATTTAACCAAACTACAACTCTATATTCCCAGGTGCTGCCATAACATGCCAATTGCAGCCTCCTACGTGCAGAAACTATCACTGTATGTCTGTTACAGCCTGAAGGGCCTGATATAGTCGGATCCACATTGTATACGCGTCACTTGGTACCAGAAACGTTTGAGTGGAGGAGTAAACAGGCAACGCTTCATATCACTGAAGCGGCCATCTACCTGTATACAGGGAAGGACATGCGACAAATTGCCCTGCCATGCCTTAGAACCCTGTACTCCAGCACATAAACCTCCCCGATATCCCCCGACTGGAGAACCTTAATGTGAAGCTAATGCGGACGACTCTGATGTTTTGACCGGCTCAGGTGGGAAATACACGAATTCCAGGGTTGCGAGGGAGTCAAGCAAATAGCCCGAGGCTCTTTATGGATGCCACAGAGAATCAAATGATGTGGACTTAGTAGTCACTGATACTACGCACATTTTTCAACTACGCACATTGAAAGCCCTAAGTGCCAAACATCAAATATCAAGAGAGGAGCCCCCTAAATTGGAGAAAAACCAACAGGACCCAGGTCGTCATAGTACGATGCCTACAGAGGAAATATCCAAGGAAGTAGCAGGAATCCCTCTACCTCACTTGTCCATTAAGACCAGACAGAGGAAGATAAGGGTTATGAGGGTTTGAAGATGCTAGAAGGCGTGGTGACTGGTCAGAAAGCCATATTATGGCAGGAGATGTCTGAATATGATATGGACTCTGCTTATCTGGAGGATGTATTTACACGCCCAGACTCCCCTGTTTTCGCAGAATAAAATTTTCTGGAACATCATGAATTCCAAGGATCTATTACTGCCATAAATCTATTGTCCAACTGTCTTGGGACCCAACATTCTGCTATTGCTGCAAAACTCTCACGAGATAGGGCAGACATAAAAAGTGCAATGGAATGTCAGAAAAGGCTAAGTGACATTCACAATCAACTTTTATTGACACCATTTCCAACCAAGGCGAAACTTTCACTGAAAGTAGGATCAAAACACGTTGGTTCAAAGATATGTCGCTCTCGACACGGGTAGAACTGAATGTTACCCTGTCAAAAAATACAGACAAGGCGGATCAGGGGTTGGAGGTACGTCCTTATATTCGGACCTACATAGAGTCTTCTGAGGAGAGAGCACTAAGTCCTCAGAGATCAGTTTCCTCATCCTCCTCGGACTCCGAGTTACTGGATGGATCCACAGACAGTCAAAATATGACTTTTCATGCCCATCAAAAGACAGCTACTTTGCTGGAAAACATACAGTCAATTATAATGTCAAGCTTAACAGCGTCTCTGAACCCCTTTGTTAAACTATACGAGTCCTTGAATGAGACAATTAAAGATCAAGGGCCTCATTACACGGAAGGCGGTGATCCAGGGTGCTATTAGCACCCTGGACCATGCCGGTAAATTACCGGCACCGCCTTGGCGGAAAGGGGATTTACCGCCCCATTCCAAGGTTGGTGGGGCGGTAAATCCCCCTTCCGCCATTGCCCTTCCCCATTTCCATTTCTGCCCCATAGGGCTCTATGGGAATGGGGAAGGCGCTAATTACGGCACCGCAATTTTGCGGTGCCGTAATTAGCTCCGAGGTCCCTTAGCGGGTTGGTTTTTAACTCCTGCAAAAAGCAGGCGTTAAAGCACCAACCCGCTAAGGGACCTCGTAGTAAGGCGGTAATGGTTAACGGTCACCGTTACCATTAACGGTGGCCGTTAACCATTACCGCCTTCCGTGTAATGAGGCCCCAAGCCACCTTATTAGCAATGGCTCATACAAAACTTATGCTCCTAGAATCCTTCCTAGAAGCACTAAGAGGTTGTTTAGAAAAGAAAGCCAAAACTTCATTGCAATGGTGCAATGGCAGGAGAGGCTGTTCGATCTTGCAAGAAGGGAAGTGAGTGAAAAGAAATGCTGATGAATGCCATCTTGGAGACCCAGAACTGGGCAAGAAAGACCCAGGATAATACTCATAGGTCAAAAGAACAGCAAACTTGCAACCCTTCCCACAGAGAATCCATGGAGTCTTACCAATTGGCATCTAGACTTCCAGGCGCGATCCCAGTCCAAACTGTGGATAACACTGGGAACAGTCCTCTAAAAGAAGTTGACTTAACAGTGGTTGAAGGGATTGAGGGGATGATGGGGAGTGAACCAGTTAATGGGGTAAAAGACAAGACTACCTGCTCCAAACCATTTATGATATTTGAGAAACCAAGCATTAAAGAGATGCTGAAAAAAGAAGACAATATCACACAGAAAAAGCCTAAAAACCAGCCAAATGCGAACAAACTTAAATCTAATGACTCAAGGGCATTCATGCGTACATTTACAACACCTCTGCCAATAAAAACGAAACAGATAAGATCAATGAAAATAAATAACATGCTGACTGCTCAAAAGGAGAAACAAGAGCAGATTCAACCAGCGAGCTAGATAAAGAAGAGGTGGTAATGGAGGAAGAGATGCTTTGTTGCCTAGATCTCTCTACTTATTCAGATGGGCCTATTAATGAGGAAGATGTTCCAGAGGAAATAATATATGGTGATGAACGGCTAAATCAATCTCCATCATCTAATGGGGAAAATACCTCCACCCACATTAGATCCCTGAACAAATGCCCTGGGTTGCAAGTCGATCATAAACTGGCCTCCCACAATTTTTGTACCCTGGAGGAAAGAAGAAAGAGGACCACAAATCATACTAAATTGGAAAGGATATCGGATTGGGGAAAGAAACCTCCTTCCACCCTAAGAGGTGAATCAAAAGAAAAATCTGCAAAAGTTGATGGACCCCCTCCCTTGGTAGTTACAATAAAAATACTTATCCCTGCCATGGATGGTATAATTCTTAATCAGGAAAATGTTCTAAGACTCTTACATTGTGCCCTTAAGTTAAGGAACATCAAATCTGAGGATCTTAAGATAGTCCAATTCGTAAATGAGAATCGTATGGATTGGGTTACGCTCCATCTACATTCCAGATTGGTGCAAAATATTTTGTTGGAATCAGTGGGAGACTTGCTCCCCTTGGGTTTTGAAATTTCGTGAAAACCCCTTCCAGGGTAATTGGGGGCTGAAACATCTGGATCTATCCATCTGGAAAAGTTTAAATGGGGAGTGGAGAAGAAAACATCCAAGGAAAAAAAGGATTCCGGGACATCTGCGACCGCCCAGATAGCCACATACAAAGACCCACTACCCCTTCCGAGAGCTGGAGAGTTCCCATTGTTAAGATGACTGCTGATTGCAACACACATGGTAAAAGGCTGATAAAGATTGACCACGAGTGGAAATTGCAAGAAAAAAATTGTCATGACTGGTCATGGCTGGCAGAGCCTTAGCCCAAAAACTTGAGAACTAATGTTTGGGAAAAGAAGACGGAAGCAGCTGCATTGGTGTTCCTGGAACACAAGGCGCCATGAACGTCTTTTTCACATGGAGGGGTCAGTGTTCAAAAAGTATGATATTATTTGCTAGCGGGAGACTTGGCTCTGTGTTCCACCCATTTGCGATGGTTTTGAGGTTAAATGTAACCCGCCAAAAAAATATCCACTGAGACGTCCATCATCTGGATTGCTTACTATGGTAAAGCTAGGTAGAGGTATAAGTATATTGGAAATCATAAACCCAAATCTGTGTGTCCAAGTGATTACTCTAACTTGGGAGCAAGCAGGGGGGTTCACCGATAGTGTCTCTAGTGATTTTTAACATATATTGGAACCCAGTGTACATGAATAATATCTCGTTTGTTAACATGATTATGTCCCTAATTGACAAGGTTTACTTAAAAGATCGTAATCCCCATATTATAATCTGAGGTGATCTCAATATAAGATATTTCAAGGGTAAGATGTTATCACTTACTAGTGTAAAGAAAAAGCCCTTTTTATGGATAAACAAGCTTAAAGAGCGTGACATTCTCATGTTGAACAGCCAAACCTGGGGAGACATAACGGCTGACTATACATGGTCCAGAGGCAACCAAGGCTCCTGCTTAGACTACTATTTTGTTTCTAGTAATATTCGCAAATGGGTTTCTAAATTAGTGGTCATCCCAATGGGGGGGGTCGTGAACATCACCTCGTAGAGTTTAAATGGAACCAGATGGGAGTCTCTGCGTTAAAAAGGAAAAGTCGGAACGTACTGGTACACCAAAATGGTAATAGGCTTAGAATCTTGCATGAGGAAGTTCCTGTGATAGTGGAGAGTCTAAGACAACTGGCCCTGGTCAAAGGGGCCTCTCTGATCTTCGAGGGAGAACTGCTACAGTTCCAAACCAAAGGTAGTTTAGGCCCTCGACATGGCGCAACTAGATTACACTACCATAATAAGGAGTTGGTGGAACAAAGAAAAATCTACCATTCTGACCTGAGAAAGCTTAACCGGTTAGAGACGACCGATCAATTTGACATGATAAAAAAATAAAAACAATAATATCGTAATTGGCTACTCTCTTCTAGGGCTTTACGGCTCCAGCAAGCGGCTGAAGAAATACTGAAAGTAATAGCCAAAAGGAAAACCAGAGACCTTTGGGCCCTGTTAAACAATAATGAGGTTTACCAACTGGCAAGTATGCCGCCAGCAGTGTCTGAAGCCAATTGGGTAGAACACTTTTCCCAGCTCATCACTACAAGATTAACAGTGGGGGCTGATTATGTCTGGCACAGTCATTCTAGGCAGGTATAGGGAAATGAGGACGACAATGAACTCAATAAAATAAAGGAGAGAGATCTAAAATATGCCATTGAATATGACAAAGACCTTATAGTGGACCGACTTAAAAAAATGTAACTCATCAACGGCAGCTGGCCCGGATGATCTCAATAATAAAATAATAAAGCAGAATCCACTGCTGTGGGCCGATTTTTGTCTCCTGTTGTTTAACCAAATTTTAGAGTGCAGGGAGGTGACAGAGTCTTGAAAATCTGCTCACAACATCCCAGCTTTGCTGCCATTCATTGCTCTGCACGCTGGTGCCCATCACCTGGGCGTCTTCTCATGCCATCTTTACTTCATCATGCACACATGGTGTCTGAAAAGTCCTGCTGGCACTGTGATGGGGGAGGAGGATTTCCCACCTCACTTTCTTTCCCAGCCACTCTGCAGTTTTAGGAAACTGCTGATGGGTTATTGTTTGGAAAGGAGTTTGAAATGCTGAAAGGCCTCGGCATTTTTATGCTACAGTTGTGCAGCAACTAAGCCAGAAGTCTGTAGTCCAATGCCTGTAGTCTTCTACCAAGGGCATTGGTAGACGTAGCATGGGAATTCGTAAGATCAGCAGCTGGTATTCCTGGCAACTCCCAAATGAAGGCCATACAAGTACAACCACTAATTCCTAAGCACTGGCATGTCGAAATGAGGAGAGTTTCTGATGGACCAGACTGACAAGCAGCATTGAGGAAGGCTTGGGGTGGCAATCAAAAGCCCTGTGTCGCTGCTTGCAGCCAAGGAAGAAGTGCCACAAGACACAGGTAAGTGAAGGATTTCCTTTACTGGTATCCACAAAGCACCACTAAACAGCATTAAATAACCAAGTGACACCCTGTGAACCTCTCTCAGCCCACCTTCTAATGTGATTCCCTTTGGAATCATGGATGCTTCCAAGTTAAATCCCAGCACATCTCCCGCCCATTAAGAATACAAGAAGAGTGTACACTATTTACACACACGGCCAGGGCCGGTGCAAGCACTAGGCACACTTGGTGGCTATCCAAGGTACTGGCCAGCAGGGGGTGCCCAAAAGCTGGGGTTTCCCACTGCTCTCATGAATTACAAAAGAGTTGTAAATCAATCTGGTGTTAAAGGAGCTGATATAACTTTTTAAGCAATGCTGCAACGGCTGACCCAAAGTACTGAGCCCACAATTGATTTGTTGCAGCGTTTGCGCTCAAGTAGAAGTAATACATATTTATTCAAGCAACTTTAAAAGTACTTTATGAATGAATGGACTTTATTGTGGACTCACCTGCTGTTGAAAGTTTACATTGTTTGTGTGTGAATTCATAGCTGCGGGCATAATCTAGCATTTCTTGAAAAATTAACAAAGAAAAGATGGACAATTCATTTGTGATTTTCTGTGGTGATTTTCAAACAAATGCTGAAATGTAGTGATCAATTCTTGCTATCTTTACCAGCATATTTATATCCGGTGCAGGTTATAAATCTAAAATAAGCATGCTGGCTGAGAATATGAGCATGTTACAGGTAAATGCACAGCACTCGGCCTGTCAATGTTTTATGTGGGCCTTCTGCCGTTACAATGCTGGTCAAACATAAAACTTACAATAAAAAGTATTAAACAGATTGAACATTTTGGAAGGTCACACTAGCAATTTGATGGTGGAAAAAAGATACGGCCCTCCAAAATGATGTCAATTAAAAGCTGGACCAGTGCAATTAATAAGACACACTGGACCTCATTACACGGTAGGCGGTAAAAAACGGGATTTACCGGCATGGCGCTATTAGCGTGTCTGCCCTCATAGGAGACCGCCAATAGCATACCATTACGAGTAAGCGGACACGCGCATAGGGCCATGCTGGTAAATGAGCCTACCGCCATGCCGCAAAAGCACCTTACCGGGGCCGACCAAAGTGCTGATAGCACCTCCGCCCTCACTTTACATGCTAATAGCGGTTACCGCTATTAGCGGTCACCGCTATTAGCATCGAGCGTTAAATTGCGGAACCGGAAATAGCGTCATCGCACCGGAACGGGAAAGAGCACGGCGGCCATCTTTAAAAACACAATCCATTGCCATCCTCTGCCCCCTGGACCATTTTGGAGTTGGGAGCTGTGTTAAATCATCCGTGACACCTGCATCATGCCCAAGGCCTTGAAGAAAACCTGTGACAGGCAGCGGAAGGAAAAATATACTAATGAGGAACTGGTCATGTTGACACAGACCCTTGCAGAGCATGCAGAGGTAGTCTTTGCCAATGACATGCGCTGCGCTACCTTGCTGAAGAAGAAAGCCATCTGAGAGGAGGTGGCTGTCAAAGTCAGTGCCGTGGGCACCAGCACGCGCACTGTGCGCGAATGCAGGAAGAGGTGAGACGACCTCAGGCTGCGGGTGAGGGGCATCCTGGCAGAGAACCACCGCATTGCCAGTGCCGGTGGAGATGGCTCCCTAATATGCCTGAAGGAATGGGACGAGACATGCGCCAACATGATTGCCACCGAAAGCATCGAGGGAGTGGGCAGCATGGAGGCCGGCGTGGCTACCACTTCCGATGGAGGTGAGTGTACACATGACAGGATGCGGTGTGAATGTACAGTCACCCCCATATATGAGCACAGACCCCACTCATGCATGGACACACATCCACACATGCATCCATCCATCACCATGTCAGTGTCAGACCCAAACACACACACATGCACACATCACCAGAGACAAGTCCCAAACTCAACCATGCATGGATGAGGCACTGAACTGGCACATCACCTGCATCCACAACTGCTAAGTCCCAATGGCCACAACTGCATCATTCCTGTAATTTACATTTAGTATATTGAAACGCAACCAATGCCATCCCCGTTCTCGTCCCTGACAGGCTCACATACAGATGGGGAGGATGTCACTGATGCATCAAAGGCACCACCTACATCCAAGAGGCCAAGGGCACAGGAGCCGGAGGATACCCCAGCAACATCCAGGGGCAAGGGGGGAAGGCCACACCTGAAGAGTGGTAGCCTACGTCATAGTGCCACTGCCAGGGCAGCAGTAGCTGCACCACCAACTGTGGCCCCACCACCGGAGGCAAACCCAGTGGCAACAATGCCAGACACCCAGGGCCCACTATCAGCTGCGGCAAGCTCCGCTGGTGAGGCAGCCGCCACTGGCCCCCTATCCGATCCAGAGGACACCCTAGTCCAGCACATGGAGATGCACACCCCAAGCCCCCCAGGAAGCCCAGAGGCAGTGGCATCCCAGACCCCTGGTTCTGATGGGACTTTCGAGGACACCAACCCTGCAATCATGTCACCCATGCTACCATCACCTGTTGCATTGGAGCCATCTGAGGGCACGGCATCCAGTGCACGGTCACCCGGCACTGACCTCCAAATTTCCACCATCCTGCAGCGCCAACAGGAGCTGACCATGCTGGTTGGCCAGCATGTCGCTGAGGCTGCCAATCTCAGTGAGAACATTGTCCAGACGGTGAGGCACTCCACTGAGCGCATGGACGCCAACACGGACAGGATATGCAATGAAATTGCAAGGCTTAGGGAGGTGCTTGTCCGCATGGCAGACACAATGGACCGTCACTTTCACCAACAAGGCCAGTCTGCCCCATCCTCGTCTTCCGGGTCAACACAAACAAGCCCCCTCAGGCGCTCAATGCGAACCACCAGGCGCACGTCTGGCAACCCTCAACATCCTTCCAAGGACAATGGAAATTAGGGGGTTGATGGGGATACCTCGGTGTGCATTGGCCATGGCAAAAATGGCAGACACATGAGGGACTGTTGTGGGGGGTGGTGGGAAGGGTGTTATGAGTCTGTTGTGGGGGGTGGTGGGAAGGGTGTTATGGGTCTGTTTTGGGGGTGGTGGGAAGGGTGTTATGGGTCTGTTGTGGGGGGTGGTGGGAAGGGTGTTATGGGTCTGTTGTGGGGGGTGGTGGGAAGGGTGTTATGGTTTGTTGGGGAGGGGGGGTGGGAAGGGTGGTGGGATGTTGTGGGGCTTGCACTTCTTCACCTTTATGTTAGTCAATACACTGGTTTCTGATGAAAACACAGCCTTGGACATCTTCATTGTGTGTGTGTGTACTTCATTGGCGACAGGGTCCATTGCGTGCTCTAAGACATACACCAGTGCATTCCTCCCCATATCCATGTGACAGTACGAAAACATGTTCCGCAGATTGATTGGCTGATCAGATGCTGTCTCACAGCACGTGCCTCCTGGCCATCCCCTCTTGCAACACCTGCATCCCCTTCACCTCCGTCCTCATCAACATCATCATCCTCATCAGGTGCTTCTATTCCAACGTCAGGGGGCAGTGGGCCATTCCGTCTGTCACACATATTGTGCAGCATGACACGTGCCATGGTGATCTTGGCCACCTTCTCATGTCCATACAGGAGAGCAGCACCAGACCTGGTAATGCACATTCAACGTGACTTCAAAAGTCCAAAGGCCTGCTCGATCACGATGCGGGTACGGGTATGTGCACGATTGAATACCTCCTCGTGCCTGTTCTGTGGTCTCCGTACAGGTGTGAGGAGCCAGGTTTTCAGGGGATAGGCCGCATCACCTGTATGGGGGGATGAATGGGGTCCTGTTACTGTTCACCTCAAGGGCGGCCTGTTCACATCACACAAATTGACATTGCATTGTGATGCAAGTGCTAAACTGAGAGCATACATGCAGATGGTCTGTGTGACAGCAATGTGCAAGTGTGTGGCCGACCCTGCAAGTAGAAATGCCACAATAATGCCTACAACAGTAATTTTGACATGTCCTGGGTGAGGCCAGGTTTTAGGTGTCCCTGGCCCAGGCAAATTTTGTAGCACACTGCTTGTGTACTGACATTCTGAAACCAATGTTGCCATGCTGTGAAGCATCACTTCAGTGGTGCTATAGGTGTGTGGTTCAGTGCTATGTCTAGGGGTGTTCCCTTTGCATGCATTCAAGGGTACATTGCTGGATTGATGCTGTGATGCGCTGATTCTGTATTACCATCTTGACGCCATGTTGCTGATTTGTGTAATATGTGGCGTGGCATGATGTGCAATGGGGATGGATGTGTAATATTTTGCAGCCTGCATTGTTCTCATAGTCTTGCACCTTCAAATTGCATGTGGGTTCTTCTCAGGTACATCGTGGCCTTCCCTGAAGGACGTTGGCGTACATCTGTATGTCCATTTTCCCTACGGACGCCAGTCAACACCCAGTTGGAGTATGTATCTCTCCCCCCCCATTCACACCCAGTTGGAGTATGTATCTCCCCCCCATTCACACCCAGTTGGAGTATGTATCTCTCCCCCCCCATTCACACCCAGTTGGAGTATGAATCTCTCCCCCCCATTCACACCCAGTTGGAGTATGTATCTCTCCACCCCCCATTCACACCCAGTTGGAGTATGTATCTCTCCCCCCCCCATTCACACCCAGTTGGAGTATGTATCTCTACCCCCCATTCACACCCAGTTGGAGTATGTATCTCTCCCCCCCCATTCACACCCAGTTGGAGTATGTATCTCTCCCCCCCATTCACACCCAGTTGGAGTATGTATCTCTCCCCCCCCATTCACACCCAGTTGGAGTATGTATCTCTCCCCCGCCCCATTCACACCCAGTTGGAGTATGTATCTCTCCCCCCCATTCACACCCAGTTGGAGTATGTATCTCTCCCCCCCCCATTCACACCCAGTTGGAGTATGTATCTCTCCCCCCCATTCACACCCAGTTGGAGTATGTATCTCCCCCCCCATTCACACCCAGTTGGAGTATGTATCTCTCCCCCCCATTCACACCCAGTTGGAGTATGTATCTCCCCCCCATTCACACCCAGTTGGAGTATGTATCTCTCCCCCCCATTCACACCCAGTTGGAGTATGTATCTCTCCCCCCCCCATTCACACCCAGTTGGAGTATGTATCTCTCCCCCCACCCATTCACACCCAGTTGGAGTATGTATCTCTCCCCCCCCCATTCACACCCAGTTGGAGTATGTATCTCTCCCCCCCCCCATTCACACCCAGTTGGAGTATGTATCTCTCCCCCCCCATTCACACCCAGTTGGAGTATGTATCTCTCCCCCCATTCACACCCAGTTGGAGTATGTATCTCCCCCCCCATTCACACCCAGTTGGAGTATGTATCTCTCCCCCGCCCCATTCACACCCAGTTGGAGTATGTATCTCTCCCCCCCATTCACACCCAGTTGGAGTATGTATCTCTCCCCCCCCATTCACACCCAGTTGGAGTATGTATCTCTCCCCCCCCATTCACACCCAGTTGGAGTATGTATCTCCCCCCCCCATTCACACCCAGTTGGAGTATGTATCTCTCCCCCCCGATTCACACCCAGTTGGAGTATGTAACTCCCCCCCCTATTCACACCCAGTTGGAGTATGTACCTCTCCCCCCCATTCACACCCAGTTGGAGTATGTAACTCTCACCCGCCCCATTCACACCCAGTTGGAGTATGTATCTCCCCCCCCATTCACACCCAGTTGGAGTATGTATCTCTCCCCCCTCCCATTCACACCCAGTTGGAGTATGTATCTCTCCCCCCCCCAAATCACGCTGCCATGTGCTTGCCCTGCTACTCACCAAGTAGCCACGAACGTTGTCCGGTGTGTCGCTCCATGTAGCGTGGGATAGTTGAGTTCCGCAGAACCATGGAATCATGTGTTGATCCTGGAAATCTGGCACAGCAATGTGTGATTATCTTGTTGGCGTCACATACCATTTGGACATTGATAGAGTGGAATTGCTTCCTGTTTCGGTACACTACTTCATTGTGATGTGGGACCACCAATTCCACATGGGTACAGTCGATGGCCCCGATGCAACTTGGAATGCCTGCCAGTGAATAGAAGCCAACTTTTGTGTTTGCAATCTCCTGGGCAGTCTGTGGCATGGATATGTGTTCAGGTGCATGCTTCAGGAGTGCATCGAGTACCTGGTTCAGCATGCGTGAGAATACTGGTTGTGAGATGCCATGCATCTGTCCCACTGTATGCTGATAGGTGCCTGTGGCCAGGAAGTGGAGCACACTCACCACCTTCAGTAGCGGGGGGGTGGCAGTTCTGATGTCTATGAGGCTCACAATGTCGTCGTGGATCATGTCCACGATGCTGGTGATGGTAGCCCTGTCCAGACGGTACAGGGTGTGTATCTGCTCAGGGGTCAGGTTGAATGGACTGGCTCTGATCGGGTATTGGTGGGTGCCTCTATGGTATGATTAGGTGCCGTTGTGGTGCCTGCTGTGCCTGTCTTGCCCTCCTCCTCCTCCTCCTGTGTCTCCTTTGTGCTGCATGTTGTTGTAGCAGCTGCGCTGCAATGAGGTCCTCCAGGCCATGTAATGCTGCCAGTATTGGAACCATCTTGGTGTGGGGAGGGGTGTGGGAAGGGGTGTGGTGTGCTCCTTTTGAGCTGCCACAGTCTCCATTGCCTTCACCTGTGCTGATTTGGTCCACCTGTGGCAGGTGGGAACACTGCTCATTTCCCTTAACGGGCGGTCCGCGATGCCAGTATTTGCACCATGGCGGTAAGGGCTTTGGGGGGATTTACCAGGCAGCTATTAGCATGTGCACTGGCCTTGTGATGCTGTGCTAATAGCGGCATGGCGTAATTAACAGGATGGAGGGTCGCGCGCACGCGGCCTGTCCGCTATTAGTGGCACCGTAATTAGCGGTGCCGCTAATAGCGGTGTGCCGGGTCGTGATCCACATGGGGATTTAACGTTACCGGTAATACATTACCGGTAACGTTAAATCCCTACCACCATCCGTGTAATGAGGCCCTCAGTGTGCGAGTGAACATAGGGGACACTAATGTCACTTTGACTGCAGAGCATTTGCCCCCCGAAGGACAATATATGCTCCAGCCAAGCTGCACTGCTCTGCCATCTTAAGACTTGTTCTCTGGCTGTCCCTGCCCACCTCATTGGA
The DNA here is from genome assembly GCF_040938575.1 of Ambystoma mexicanum. Taxonomy (NCBI): domain Eukaryota; kingdom Metazoa; phylum Chordata; class Amphibia; order Caudata; family Ambystomatidae; genus Ambystoma; species Ambystoma mexicanum. The sequence goes on along the minus strand of NC_090931.1, from coordinate 809,614,236 downwards.
CATAATGAGAATGGCTAGTGGGCATACGGGACGGACTTAGGACTGGAGACTTTCTGCAATGGGCAATGGAGGGGTGTGTGTGTGTGTGTGGTTGTTTATGTGTATTGTGCAGGCCAGCAACAGATGTGCTTGCCACCGCATCTTTTTTACCTGACCCTTCCATTCCCACACAAGAAAGCCTGGCAATGAGCTATTAACGAGTGCAAAAAAGCAGACAGGTTTGCACAGTGCACCACCTGTACCTGCCCCACTTCCAAGCCAGCACATGGTAACTGCTGTGGGAGCTTGCCCTGGCTCTGACGATTCTGTGCCTGTACTAGTTTAGTGGGAAAACCCTGCACTGGCCTTGCACATGATGTACCTGTACCAGTATGTGAGGGAAACTTACACTGCTCCTGTTTGTGCCACAAATATACCAATTTGAGTGAAGTGTGCAGAGGCCCTTGCAAACAGTTGCTCTTCCAATTATGTGCTTGTGTATATTTGTGAGGGAAACTAACGCTGGCCATGGCGTGCTGTGCAAGTACCTGACTGCACAGGACTTGCTCTGACCCTCCCCCTGTTGTACCTGTTTTCGAGGGAAGCTTGCAGTGACCCTGCACGTAATGTATCTGTGTGAGGGAAGCTAGCATGGCTTGTCCACCCTATTCATGTACTTGTTTGTGAGGGTTGCTAGCATTGACTTTTTGTTAGGCAACTCACACTTGACTATGCTGAAACGTGTGTGAGAGAAGTTTAGTCTTGTATAAATACTGTACCTGTTTTGAGATAGAATGTTGTACTTGCCCTGTCCCTTCTGTATGTATACTTGGTTGTTAGGGAAGCTTGTGGTGACCCTTCACATGGAAAGCATCCACTGGCCCTTGCCATACGGTTCCTGATGGATTTAGAGGAAAGCTACTCTGTGTAGTACCTGTTTGAGGAAGGTATGTGCTTGTCCTGCTTATGCTGTGTCTGTAACTGTTTTTCGTGAGGGAAGCATATGCTGGTCCTATGCATTTAGTAACTGCATGTGCTTTATTTGTGAGGAAATATTGTACTTTTGGAAACCGTGCAGCAGTTCTGCCTAGATTGTGACTTATGGGTGCCTATGGGGGAATTTGGACCTGCTGCTTGTCGTATTGTGCCTGTCTGGTGTGTGATAGTAACTTACACAATGAATCTGTCCAGTGTGTGGTGGAAACATTAGTTTCTGCTACCTATGCAGGTCCCGTTCTTTGTATGAGGGTAACTTGCTCTGATACCCATGTTTTACATTTCCTGTATGTCAGGGACGTTTCAACTTCTGCGTGTGTGAATAACATTTCCACCGTTTGTGCCTGTACTGTACCTGTTAGTAACTTAAGGAAGCAGTGTGACACACAACTATGAAGCACAATTAATACCTTTACGCAGCAAACTGAGTAGTACCACGATTACCCTTTTTGCTCAGTTTGTGAGAAATGGGGCATTTTAAAGAACATTGGGAGAGAAAAATTGATTAAAACTCCCAGCTACCCACCGCACTAAAGCAGATATTTAGAAAACCTTGTGGAAAGCAGAGATTTCACCACAACATCACTCCATCTCACGGCAGCCTGGCTGGGAGCCAGAGCCACTGCCCCATTTTCATAGCTGGCCCTAATGGCAGCCCATTGGTGGCCAAATAATTTTCACCAGGTGGATTTCCTGAAACACCAGCTGGTGCTTTCCAGTTCCTTCGGGCTGGCGGGGGATGGCTCGCCCCTGTTCGCCTCTCCATCTCTGAGACTCAAAAGGAATTTCCTCCAGTCGAGCAAAGGGTATCTTTCTGCCATCCCTGATATCGGGAAAGAGGATGTGAGGGGGCTGCCGCCAAACTGAACTAGTAGTGGTCGTGGAAACGCTACTGGCAGCCACAGCCACTAACATCCTCTCACATTCAGTGACTTGAGTGGCAGTTTCTGTAATTTTCTTTAGTGGAGCCTTTATGGATACAGGTGGAGGCAAGGCACGGATATGGCAAGCAAAGCCAGTGGTAGTTCCACCTCCAAATCAGGGGTACTCTCAGAGAGCTAGTTGGTTGGTGGCAGGAAGCAATAGCCTCCTTCCATCAACCATAAATGCCTACTGAAATGGCTCACAATTGCCCAGAACATGTGTTTGTGGGGAGGTGTGAGAGGATTGGAAGGGGATGTCTGAGGGTCATTATTTTCAATTCTACTGACATCATAGATTGTTCCTGCTTCTGCCTATTTGTACTGCTAATCCTTCCTGATGTGGGCATAATTTCTAATTCAGCCTATTTATTGTATATTTTGTGTGTGTAACAGAGAGTGATTTAATTTTACCCTGTTATGAAAAGTTCTAAAACATGACAGAGAATCTGCAGCTCGTGAACATGGTGGGCGAGACATGCATGTGAAGTGGAGAGGACACATCTGGGATGAGGGGATTGTATATTCAGGTCACATGAGGTTAGAAGTGGGGGCAGCAAAATTACCTCTCGCTAGGGTGCCAAACGTCCTTGCACCGGCACTGCAGACAGCCCTTCAAAAACTTGGTGCTTTGGCCAATGGAAGATTTTGCAATGTCACCTGAAATAGGTAGGTTCTGGGGACAATATTGACTGTGTCATACCAGGCTCCTGTCCCCCACGTTCAAGTTGAGTCCCATATTTCACATGGCTACCCATCAACCATACGTCTCCACCTCTGATGACATCATATTATTCTTAAGAGCCAGTCTTGGCTTTTGATTAACAACATGATGTCCAGCATTCCATTGCTGTACTTTGACCTTGTGATCTTGGTCAATCCTCTACTTGCAAGCCTCCTGAGCTCTAGAAATGGCTTCCATGAGAATCCAGAGATAGCACTTATGTGCTGCTAGGTCATACAAAACAAAGTGCAAAACTAAGTAAGGAGTAAAAACACGCAGAATCACCTTTAATCTTTGCTTTTCCCTTTATCCTCCGTTTTATAAAATATGTCAATGCCGCCTGTAGATGACAGCATTTGCAACGGATTCCTTTCGAATCCACCTGCTTTTACCAGGGGCTGAGAACTGGTGGATTCAATGGCAATCGGTTCCTTTTCTGCCTGCATGGAACTATCAGGTTGACGTACAAGCACATGACCTTTGAAGGAGTAGGAGGAATTTACAGATGAATTCTAAACTGTCTTTCTTGTCCCTAATGTGCTTCGAAATGGCAGCAAATGCCCCATACTGTAAAGTAAGGTGTAAATGGTTAACACCTTGCTTTTACATCTAACTTGTGTACTCTGTGGCTATGAAAATGACCCTCCATATGCTGAAGAATTTCCCTCCAGGCAAGGCTTCCAGTCAATAGCAACTGGATTTCATTATTGAGCCAGTCATTGGCTCTTACAACCAAACCATTGGTATGGGGTTAGTATAATGTTGTCCTGGTGGGTTATAGCAGCTCTCTGTGGGAAGGCCCTTATGCCTTTCGAAGAGACCGTCATCACATTTTCTGTCCCAATATCTTGAGGAAATCCCACTCTAAAGGAAGGTGTGCAGTCATAATGTCGACATCAATAATGTCGACAGTCAAAATGTCGACAAATTAATGTCGAAAATCAATAATGTCGACATACAAAAATGTCGACATTTTACATTAATGTCGACATTTTTTCGAAATGTTGTATAAATAAATAAATATATATTTATTGTTGTGTTGTATGTGTTGAGTATGAGGGGTGGGGGGTGGCAGGGGGTATTGGGTGAGAGGGGTTGGGGGGACATCCCCATAGTAAATGATATTCTTTTTATTTATTTGTTTATTTATTTATTGAATAATAAATAAATAAATAAATATATAATTACTATGTGTTGGGAATGAGGGTGAGAGGGTGGTTGGGGGGGGTGTGGGGGGGTGTCAGGGGGGTGTTGGGTGAGGGGGGGTTGGGGGGGGACCCCCCCCCCATAGTAAATTAGACTCTTTTTGGTTATTTATTTATTGAAAAAATAAATAAATAAATAAATAAATAATTAGATTGTGTTGAGTATGAGGGGTGAGAGGGTGGTTAGGGGGTGTGGTGGGGTGGCAGGGGGGTGTTGGGTGAGGGGGGGTTGGGGGGGGGACCCCCCCATAGTAAATGATACTTTTTGTTGGTTATTTATTTATTGAAAAAATAAATAAATAAATATATAAATAATTAGAATGTGTTGCATATGAGGGGTGGGAGGGTGGTGGTGTGGGGTGTGGGGGGGTTGCAGGAGGGTGTTGGGTGAGGTGTTGATAGTGTTAAGGGTTTATAGTCATATTGTCGAAAAAAAAATGTCGACATTTTTTTTTCGACATTATGACTTTTTACATTAAAAGTATAGAATGTCGACATTATTATTTTCGACATTATTTTTTCGACATTTTTGTCTGTCGACATTTTTTTGTCGACATTATGACTATAAACCCTAAAGGAAATATAACTTGTTAGGTCATTGACTCCCAAACCATGCTAAATCACCACCATAGTAGTTTCAGAGCACCAAGGCTTGTCATTGGGTTAACTAATGTGCCCCGACTAGGGGTATCCAGACCTTAGTTTGCTGGGAGAAAAGAGAAACAAATGAGCCAGGGAAAGATAAGAGGATGGGGAAATGGAGAATAGATGCTACTGACAAAGCGAAAGAGGTATGCAGAGGGGGCAAATGCTTGCTGACTGCATGGGTGCACGCCAGTCCTATTTGGTGCGTTTTAGCTCTGCAAAAGAGAAGTGGGGGCTTTGTCCTAAAGTGTTGTCATAAATGAGTTGAATTTCCAAGACTAATTTGGAGACCTATACATTTGCACAAAATGTAATGTTGGATGCATAAGGGTTTCGTGAGCAAGCTTGAGCAATCCTGAAATTTTGGTGGCATGTCTGCGCAGGCATCCCTATTAATTGTACCCACGGTCAAACACCAGGGGCCAGATTACAGAAACTTTGCACCGATGCACGTGCAATGTTTGTACAGTATTAGCACTAGGGCAAAGTTTGCCCTATTTTTAAAAACACTAAAACACTGGGGCACATTAAAAAACCATTGCACCTCGACATGTGCAGTTTGGCATATTAAAAGCACCAGTGTTACAATTGCCCTAGTGCTAAAAAGATGCATTTTTGGTGCATTTTTGCACCAGGGCAAAGTTTGCCCTGGTGCAAAAATATTGTGAAAATGCATCTTTTTTGCACCAGGGCAATGGTTTTTTAATGTGTCCCAGAGATTTTAAAAATAGGGCAAACTTTGCCCTGGTGCTAATGCCGTGCAAACTTTGCACTTGCACCATGGCAAACTTTCTGTAATCTGGCCCCAGACAGTTTATTCTGGGAATGCCAAGTCTGACCCAAGATAGAGGTCCAGTCAATAATAGACTACATTAAGGTGAATGTTGGCAACAGAAGATAAGGCAATGGAGTGGTCATACTAATACAGTAGAATTGAAAAAGCGTTGTACCTTATTGTCAAAAGCTTTGTTATTATGCATGTGTTCAGGTTTTTAAGCATTGCATAAGCAAGAGTTTCATTTTAATTCTGGGTGTGCTGAAACCAGGCACCAGGGAACAGGAAAGCAAAGGCACCACTACACCCTGAACAGCCATGATAAGTCTGGCCCTGTAGACAGGGAAGCTGGGAAGAACTCCTGCCACTTTTACATTACAGTGGCTTTTGAACTGCGATCAAAGCCCTGAAGCGGCATCCTGAATGTTCTAGAGGCCTGCTAGGATTTCATGGGGATTGTTCTAGTGTTGTGAGGGCAAGATTTCTCTTGGGCGGAGGCTGGGCTCTTCTCAATCAATCAATCAATCAATCAATCAGCTATTTGTATAGCGCTCTTTCACCAAAGGCATCATGGCGCTTAGGCATCCAGCATCCGGAGCAGCCCACACAAACACAGCTAAGAGTAGGGGACGTTTAACTAAAGAGAAACGTCTTGAGGATTTGTTTGAAGAATAGAAAATCATCAATTTTCCTCAACTCAGGAGGCAGTGATTTCCAAAGCTTGGGCCCTGCCACTGAAAATGCAAGGCCACACAGACGTTCTTTCCTATATTTAGGTATTTGCAATAATGCTGCATTTATAGATCTTAAGGAGCGTGCCAGAGTATATCTCTCCAGTCTCTCCTGGGTGGCCAGGCACCCCTTGCCACTTAAAGTACGGCGCATAATACACTGCGCTTTAAATGTTACTCATGCTTCGATGGGTAGCCAATGTAGAGATTTCCGAGCCCTGGTCACTCCTACTCCTAAGGGAATATGTGTAACCAGGCACACTGCTGCATTTTGTAATACTTGTAGGCGCTGGATGAGAAAAGAAGGTTGTGCCAGATAGATGGCATTGCAATAATCCAGTCTCCCAGTAACACAGGCTGGAATTACTTGAGCATGATATTTATCTGGAATAAACGGAAGAACTTTCTTTAACTGTTTAAGTTTCATAAAACAAGCACCATCTACTGAATTTACCTGTGCCTCCATAGACAAAGATTCAGACTGTTTAACCCCTAGATTCTGCACTACTTTAGCAGGCTTAGGTTGTGTGACTAGTGAGACTGTCTAGATGTCGTTTGTCCATTCCTCGGCTGCACCAGTTGGACCAGAGATCAGAATCTCTGTTGACCCACCGTTTAAATTGAGCCAGTTAGTCTAGGATTTAATCTGCATAATCCAGCCCTGCCTACTGTTCTCAACCTGAGCTGTGGTTAACTTTCCCTGTTAAAAAAGGGAAGTATGGCGATATTAGGTCAACATGGGCTTAGTCTCTACTTTCCAGCTTGCAATGCAGGCTTACATCAGGCATTATGGCACTTTTTGTGAACTGAGCTATGCTCAGATGTATTACTTATGTGGATGTTTTGTGGTAGTGCTACCTGCAACCTCATGGCTGCTACAACCTAACCAGCCAGTATAAGAAAACCACTATCATATCCCAATAAACAAATTAAACATAAAAAAGAAAAATTCGCAAACTTTCTTAAAAATGTAATTTGCTTTGAAGATTGCAATTGTGAAGGGAGAATATATAAAAGGACAAACGCTATGGGGAAGAAGGAAAGGTTTACATGTAGGATGTGGAAATCCAAATAGGGTGTGGGGTGGGTAGTACCCTAAAAGCAAAAGGAAGGTGTACAATAAAAGTACTATTTAAAGTTAAGCTTTCTGGAAAAGATGCATTTGGCAGAAAAAAACAAAGGGGCAGATTCTCAAAAATAAAAAGGGTGCAAATCGGAGACCCCAGACGCACAAACAAATGTACTAGAAATGTGGCAAAAAGAAATGGTTACATGTCTTTATATCGAACATTTTATAGTGAAACACACATATATCAAGTATTTTATAAGACAAACCTGTATACCGAATGCATTCTTTTGAGGGGGTTCCCCAAACTCCTGTTAACCACCCTTAAAATCCGACCCCTTTGCTCCTCTGCTGCTCTCAAAACATTTTTGTGCCTACTCCTCGTGTACCCTGCATTGTCTTGCAACTTCTTTCTGGCCCTCAAATATGGCTGCATTTCTTTTCTCCCTTTTCACTGTTTACCTGGTCTTGCCCTGTTCCCACCTCCCATTGGCTGCACTTGACTTTTAAGCCAATCAATGCAGCCGGGAGGCGGGAGCCGGCCATCACACCGAAGGCCCACAACAAAGGCCCTGTCTACCCCTGTCCACCACGGTACGCCCTTCTGCCCCCCATGTGTGTGAATGTGCCCCCTTGCACCCCACTGCCCCCATGTGTGTGAATATGCCCCCTTGCACCCCGCTGCCCCCATGTGTGTGAATGTGCCCCCTTGCACCCTGCTGCCCCATGTGTGTGACTATGCCCCCTTGCACCCCGCTGTCCCCCATTTGTGTGACTGTGCCACCCTTGTACCCGCTGTCCCCCATGTGTGTGAAGGTGATCCCTTGCACCCCGCTGCCCCCATGTGTGTGAATGTGCCCCTCTTACACCTTGCTGCCCCCATGTGTGTGAATGTGCCCACCTTGCACCCAGCTACTCCCATGTGTGTGAATGTGCCCCTCTTGCACCCCACTGCTCCATTTGTGTGAATGTGCCCCCTTGCACCCCGCTGCCCCATGTGTGTGAATGCGCCTCCTTGCACCCCGCTACCCCACGTGTGTGAATGTGCCCCCCTTGCACCCTGCTGCCCCCATGTGTGTGAATGTGCCCCCTTACACTCCCCCTTCACCCAACTGGTCTCTCTGCCCCCTCCATACTCCCCTGTCCCCTTTTGACTGTCTTGGTTGCCCCTTTCCCCTGATCCTTTTCCCCTCCTCCTGTCTAAATCCGGCAATACCCCAATTGCCATCAGGCATAGTAATCACAGCTGCCTGCCTTTTACAGCCCCCCTCACTTTCTCACCTCCCCCACCACCCTCCCTTTCCCATCTACTGTCAAAGCCTGGCATAACCCCAATTGCCGTCAGGCATAGTAATCGTAGCCCCCTGTCTTTACGGCTCCTTTCCACTCCTCCTCCCCTCCTCTCCTGCAGCCCCTCCTCCTGTCTTGCAGCCACTTTCCCCTCTCTTAGCACTTACACCTATCATTTGTCCCATGACCTCTGATAGCCTCTTGTCTGTCCACCTCTCCCTCCTTGTCCTCTCCTCCCACTCCTCCCCTGAACTACTCTGAATTGTCGGCGGACCTTCTGTGATAGTCTCGTGTCTGTCTCCTCTTCTCCTCACTCTCTCCACTCCCCCCTGCTCCCCCTCCCCCTCCTTCTGTAACTCATGCACTACAACAATTGTCATCAGACATAGTAATGTTACTGCTTGTTTGTCTCCTTCTTTCCCTTCCCCTCCCTAATTGTTGTTGCACTATCAGAAATGTCGCCAGGTGGATTATGATAGTTATATTTTTAACATTCCAATTTGTTTCAAGGGCCTGTAAGAATGTAACAGTATTCTCCCATGTTCCCTTCCTCATTGAAGTGCTTTGAAACACAATGGGCCTCATTACAAGTTTGGCGGTAGCCTTGCTGGTAAAACTGGCAGGCTACCGCCAAACTTGCAATGTTTTCTGGCTCCAGCGAATGGGCAATTACCGGGTCATTACGGCCGTGCCGGACCCGGTAATTGCCCATTCACGGGCGCCAGAATGGAATGCTCCCCATTCCCATTGAGCCCCAAGGGCACAATGGGAATGGGGAGGTCGGATGCACCGGCACCATTCAGAATGGTGCCGGTTTATCCGACATGCTCTGATCCTGGGTGCCGGTACGGCCACCAGGCCAGACCTGGTGGCCGTAATGGCACCCGCGAGCAGAACTCGTAGTTTGCCGGTCCGAGAACTACAGTACCGACAAGCTTACCAGTACCGTAGTTCCCGGACCGGCAAACTTATAATGAGGCCCATTGTGTATAGGCGCTATACAAATAAACAATCCTCGATATATGTGTGTTTCTCTATATACATTTTCCATATAAAGACTGGATAGCAAAGAAATGGCCTTTATTCACAGAAGTGCACATCTCAGAGAGGTGCCACTTTACAAAAGGAGCGCAAAATGCATGTAACAGATGTGTAAACTGGTTGGCAGGAATGAAAATACACAAATTAAGCCTGCAAAGAGGGGCTGCAAATAAGAATCATTATCTTGATTCACAAAACCTGACCGCAGTATTTCCTCTTCAACATTTGCTCCTTTCCCAATGTGGAGCAAATGACCTAGAAGAAAAGTGCAACTGGGCCGAAGGGAAAGGATCTATAGGAAGAGGATCACCTTATTTTAACTGGCTGATGTAGAAGTCACCCAGAGGTATCGGTTCCCATCCCATATCATATTGCAGATGGTGAAACAGTGGGCGGCAGGGCCTTAACACAATAACTATTGTGAGCCCATTCCATACCAGGACTGGCAAGGTACTGTCAGCCTAGAATTTCCTTGCCACAGGGTCCTTTCAGAGGACAAGTGGCATCACTTTTGGGATCTCCCAGTCCTAGATGTCAAGGGCAATTGACCATGTCCTCCAAGTGATCCTTTCATCAGCCAGTCAACATATCACAATTCCCCATGGTACACCTTCAAGGGCTGGCATAGTGAGGGCATTTCATGACATAGCTGGTCTCCCAGGGGTGGGTAGTGCCATTGACTGTACACATGTGGCCCTCATACCCCCAAAACACACAGAGCACCTGTACAGGAATCGGAGAAAGGGCATTCCATAGATGTACCGATGGTATGTTCTGCTGCAAACTTAATCCTGAATGTACACGCCAACTATCTAGGATATGCACATGATAGCTTTGCCTACCTGCACTGCTCCTTTCTTTGCATGACAGTTCAAGGCTGGAGAATACAGAGAGGCCTAGTTGCTGGGTAAATTCAGAAACACCACACTCAATGTACATGCATTCACACCATGCTTCAGGACATCACACAGTGCTTCTCCAAAATACATGTGAACATGGCTCTCCTCTGAGAAGACACCTTCTGACTCCCTACCGAAACCTTGCAACTAGAGATAAGCAGCGGTCCAATACAGCACACACCCGAGATGCCATTAAGCATACGCTTGGAATGCTGAAGTCATGATTCAGGTGCCTGGGCCACTCAAGCAAAGTGCTACTGTTTGACCTCATGAATGTATGCAAAATGATAGTTGCCTTTGCAGTCCTACACAATATTGCCCTCAAAGGTAACCTGCTTATAGAAATGTGTGCAGATTTGCAACCCCACCTTCCAGTCCCACATGATGCAGTCATTGAGTAGAGGGATGTGGCAGCAGCCATATGGGATGAGATTGTTGCCAAGTATTTTAAATCATGTGCAATATGTGGCAGATATGCACAATGTTTGTGATTCCTGGACCTGAATAATGATCAACTTCTCTTGCCGGCCATTGATCAGTGAGAATTACTGACATCACTGTCAAGGGAAAGAGGTGAATATCAGAATACAGAATAATTGTACATTTGTTGATAACCTTTCGAGGCACCTACCAATTCCCTCTGTGTTGCTGTACTGGGTGATACACTGAGCACCATTATCACAGTCCCAATAAGGGATTTCTCAATAAGGGATTATTTTCGAGAGACCAATAAAACCACCTTGCCTCCACCTACACAGCAAAAAAGAACATATCTGTGGAATATGCGAGAGCCTTGGATATATCTCATTCCTGTTCTTTCCCAGGTCTTAACAATGGAGAGCCTGGACAAAGACCAGTCATATCCACCTTGCATAGGGGAAGGGTATGTGAGAAACCAGAAGGTGTCTCACCCACTAGTCCCCGGGGGTTTGTCATCCAGGTGGCCAGAACACGGCCATCGCTTTTGCATCCAGCTCCTGGGGGTGGACCAGTGTGGGAGGATCACCTGGATGAGGAGTCTTCGGGGAGTGGGAGTGGGGCATCGGATGGGAAAATGCGGTATCCCCTTCCCATGACACCTTTTCCCCAGCCTACCAGGTAGAATACCTAGGAATTCAACCCCCCCACTTTTCCCACAGAAAAGCACTTTCCCATGGACGGTTCACCGTGAGTGAAAACGGACTAAAACCAGAGCCGTCTACCTGACATGTCCCAACACCATGGACAGGCAAGATCAAGCAATTAAGGTTTATTACACACACCTGACTTGACTTCTATCACACTTCCCCATACAGATAAAAGATGTTGCACGAAAGCACACTCTGAGCAAGGCAAACCACACGACGAAACAGCAGTTCCAAGATGGCAGTTTAATACAAGGAGAAAGACGGCGAGACCAGAGAGAGTCGCAAGGAGGGAAGTATCCATGACCTCTAAAGACTGTTACTTTCATGAGCCTTGGAAAGTAAGAAACCGAAGACCAGGAACTAAGGCTGATCAAACCTGCAAAGTGTGTCAGAGGTACTCTGGGCTCCCCCAAATCGATAACCAAGGCGGGCGGGAGCGTTTGCTGCTGTGGTACTGTCCTTGGCTCTTACAAGAAAGCGGCATCAGAAAAGTCAGCACAGCCGGTGAGTCGGAGAGACTGATACCAGATCGGCTTGTGTTTTGAACCAAGTTTGCAAGCAGCAATTTTGCATAAAGAGAACACTCTGTGAGGCGTTGGTGATGAGACGACGTGGAGCAACATAGGTTCGATCACTGGGTCCGCACTTAGAAACATCTGGGTATTAAGCCCATTACAAATAACCCATTACAATTACCCTCTGACCCCCTAAGTCCCACATATGGAGAGGGCATTAGTACTTAACTTTATAGCACTTGTGCAAGGCACTGGAAACCCCTGAAAATGTTCCTGCAGATCATTCTTAGAAAAACTGGCAAGAAGGTTAATCCTAGAGTGTGCAGTTAAGCAGATGCAGTCAGATTCCCCAAACAGCAGTGTGTTTGTCTGCATCACTGCACATTGCATATTTGGGTACCATAAATATTCATGCAATGTGTGCACAAATTATGAGCAGCACTAGAGCCCATGTTCAAACACTTTATTATAGTTTTGAAGTTTTATAAACCGCCAATTGCAGTGCAACCGCTTTGAAGCACAAGTGATTATTCACACCAACTCATTGGTAGGCAAGGCAAATCAGGTGCTATTGCTTAAAGCAAAATATTTTGTTATAGACCAAAGAGACCATCCCCATCTGGATACTATAGGCAAAATTATCTCATTTTCTAGATCGCCTCAAAGCAGTGGTGCACCTAGGCTTAACTTTCAGGGGGGTGCGGGGAGCTAACTAGGAGAGACATTAACTTAAGAGACTGGGGGAGGGACAAACTTACTTGTGTGGGGGCATCTAACTTCTTTATGCATTCTAATGAGACTATTCTAGTGCATATTCAATGTTACAAGCAGTTAACTCTCTCCTTCACGTCTGAAACCACACACTTAAGGACTGCTGTGAGAATGAGCGGCCTCTTGTCCCCTTTACCCTTCCAATCACTGCCCTGGCATGCACGTACTAACACCCCATCATGATTTCAATTGCCTAAAAAGGTATGCATTTGAAGGCAGGTATTAACAATGAAATGCTTTACGTTAGTAATTGCAGGGCCTTTGTTAACAACAGAGAAACCCAGGCACTGTTTAATGTCACTGACCTGTTCTGTCCGTCCATGGCTCTATAGGTCAGCCAGGTCAAGTCAACATATCCCAAGATTTCAGGGGCGCTAGAGCCGATCTGCTCAATGGTGTTGCGCCACTGCCTCAAAGCTAACTAGATAGATGCATATAGTTCATATTCAGATAATAAATGATGAGAGAGATAGCTAGACAGGTGGGCACAAGGTCAGATTCTCAAAAATGATTGCAAATGAAAGTAGCGCAGTGAATTTGCTCCTTTTCTTTGTGCTCATTGCTGAAATGGGCAGTTCACTTTATTCTCAAGGGTGGTCTTTGCATTTCAGGAGGAGCTGAAAAGTGGGGCAAAAATTCCCTGTCCAGCCCCCTTGCATACATAAGTGTCGGGGGGTGCGCTCTCGACACTGATGTGTGACAGGCTGCCAGCAATCACGTGGTTGCTGGGAGCTCATTTCACCGAGATGGTCCCAAAAAGGACCATTCTCGGTGAAATGACAGAACAAATGATTTTCATCCCCAAGTGTGGGAGTCCCACTTTAATCAGCGGCTGTCACACTTCAAAAACAAATCAAGGTAGGGTCAGAAATGACCTTGCCAGGATGTGTGCCTTCCCCCTGCGTCTGTTGTAAAAGGCGCAGAGGGGTTACCTGAAACGCCCCCGAATATGCACAAATGCGCGAAGGTGGAAAAAAGGCCGCCTGATGGAGTTCATTCTGATGCCCACGTGAGGAGATGCGGTTCTCCTCACTTGCTCCAAAAAATGTTTTGAGAATCTGGCCCAAAGGCATTAATATTTCTCAATATGGAAATAAGTCGCCACGCACGGTGCCTGCTAAAGACCAGGCATATGTCTTCACAACTCAAGGTCTCCCACTTAAGGAAGATTGGCAGATCTTTCCCTGCTGACTTTATGAGGCTGAGCAGCCGAGCTCTTTTCTGGGTGGCTGCAAGTCACATTAATCGTTAAGGAGGCCATCATATTCATTCCATTGAACAGGCACCACTGGTGCGCCTTGGAGCCTCCCACCCTGAACTAGTCTGGTGCATAATCCTAAAAGAGGCGTTTTTCCATTTTCCTCTGGAAATTATTTTCATAAAAGAGGCTAATGGCCGACCGAGTGACGTCTCTTTCACATGGCAAAGCACTGGTTGAAATTGTGAGCAGGCAATTAGCAAACCCGAAAACAGCAATAAACCCAATTTTGGGCCTGTGTGCTGTGACCGCAATGTTTGGCTGTGGTCGCAGTCTGCGTCCGCGCGAGGAGGAATGAAATCGGGGGTGCTGCCCATTGTTTTCCCTTTCGAAGAGCCCTGGGCTCCTGGCACTAGAAGCAGACAGGGTGTGGGCAGCGGCAGATCTGGAGCCTTGGAGGGTGAAGCCCGACGCATAAGGGGATGTGTGCCTCCTGCAATGTCAGGAACCAAAACCCTGTTGAAAGAAGTGCGCCATCTCAGGCCTGGTTGCGTACTTTGCAATGGAGAATGTTGTTCACTACTCAGTCAACACCCCTGTTCTAGTAGTTTCTATAAAGCTCTACAGTGTCCAGTCAAAGGATCGAAAATAAAGGATCGAATGACCTTTTGATCGACAGTCAAAGGATCGGAAAAAAAAGGTCGAATTTTGTTTTATTTATTTATACATGTTTTTTTAGTTTGGGTTGGAAAAAAAAATGTTTTTGATAAAGAAAACCGGGGGTTGGGTGGAAACCCCCCCCAGAAAAAAAAAAATTCAACCCTTTTTTCGGTCATTTGACTGTGGATCAAAAGGCATTTGATCCTTTTGTTTTAGCCCCTAACACTGGCAACCAGCTCTACCATGCCCAAGAAGCCAATCAATGGTCCTGCCAACACAGTGCGCCTCAGGGGCATAAGCCAGGAGTGGAACCGAGCTGACCCAAAGTGAACTCTGAGACTTGAGGTGACCATGATCCCAAGTGGTTCGTTTGGATAACTGTTTCATGACCTTGTTTAGCAGAGTTGCCTGGCATGTTGTTGTTAAAAGTAACAGTTTGAAAATCGAATGCTCTTAAAGGCAGGGCAGATGTATTGCGTGGAACTGGTTGAGTCTCTTGTATAGCACACACTGTAAACTGGCTAATCTTTGAGCTCTTCTGAGAATAAGGGTTTGGCTTTGGTGTTTGTGAATAGTGCTCAAGGGCAAGGGCCGGAAGTTCACTAAAGCTGTGTGAGCTTGTCACCCGGCCCACTTGAAACTTGATCGGTTTTGTAGGAGTGCCTTTTAGGGGTTGTTACAAGTTCCCTGGTCTGGAAAAAATGCAGGTAAACCGGCAACAGCATTTTTTCTAGACCAGGGAAACACAAGTTTGCTGGTGGGGGCCACGGATCCAGCATCAGGCCTGACCTGCCAGTAGATTAGGCCCCCACTGGCAAAAAAATGATGCAGTTACCAGCACTGGTATTACCAGTGCCTGTTATTCCGGCAATCCCATACATGGAGTCCTATGTGACTCCATGGAATGGGGATTTACCGCCCTTCCGGCCGCTTGTAATATATTGGGACTATCGGAATATGAGGCGGCAGAAACAGTAAGGGCAGTTTGTCAGTATTGCACCGGAATTACTGGCGTGATACCGCCAAACTCGTAATAAAACCCTGTAAGTCTGATTTACAAAAGCGTTTTTCAATAGGAAACCCCATTGAAAAATATTTCTTAAATAAGGCCCTATTTCCATTACGTTGTTTGCCTCTTCCTATCTGACTTAGAGTAATAGGGGGAAATTCACAATTGTTCACCACACAAAAGTGAAAAGTTACACATTTATTTACCACTTGAACTTCTGTAGAAATTGCTAAAGAAATTATGCAAAAATAGTCCATGCTTTTTTTTATGAGCAAAAAAGTAGAAAACTCAACAAAACAACTGTCACTCACCTTTAAGAGAAAATGGGCAGAAATGTTAGTCTGCAGACTTTTTCCCACAAACTAAGTTGAAAACTCATGTGAATGGTTTGCTGAAAAAAATATCTTTCCTTCAAATTTATTGACTACATTGTTTGCTCTCCAAATGTACTAAATGTTGTGAAATAAGAAACATTTTGCACACAATTTTATACACGCAAAAAGTGACATTTCCCAATTTCTCACACCAATACTGCATTGTTTTGGCAACTGCGATGGTGCTTTGTAAGGAAGAGTTATCGAGGAGTTGCGTAACAGCATGACTACAGACAGCGAAACAGCGAACAGAGATAATTGTACTTGGAAGGTAGCTGGGGGTGACTGATTTTTAATGCACTTTTCATAATTTGTTGTGAAAAACTGGAAATTTTGAGTAAGGGATACAAAACAACATCAGATTATTTGATATAGAATTCTAAAGGAATTCAGTACATCACAAATAAAATGTTAACAATATACCCAAACAATGTCGCTTCTGCGCTTGAACGTAAGACAGCGGCCATCAAATTCTCTATACGCTAGCATACTCACCAGGTATGGCTCCACATACTGAAACAGTCAGCGATCTAGACAGGCTGCTGGGAGAAGACATCGGAAAAACCTCTCTGCAGTCATGGACCACATCCTTTTAGGGTACTCTGAACTCCTGATCGGAGAAAAATGAAGCTGTGGGGGGTGGAGAAACAGTGTACAAGGCAGACCTGTTG
This sequence comes from Ambystoma mexicanum, assembly GCF_040938575.1. Classification (NCBI taxonomy): domain Eukaryota; kingdom Metazoa; phylum Chordata; class Amphibia; order Caudata; family Ambystomatidae; genus Ambystoma; species Ambystoma mexicanum. The sequence continues at coordinate 809,597,640 of NC_090931.1, read as the reverse complement.
CACTGTTTCTCAATTCTCCACAGCTTCTTTTTTCACAGATCGGGTTCTGCTCCAGGATGCTCTGAACTGCGCCCAAAGTCCACTTAGGCCCTCATTGTAAAGGGAAGGGACTGGCCCTGAGAAAATGACATGTTTCCACATCCAGTGGGTGGCTATTCCCGGAGCCAGTGACCAGGGAAGGTCATGGTGAATTGCAGCATCCATGCAGACAATGTGCTGGTGTGTGGCCTCCAGGCGTGTGATGACTGCCCATGATTTCTCTGCACCTGGTAGGCCCAACTGCTTTATTATCAACAATAAATCTTACACTTATCCAGACAAAATAATCCACATCTCTTGCAGTCGGATGACGCTTCCTCTTCTCTGCTGGAGGCTGATCGGGGGTCTGGAGGATCATTGGGAGCAGGCCTTGTGGCATCCTCTTCTGGATCTCCGACACCAAGGTGTGGCAGCTTGATAGGCTGAGTTGGCGTGATCCGAAGACTAGGTCTCGCGCTGTTGCCCTTGTGGACTGTGTGTAAGAACACAGGTCCTCGTCTGTGGATGAAACTTCCATGGTGTGGGCCACAGACTGGGACTGATCCGCGGCCTCCTTGCCCCCCTTTTTTACCCTGAGGTTCAGGAAACCGGGTTCTGAGACTGCATCCCCTTCTCCGGAGTGCCAGCAGACTTTGCCAAAGTTGCTGTGGCGGTTACTTGCCTACAGGGCAGGGATACCTTCTGCGCTGTGGGGGCTACCTTCAGTGGGTCAGCCCCCTTATCTACACCGCAGTGTCCACCATCAAGGCGGCCAACCCAGTGGGGATCCTGGTGAAGGTACAACAGGGAGCTGCCGTCCAAGCTGGGTCCGATTCTGGAGTTCCTCTCCGACAAGAGGATGGAGGCGATCACCTTCTTCCAGGAGGGAGAGGTGGCTTCGAACCAGGCCATCACGGTGGCGCTAAACATCGCCGACAGAGATTTTCAGCAGATGGGGAATGGTGTCTCCCTTCGTCAAGGCTGGCTGAAGGCTACTAATATCAGCCAGGAGGGCCAGGCGAGGGTACTAGATATGCCATTCAAAGTTGGGTCGTCAACGTGTCCCTAAAGGCCAAGGCGGATACAGAGCATGCCCGTGCACTGGGCACCCTCCAGCAAAATTGCTCTTCTCTAGCATGGGGTCAGCCATGGATTCACATATTCATGAATATATTCCCTGTCGTCAGGCCGGGAATCCTCTGTAAAAGAAACTGTTTCACTTTCACTTTGCCCAAGCAGACCCTCGTGGTAGCAGGTGAGAGGAACTAAGACCCCCAACCCTCTCAGCCCATGTATATATATTTTTTTTAAACTTCTTTTTATTGAAGGTGGTCACAAGCCTGTGTATATTTTTAAATGTGTGGCTTAATATCCCCACAACAGTGTGCAACGTGCCTCCTGCCCCTCTCCCCTCCCGCTTCCTGATTCCTCCCCCAACCCTACATCAACCACACAGAGACATTAAGCCATTTACCGACGTGTTGACCTGACTCTTTACACAAAAAAAATACTGGACAATCCTTTGACCAAGGATCAATCACGTCTACTTGTTACCCTTCATTGTCCTACCCAGGTCACTATATCTTAGTACTTTGAACAAATAGGTACTAAGTTTCAAAAAAACTTTGACAAAACTAAACCAAAAACAGTAGTTCACAATTTTATTACATATACATCACACAGATCTAAAACAATGTAAAATTGTAAAAAATCCTAAAAACCTTATACAAATATTATCATAAAATGCAATTACAAAACCATACAGTGCCATACAAAACCCAATGTTGTGTTCAACCTTGTAACCTCCTGCCTATACAAAACTAAATAATGTATAGTACCTAAAAGGACATCGCTCTACCTAAAGAAAGCACAAGAGTCGGTAGCTCACAGGTTTTCTTTAAATACTGGATACCTTGTGTTTTCTACTCTGTATATTAATACCCTTCATAATACTACTCGGAGGTTTAATCACAACTGAATTTGCAATGTTATTTATGTATTGTCACTAGCTCACAATACTACTCAATTGCCCAACATGTTTCTTTCAACAATTCAGTTCAATACAGTGCTCAAGAACTTCATCAGGGGGACCATCTGTACCCTTTAGCTCTCTTAATACCTATATGGTTGTTACATCACATTTCAACACTTCACCCTCAGTGACACTCAAAAGTTACAATTTTGAATATACTTCAAACATAGTTCTTGACCGTGTCACTCCAAAAGTGTTAATTAACCACGGTACAATAGGGGAGGGTCCCAACATCTATGTCAGACCACTCAAAACCTCTTGTCAACGGAAATTAAGCCTTGCGTTGATCGATCGTGCTTCGTACATTCGCAGCTCGTCTTTTTATCAACACCGCTTTCACTTATGAAGCGGCAATGCGTTATGTCCGTGACAAGTCAATTGCAGAGTGAGTTTCTAATCTACGAACTGCTCCGACCTCGTCTGTCTCCTCTTAAACCGTGTTGTGCGCAACCACCCGAGCGACCTGATTGGTGCTCATAGCATGGTACAACTAGCCCATTTACCCGACAAATGGCCAAGCAGACCCTTGTGGTATCAAGTGAGAGGAACTAAGACCCCCGACCCTCTCAGCCAATGTATATTTTTAAATTTGTTGCTTAATATCCCCACAACATTGCGCAACGCACCCCTTCCCCTTCTCACTTCCTGATTCCTCCACCAACCCACCTCCCGGACCTTGCGAGCGACCTGATTGGTGCTCATAGCATGGTACAACTAGGCCCTACACCCGACGGATGTGGCGTGCAGCCATTGCCCAAGCAGACCCTCGTGGTAGCAGGTGAGAGGAGCTAAGTCCCCTGACCCTCTCAGCCCGTGTATATTTAAAAATGTGTGGCTTAATATCCCTACAACAGTGCGCAACGTGCCTCCTGCCCCTCTCCCCTGCCCCTCCCGCTTCCTGATTCCTCCCCCAACCCGCCTCCGGGACCTCCCGAGCGACCTGATTGGTGCTCATAGCATGGTACAACTAGGCCCTGCGCCCGACGGATGCGGCGTGCAGCCATTGCCCAAGCAGACCCTTGTGGTAGCAGGTGAGAGGAACTAAGGCCCCCGACCCTCTCAGCCCGTGTATATTTTTGGCTCCTGGACCTCTCGAGCTACCTGATTGGCCCCTGCCCACGTATTAGTCAACCGAACTAGGGCAGCCCACTGCCGGGCAGCCCCTGTGGCGAAAGTCCCCGGGGCAAAGGGCGTCTCCTACAGAGGCAGCTACAGGAAGTGTCTGCAGGTGTCAGCAGGGGAAGTCAGCCATCAACAGACAGCAGCAAAAGTAAGTGTGGCATGGGTGGGGAGTAAAGCAATCAATCTACTCCAGAAAGCCCTGCCACTCTACATTACCTTACCAAAACATAGACTGCCATGCGAACATCACCTACAACACTCATACGTAGATAGAATTCCGACCATCAACCGACGTCTATTCGACACAGGATTGTAATTTCTGCCTTGCATTACTTCTAGACATATTTGACCATGTTAGCGAGTTCCACACTTACAACATTTTTTGAGAAGTACCACGCTAGATGGAATTGTGACTGTTGGCATGTCCCACACTTAGATAGAAATGTGAATGTTAGCATGTGGGACACTTAGATAGAAATGTGAATGTTAGCATGTGCCACACCAACATGGAATCTTAGACATTAGCCTGTGTCACATCTAGATAGGATCATGAATATCAGCATGTGCCATACTCAGATGGAATAGTGAATGATAGCATTTGTCACACTTAGTTGGAATTGCGAACATTAGCCGGAGTCACATCTAGATATGATTGTGGTTGGTGGCAGGTGCCACACCTGGATTGAGATGTGAATGTCAGCATGCGCCACACCTAGAAAGAATTGTGAATATTAGCATATGCCACTCTTAGAGGGAATCTTAGACATTAGCCTGTGCTGCTTCTATGATATGATATGATATTTTATTCATATTGTGTTCATACACAGGTGTTTCAGAGCGCGACCAAGCAAAGGGAGGGGAACAGGGGAGAGAAACAAACACAGCGATCTTACTAGGCCCAATGACATTGAGAACACGCAAGTGCATGGGGTAGGGAAAAGGGGGAAAGTGCATGGGAGGAAGGAGAAATTGGAAAGTGCAGAGCATAAGAGAGGACAAGATAAATAATAAGTAAATACATAAATACGGTGATCCAAAACAGTGGTAGTGCAGCTGTGAGGGCCAAGTGCAAGGTTAGTCAGATAGGGAGTATCTGATCAGTGCAGACAAAGAGTGGGGGGGGGGCTGTATGGGTACAGTTACAGGCCCCAGTGCAAGGGGTGGCCAGGAGGCAGTGCAGGAGGGTGGCAGGGTGAACAGGTACCTGGGCCAGATGGGCATAGGGTGGCCAGGTGCAGCAGTGCTGAGAGAGAAAGCAGATCAGCAGGGGAGAAGAGGGGCAAAGACAGAGGCGAAGAGGAAGGTCTTGAGGAGCTTCCAGAACCGTAGATGGTTCTCTTCAAGTTTCAAGGTGGCAGGTAGGCATTTCCAGTGGGAGGTCCCCGCAGAAGACAAAGCTCTACCACAAGCTCGTTTCTTTGAAAAATGACTGACCCTGAGGGAGTTGGAGGTAGAGAAGCGAAGGGCTCTACAGGGGAGGTATTTACGGAGGGATAGTTGAAGGTAATTAGGACCCAGGCCCCACAAAGCCTTGTGGACAATGCAAATGGTTTTAAATGTAATCCTTGCAACCACAGGAAGCCAATGAAGGGATTTCAGAGCTGGAGATATACGATCCCAGGGCTTGAGGCCAAAGACAAGTCTTGCATCCTGTTTTGGATTAGTTGTAAAGGGCGGAGAGTGGAGGCAGGTAGATTTAGAAAGAGGCTGTTACAGTAGTCCAACCTAGAGAGAATCAAAGCTTGGGAGTGTACTAGGGGGAGAGATATTCACCAACGGGCCCATAGGTCAGTGCTCACCCTCTAGCACCTGTAAGACAAGATAGCTGCACCATGTGAGGAATGTTAGTGCAGGATTCACTTACTCCAACACAAAGCAATAAGGAGGACTCAGTAATTTGGCAAAGGGAAGTCTGTTTAATGACAAGTACATCAAACAGAGAAACAATTGGGAATCAGCATCGTCGCAATCACCTGTCTCGCTCCAACTTCCTTGAACTTCAGCCAAACAGCAATAGTTATAGGCAAACTCGTCATTACTGACGTCTAACTCTACAAATTCGTCATGCAATATAATTGGTTAGGAAATGTAACTTAAGTATAGGTGTTATATCTGTATATGGTAACAGAGCATGCAGATTGGATAACTCTTATCGGGTGGGCGTCTACGCCCAACCCTCTACATCACGCGTGATAGACGTCACTACAACTACAACGTCTCATTGGTTCTAGTATCTATAGGACCTTAGATTACATGGTCCATTGTGATTGGGCAGGTTACACCCCTAGACATAAATCCCCATTTTAAATAGCAGCATGCAGAATGGACACCCAGGTGCCTGGTGTCCCAAGATTCACTCTGCCTCCCTTCCATCAATCAGTATCTTAGGGCTATGTGTCAATTAGTTGGCTGGGTATGGCCTCGAAACTGTAGCATCTTATCTGGAGAAGTTGTGGCACCCTTGGATCTTGGTGACATCAGACGTTGGTAATTCTTCACGCTTGACTGGTCACATGTCTGTTCACCGTGAATCTGCTTCAGTTTCAAGCTTTTCATGTATTTGTTTCTTCTTTACCCTCGCCACCTGCCTGGGCCCCCGTTATCTTGGCCTTCACGGGGCAGGCTGGTATGCCCTGGAGTTTTGATTCTCCAACGTTGCCGCTCTCCCCCTTTCCTTGGTTTGACCTCGATTTCCCAGGCATGAGCAGTTCTTTGTTGAGTTTCGATTCTTCTCTTCTTCATGGCTTCAGCTGGAATATGAAACCTGCTCTAGTAGGCCTCTGGCTGCCTGGGCATACTTCTGCTTAACAAAATGGAGTCGCACTTGGATAATGCGCCTTATTGAGGTAGATATATAGATATATGGTTGGTGCTTGCTGCTCTATTCTTCTACTAAGCATTGCAAGCTGTATCGTTTTCTTAGCTTCTTGCATTCCAAGCCTATTTATATGCATTAACTAGTTGGTTTCTTCCATCTTGCCTTATAGCAACATTTCTATACGTTTCAACATCGTTTCCCCTTTCGTGTCTCTTGAATCTGGTTTCGAGGCTGCTCGCACTGGCGGGTTACCTTCGTTCTTATGCAAGTCTACTCAGGCCCTCGTGTCATTACCATTTGCCTTCCATCACGGCTCTTTGTGTCTCCTCATGGACAGTCTGTAAATACTCATCGTTTCGTATCAGCGGCTGGTATGGCTGTTGGATAGGGTACCGTGCTGCCCAGGGTTGTCTGGTTATGACCGCTTCAACAGGTATGGCTCTTCTGATATACACTGGACAGAGTCCCAGTGCAGCTCTTTGCTGGTTCATCTGCTCTTCATACATCACATACCTTGGCAAGTACTTTCCTGGTACCTCGAAACGAGGGGCAGGGGTGCAGGCCATGTCTGGGAGCTCCTCTACATTACCTCCTCTGGTCGGTTCATCGACCACTTCTGCTTCATCTTTAGTATTTATTTCCTTTGATTCTTCAGTGTTTTGTTCATCGTCTTCATGGTTGGTACATGATGGCGTGAACATGTGCATCTTTGGAGTCCATATTATTATCACGCCTTTCAAACTTCCTACTGTTTTCACATGTTCATCTTTGTTCCAGGTCATTAGCTGGCATTGTCCATTTGGACTGCAGTAGATCCATTTTCCTTCATACCTTCTTCGTTTCTTAGGATATGTGAACTTTGTTCCTTCTGGTGCAAATTCGCTGGCCTTCACAAAGTCTCTTATCTCTTCATCAGTCAGATCTCTGGGCTTCCATCCTGGTTCGACATCAACCATTATTTTCATCCCAATGGCTTTCTTCACCGTTTTCTGGCACTGTCTGATGATTATCTTAATGACACAGAATCCTAGCCGTACCATTGCTAGTAAGGCTCCCAGAAACTTGAATATATAGGCCATCCATTGTGGGATCCATAAGAATAGTGCTCCAAACCAGCTGTCATCGTCCACTTCGCTTGTTTCGTCGACCATCTGGTTCCTTAGGTTTGTCAACATACTTATGGCTTCTGTTAAAGTTCCATTTTCTTCATCATGCGATGGTATAAATGTGCAACCCGATTCTCCAATTTTTGCGCAAACACCTCCATCCATTGCTGTGATCATGTCAAGCACATACCTGTTCTGGAGGATCACCAATCAGATTGCTCTTAGTTCCTCTTTGATTGCGTTAAACCCTTTTACGGTAGAGTTGATGGTCTGCAATAACTCCCATCTGGTTATCTGCAACCATTTAGTGTTCACTCCAGTTTGGATGTTTAGCAAGAGCATCGTGGTGAAAACTGTTGAGGTGAGGCTGAACAGCCTGTGTTCATATGGGATTGCATTGAATGCCTCTTCTGATTTGGCAGAAAAGTAGTTTTCTCTCTTCATTCTGGATACCAGTTCCACAGATCTCCTTCTCCTTAGAGGAGCATCTGCCTTCGGAAAACTGTCCAAATTCAGGTCGTTTTTTGGGATCGCTAGTGCAGGAACGTGGACGTTCACCAGTGTGCATATGCCTCCCCAGTTTTTCGTCAGTCTTATGTATGCCTTGGATCCACACGCCCAGTAATGGTCCATAATGACTGCGGTTCCCTGTGTCATTCCTGGGGCTTCAAAGATTCGACCACAATTTACATTCTCTCCCATCTTCCTCGTGCCATTACTTCTGAAGCATAGTTTCGGGCTTTCCATTGGTACTATTTGCAGGGGTCCTCCTCTGTCTTCGACCCATGTTAGCATTCTTACCAGTTTCGGCCATAGAGGTTTGCATAACTTCTGTGAGTTCTCTATTGCTTCTTGGCAGGCTCCAAGGACCATCCAAGCTCGGCAGATTAATACTCCTTCTTCCCATCCATCTGGGGAAACCGCTGTCTGCCAAATCTGCATTTGGCCTCTGGTCTTCCACATTTGAGCCTCTTCTGCAGTTTTTCCTTGAACGTTCAGCCTTGAGTTTATTTCCCATTTTATCCCTGATCCTTTGACGCCAGGGTTCTCATTTCTGATCACGTGATTCCTGGTGTGCGCCCTGTTTCTTGTTTTAATGTCCTGGGCGTTGCCATCTTCATCTGGGTAATCCTTTTTGTTGGCCCATATCAACGAGGCGTCCCTTCCCATAAATTGTCCTGTGGTGTTGGACATTGCTACGTGCGACATACAGTGTGCTGTGGGTACATCAATTTCTACAGCCACGAAGATCTTGGATTTTCCCATGCTGTATGGTAGAAGAGCACAGACGAAGCATTCTCCTTCTGATTGCCTTTGTCCTACTTCTTTCATGTGCTGATACAATATGTTATTTCCCAGATGAGCTGTGCTGTCCAGGTAATCATTAAGTTCATTGTTATCTTCATGCGGGCTTCTCTTGATTCTTAGCGTTTTCCTGTAGTTTGCTATGACTATGTCTCTAAATGCGTCTGTGCTGCTTTTCCACTCTGGGTGTCTCGGTGGAGCAGTTTGCCTTGGCTGTGTCGCTGTGATAGGAGAAGGTTTTGTGTTTCCTTTCCTTCCCTTTTGTAGTCTGTCATAGACTTCCTCTAACCACCATTGACTCACCAACCTCCCAACACGTGGCTGTGTTGTAGGCATGATGCTTGTTCCTTGTGTTGGAGCCAGCGTGCTTGCAACTATAGTCTCTGGAGTTCTAATTTTCGGCTCCTCATGTAGTTTCTTAGCTCTGACTATGAACGGGAACAGATAATCCATTAGCTTTCTCTGTGAGTTCTTTTGTGGCTGCTTCTGTTCTTTTGAGGGATTTTGCTATGCCCTCTCTCTTTGGTTTCTCACTTGGGTCTTCTTGGTTGCTTCCACTATTCTCAGAGGCTGGTCATTCGGTAGGCAGTTTCTCCTTCTCTGTTGCCCTTTTTTGAGGCCCTGTTGCCAATGACCCTTTCCCTTTTTCGTGTGCATTCAGTGTGTGGGTGCGTGCAGTGGTCCGTGCTACATTTTCATTCACTCCGTGCTGACTCTGTCTCCAGCCTTTTTCTTAATTCATTACCTCAAGTGTGTATGAATCACTGCTAATTACATTTAATTTTATCTCGTTTGTTTTACCATCAGTCTTTCTGGGAACTGGGATCACTTATTAGGGTCTGGGTGCTTTCGTAGGCCCCAGACATTCATTATCTGGTGGATACACTGAAATTGGGACGCTTCATGCACCAATAAAGAAAGCAGTTCTGATAGTCAACGACAGAAAGACAATGATAATTACTAGTCATATACACATGATAGACTTGTAGGACATCTGGCAGCATTTCCTCCCAGGAAAGCGGGGGCGCCCCTCTGCTGGTGGTAAAACTAAGTTACTGTTCTGGGACACCATTTCGAACAAGTGCAAAGTCAGTTATTCATTCCTTTTCTTGCTCTGATGTCGTAGCTCAAGAGTTCATTACTACTAAAGTGACGAGTGCTTTCCAAGTGTCCCCCCTCTTGCGGGGGACAATGGTAATCTCTGGGTATGCAGTACAGTTCCTTTTGCTTGACTATGGAAAAAGGTTAGGCTAGCAACTTTGGTACATCACATTCATTATGCAGATCTATAATAGGTGAAGTCCCAGTGCACTCCTCAAATTTGCTTTGGTCCTGAGGACATGCTGGAACCTGTTCAATGCGATGGAATGAAAAGATGGAACTGCTAAAAATCACACAAAAATAGAATGCTGTAAAAATAAAAACAAAAATAAAAATAAAAGTAAACATGGAAAAATAAGAAAAAATAAGAAAAAATAAAAAAGCAAGAAGAAAAATAAGATTGTGTAGTTCTCATGTCTGCTCTTCTCAATCTGTCCTTCGGCAGAAAATAAGGTGCTATGTCTCTTTCTCTCGGTCTTTCCCATGACGGAAAATGGAAGAACTGTGTCTCTGTCCCTCGGATCTGTCCCTCGGCGGAAAGTCTCACTGGAATCTTCTCAAATATTCTTGCTGGAAGTTAGATAGCTCCACCTGGAGCATGATTCCGTGAAGAAGAGTGCCCATGGATCTCTAAGGAAGGTGATGTCGTTAACATCTGTAGGCCTCCCCACCATTTCCGGATAGTCTGTGATTAGTCTGAATAGGACATTATGAGCCAGCTGGGTGTCCTCAGGCGATAGGGACATTTGTCCAGTTTTGCTGGGACCTGATCACGCGCTCTTCTTTTGATTTGAACAGTCTCTGCACTTGCCTGTTGCGTGGATCGCCACTAGGTAGTTTAGCTTAGTCCACATCTAGTTTAATTGATCTAAATTTCTTGGATCTCTGATGAATGTGCGTGTGTCAGTTGTTCTCCCAACGAGTCCTGGGCATTTCTCAATTATTCGAAAGAACAAAGTGAAGGTGAGCTCTTCAATGTCTGCTGGTGGTGGAAGGATGTGTGTCCTTTTCACTGTGCTCAGGCAGCTCGGCAAAGGCTTCCGCGATGACAGTCAGCAGTTGGGAGATTATTTTCTTGTTCGCTAGTTCTTGAATAAAGTCTGTGACACTGGTTTCTCTCCCTATGAGCGACAGATATGATATTGCCACCAGTTGGAAGTAGGTGAGCACATCCCACGTGAGATTTCTGCTGGGAGCTACCATTAGATTTGTGAACAAGGTCTTGATACTGGTTGCTTCAGGATACTGTGTCAAGCTCTCAGAAAATGTCTTATTTGTTGTTTATCAGAGTCTTAGTTTTTCACACTGCTTGGATAATTTGATTCAAAAGTTCATGTTATCAACGTTGTTGTGGCTCTAGATGCGCTTCTCTTTACCCTGCAACTAGGATGCACAGAGTGTCCATTTTTGTTCTTTATCACCTTTCTTTGGTTTGAGGAAATGTCTTGTTAAAAGCAACAATTTAAAACAGAGTTCCTTTGTCTTTATTTTGTTGCTCATGCGTCCTTTTTCCTCGCCATAGATCTTGTCTGCACGTGCTGAGGTTCTTTCCTGTTGTCTGTGGTTTCTTCGCAGTTGGATGCAGCTGGAGGGCTCTCCCCTATATAAAGTTTAATGTCATTCAGGAAGAGCCATGCCCTTCTGCCCTGGACTTTGACGGCTGAAGGAGTGCGGTCCTCCACGATGAAAGGGCCATTGAATCGTGGCTCGTCCCACCTCTTTCTCGTAAAGTTCCTTATAAGCACTGTATCACGAGGGAAGACGAGAGGCACACGTAGATTTTGCACGGTGTCTGTTTCAGCACTTCCTGTTGTGTTTTGTGCTGCGCTGCACCCTTTTCTCCGTCGCTGCAGCTGGCCTGAAATGACAGAGATGCTGGATGTCATACAGTTCAAGTAATCCTGCACCTCTGTCCCTAAAACTTCTTTTGTTGGCTGGGCATCACATCTAGCTCTATCTCGGGGGTTAAGAGGGGTCCTCATCCTTCTGCCCGTGACTATCTCGTGCGGCGTGAGATGATGGTCGGAGCCGGGTTGGTTCTGAAGTGCATACAATGCCAGTGGTAGACAGTGCAACATCCCTTTTTTAATGTGAGCTTGAACTTGGCTATCCTCTCTTTTAACAGGCCATTGAGCTGCTCACATATGCCATTCCCCTCTGGATGATATGCCGACGAGAACTTGTGCTTTATACCAAGCAACAAGCTGATTTGCTCGAACACTGAATTGACAAAGTGAGCCCCGTTGTCTGATCTCATTACCTCGTACACCCCCCATCTAGGGAACACTTCCCTCACTAGAAATTTGGCAGCACAGGTAGAGTCTGGGTGTGCACAGGGACCTACTTCTATCCATCTAGAGAATGGACACACCACCACAATTAAATACCTGTACCTGTTGCACACTTGAATCATGTCGACGTAGTCGATATGCAAGTGCTGGAATGGCCCATTTGGCCGGGGGATAACTCCTCTCACTACTTTTAATGTTACCATCGGTGAATTGCTGGCAGATTATGCAGTTCACCATGAAGAACGCAACATGCTCTGCTAAATTCGGTGTACACCAGTCTTCTGCAAGCGTTGCAGCAAGATTTTCTTTTGACATACGTATAGGGTAGTGTAATTGCTCCAATGCTATCTTCAGTAGGGCGACAGGCATTACTGTTTTACCAGTGCTATCTTGCCTCCACAAACCTTCAGAGGGGTTTAAGGAACACCCTCAATGCTTCCACACATTCTTCTCCTCCTGAGGTACCTCCACTTGGAGTTCCATTAGCTGAGTCTGTCCCATGTTGCTATAGGCCTCAGGTGTGGCTTGTGTTACCATCATACGCTCATGGGTACGTGCCACCTTCACGTCCATGATCCTTGGATGCCATGCGCTTGGCTTGCATGTCCTCTTCATGGTTTCCATGTGACACGAAATCTGTCCCTTTGGTGTGGGCGGTGCACTTCACGACCGCTATGCCCACTGGGAGCTGCAGTGCTTTTATCAACCTGTCCAATAAGGCTGCATGCTGCACTGGCGTGCCGTCCGATCGGAGGGAACCCCTCCTTTTCTAGCGCGCTAGACCTGCATGCACTGTGGATGTCACATAGGCAGAGTCACTGTACACTGTTACTTCATGGTCTGCGTGATTCTCAATGGTGAGTATCAACGCCAATAGTTCTGCAGCCTGCACTGAATAATGTGATGGTATTCGTGCAATAACGAGTACTTGAAACTCTCAGTTTGCCATGTGTTTTATTACGGCAACGGCTGTATATCTTTGACTGTCTTCTTGGTCGAATCTTGAAGATCCATCAATGAAGACGATCTCACCACCTGCCAGGGCATTTTCCTTTACCCTGGGGATTTCATCATAGAATTCCTCATAGTTTGCCCAGTCATGTATCGGTTCTCCTTCAGTGACTGGCTCAGCTATGAATGTGGCTGGATTTACAGTTTTACATTGATCTTTTTTGATCGATGGGTTAAAGATAATCACCTCATAGGTGGATACTCTCTGTGATGTCCGCGTGCCCTTTGGTTTCTCCAGTATGGTGAATAATGAGTGCTCGACGTACAAAGTCATGGAGCAGCCCATTACAATGGTTGATGCCTTTTCAATGGCGAATGCGGCGGCAGCAAGATTTTGTTTGCATGGGAAGTGGCCTCTCATGACTGGGTCCAGACTCCTGCTGTAATACGCTAAGGGCTTGTACCCCAGTGAGGTTCGCTGAGCGAGCACTGCCGTCATAAAATTACCATCACTATGTGAGAACAGGTAGAATTCCTCTGCATAATTAGGAATCCCGAGAACTGGGGCCTTACAAATCGCCCCCTTGAGTTCTGCAAACCCCTTTTCCATTGCCTCAGTCCATTCGATTTTTTCCCTTGTAGCCAGGGCCTTCTTTAGGGCCTGAAGCAAGGGCTTGGTATATGAGCTGTAGTCGAAGACCCATGCTCTGACATAATTGCGCAGGACTAAGAAGCTTTGCATTTGCTTTATCGTGAGCGGTTTAGCCGTGTTCATGATAGCTTCAGCCCTTTCAGGGGTTACCTTTTTCCCTTCATATGAGATTAGCTGGCCTATGTACAGCACCTCACGCTGACAGTATTGTAACTTTTCCTTATCAACCTTATATCCTTTCTCAGCCAGGATAGTTAGAAGCTGGACAGAGTTGTGCCTGCATTGTTCCTCAGTGACGCTGCAGATCAGAATGTCATCCACATACTGCAACATGACACTGCAATATTGCTTAGGTCCATTTGCATGACTCTGTTGAAAATGGATGGGGACTCACAATATCCCTGTGGCAACCTCGTGCTTTTTAGACGCATCTGTCTAAAAGTAAATAACGTCAGATCTTGCGAGTCACGGTGCAACAGGATTGAGAAAAAATACATTTTTCAAGTCAATCACCGTGAAATATTTTTCCTCAGTGGGTATGTTACAAAGAATTGTGGATGGATTAGGGACTAGAGGGAACTCGGCTTCAACAATATTGTTTAATGCTCTTAAATCTTGGATTAAACGCCAAGACCCTCCCTCTTATTTCTTGACAGGGTAAATCACTGTGTTGCAAGGTGATTCTGACGTCACTAGGATGCCCTGCTCCATCATGGCGGAAATTGTTTTCGCGATCCATTCATCTGCCTGTCTGGACATGGGATATTGGCGTGCTCGTGGTAAAATTGCTCCTGGTTTCAGTTTAATTTTCACTTCACCTGCCCCCTTCAGGAGGCCTACGTCATAGGGCCCTGTTGTCCATACTGCGACAGGCACTTGGGCCATGTCATCTTCAAAGTATTCTGGACGCATCAGTGCCAGCATCATTCTCTGTGCCACCTCTTGTTTGATCATTTTGACCCAAAATATGAGACTCACTTCCACCCTTGTCTCTTCTAGTTTGGAGTGTTCTTCGAACAGATCGTCATCGGGGCGTCAATCACTTGATTTCCTTCGATGGCGATAATCGCACACCATTGTCTGCCTTCGTCATCATATCCTTTGACCAATACCACTTTCCCTCGCACTGCAGCAGATTGTATCATTAAGGGAAATACTTGTCCCTCTTCTTCATGCATAGGGATTCTTGGTCTGAATAGGAACTCATCAGGTGTCCTCATAGTTCTATCAGGGAGGCCTGGCAATCCCGCCATGAGCACCCGCACGCCATATGCGAAGACTTCTGGCTCTAACGGTATAGCTCTCATGGCTATACGTCCTGAATATGCTCTGATCATTTCGCACACATTTCAATAATGCATTCCTGGAGTGGAGCACACTATACCATTCTCGGTAAACAAGATTGTCATATTCCGCTTAGTCATTAAGTCCCAACCCAGGATGTTTACTGGGGTCTGACGTGAGTACAATAAGGGTACATTCATTTTGTGCTCTCCCACAGAGACTGGGAGCGCATCTGTAAAGGGAACTCTACTGTGAGCTCCTGTGAAACTCTGAGTATCTATGGCCTCGCCGGACAAGGAAAACTTGCCTTCTCGTATGCACGAGCATGTCTCATCCGTGTCAACTAAGAAGGAATATTCTTTACCCCCTATTACGACATTCACCCTAGGTTCCCTATTATGGTCTGGTGTCACTGATAGGATAGAGCACATCAGAGTCCCCTGTGAGCTGTTCTATTTCATATATAAGTTCGGCCCACTGTATACTTGTGGATTTCCCCCATTTCCAGGGTTGACTCCCCCTCCGGAGTTAGTGCACTGAGACATTTGTGGTGGTGCCTGCTGGGATTGTCCCTGTGGCAAGTTCCCCATGTTCGAGGGTTGAACCTCTTGCTGTGCACCTTGCTGTAAGCCTAGCGCCTGCTGCTGCATGGTGTGATTTTGTGCACTGCCTGTTGTAGGAGGACAGGCTGATTCATCATGCCTGTTCCCATTCCTTGGCCATTTTGCCACATGCCTTGGCTTCTGCACACGCACGCCACGTGTCCTGTCATTCCACACAGCCAACACACTGGCGGTGGTCGGGCCATCTGTCCATCTGGCGTAGCTGGACTGCCCATCTGCACGTTTTGAAATCTACCTTGGTTGGTCTGAAAACCTCCCTGGTTACCCCGAAATCCTCCTTGGTTACCTCTAAACCCTCCATGATTACTCTGCCATCCTCTTCCTCCAAAACCCCTACCCCTCGGGTAGAATCCCGCGCTACCCTGGTTATTCCGGGGTGGGTTAACTGTTGATTGTGTGCTAGGTTCAGCTGGGTTTGTCAGCATGGCTCCCTCGAGACCATACTTTGAAAGTTTCTTTTGCACCAGCTTCGCCTCCTCACCCTTACGAGTTGCCTCCTTTTCCCGGTTGTTTTCCTGCAGCAATTTACAGTAGTGTGCAATAGTTAACTGTATTTCAGCCCAAGGTTTAGCTTCTATTCCTACCAATTTCTTGAGCTGTTTTTGCACCGGTTCAGGCAACCCTTGGCACAATATATGGTAGAATGCAGGGGTAGATTTCTTCCAAGACTCATGCGTTTTGAGCACCCATGCGTCTTGAAAATTCTGGATATAAATCAACGGATCCTCTGACTCATTCATTTTCCGAATCATTATGGCTCCCATGTCAGAAGTGTCTGGGTATAGCGTTTGTAGCGCTTTCCACACAGCTGCTCTGTCATGGGACGTGTTAATTGTGGTTACCCTAGGGTACCCTGCCCGTTTCCATACATCGTCTGCTCTTTCACCGAGTATGGCGATCAGGAGGCCCTTAATGTTCCCTATGGCTAAGGTGACACCCTGTGTCATTTTCTCCAACTCATGTATCCACTTCCCACCTCCCGATGTCAGAATTGGAAGCTTATTTTTCAGGTTCTCTCGATCCATGTGTGGCCATGGAATATATTGTGGTCTTGCTCCCCCTTTTTCTAGCAGCGGGAATTGGAATGCGCAGTCTTCCTCCTCTCTTCCCATAGTCCTCCTGTCTACCACTGGGGTAGCATTCCCGCCTTGCTGCCTACCTGGCAATGCCCTTAATCGGTCTGCATAGGCAGGAGCTAACCCCTCCTCTGGCCGTGGGGTGTTCCTTCATGTCAGCCGGACTGCGCAGCAGACTTCAGTGTCCTAGTTGCGGACCCGCTAGCATCTGACCATCATATCCCTCAGTCTCCTGGGAGCCGTTTTTCGCACCGTCTCCCTTCCTCGTGTGCCTCATCCTCCGTTTCCCCACCAGAGTCAGACTCAGAATACTCCCAGTTTATGCATCTCCTTGCATCTTCTTCGTTCTGCCCAATCTCCTGTCTGTGTAGGGACAGTCCCCTGTTCCCACTACTTAGAGTGGCATCCTCATGCAGCTGAGTGCTCTCCAAGCGCTCATCTTCCCTTCCCTCATAGGATATCTGTTCTAGCCCCATCTCATCGTATATGTTATCAATAGTTTCCCCGATGCTTCTGGTGTCGAAGTCATCTTCAATATTTGCCCCACTTATACCTTACACCGAGTCGTTTGCAGGAAAGAATTCTTCTATGTCTTCCCATTCTACAACAGGATTGGGTTTTGTAACTTGCCGCTCCAAATATTCAAGATCCCGTGCCCTCTGTCTGCGCTTACATTCTGCTTCCTCATCTACCTCCTTGCGCTTCATCGCTTCTTCACTAGCCTTGTCTACTTCCATCATCCTTTCGTTCCTGCGTTCCTTTGCCCTTCTAATTTCCTCATCTTCTCTTCTCTTCACTCTCTTCTCACGTACCCTTTGCTCTTCTTCCAACTTTTGCTTGCTCTGTTTGTACTGTTCGTAGGCTGCCTTCTGTTTGCGATCGAGCTGTTTCTCTTGCTCTTCGCGATATAGTTGTTCTCGCTTCAGCCTATCCTTCCTTCTTGTCCTTTCATCCCTTATTTCCATCTCTTTTTCTCTCTCTCTCCTTTGCGTCTCATCAGACCTCTCTCTCGGTCTTACATCATCACTTCCTTTTCCATCTAGTTTTAACAATATCTGTCCTCCCATCCATTCGTCTTTTGCAAATGTTATTTCATCAGCTGTACCTTCGTTTCCCTTTCATTTATTTTCCTCTCTCTCCTTATCAGGAGGTGCACATCTCTGTGCCTGTCCTTCCTTTCATCTTCGCGTCTCTCCTTGCCCCTCGGGACTGCGGAGGCAAGATTGCTTTCATGTTCCTTTCCATTATTGTCGTCACTACTGTACGTAGGCAACTCATATGCAGGATTACTATACCCTGTGGCTGCCTTGAGTTCTCTTAGCGGGTCCCTCTGACTTACTTCCCCCAATCTCTGGCTCAGGCGGGGTTGGTGGAGTGGTAGGCATCTCACCCCCCTCCGTACATACATTTAATATCCAGTCTGCAGGTGGTTGTTCCTCCTTCGCTTGTTCAAACATTTTCCACAGTTCCAGAACAGCGAGGGGTTTCTCTAATTTTTTGCCTGTGTATATGGCATGTAGATAAGTCGTCATGTGTTGCAAGACAGCTTTAGATAGGGACCCATTCTGTGGCCAAGGCATAAACATTTTGTGGGCAGTACCCTTAACCCACTCTGTGCTGTACTTTTTTAGTTTAGGTGCATGCTTAGTTAGTTTCTTGCACAGATGCGCAAGTGGGGTAACCTCCGCCATTCTTAATTTAGTCACCAACAATAGTTATACAGTTTTTTTATCCTTCCAACAGTATGAGCGAGCACCAAATACGCAAGCTCCAATCCACTCTTTTCCTGCCAAAATGTTATACTATCAATTTACTCAAGACCATCAATTCCTTGGCGATTCCCTCTTAGTTACGGAATCGCGTAAAACCAAATTTAATTTCAACCAATCAGCGATACAGTTCTTTTCCATTTAACATACAACAGAACACATATGACGGACACTTGACAGACTAGATAGACACCAGCTGGTCATACATATACCTGCCTTCTAATCAATACCCCGTCATGGAGTTTAAACGAACTCCTTTGATGCGTCTTTAAACGTCACCGTAGTCTAATTGTCCCTTATTATATGGGGTATGAGTTCATGTTTCTTGTGATCGCTGTATTAAAGCGCATGAACAAGGCGAATCCGTACGTTTTATATCTCAGGTGCCCCCCTGGTATCCTTTGTTTTTATCTCGGGTGCCCCCCTGGTAACCACTTTTTTATCTCTTACGCTCTAGTCATTACCCCTTATATATATATATATATATTCAGTCTTCTCTACTTCTGACTATTTTATTTTTTCTCCGCCACCCTCCGTTACTTTTCCCTTACTTGTTCTAATGCCTACCAGGCATTTGCCAAAGTAACGAGTTTATTGTTTCACTCACAGATCGCATCTTTTTCCTCTCTGGAGCTTCGGGATCACCGCCCCTTCCTCTTCAGCCTCTTATGTTTTTTTTTTCGTCTGATTGGCTGCCTGTGGGAATGAGAAGGGTTGTGCTTGGAAAGGCAGGTTCCTTCAGACCCACTGCAGATTTTTATGGACTTACACTATCATTGTCCACAGGGAGCTTCTCAGTCTACTCAGTCGGAATGGCGAAAGGACTCTTGATATTGCCAAAGGCCCAGAGTTACTTTGTGCTGTTGGTCTATAGGTGTCTTAGAACTATATTAATCAATAATATATAATCGATGGCCGTAACCATCCTCTGATACGAAGTGTACTAGGGGGGGAAATATTCACCGATGGGGCCAGAGGTCAGTGCTCACCCTCTAGCACCTGTAAGACAAGATAGCTGCACCATGTGAGGAATGGGGGTGCAGGATTCACTTACTCCAACATGACTCAATAAGGAGGACTCAGTAATTTGGCAAAGGGAAGTCTGTTTAATGACAAGTACATCAAACAGAGAAACAATTGGGAATCAGCATTGTTGCGATCACCTGTTTCGCTCCAACTTCCTCGAACTTCAGCCAAACAGCAATAGTTATAGGCAAAACTCGTCAGGACTGACGTCTAACTCTACAAATTCGTCATGCAATATAATTGGTTAGGAAAGGTAACTTAAGAATAGGTGTTAAATCTGTATATGGTAACAGAGCATGTGGATTGGATAACTCTTATCGGGTGGGCGTCTACACCCAACCCTCTACATCACGCGTGATAGACATCACTACAACTACAACGTCTCATTGGTTCTAGTATCTATAGGACATTAGATTGCATGGTCCATTGTGATTGGGCAGGTTACACCCCTAGACATAAATCCCCATTTTAATTAGCAGCTTGCGGAATGGACGCCCAGGTGCCTGGTGTTGCATGATTCACCCTGTCACCCTTCCATCAATCAGTATCTTAGGGCTTTGTGTCAATTAGTTGGCTGGGTATGGCCTCGAAACTGTAGCCTCTTATCTGGAGAAGTTATGGCACCCTTGGATCTGGGTGACATCAGACATTGGTAATTCTTCACGCTTGACTGGTCACATATCTGTTCACCGTGAATCTGCTTCAGTTTCAAGTTTTTCATGTATTAGTTTCTTCTTTAGTCTCGCTACCTGCCTGGACCCCCCTTATCTTGACCTTCACGGGGCAGGCTAGTATGCCCTGGAGTTTTGATTCTCCAACGTTGCCGCACTCCCCCTTTCCTTGGTTTTACCTCGAATTCCCAAGCATGAGCTGTTCTTTGTTGAGTTTCGATTCAGCTTTTCTTCCAGGCTTCAGGTGGAATATGTAACCTGGCCTAGTAGGCCTTTGGCCGCCTGGGCATAATTCTGCTTAACAAAATAGAGTCGCACGTGTATAATGTGCCTTATTGAGGTAGATATATGGTTGGCGCTTGCCGCTCTATTCTTCTACTAAGCATTGCAAGCCGTATTGTTTTCTTAGCTTCTTGCATTCCAAGCACATTTACATGCATTAACTAGTTGGTTTCTTCATCATTTCCCCTTTTGTATCTCTTGAATCTGGTTTCGAGGGTGCTCGCACTGGCGGGTTACCTTCGTTCATATGCGAGTCTACTCAGGCCCTCGTGTCATTACCATTTGCCTTCCATCACAGCTCTTTGTGTCTCCTCATGGACACTCTGTAAATACTCATTGTTTCGTATCAGCGCCTGGTATGGCTGTCTGATAGGGTACCGTGCTGCCCAGGGTTGACTGGTTATGGGCGCTTCAACAGGGATGGCTCTTCTGATGTACACTGGACAGAGTCCCAGTGCAGCTCTTTGTTGGTTCATCTGCTCTTCATACATCACATACCTTGGCAAGTACTTTCCTGGTACCTCGAAACTAGGGGCAGGGGTGCAGGCCATGTCTGGGACCTCCTCTACAGGAGACAAGGAGCTTCTGAAGGAAGTAGAGGAATTCTAGACCGAAATGTGACCGTTAGAATGTGCCAGACTTAGATGGAATTGTGGATGATAGCATGTGCCACACTTAGTTGGAATTGTGAACATTAGCCGGAGTCGCATCTAGATATGATTGTGGTTGGTGGCAGGTGCCACACCTGGATTGAGCTGTGAATATCAGCAGATAGAATGTGCCTCACTTATATGAAAATGTGAATGTTAGCATGTCCCACACTTAGATGAAATTGTGAATGTTAGCATGTGACACACTTAGATAGAAATGTAAATGTTAGCATGTCCCACACTTAGACAGAAAAGTTATTGTTAGCATGTGCCACACCTAGATGGAATCTTAGACATTAGCCTGCGTCACAACTAGATAGGATCGTGAATATCAGCATGTGCCACACTTAGATGGAATTGTGGATGATAGCATGTGCCACACTTAGTTGGAATTGTGAACATTAGCCGGAGTCGCATCTAGATATGATTGTGGTTGGTGGCAGGTGCCACACCTGGATTGAGCTGTGAATATCAGCAGATAGAATTGTGAATGTTAGCATGTGCCACACTCAGATAGAATTGTGAATGTTAGCATGTGCCACACCAACATGGAATCTTAGACATTAGCCTGCATCATATCTAGATAGGATTGTGAATATCAGCATGTGCCATACTCAGATGGAATAGTGAATGATAGCATTTGTCACAGTTAGTTGGAATTGCGAACATTAGCCGGAGTCGCATCTAGATAGGATTGTAGTTGGTGGCAGGTGCCACACCTGGATTGAGCTGTGAATGTCAGCATGCGCCACACCTAGAGGGAATTGTGAATATTAGCATATGCCACTCTTAGAGGGAATCTTAGGGCCTCATTTCACGGTAGGTGGTAAGGGTTTACCGGTACTGGTAAGGGCACCGGCACCGGTAAACCCTTTCCACCTTACTACGAGGTCCCTTTGCGGGACCCGATCTTAACGGCTGGTGTAGACCAGCCGTTAAAGTTGGGACCCGCAAAGGGACCTTGGTGTTTATTACGGTACCGCAATTTGGGGTACCGTAATTAGCCCCTTCCCCATTCCCATTGAGCCCTATGGGTCAAAAATGGCAATGGGGAAGGGCCATGGAGAAAGCGGGAATTACCGCCTCGCCAACCTTGGAATAGGGGGGTAATTCCCCTTTTCTCCATGGTGGTACCGGTATCTAGCTATTAGCACCATGGTTTACCACATTCCATGTAATGAGGCCCTTAGACATTAGCCTGTGCCGCATTTATGATATGATATGATATTTTATTTATATCGTGTTCATACAGAGGTGTTTCAGAGCGAGACCAAGCAAAGGGAGGGGAACAGGGGAGAGAAACAAACACAACGATCTTACTAGGCCCAGTGACATTGAGAACGCGCAAGTGCATGGGGTAGGGAAAAGGGGGAAAGTGCATGGGAGGAGGGAGAAATTGGAAAGTGCAGAGCATAAGAGAGGACAAGATAAATAATAAGTAAATAAATAAATAAATGAATAAATATGGTGATCCAAAACAGTGGTAGTGCAGCTGTGAGGGCCAAGTGCAAGGTTAGTTAGATAGGGAGTATCTGATCAGTGCAAACAAAGAGTGGGGGGGCTGTATGGGTACAGTTACAGGCCCCAGTGCAAGGGGTGGCCAGGAGGCAGTGCAGGAGGGTGGCAGGGTGAACAGGTACCTGGGCCCGATGGGCATAGGGTGGCCAGGTGCAGCATTGCTGAGAGAGAAAGCAGATCCGCAGGGGAGAAGAAGGGCAAAGGCAGAGGTGAAGAGGAAGGTCTTGAGGAGTTTCCGGAACCGTAGATGGTTCTCCTCAAGTTTCAAGGTGGCAGGTAGGCAGTTCCAAAGGGAGGCCCCCGCAGAAGACAAAGCCCTACCACCAGCTCGTTTCTTTAAAAAACAACTGACCCTGAGGGAGTTGGAAGTAGAGGAGCGAAGGGCTCTAGAGGGGAGGTATTTACGGAGGGATGGTTGAAGGTAATTAGGACCCATGCCCCAAAAAGCCTTGTGGGCAATGCAAAGGGTTTTAAATTTTATCCAGGCATCCACTGGGAGCCAATGGAGAGATTTCAGAGCTGGAGAGATATGATCCCAGGGCTTGAGGCCAAAGACAAGTCTTGCAGTCCTGTTCTGGATTAGTTGTAAAGGGCAGAAAGTGGAGGCAGGTAGATTTAGAAAGAGGCTGTTACAGTAGTCCAACCTAGAGAGAATCAGAGCTTGGGAGACAAGGAGCTTCTGAAGGAAGTAGAGGAATTCTAGACCGAAATGTGACTGTTAGCATGTGCCAGACTTTGATGGAATCGTGACTGTTAGCATGTGTCTCACTTATATGAAAAGGTGAATGTTAGCATGTCCCACACTTAGATAGAAATGTAAATGTTAGCATGTCCCACACTTGGACAGAAAGGTTATTGTTAGCATGTGCCACACCTAGATGGAATCTTAGACGTTAGCCTGCGTCATATGTAGATAGGATCGTGAATATCAGCATGTGCCACACTTAGATGGAATTGTGAATGATACCATGTGCCACACTTAGTTGGAATTGTGAACATTAGCCGGAGTCGCATCTAGATAGGATTGTGGTTGGTGGCAGGTGCCACACCTGGATTTAGCTGTGAATATCAGCATGCGCCACACCTAGATAGAATTGTGAATATTAGCATATGCCACTCTTAGAGGGAATCTTAGACATTGCCTGCGCCGCATCTAGATAGAAATGTGAATGTTAGCATGTGCCTCACTTATATGAAAATGTGAATGTTAGCATGTCCCACACTTAGATGAAATTGTGAATGTTAGCATGTGACACACTTAGATAGAAATGTAAATGTTAGCATGTCCCACACTTAGACAGAAAAGTTATTGTTAGCATGTGCCACACCTAGATGGAATCTTAGACATTAGCCTGCGTCACAACTAGATAGGATCGTGAATATCAGCATGTGCCACACTTAGATGGAATTGTGAATGATAGCATGTGCCACACTTAGTTGGAATTGTGAACATTAGCCGGAGTCGCATCTAGATAGGATTGTGGTTGGTGGCAGGTGCCACACCTGGATTTAGCTGTGAATATCAGCATGCGCCACACCTAGATAGAATTGTGAATATTAGCATATGCCACTCTTAGAGGGAATCTTAGACATTGCCTGCGCCGCATCTATATAGAAATGTGAATGTTAGCATGTGCCACACTTAGATGGAATTGCTAACATTAGTCTGAGTCGCACCTAGATAGAAATACGAGTGTCAGCTATTGCAACACTTAGACAAAACTGTGAATATTAGCATATGCCACTCTTAGAGGGAATCTTAGACATTAGCCTGCACCGCATCTAGATAGAAATGTGAATGTTAGCATGTGCCACACTTAGATGGAATTGCTAACATTAGTCTGAGTCGCACCTAGATAGAAATACGAGTGTCAGCTATTGCAACACTTAGACAAAACTGTGAATGTTAGCATGTGCCATTCTTAGATAGAATTGTGAATGGAAGCATGTGCCACACTTAGAATTGTGAATGTTAGCATGTCCCACACTTAAATGGAATTATGAATGTTAGCCTCTGCCACACTTAGAAGATGCTAATAACCAACCCACTAACAATTTCACCCCTCTGTATACACCTCTCAAACTATAACTAAACACAACCACAATCTATAGCACAACAAACCGCACAAACTTTACTACACCGCAACAACAAACAAACCACACATAGACTCGCACAACAGCACATGACGGCCACCGACCGGAAAGCACCCCAAGCCCAACGAACTGTGTTAACCATGTTGAGGCTGCCAACAGCACATCACTGCTCTCTTGCACTTTTTCCCGCTCGTTCCCACTAACTCATCCCCCCCTTCCCTTTTCAGAGCCGCCAAGGGACCACTCCGGTGGTGATAGTGCGCGGTACAAATATCCTTTAACATTTAACATTTAACATTTATGCAGTGTGTAATATACACTAATGCATGTTCCTAACTGCATTATCAGCTATAAATCGTCCAACTCTTTCACAGACAGAAGTGTTTATTTCTTGCCGCCATGCCAGGGATGCATCGCTCTCATCGCATTATCAAAACTAGACCATGCAATTACAGCATGCCTTCAAATGCTCCTCTCATTGCCATGCCTGGCATACCTCTTTGTAACTGTAACCTGCCCAGAATCTCACCCCTCTCATCAATGCATTATCCACAATAGTCCTTGCAATTATAGTCCGGCTAGAAATGCATTCTCTCACTCCAGTACCTAAAATAGAACTTGCAATTATAGCATAGTTATAACATGTCCGGAATACATGTCTCTCATCGCATCATTTAAATGCAGATGTACCATACCCACGAATGCTTGTTCCTCTCTGCATAACGCACACAATGAGGGTCATTTCATGTTACCCGGGCCGGAAACAAATATTTGCCAGTGGTTGCTATGGAGCTTTCGCCATGCCTGTACTGCCAGTAGATCAGGCCCCCACCGGCAAACATATGCCCAATTATTTGCAGTGCTGGTAATTGTGGCAATCCCCTCCATGCATGGAATGGGGAGTTACCGGCGTTACTGTCACCTGTAATATCCCAGTAATGCCGGGATATCAAGTAGCGGGAATGCTAATTCCGTTTTGGTGGCATCCCGCCGGTAATTCACCAAACTCAGAATGAGGGCCATTCTTGCAGTTATGCGACAGCCTGCAGCGCACCTGGCTCGCTGCATCGCATACAGGGAATCTTGCTGTTTACCAATGTCTGTTTGCCATCTTCTGCTATGTTTTGTTTATTGCGTTTTTAAACCGTACGTATACCAGAAAGCCTCTTGGCACTACCAAGCAACAGAGGTGCAGCTGATTGACAGGGTTGCAAAGAACACTTTGGGAATAATCAGACCTTGAAAGCTTTTTCTAAATCACTAGATGGGTCAAGTTCTTGCTGATCTCAAGTGGAACAGTGCCCACGTATCACACCTAGAAACACTTGTGTACAGGTGCGTTATAAATGCCATATCTTGGCATATCATAGCCTGCAGTTATGATATCAAAATTGAAAAGGCAATCACCCGCTATGATTTTTACAAGCGATGTGGGATTCCGAAGGGGCCAGGACACAGGCCTCTGTATGAGGAGCGGTCGTGAGAGCTTTGTTGAAATGCCAGCCATCGCCTTTTTGGATTGGCAACATGATTTCATTTCAGTTCATTTTATTTGGTTGCTTTGTTTACCCGTAGATACATGGAACAAAAACCTAGTACTACAAGCACTGTGGGTGTAAAACCTCTTAACGCTTGGAGTAGGAAAACATTTTAGCCCCTCGTGGACCTTGGAGCAACAGTACCCTCACGGCAAGGTACGGGCAAGGCTGGTGCCCCCTGTGTAACAATGCTGAATAGACACAGATTCAGAGCCCTTGACACCCACAGTGCATTTCGCTTCCCGATTCCCAAACTGGCATACATTTTAATTCTGCTTCCTTTGTTTATTTTTGCTGATTTGGGCTGCCTTTTCCATGCTTGCTGGAGCACTGACCCAACTTCATACTGGTCTTCCAGAGGCACGCCTTGAGTGTTAGTTACTCTTCAGCAGCCGAAGTACAGTGTGCAGCCCCACTACAGATCAAAGTCACAGAGGACTCTCTCCACCTGTGCGTAGACAGGCACCATGCCTAGGGTGTGGGTCAGTGCATGTGATGTTCAGGGATACAGACTTGGGATGCCGGGATGATAATGAATCTTATACTATATTCATAAAGCTTTAAACTGGCTCAAATTGGGAAGTGCCTGGCTCATCTTTGAGATATTCCTGTGCAAATATGATTCAAATACGCAGCTGTGCTTTCAAGTTAGCCATTGTGTTTGCTACTGCTCTAAAAGTAGCTGCGCTTTGAAGTTAGCCATTTTGTTCAATCTAGGCGCCTTGTGAGGTTTGCCACTGCTCTAACGGTTGCTTTGGTCTAAAGTTAGCTATTGTGTTTGCTACTGCTCTAAAAGTAGCTGCACTCTGAAGTTAGCTATTGTGTTTGCCACTGCTGTAAAGGTTTCTGCGCTCTAAAGTTAGCCATTGTGTTTGCTACTGCTCTAAAAGTTGCTGCTCTCTGAAGGTAGCCATTTTGTTTGCTACTGCTCTAAAGGTTGCTGTGCTCTGAAGTTAGTCATTGTGTTTGCTACTGCTCTAAAGGTTGATGTGCTCTGAAGTTAGCCATTGTGTTTGCTAACCAGTAGCAGTAGTTAGCCACTTTGTTGAAACCTGGTGATCTCTGAAGTTTGCCACTCCTTTAATACTTGCACCACTCTGAAGGTAGCCACTTTGTTGCAACCTGTTGATCTTGGAAGTGGCCACTGCTTTAAAACTTGCCATTCACTGACCACTAGGGGGCGCAGACCAAGATGGCCGCGTGAGCCGCGAGCTCGTCACTCCACGGGACACGAAGCACCAGTAAAGAGGAAGGTTCGTAGATACCGCGTGAAGCCCATCAGCCTCCCCTGGAGGAGGAGGGCTACCCGTCTACCGAGGCCTCTCAGGGGATACAAGGACCAGCAGGAGGGATTAGAGCCCCGAGCTAGGGGAGGCCGGAAAGTGCAAGGCGAGGAGGCTCAAATACCCTCCCCCTCCTTTTAAATCAGTATTAAACTTCACAAGATTCCTGAATAGAACAAAATGCCCAACTAGTTTCTGCATTCAGAAGATGGCCATTTTGTTCAATTAAGGAGTCTTGTGAAGTTTGCCACTGCTTTGAATGTTGCTGCGCTCTGTAGTTAGCCCCTTTATTGAAACCTGGTCATCTCTGAAGTTTGCCACTCCTTTAATACTTGAACCGCTCTGAAGTTAGCCACTGTGTTGAAACCCGGTGATCTTGGAAGTGGCCACTGCTTTAAAACTTGCCATTCACTGACTGCTAGGGGGCGCAGACCAAGATGGCCGTGTGAGCCGGGTGCTCATCACCCCACGGGACATGAACACTGAATATGAGTTGAAAATCCCACCACAGAAGACGCCACTGGACAGCGCAGTGACAACAATGGTGCGGGGAAGCAGCAGAAGCGTTTTGGAGTTGTGAGCCACGCTCGCATCGGGTGCACCATGAGGCCTCAACTTAGGGGTGTGCCACACTGGGAAGGGGAGGTGCACGGCAACGGCTCCCTAGAGGCAGGAGTAGCGCACCAGAGGCATGTGCCCTCACATGCAGGAGTCAGCGCTGGGCGGCGGTTTGCCCAGAGGCTGCGGAGGCTCTGAGCTAAACAAAACAGTGAAGCACCAGTAAAGAGGAAGGTTCGCAGATACCGCGTGAAGCCCCATCAGCTCCCCCTCCCCCCCCCGGGAGGAGGAGGGCTCCCCATGCACCGAGGCCTCTCAGGGGAGACAAGGATCAGCAGGAGGGATTACAGCCCTGAGCTAGGGGAGGCCGGAAAGTGAAAGGTGAAGAGGCGCGAATACCCTCTCCCTACCCCCACTGAATTGCACCACAGGGAATTTAAGGAATGAGAAAGAGAGACTCCTGGCCACCAGGGGGAGGGGCCAGGAAGGAAGAACACTGAAGGTGCATTTGGAAAATTGGAGAGAGTGCCCTTTGGGCGGGGGGCCATAAAGAATGTGCAAGGTGCAGCAATAAAGACACACAGAGAGTGGTTGGAACACCCACAGGCCCACCCAAAGGGCATAGACACCCTACAGGGGCTGGTTGGAAACAGGGTGGACACAACACTGAAACAGGTGAGAGGGAGCCCTGGAGTGAGGAGACCAGCTGCAGTAGACCAAGAGGGGGGTGCAGAACTCCCCATCCCCGTTTCTCCCCACCAGGCCAGGTTATTGCACAGCGGGAGCACACATCTATGTACTCAAGAGGGAGTACTGGGCTGTGGAACCATAACCCACACGCAGTCTGCTAAAAGAATTACTCAGGAGGCGAAAGTAGGCTGTGCTAGTAAGAAAGAAGAAGATCTTGGCCTGAGCTGGCCCAGAATACACAACACAGTAAAGATGGGTGCCGCGGAGGGAGGGACCCTTTGGCGGCATTGGTTTACAAAAAGGAGGGAAACCACGCAATAGTTGGAAGCGCCCCAGATGGAGGGCTCTGAGCGAAGTGAGGACTATGTGAGCTCTGGTGAGAAACAGTGTGGAGGTGGTGGTGGCAGATGGTACCCAGGGATGAGTGAGCGCGCCTACGCACAAGGAGGCCCATGAGACGGGAATACAGCCCATAGAGCAAGAAATCTACGACTAAACAAGTGCGGAGGCGATATGGCAACGGGAGGTATGGATACCTTAAAGCAAGATGTGCAGGCCATCCTACTGGAGCTCAAGGCGTTACGGACGGAGGTGCAGACCTCCCTGGGGGTCATCATGGACAAGGTCTCAAAGGTGGAAGACCAGATTGAGACCCTAGAGAACAATCAAAGGTCAGCAGATATATCTGATGTGGCCATGGAAACAAGAGTTAAGGAGTTGGAACACAGAGAAAAGGAGGCCAGAGCCAAGATTGATGATGGGAGAGACAAAATAATCTATGGATATGAGGGCTCCTGAGCACAGACACTGAATCCCCAAAGGACTTGGATTTAATACCGAAACACCTGATAAAACAATTGCTGGGGGGAAAGACAGAGAGGGAGATCCGCTTTGATAGGGTTCATAGAGGTGCCAGATCAGCGGGAAGACCGTGCTCAGTGGTGGCGAAGTGCCACTATTACAGTGACAAAGAGGAGATCCCGGGGAAAGCCAGGGAAGTGGGTGAAATAGACTGGGAAGGAGCCTCCATTACCATTTTAAAGACTTGTCATCTTACACTCTGGAGCAGAGCAGGAAATGTAGGTCCCTCACTCAATGGCTTTGTGAAGTGAGAGTGAGGTATCAGTGGCGATTCCCCTTCGCGCTGTCCTTTGATTTACGACAGGGAGCATTATGAACTACTACAGGGGGACAACGCAGCCCCGCTTCTACAAGAATTGCAAAAGGGGGACCTCAGCTGGACCACGAAGGCCAACGAAGGCTGCAGGAGAGTTTCAACAGTGCCTTTGCCCAAACGGAAGGCCGTACAAGAGATAGCAGCGCAAGAAAGTCCAGAAAACCTCCAGTATTGCAGCCAAAAGGACACGGATGAAATAGGGCTTTGCCCTCCGGTTGATGTGTTACTCTGAGCAAGGGAGGAGAAGGTGGGGAAATGTTATGTTAAGATGTACTGTTCATGTTCTGGTGGTGTGGGGGGACCCATACCTTCCTAGTAGCCCGGAAATGTCGGGGAGTCTCAGGGAGGCTGGGCTCCAGACCCAAGCCAGACTTGTCTATCACAGGTCATTGGTGAGGAAAGTTCATACTTGGGGAAGGCTGGGAGAAGGGAGGGGAAGGAGGGGGAATTATACACACCATATGTTCAGAGGCTCGAACCATGGCTCACTCGAAAAAGGGGCAGTAACAGGTATGGATTTTGTCAAGCAGGGTTATGGCTAGCCAGAAGGTAGCAGCACAAAACGCAAAAGGGATTCACTCCCTAAACACTAGGTCCCTTACAGCAAATGCGATCTGTAAAGCAAATCTAACAGTGTTATTTCTCCAGGAGACCCACTATGGTAAAAGGGCAAGGGAGTGCCCTGAAGGGGTCAGAAGTAGGCCAAATGTACTGGCCTTGCACGCCGTGTCAAAGAAGGATGGAGTGGGTATAGTGCTGGGGAAGGGCAAACACCCAAAGGAGGTGCAAGTTAAAAGGGGCTTTGGGGCCAGATTCATAGCAGTTAAGGGGAAATTAGAAGGGGAAATGGTCACCCTAGCCTCGATATATGCACCAAACGCAAATCAGGTGAAATTCTTAAGAAAGATATGTGCAGTGTTGGAAGACTGGGGGAATGAACTATGGTGGTTGGGAGAGAATTCAATACAATCCTGGACCCAAGGCAGGACTGGTGGTCCACCCAGGGGCATAGGGCAAATACGAGGGATAGGACCCACAAGGACTTTGCGCAGTTGCCACAAGACTATTTCTGGGCGGATACATGGAGAGCACATCATCCGCAGCCGGGAGGGTACACTTTCTTCTTCCCGCCACACCAAACGTACACTAGAAACGATCTCTTTCTGACACCGCAAGAACAGAGAGACATAACCACGCATCCTAGGGTTGAGACAGTGCCATGGTCCGATCATGAAATGGCGGTGGTGGAGTGGAATATAGGGAAGGATAAGGGGACACCCAGGTGGCGCTGCAATGACAATATCCTGCGGGACCCCACCTTTAAGGAATTTATGGAAGGGGAGATTTGCTGCTTTTTCAACACAAATAATGGGGAAACGCATTTAAAGTGTGTGTAGGAGGTGGTGAAAGCCACCTTTAGGGGCCTCTTGATAGCGGAAGGTGCACAGAAGAAAAGGGAGAGGGCGTTGATAGAGCAGCGACTAAAGGAGAATTGTGACCTATGCGAGATTCCCTAAGAAGCCCAGGAATGGATGGTTGGGGCGCCTAAGGGATATGAGAGGTAAAAGACAGGAGCTGCACTTGCTTTTGATAGGGGAGGTACTCAAGAGGCTATGCTACATAAAGCAGAGGTACTATGAGAGAGGTGACGGGTTGGGACACTCCTAGAAAATAGGATACCGGAGGCAAAGGTAGAGAGGAAGATAGAGAGAATTAGAGATGGGGGAGGGCGGATCCACACGGCGAGGGACAACATACAAGAATGCTTTGTAGAATATTATACCAACCTCTACACACAACCCCGTACTGAGGACGACTCGAAGGTGCAGGAATATCTGGGAAATCTCCCCATTTCCCGGCTCTAAGATGGGAAGAGGTTGATCCTAGAGAGGGACATCTTGCCCAAAGAAGTGAGGCGGGCAACAGCTCGCCTCAAGTTGGTCAAGGCCCCAGGTGAAGACGGTTGCACCTCAGGCTTTTACAAGCAGTTTTAGGAGCTCCTGGCCAGGGGCTCCTGGCCGAGCCCCTGTCTCAGGCATTTAACGCTATCGAGGGACCCAGAAGTTTGCCAACCACGATCCTGAAGGCACTGATTGCGGTCATCCCTAAATCAGGAAAGGACAGGGAGCAATGCTCCTCATATTGCCCCATTTCATTGCTAAACAATTTTCGCGAGAATCTTGGCGTCCAGACTAGAAGCGTATCTCCCCAAATTGGTTCACATGGATCAAGCGGGCTTTGTCTGAAATAGGCATGGATCGGATAAGATGAGGAAAACTTTACATGTCATGGCGGCGCACGAGGTGCGACAAAAGTGGGCCCTAATTTTGGCACTCGATTCAGAGAAGGCCTTCGATCGAGTTAGCTGGCTCTTCACGACGAGGGTCCTGGAGAAAATGGGCATGGCAAACAAGTGGCTGTGATGGATCGTGGGCCTATACTCTGCACCCAGGGCAAGAATAATAGTTAGTGGGGGACTGTCAAAGGGCTTGGAACTGCAAAGGGGTACCAGAAAGGGATGTCCCCAATCACCCCTACTGTATGCACTGGTTATGGAAACATGGGCGGTGGCGGTGCGGCGGGATGACAGTATCAAAAGGGGTTCTGATTGGAACTAGGAGCTATAAAATGAGCCTGTTTGCGGATGACACCCACACCACAAATCCGCTGGAGTCGCTCCCTCGCCTCCTCCAAATATTGAAGGAATACGGAGCAATGTCAGGGTTTAAAATTAATATATAATATATATATATGTTATATAATATAATTTCCGGTGGGAGAGTGGGACCAGGACATAAAGGTGTAGATTGAAGGCCGGTACTTAGGGATCACTGTCACAAGGGATGCTGGGGACCTTTACGCAGAAAATTATCTCTCACTTTGGAGCAGGGTGCAGGCTGATCTGCACTGTTGGGGTAGAATGACAACAGTTTATGTCCCTTTTCCAGATGTTCCCAACCATAGTCCCGATCTCCTACTCTAGGAGGGTGCACAGAGCTTTATTGTGCTACCTCTGGGCAGGGGCAAGGCAAAGGGTGACTTACAGCACTCTACTCCTGGTGCTGGTCGAAGGGGGGGGTGGGATTCTCATATCTTGAAACATACTACAAGGCACCGCAGAAGTTTGCCTCAAAGACGAGTGGTGCTTTGGCATTCAAAATGCTCTCCTCAACAAAATAGCCCTTCTATGATATAAAATTGAATCTAAAAAACCCAACCTTAAACCGTCCCAACTTCAACAGACTCTTAATCATGCTTGCCATAAAACTGATGTGCTCTTCGAATTCGCACCTGTCTCTGACACTTAAATCTCGAGAATCATATCCAGTCTCAATCCCACAAGATGCCAATTCGACATATGCCCACCTTCGCTTATCAAAGATTGTGCGCTTGAACGAACACCATTCATCACTAGACTAATTAACACCTCTTTTGAAAGCAGTACTGTCTCATCCAACCTTAAGGACGAGTGGGTCCTTCCTCTGCTAAAACAATCTAATCTTAACCCCAACATACCTACAAACTACCGACCTATAACTATAGTGCCATTCCTCCTCAAAATATTGGACAGAGTAGCATATCTCCAGATCCAAAACTATCTGGAAACTAACAATCTCCTTGGCATACAACAATCTGGCTTCCATCCAAGACATGGGACTGAAACAGCCTTACTTGACTTGAAAATACAAATGGATGAGTTGAAAGACAACGACAAATTAGTTCTCCTCCGCCTGCTAGACTTATCCGCAGCGTTTGACATAGTCAACCATAACATACTTTGTAATCAACTTGAATCAGCGGCCCACTTCTCACCAAAAGCCATTCTGTGGATACATCCTTCCTTACGGACAGAACCACAAGAGTCTTTTCAACTATCGCGGCAGCCTCACCAGCCCCAGTCACATGTGGCATACCCCAAGGCTCTTGTGTCTCGCCCACACTCTTTAATATATGCACGAAACCACTATTCAACCATCTCGACGAGTTGGGTGTCACTACACTAATTACGCAGATAACACTCAAATCCTCATACCTATCTCCGGCCCTTACATCTCAGATTCCAAATCACTTTACAGAATGTATCTAACAATCCAGGCCTGCATGGCCAAACATGGATTATATCTAAACAACGAAAAAATTGAACTTCTTCTCATCGGATCTCTATACCGCCTTAACAAACACTGTGACACCTTCAAATCTCGCCTTTACTCTGTACATTGTGTTTATCCTGCAATTATGTAAATATTGTCTATTATATGTATACTTGTAACCTTGTAAGCTTTGCATTACCATATTGCTGAGCCCTTTTACTCATGAGTCTGGTGCGCCTAACAAATGAATAAACAAACAAACAAACAAACAAACAAACAAACAAACAAACAAATCGTTCAATAGAGACGGCAACACTATCAAGGTGTCTAACGAAGTAAAAACCCTGGGCTTTTATCTTGACTCAGCACTCACCTTAACTAGACAAGTCAACACCACGGCATCGGCTGCAGCCTGCATATCCAAGCTCATCACTGCACACAGGCCTTTCCCATCACCCGACAGCTGTATCACACTAGCGAGAGCCCTCATCTTGGCCAGACTTGATTATTGTAATGCCCTCTATGCTGGCACCAAGAACCATAATATAAAAAAAAATTGCAGCTGAACCAAAACAACTCAGTGAGAGCAGCGCTAAACATCCCTAAAAAAAAAACACATCTCTAGGATTAGACGGAACACCCACTGACTTCCATTCCAGGAGCGAATCCTCTTCAAAACACTCTCTATAACCCACAAATGCCTACATGAGTCAGCCCCAAAATACCTGGCAGACAAACTCACCACTAACCAATGTAATAGGTCTACCATTCTGCATACTCGCATTTACTCTCCACCCCCCGATTCAAGCTTCAGAAATACGGAGCAGCAGCTTCCCAGTGGTAGCTGCCAAACACTGGAACACAATACCAGTCACATTAAGGTCAGAAGCCTCCTTTTGAACCTTCCGCAAACATCTGAAAATGGGGCTTTTCACACAGGAGCTTCTAATATAACTCTATATTAGCAATCTGCACCTTCACTAACAACCAAATGAACACTGTAACTTAATGTGGAGACTGTTAGGTAGTAACACTGTAATTTATCACAGACTTCAAGGCAAAGGAACACTGTAACTCAACGGAGACTGTAAGGTAAATGAACATTGTAACTTAATACAGAGACTGTAAGGTACTTCTCTATGCATATGCGTAACCTCGTAATTATTGTACTTTTTATTGTCAAGAACATTTGTGTAACTATGTAACCTTTGGATGCTTTCACTGTCAAGAACAGCACCTAGATGCCTTAGGGTCGGGGGCACTATATAAATCTCAAAAATAACTAAATATAATAAATGGGTACTCCCGAGCCCTGGGACAGCCCTGTCATTTGGAACAGTCCAACCCCATGATAGTCCACACCCTTGGATAGATCTGCTTTGAAACACAAAAATGCTGACTACCAGGAAAGACTGGCACACAAGGAATAACCAAAACAGAGTAAACGAAGAGGAGAAATCTCAGAACTCCACAACTGGTAACCATCCTATACCAAGAGATGACAAAACTAGGCATCCAACGCAAACAAGTCCAATCGCCAGAACAAGACCAAAATTGCCCTACCTGTCAAATTGCCACACACTCGGACAACCTTCTATCCTCAAGAACCGCAAACATATTTGTAGGATAACTGGAAATTCACTAAAAAGATGGGAAACACACAGAATCAAACCATAAAGAAATGACACCAACACGCCATTCATCACAAAAATTGTCTCGACAAACTAAATCATCAATGTCATCAGGAAGACGACCATGAAGAAAACATCAATCCAATACAAAACCTGGTTGAACTACTCAACGAAGAAACAGAAACAACAGATCTGAACACACAAGCTAGAGAAAAAAATGACAAATACCAACACAATCACCAAAATATACAGCCAAAAACGAAAGAAACTGCTGTAAACAAAGAATACACCACAACCTAGTCAACGTGAGATCAATTTCCAAACACATAACAGAAATATACCAACTGCTATGCGATGGAGGGCAGACATCCTATTCCTCAATGAAATCTGGCTAGCTCAAAACTACAACCACTTGTCCCAGCCTGCCCGACCAATGAGCACAAATTGCCACCTATCCCTGTAAGTGCTACAGGCACATGGTGACCCCATCCATGTCACTACCCTCCCCAACACGACATCACACAGCATGTGGGCCACACCCCTAACACTCTACCCAGCAATTGTCAATACACCACAACAGTATCTCCGGCCCCCCACCCTACCATGTACGTACATCACACATCCACCCACACAGTACGCATGATACAAGCAAGTGTGCACCATGCCATGTCCCTCATAATGTCCCTGACACAGAACTGTCATAAAAGCCAAAGCATGAAGCTCTGTCTCATCAATCCACACTCATCACTGATAACCTGCCTTTCTGACTCCCTCAGGAACATCATCTGGCAATAAGGATGCCCATCCAAGCACCTCAAGGGGTACCAGCCGTCGATGCTGAGAAACCCAACAGACCTCCACCACTACCTCAACCCAGGACTCCACAGCCTCAACAGGCACAACTGCAACTGCGACCCCAGCTGCATCCATCGAGCAACCTCAGGCCCAAGTGGTGCAGCAAGTCCAGCCACCTCAGGCCCCAGTGGTGCAAAAAGTGCAGCCACCTCAGGCCCCGGTTGTGCAACAAGTCCAGCCACCTCAGGCCCCAGTGGTGCAACAAGTCCAGACAGTTACACTCAGTACAGCCATCTCAGGTCTCACAGGCTGCACCCACCCCAGCAGCCCCAGCTGCAGCAGTGCCACCACCACCACTGCAACCACAAGGCCGCGCACATGCAAGCATTGTAGAGGACACAGCTGATGACAGTGCAGTGGACACGGGGGATACCACTGACCACAGCATTGGTGAGCCCCTACTATTCAGCCCCATGGGCCCAATTAGCCCACAATGGCCACCCTTCCCAGTGTGGGGGAAATTGACGCACGACTCAGCAGAATGGAACAACGCCAGGATGCCCTGACAGCCTTGGTGCAGCAGCGCCTTCAGGAGGCGCAGCTCAGGCGTGAGAGCGCCCAGGCCAGTGGACACCGTAATGCACGTGCACTTGGTCACTGTACACGTGCTATCATACAGATGTCAAGGAGAGTTTGGGAGGGTAACAGTGTTATGTCGTCTATAGCAGAGGGAATGGCCATGTTACTCCATGCTTTCCTGGACCGATCACACCCCCACGCACCATCGACAAGCAGAGCAACCAAAGACGGCATTTGATGCATCTGTCCCACTCGGCACACAGCTGCACGCCTGACCCGAAAAGGGGACGGAAATAGGCCATGGACACATATGTGCCCTGTGTGTGACTTGTGAAAATCAACATTGCCGAACATGACAGGAGTTGCGTAGAGACAGTTGGGGAGGGGGAGTGGGGAGGGATAGTTGGGGAGGGGCAGTGGGGAGGGATAGTTGGGGAGGGATGGTATTGGCAGTTAATTTGTTACACATTTGTAAATATTTTCATAGAACAATTTACAGTTGGTGTTGCAAAGAAATCAAGACTGGACATTGATTTTTCAGTGTAAGTGAGTGATTGTATTACTGTGCAGCGCCCAGTGCGCTAGCTGGCCTGTGTCACGTGTGTGTCAAGTGATCAGAAGTATTGGTGAATAAGTTCCTCTCCTGCAACACGTCTATCCATGCCATCACAGCACTGTGCAACTGGAAGCTCATCAACACTTATATTCTCCTCTGCCTCTGGTGGGTGCATGTCCATGTCGGGGGGGGGCAGTGGGAGGATAGCTCAGCGGCAACGTGCCTGCCTTCGAGGCAAAATGACACAGAGCAACACAGGTTGGAGCCCCGGGTCCACGCTTACAAACCTCTGGGTATTAAGCGAGTTATAAATAACCTATAATATCATATCATGATATGTTGTGCGACATGGCACAGGCAAGGACTATTCTTTCCCACCTTTACAGGGGTGTACATAAGTGTGCCCCTGATCTGCTCAGGCAGTGGAACCTTGCATTTAACAGGCCAAATGTCTGTTCAATTGTGCACTGAGTACAGATATGGGCACGGTTGTATCCCTGCTCGTGCTGGTTGTGTGGTTGCCTCACAGGGGTCATTAGCCATGGCATCAGGGGATAATCAGCATCACCTGCACGGGAGCAACAGAAAGTGTACAATGTCATACTTCTGGCCATATCATGTTAGTACAGGCTGTATAGTGTTCACTTAAAAATACAATAATGCACATGGAAAATGCAGGTTACCTAGCATATGTCCTATTTTGGGTATTAAAAATGCACATTGTGATGATGCGTGGTGGGTGTGTGGTGTGCAGTGGCTTTGACATAGCCCATTCACAGCTACCATGACCTGTGACCCTTTCAGTACAACTCACACAAATGGAACAGATCTATGTGTTATTATTGTGTTACAATGCAATAATACTATTATGTCCATGACACTAAATCATAGATATGTACTGCGATTCATTTCAAATTTCAATCAGATGTATATATGATTGTGCACTTCTAACAGGCAAGGGACCCAGCTAATTGGTGTGCAGGCCCATGGTGGTATGTGGATAGGGTCTTCAGATTCATAAGTATTCTCAATCTGTGCAATAGGTGGTGTGAGTTTTGTTGACTGTGTTTGTGCTTCTTTTTGTAACTCTGGTGTGATGCATTCTGGTACATGTAGTACTTTTCATATTGGTGTATGGAATTGATGTTGTTATGCATGCACAGGATACATTTCTTCAATTGGGACACGCCTGTCAAGGACCTGCACTCAGGCATGCTATTACTGTGTTGCACCTTGTTTCCCCCCTGTACACTTGCACGTTCAATACACTCACAAGTCATAGAAGGTCTGTCTCCCCTTACCTTTATTATCATTACTTGTTGTACTATTGTAGCAATTATTGATCCTTGCTCTAATTCATGGTCTACCTTGCCCTTTACCCGGGTTGTCTGCCCTCTGCGCTCGCAGGGTGTTTTGCCAATTGCATAAGCGCATAATAGTTGTACAACAAATAAATGAATGCATACACTGCTCAAAGCCACTGCTGATCGGTGTTATACATGCTGATAATTCAACAGTGCACATGCCCTTGTAGTTACACTCACCCAGCAGCCAGATACGCTATGGTGTTGTCTGCCCCCCCCAATTCAACAGTGCACATGCCCTTGTTGTTACACTCACACAGCAGCCAGGTATGCTATGGTGTTGTCTACCCCCCCTAATTCAACAGAGCACATGCCGTTGTAGTTACACTCACCCAGCAGCCAGGTACGCTATGATGTTGTCTGCCCCCCCCAATTTAACAGTGCACATGCCCTTGTTGTTACACTCACACAGCAGCCAGGTATGCTATGGTGTTGTCTACCCCCCCTAATTCAACAGTGCACATGCCATTGTAGTTACACTCACCCAGCAGCCAGGTACGCTATGATGTTGTCTGCCCCCCCCCAATTTAACAGTGCACATACCCTTGTAGTTACACTCACCCAGCAGCCAGGTACACTATGGTGTTGTCTGCCACCCCAATTCAACAGTGCACATGCCCTTGTTGTTACACTCACCCAGCAGCCAGGTACGCTATGGTGTTGTCTGCCCCCCCCCAATTTAACAGTGCACATGCTCTTGTAGTTACACTCACCCAGCAGCCAAGTTCGCTGTCCACTGTGACGTACTGTGTACCCAGGCAGCGTGGAGTTGCGCAACACCATGGAGTTGTGGGTTGAACTGGGAAAACTGGCACAGCAGTGGGTGATGAGGTGGCGGGCATTACACACCATCTGCGCATTCAGTGAGTGATAGAGTTTTCTGTTCTGGTAGACTGCCTCCACAGCATGCCTGGCCACCAGCTCCATGTGTGTGCAGTCCAATGCACATATCATGTTGGGCATGCCTGCAAGGGCATGGAAGGCAATTTTAGTAGCATTGACATAGTCAGCAGTCCTGGGTAGGCTGATGTGACCTCCAACGTGACGCAGGAGTACATCAATGACCTGAAACAGGATACGCGAAAAACAGGGTTGCGATATCCCATGCAGTTCACCCACAGTGTATTGATTTGTGCCATGGCTAGGAAGTGTCGCACAGACACTACCTTGAGCAAGGTGGAGGTGGCTGTACGGATATGTATCAGGCTGACCAGGTCGGCATGGATCAGGTACACTATGGAAGTCATGGTGGTCCTTATATGTGGTATTGGTGGCTGCCTGCGGGCTGCAACCTGCTGGACATTGGGGTTTTGCTGGGCCATGATGGCCCTCCTTCTCCTCAAGTGCCTCTGCTGCATCCTCTTCCTCCCTGCCTCTTCACGTAGAAGGCCTGCATGCAGGGCCTCCAGCTCCAGTATTGCTACTGCTAGCATGGTAGTGTTGGAAGGGTTGTGCGAGTGGTCCTGTTGTGCTGTTTCAGTGCTCATTGAGACCACCTGGGTGGATTTCTGACACCTGTGGCATGTTTCTACACACCTGAGCCCACTTAACGCCTGGTCCGCGATGCCTGTATTTCCGGTGCAGTGTTTACAGTGCTACCGGCATGTCCATGCCGGTGTTTGCGTGTGCGTGGAGCTCGGAATATGCACTTACTAATGCCATGCCAGTATCTCAGGCATGGCTGATGCGTCTATCTCTGCAGATTCCGACCACAGTGTTGCCAGATACGGTGGGTCACTTGCAGAGACAGTGTTACCGGCATCACAACTCAGACTATGCTGGTCGGGAAAAGGGTGCCAGCATAGAGCGACCGGCAACGCTATTTCCAGATGGGCTTACTTGTAATGAGGCCCCATGCCTTCCATGTGAGGCACCTGCTCACTGCTAATGAGGTCACTTGCCTCCTCAAATTGAGTGGTGATCCACCTCCAGTAGCCTGTGCAGAGGCCAAATTGCTGCTGAGCTTCTCGTTGGTCCACCTCATGATGTCACCCATTCTCTTGTAGATCTCTTCCACTGTGCACCTCTCCACACCACAGGCCTTGATGTAATCTGTGACCTCCTGCCAAATCCCCCACCCCTGGGTCACAGGAAGGGTACTGCCAGCCCAAGTGTACAGGTTGACATGGTGTTTGTCGACTTTATCAGTGAGGATTGTTACCTCCTCATCTTTGAAGCACCTGTCCTTGGCAGCCCCTTCTCCTTTGCCTCGTTGTGGGGTGCTGCGTGTGTCTGTTCTGCGGGCTGGGCCCTCTTACCCCAAGTGGGCCTTGTTGGTACAAGGGCACCTGTAGGCTCACCACCACGTTTAGCAGGTGGACCCTTCTTCTGCCCTCGTCCCATCCTCATCCTCTCTGTGGAGCACCCTCCCTCATGGTGAAATCCACATTCATGCAAGGTAAACACAAATCTTGCAGCCTCTAAACATGTATGGTACCCCCTAAATTACGATGTCTCCGGGTACAACAGGAAATCTGCATTTTACCCCCTAAATAATGCTGCCTCCAAATCCGTCTGGTACACCCTTATATTGCCGCCTCCGAACACCTCAGGGAAGGTACATGCAGATTGGAGTCTCACGTGAGCACAATATTTACGGAGTTACGCAAGTAAGGGCACTGCCTGAGCATAGAATTTATGCACATAAAGCCCTTCCACTGATTTTGTCACTGTGGCCTTTTGCATGGAGTGGAGACACCTGTGCCTTGTGTATCTCCTCCCTTGTGCCATATATTGCCTGCTCCAGCCATTCCTTGCCTCCAAACC
Source organism: Ambystoma mexicanum (assembly GCF_040938575.1). NCBI lineage: Eukaryota > Metazoa > Chordata > Amphibia > Caudata > Ambystomatidae > Ambystoma > Ambystoma mexicanum. The sequence goes on along the minus strand of NC_090931.1, from coordinate 809,556,223 downwards.
TCAACTCCTACTGCTGCCTGGTAGTGTGTCACTGGCTGCTGACCATTAGCACTGCCTTGGGGTGCCTGGTATTCCCCCACAGCCTGTTCTTCTGTGGCCCTCCTGTCAGGCTCTGTGAGCACCTCATCTGCCATTTAAGGACTGCCACATATCTATACCACCAGCACAGCTCCAGTGTACACATACTCAGGGCCCAGCTTCACCCCACCAGCTTCAGGTGCCTCATGTCTGCTACATCAACCAGCACCCACACGGCAAGGCTGGGGGCTGTCAACTTCTCAGCTGCCGAAGGTGGCATCTTGGGTGAGCAGGTCCTGGCAAATTATGATGCCCTCTTCGTTCCGCAAAAGCAGCTTGGAACATGTGACCGGGCAAAGATCTGGGTGGACATCACGGCTGCCATCAATGCGCAGGAAGTGACAGTCCATAAGGTGGACCATGCAAAAGAGCGCTGGGTTGACCTTAGGATACAGAACCTGGCTAAGGCAGACATTTATGATGGTGCCTCCATGGAGGTGCACTCTGCAGGCTGCCTTCACCTCCGGATTCTGGAGAGGATCAACCCAGCTGTCCATTCCCAAGTCCTTGCCCTGCAGGTACATATCCAAGCTGCTGGTGAGTACTCACAAGGTGAACATGTCCACACATTTGGAATTTCTTGCCATGGCATGCAGTCTGATGTCGATGCTGGAGGTATGTAATGGCACACATCTGTGAAGTGGACAGATGTAGGAATGAACTCAGTCATCCTTTATTGACAAAGTACACTCATGTGCATTTACTGTGAGATGCTGACAGCAAGGCCTCTGATGGAAACAGTTCATTTATTTATTGTTCGCTTGTTAGGCACTTATACAGCAAGTAAAATCTGTTTCAAAGCGCCCAGAGGCAACAGGGAGGGAACATGGGAATGAAACACATTAAAATACACAAAATATTAAATACAGTGGAGGGAAAAAAAGTACAAACCTACTATGCCATGTAAGTATTCAGAACGTGCAAGTGCAGCAAGGAAGAGGGCAGTAGGGGTAGGTGCTGGGGTGTCTGTGCTTGTGGGTGAGCAACAGATGAAGTGCAAGGTACGGTAAGTGCTACACCGCCTGGAGCTATGTTGGGTGAAGGTGCGAGCCTCCAAGCTGTAGGGTGTGTAGGGGCAAGTGCTGAAGGTAGACAGAAGCTGGGGCGATTAGGTGTGGGAGGTCAAGGGCCCCGAGGATGCATAAGGGCCCAGGACACCAATCACAGCAACTGTAAGATTAGCAGAGGAGAGAGAAGGGAAGGAGGATGTAAAGAGGAAAGTCTTGAGGAGCTTACTGAATTTAAGAAAGTCCTGCTCAAGATTCAGAGGGAGGTGGAGGCTGTTCCACAGGAGGGAGTCAGCAAAGGAAAGCGATTGACCTCCTGCCCTCTGTTTAGTGAAACGCTTTACACACAAAGAATTGGTGCCAGAGGAACGCAGAGGTCTAGAGGGAGAGTATTCAGTAAGAGAGTGTTGAAGATAGTGTGGTCCCCGGCCCCCCTCGCTCTCTTGTCTTGCTTTAACACCCCACTGGGCCAAATACTAAAATAAAGAGAAGGGCATCTGCTGTCTAGGTTAAAACAGGTGAGACCCACTGTATACTGTCAAATTTCGAAGGTGATTAAAAGCTAGGTGAGAAATCGGGATGTTACTCAGGTCCACATATGCTGTACCCTAAGTAGGTGATATGGGAGAGGCATTTTAAGTGATGTGGAGTTTTCAGAGTTGAGTAAAAGAGATGCATTTTTGAGATGACGGGTGCTAATGAAAAGCATGACTATTATATTGATTCATTGCAATTGGTAGTCTAACTGATACTAAAACTCGTATACATCTGGACATTGATTTCCTTATATTTGCTGTTTTGTTATGGGGAAGACATCCACAGTTTTTTTAGATGCAGTCTGATTCAAGGATTGAAGACTTGACAGACAAACTACGTTAGGGGTTTGGAAGCTAACTAGTGACGGAGATGGCTTGTGTCATTGAAATATGTATCTTGTAGAAAACGTTTTAGCCCCTGATGAATTTCCTTTGATTGACACACTGAATCCATTAGGAAAGAAACATGTTGGGCCTTTTTGTTCGTATTGATTTTTATGTATTGACTATGTATATGGGATGATGAGAATGAGAATGGAATGACTGGGGTGCAAATGGAAGACTGCTGAATTGGTATGTCCAGTGCGAATTTGCACAGCACAAGTCACTTTAGTAGCAAGATACTGTAGGAAATTGATTGAGAAATTATGTGTTTTGTACAAGTCCACCTTGGGCCTAGTGTGATTACCAGCTTGATGAAATGTCGGCTTAAATAGCATTATGTGTCTCTTTCGTAATTGTGAAGAATAACTATTAAAATATGTATTTTTGTATTATGTTGGCTTACTTATTGGTCATTGGTGCCTAAAACAAGACTGAACTAGTGAATGTCTTGCCTGTAAAATGACAAGCTTTAACCACAAGCTTTGTTTGTTTGTTGTTTAAAGGGTACTCCCCTTTTATTGAGGGATCGCTTGTTGGTTTGAATTGCCCTCTACCTCTTAATGTGGTTGTTTGGCCCCTGCCCCAGACAGCCTTGTGGATGATGCAGAGGGATTTCAGCAACCGGGAGCCAGCAAAGACTTTTTAGGGCAGGAGAGATGCGGTCCCTGGGCTTAAGGCCAAAGATAAGTCTTACTGCCATATTCGGGATTAGCTGGAGGAGTCGCAGAGCGGAAGAAGGTAGATTCAGGAGGAGGCTATTGCAATAGTCAAGCCTAGAGAGAGCCAGGGTTCAAGTAACATTGAGCTTCTTGGAGAAAGTGAGAAAAGAGAGAATTCCTTTAAGAAGAAAGAGCTGAAAGTGGGACTTCTTGGCAATGTCCTGAGTGTGAGGGAGGGAGGAGAGAGGCTAGTCAAAGATGACTACAAGGTTTCTGGCTTCAGAAGAAGGAGCAGGGGGAGAGCCCATGGAGGAAGGCCAGAGTGAAGGGAAGAAGAAGGGAGCAGGGGTCCCTATTGGAAGCATATCAGTTTTACTGGCATTGAGGCAGAGATCGTTGGAGGTGCACCAGGACTGGAGGGCGCAGATAGGCAGTCAGGGATGATGGAAGGTGTAAGAGGGTCAGCAGGAAGTTTGAAAAAGAGCTGTGTGTCGTCTGCATAACACTGGATGTTGGGGGAGAAGGAGGAGATGAGGAGTGCCAGCTGAGCAAGGGTGATGTTAATGAGCCAAGGTGAGAAGATAGCAACCTGGGGGACACCACAGGTAGAGAAGGAGGTAGGAGAGGAGAAGGTGCCCAGGATGATTTGGGAAGAGCGGTCAGTTAAGAAAGATTGAGATGTTGAGGGCATGTGAGGTATATTCATGCATGATGCTCGTTCAATTGTGTATGATGATTGCATCATCTACAATCAGCAGCTGAGACTAACACACGTGTATGGAAGTGTGGTCAGGGCAATTTAGTGCATTTGATTATCCAGATCAACATTGGGTCCTGACAGGCCACTGAATGAGGGGCATACATGGTTTGTCATCATGAAATGTGTTTGTGTTGGGAGCTAAAGCATTGCTGTTTGAGCCTCAGCAGCGGGTGCATGTACGTGTTGCCTGTTTTCATGTTGGACTCTCAGGGCTGGATGTTGGCAGATGTGGTTGGATGGAGATGTGTCTATGTTGCTACAGACACATGTGGACAGGTGCCCTTTCCACAGTGTTGCCTGCAGGATACACTTAGATCATAGCTTTATTGTGATTCTGATGTGCAATTAGTTATTGTGATCTGTATGTGGCCAGGCATCAATGTGCTGTGTTCAGATGTGCATGTGCATGTCTCATCATCGTGGCTTGTCATTTGGCCTCCAGTTGTAAGAGTGGATTCTTTCTGATTTCCAAGCATAGACCTGTGTGTGTGAGGCAGTTGCTTGTTGGCTAATGCTGACAGCATGCTACAGATGCAATTGGGGAGAGTACACATGCATTGGCAATTATGATTGATTCCTGTCTTTGGTCCTCGTTCTAGAATTGCTGCAGCTGTAGAAGAGGGTAGGACCTGTGCCCTGAAGCTGCATCCCAGGGGCAAGACCTCCAGATCCAGACACAGACCCAGGGCACGCCCAGTTGTAGCACCTCGTCTGGGGCAATGAAACTGGGAGAGCATCCCATTCAGATGGCAAAGCTGCTGAGCAGGAGGCCAGGTAACCCATGGTTGTGGTGGGCATCTCAGCAGCAGAGGGACAGGGTGGTGGTGGTGAGGTTACCACACAGAATCCCCAAGGCATGCAGACCTCATTCAATGTGTCTGGATTGATGGAAGAGGAGAGGGAGAAGGAGGCCTTTGCAGGGCTGCCTACGGTGTCAGGTGGGGGTACCGAGGGGAATGTGCTGGCTGCACAACTGGCCCTGAGACAGGATACTGTGCAGTCTGCCGTGGAGAGGTCAGCACAATCTCCTGTCCCGGGGCCATCTGCAGCAGCACCACCCACCTACACCAATGCCTCCACCTAGACTAAGCCCACACTTCCGGGCGATGTGGCCATCCAGGATACAGTGCTGCAACTGCTGATGAGTGGTTTGGGGTGACTTGCATCTATCCATGATGCTGTGCAAGCAGCTCATGAGCTGCTTGTAGAGCATCACGGGCAGATTGGCCTCCTCTTGTCCCAACTGGCAACAGCACTGCTTTCCTGTGACCTCTTTGGACAGATCACTGCAATGCCCCCCCCTCCTCCTCATCTGTGCCCCATTAAATCTCAGCTGAGGGCTCCATTCCAGCTACCACCTCCTGTACCCCTATCCTGCCATTGGCCAGTCTGGATGTGCCTGTGTCCCTGGCGGAGGAGGAGGTTTGTACAATGGCAGATGAGTCGGTCACTGAGCCTGCCCAGGAACATATAGGGGAACAGGCAGTTGAGGAATACCAGGCACTTGATGGCAGCGCAGGGGCTCTACTCTCCTAAAGCAGACTGTCATTCAGTCAGATGGAGTACAGGTGCCACGGACACATTGCCAGGCAACAGATGTTGTCAGTGAGGAGGCAAATCATGAATAGCATCACGAGCAGCAGAAGGCAAGGAGGCGCACGCATGGTGCTGGTGAGGCAGAAGGCACAACGGGGCCTGCAGGCATTGGTGTCATCACAAGGTGCAGTTTGTGAGTCAGCAGGATGAAGAGAGTCAGCATGCTTATGGGGCGTCAATTGCCAGGGCCAGGGCCAAGGCTGAGGAGATGTTGGCATGGACGAAGGCTGCCATGCTGGAGGATTCTTGCCGAGCAGCGGAGGAGATTGAGTCTAGAATATAGGAGGCCTGGCAAGCCCTGCAGAAAACAACAGCAGCCCGACTGCAAGAGGCAGATGTGGATGGTGAATTGACCTTGGCTGAGGCACTGTCTGAGATAAGAGTAGACTAGCCTGCTGACTCTTGTAAATAGTTCACTAGTTGCAGGTTTCCTTTTGTTTTATAAATTTTTTCTTGGACCATTATTCTGGTTTCATCATTGTACATAATTTTACATCTATGCATTTATATTTTCTATTGAACGCCACTGTTTGCCGCCTCTTTGTGCTATGTACAGCATGTCTTGGCTTGCTCGTGTATGCATGCTTTTGTGTTTCTTCGTCCATATGCACCCTTTCTTTGAACATGATCTCCAACTCTGTCCTATGCCTGTCATGTGGTTTTAGGGCACACCCTTTTGGTCATATTGGTACTGTTCTGTTTGCAGTGGGACCTGTGTGCATGCTTCTTGTGAGTGTGATGTTTAGTATAATGCCTTCATAGCTGAGGTACATATGTGGACAATGGTAGAAGTGGGGTGATGACATTTTTGGAGTTCCATGTGTTTTACGTCTTTGTCATACACATTTCTTGATTGGCTACTTCCATGCTTTGCAGTACAGACATGCTAGTCATTAATGTACATGGTGTGTGTGTGCCAAACATGTATGCTGTGACTGGCATGGCACTTCCTTTGCACATGTGTTCATCAGTGTTGATTCATGTTTGGTGTTGTTTTAGGTAGGCATGGTGGCATTACTTTGATTGACTTGCCCATATGGCCATGAGGACATTTGTTTCACAAGTAGGGAAGGGGTCATCGCAAGGGTGGGAATAGCAAGGGATTGTTGCCTAATGCCATTCTTTGTACAGGGGCATTGCATGTTTGCTGTCGGTGTATCAGTGTTGGTTGAGTATGTTTTGCTTTGTGTGTCTAATGGTGGCAATGTGGAGACACATTTGAAGATGAGAGGTATTTCATGATGATAGATGAAGAGAATTGATGTGGTCTCACTCTGAACTAACTGGGCTACTAACCTCACATGTCGCCTATGTCACCTGAACATCAAGGGACCAAAGTATAGCTGCAGTAACAATATGGTTGGCTGTTGTTGTGCAGGTGAGTGTGATCCAAGGGGAAGCCATGGAAGAGGTGGTTGTCCTGGATACACATGCACTTCTTCCAAGTGATCATGTTGCAGGAGGATGTCTGCCAGTTGTTGTTCATGCAAAACACACACCAGAGGAGTTGAGGTAGGTAAGTTCTGCACAATGATCTGGGCCATATGTGTTCAAGATGCATGGCTGGCAAGTGCTTTTACTGTAGCAACGATTGTAAGGCTAACACCACCATTGAACAGGCCAAGGCCCACACGCCTGTTTGTTACCTGGTAGGGACAGTGAATGGGTGTGGGTATCCATTACTGTTGGGTATGTGACTGTACCATTTTCCCGACAGATCATGGGTATGTGCCAGCATATTGTTTTGTCTGTTCAGCAGGCAACAAAATGTATACAGATGTGGCAGTCTGATTGGTGTGTACCTACGTGCAAGAGGTATGGGGAACATCCAGCGAGCTGTTGTCAGGCAAGTGGTGTAGCCAAATAACATGGGAGTGTATGTGGTATGTGGCCTGCTTAGGTGGAAAGGGACCTCTGCAAGGATGATGGTTAATTGGATAGTCAGTCAGTAATTTCAAATTTCATCCAACTCCTGATGTCAGTACTGTACACTGAATGTGTGAGAGTGTTGGGGTGTTGAGTATTTGGGGTGCATTATTGTGTTGTGTCACCTTCTTGGAGCAGGTACTGTGTGGGAGAGGAGTGGGAGTGGAGTGATATGGATTTTGGGGTGCTGAATCGTGTTGGTACTGGGACGAGGGTGGACTTGTGGGTGCTGCCTTAATGCAGGGGATTGTAGGGGGCTGGGATGCAGATAGTATGGGTACATCTCTTGAGAGTTTGCTGAAATGTCAGATCGACAAATTAACAAGGGGGTCCTGGGAGTCCCTCTGCCAGACATTAGTCCTGGTTACTAGAGACTGACCCAGAGTCTTTAGCTCACTATCTTTCACAGAGAAGAAATATCCCAAACATATCAGTATTTGTCCTGCCATGGGGCAGTCCAGCACCGAAATGATAGGCAATTCTCCTCTGAACGAGAGTACCAACAGAAACCCCAGACACGTGTTTCAGTCTGGTTGGACCTCATCAGTAGGGTGGATCTGTGCCTCTCTAAGAATAGTGAGCAAGGGGTCCACGTCTGGATTCCCCTACTAACTTAGGGTGAGACCCAAAGTTACTTAAATATGCAAATTAACAAGGGGGTCCTGGGAGTCCCTCTGCCAGACAGTCCTGGTTACTAGAGACTGACCCAGAGTCTTTAGCTCACTATCTTTCACAGAGAAGAAATATCCCAAACATATCAGTATTTGTCCTGCCATGGGGCAGTCCAGCACCGAAATGATTGGCAATTCTCCTCTGAAGGAGAGTACCAACAGAAACCCCAGACACGTGTTTCGGTCTGGTTGGACCTCATCAGTAGGGTGGATCTGTGCCTCTCTAAGAATAGTGAGCAAGGGGTCCACGTCTGGATTCCCCTAGTAACTTAGGGTGAGACCCAAAGTTACTGATCGACGGCAAAGTAACACTTTGGAGCTCATTTTGATGTTGCATAGAATTTGGTTGCGGGGACCTGATATGTTTGCACTCAGAGGTGTAGCGAGGTACTCGCTGCCAAATTTTTATCTTTTGCACTCTGCAGGGCAAATATATTAAACACTGCCTGCCATGTACGCATGGCAGGCCGTGTTTACAATGATCTCATATGGAGTTTACTGGTGCAAAAAGCTGGTGGACCTCTTAGGGATCCCCAGCATTTGCGCCGGCAAAAAAATGCATGCGGGTGCAAATGCTGGAGGATTTGTACGGCGAGGAGGAAGGGAGCGGCAGAAACAAAAGTTGCGTTCCACCCTTTCTCTCTGCCATACAAATTCATGAAAATGAGCCGTGACATTAATGGGAGGTGTACAATCCTTATGCAAAATGTGCATCTTAGTAAGTATTTTTGGCTTCATTGTTGGAAGGGTAGTGGAATTTCTTGGTCAACCCTGACCCATGGATGCAAGCATTGGATTGAAAGGAGCCATCTATGGAAAGAGGTCACAGCAGGTCTCATGTCAAGTACCCCACAAGATGTCCTTAAATAAGCGCATGCTGGGAGGCCTACTGTTGGCAATTGCTAGTACTGCCTGACTTGGTAGCAAGATCAGTGTGTTTTCTTTTCACTAGACAGGCCCTTTAAGGACTTTTGGGCTATAAAAAGGGAGTCCACAGAAGGTTATGATTCAGGTGAGCGCTGCAAGGACGGTAGTGGTTTACATAAAGGAGAGTGTAGTGACTAGGCTTCCCTTGGACTCTGAGTTGAATGCGTGGAATGTTGGATTGAGTGAAAGAGAATGCAGCCTGAGAGAATGTTGATGTATGAATGTGTTCTGTGAGAGTCAGTTGGAGATTTAGACCCCTGAGGGAGGATGCCGGTGCATGTTGTCCTAAGCTTAATTGTACCTGACTTGATGTACTTGATAAAATGTACAAGAACTTAATTAAAGAAGTAACTAGTACATCAGAAGATGTCAGAGTCATCTTTAGCAGAACCCAATCTTTACAATGACGATGAGGATGATTGCTGTGCTGGGGGGACAGCACAAAGAAAGGGACATGCACCGCCGCCCAACCAAAGAAGATCCTCTCAGGTAGGGGCAGTGCTGTTTGCCATCAAGTGTAGAGGGGCCCAGCGTTGGATGCAGAGGCGCAGGAAGTAGAGGGCAGTGCCAGGGCATGGGGCAAGTGTGTCTGCCAGCAGGCAGGCAAAGGACAAGGGGGCCAAGAGAGTGGCTAGATGAACTTTTGTGGGGCTAAGGGCCGGGCAACAGAAGAATGAAGGGGCTTGGAGTCCAAGTCTGCGAATAGGAGGGGCTTGGAGCCCATGGCAGTAACTGATGGGGCTTGGAGCCCATAGCAGTAGTAACTGAATGGCTTGCAGCCCATTCTGTGTGGTGGAGGGGCTTGTAGTCCATTAGTAACGCGTTTGGAGCGGCTTGGAGCCCATTGCAGCACCTGAAGGGGCTTGGAGCCCGCAGCAAATGGAAGGGGCTTGGGGTCCACTGCTGGTTTGGAGTCATTTACAGCGGCGCTCTGAAGGAGCTTGGAGCTCAATGCTGTGATTTGTAGGGGCTGAATAACCAGTAGCAGAGCATTGGAGGGGCTTTAGGCCCATAATAGTGCATGGGAAAGGCTGAGAGCCTACTTAACTAATGGGGCTTGGAGCCTTGCGATGGACTTTGGGTCCATAGAAATGTGAAGACTTAAGGTGAAAGCAAAGATACTGTAGAAGGAGACCTCACCTGTGTGGGTGCAAAGGTAGCAGCGGCCTCTGTAGTGCTGTGGTGTTTTCTGCAAAGCGGAGCGTGGCCCGGGTTCACATTAGAAGCTCTATCTTGATTTGGAGCTGCCAGGGGCTGTGTGAGTGGCGTTGCAGAGTCGTGGCACAGAGCGGCGCTGATCAGGAGGCACAGGCACCTCCGGGCGTGAAACAGGAAGCGAGTGGCCATTTGCGCTAAGCAGCGAATGTTGGCACAGGGAGCTCCCGTCTGTGTCGGCAGTTGAAGAGGACTGATGACGTGGATTATAACGCATGGGGGGATGGCGATGGTCCCGGCGTTAGAAGTCATTGTTTAAGGTCCATTGATGCGGAGATAGGAAGAAGTTGGAATGTTAAAGAAAAGAACCTTACAACGTGTCTAAGCGTCGCAACCTTACGGCCGGGGAATCGGAAGTTCTTGTTTTCTTTTGTGAATAGCAACTGTGTGGCGTGAGAGTTAATTGCTATAAGAACATTTTGGCAAGAGGATTCAAGAAAATGCTGTGCGAGATGGTATCGAGTGTATGCGGGAGGAGCCAGCTCACATCCATGCAATGCGGGGTAATGCCAAAATCGAAGCAGAGAAGGCAGCGGATGGCTGCATTGTTGCCAATAAAGATGAAAGGAAGCCGGGAGTGGGGGAACATGGAGCATACGGCTCTAAGGGGCGTGTCCCCAGAGGTACTGTGCTGCGTGTGGGACTGGAGGAGCAGTGATCAACTGGAGGTTGATTACCATAGGAGTTACTCTAGTAGTTTTCGGTTGTTGTTTAATATTTTAACTGCAGATATTTTCAGAGTAGTAGCGTTTTGAGTTTTGAATACACGCTTATTAGCTGTGACATTATAGAATGTGTGATGATATGTGAATGTAGCAACAACAGTAGTGATGTGAGGCCTGTGTTATATTGCGACATTAGTTGATGAATGAATATGCACTGAATGAGAAAGTATGGTGTCGTGGCCTCTGTTCGAAAATACGTAGCAGTTGATTTTAGGACATGATTTTAATAGATATGGAACAGTTTTGTTCAACAATTTTTCTTTCCCACAGATGGACTTTTAAGTGTAATAGCTAGTGTGGACTGGTTGGTGTTACTGTAAATGGAGTTCAGAAATGTGTTTTGAAATTTTGCACGCTAATGATTTTTATTTGCAGGTGGGACTTTTATCAATGTTAGTAAACCATAGAAGTTTTATGGTAGAACTCATTGTAGTAGAAATGCTAAGTTATACATTGATATTGAATTGTATTGACATTGTGTGTGATTGTCAAGAGTTGTGGTGCAGTGATTGCGTAGTGTTGTTGTGAGTGTGTTTTGTGGAGCTTCCACACAGCTAGTGTGTCGGTTCAGTGATTGGTGGTCCTTGGGACACAGTTAATCTTTGGGGGTGGTGACACTAGCGCTTTGGGTGACTTTGTTGTTGGGTGTTGGCCTCCCGGGTGTTTGGAATGCCCAGCCTGGTTCTTAGGGACGTGTGTAGTGCTCAGCCAAAAGCTGTGGGTATGGAGTGGCTGTGGGGGAGTAGAGTGGTTGTTAGCAGATGATTCAGTGAGTAGAGTTTTTTGTTACGGTGAGTGGTGTAGTAAAAGATCCTGTAGGAAGAGATGTGGTGTAGAAGGCGTTCTTTGAACACGGGCACATGTGGGATAGTGACACAGAGTGTTGTTGGTTCGGCTATCGGGTAGTCGGAATACCCAGCCTGTTTAAGGAATATGTGGAGTGCGCAGCCAGTGAGTTGTGCATATGGAGTGGATGTGAGGGAGCCGAGTAGTGATGTGATGTTGTGCGCTGTGAGATGAGTTAATGTGTAGAGGGGCTTGTATGCCTGAAGTTGTGTTGGAGTTTAGCAGGGTATCTTTGTTGATGTTGATGGTGTATCTTCTTTACTGTGTAGAAAAAGGAAGAGGCATTGTTTGGAGAAGTAATTGTCCCACAGGGTGAGGACGCTTTTAGGGTTTAGGTGTGTGTGTAGAGTGTTTCTGTTTCGATGTAAGAGATGCACACGCATTGGATGGTGTGTGTTTGTGAGTGTGTATATTTTGCTGGTAGATGTTGTTTGTTATTATTAAGGGGGGAGATATGTAGTGACTAGGCTTCCCCTGGACTCTGAGTTGAATCTTTACACAGAGCAATGGGCATGTGGTAAGTGTGGGTTTTTATGAGTAAAGCTGTGAGGGAGACAGGAGTTGTTTATCTTTAAAGGATTGGGTCAGGTTGATGACAAAGGAGTGTGCCGTTTATTTTCTGATTAGTGGGTAAAGCAGTGGGGCCAAAGGTGCTACCAATGTTAGGTACTTGCTCTACAAAACCAGGATTCCACTTAGATAAACAGGCAGATAGATAGATAGATAGATAGATAGATAGATAGATAGATAGATAGATAGATAGATAGATAGATAGATAGATAGATAGATAGATAGATAGATAGATAGATAGATAGATAGATAGATAGATAATGTTATTGATTTATGAATAGGTGAATGGGCTGATAGATTGGTAGGTAGATGGACAAGATAGATATATCGATAGATTTATAGAGGGAGAGAGAGAGAGAGAGAGAGAGAGGGGGGCAGCTGTTAGATTTAATGAAAAACAGTGACTGCTAGAATCCTAACCAGACATGTCTCGCAGTCCTTGGGCGCACACGAAGTGAGGTCTATGCCGGGAGGAAGAAATAGATTATTTATTGAAGTTTTTGCAAGTCCTTCCTTCTAGGCGACTGCACATCCCACGATCTCCCAACCTGAATTTACCAGGAAAGTAATGCGCACAGTGTTTTGTTTTCGGTGCACATGTGATATTACTATTTACTTAGTTATGTATATTCATAATAAGAGGTGAAAAACTTGCCAAGAATTGTTTCATCCACACAGCGAGTGAATGGAATAGATAGAGGAACAGCGTTGTATGTAAGCATATGATATGTCAATGTATGTTTGCACCTGATAATAGCCAAAGAATCTTGCTTGTCTGCACCCTACAGGATGTGACTTATAATTACGATTGTTGCCCAACCTCCCTTCTGTGTTCATACCCAACTCACGCACTTATACCCTCTACACAGGTGCCATGTGGTGTCTTCCTGCTTTGCCGCTCTTTTTCGCTACTTAAGCAGCCCTCCAGCCTCTTTTCCTTTGCAGTTGGTATGCAGGTGCAAGTGGATCTAGGTCACCTGGCCTAAACACCACCTACCTTTTTAGCCCTGCCTCTTCCTTTCTGCTCTTAACTCTTAGATCATGGGCATCTCTCACCAGGGTGTCTGAAACGAAGGGCAGAAGAAGAAAAGGGCAATTCCTGTTTGGGCCTGTTCGGACCAGTAGATCTAGGGCCCAAAACCCTGCTCAGACAACAGGTAAGCATGCAGTGACAGGTGCTTTCTCCATCTGCCCCCGCAGACCATCCCCACCATCATCAGGCAATGCCAATGTCAACTTCTCCGGTGATGTGGTTAGCACAGGTGCTTCATGGCACAGTAAGTTGTGCATTTGTAAAGGTTTTATTCTTGTGCTGCAGCGCGTGTGTGTGCGCTCCCCACCCCTCCCTTTAACTGGTTGCTTCCTCTTTTGTTGGCCCTCCCGGTCCCTCCCTCCCACTGTGCTCCCATTGGTTGGCGGGGCCTTTAAATATGCCACCCAAGGCACCCACTGCTGTGGGAGCCCCCTCCGAAAACGACCAGAGGCTAAGGACAGCTCCAGTGGTGTCAGCCGGTGTCTGCTGTGGCAGCACGTAGCCTGCAAAAGTCGACCTGCTGTGACTGATCAGGTAAGTCGAATCTGGGTGTGTTGTATTGAGCTTTGCTCAAAAAAGTCGCCTTTTTTCCCCCTTCTGGTGAAATTCGAATCTGGGTGTGTTTTATTGTGCTGTGATCAAAACCCTGTTTTTTTCCCCCTTCTGGGAAAGTCGTATGTGGGTGTTTTCGCATTCCAGTAACAGTGGCATTGCTGCTGGTTCTCTGTAGGCTCTCACGTAAACCCCCCTCCCCCCAGCAAGGCGTGCCGTTCATTTTTGTAAGTTACTTTTTCCCCTCCTGTGTCTTCCTTTGTTGTGACCCTGGGCCCCCTGCTCCTCCTTCCTTTGCGCATTCTGAGTTGATTGCCCCAGGGCTGTGTGTCTCTCTCTCACCCCGTTCTCCTCCACCTACCTCCTTTGCACCCCCTATGGTGCTCGCTGTCTCTCCCATCTTCTATAACTGCTACTCTATCTCTTACCCTATCCCTCTCACTAAGTCTGGACGGAAAAAGATAAAGAGGGACATCCTGGTCTCCAACCCAGGCCTCCCTATCGCTGATACCTACACCAGTTCTTCCTCCAGACAGACTCTCACTGACATCCTCTTTGTTGTCTCCTCTCCAGACCTATGGACCCTTCATATGGTCTCGGTTCTCTCTCCTTTCTCCTCCTCGCCCATTAATGGTGGCACTTGATAGGAGGTCCTCTTGGCCCCCTTCCACTCCTCCAAGACCATCATTAATGTCTATCTGAACGGCACTGTCTTGGTTCTTGGCCCTCAACCCACTCTCCTCCTTTTTTATTGGTGTTTTTTCTACGTGTTATCAACTTCCTCCCCTGCCCCTGCTTTCCCTCTCACACTAAGGCTGTCCACCTTTGGATCTCTTCCTTCGCCTTCCTGCGAGTCAAAAATCATTGGTGTCATCTTCGACTCCTCTGTCTTTTTCTCTCCTCACATCTCGGGTCTTGCCAAGAAGTCCCACAGCCAGATGCACCTCCTCAAAGGGACTCTACCCTTTCTCACTTTCCCCTAGAATCTCACTGTCTCCAGATCCCTGGTTCTCTCTAGGCTGGACTACTGCAACAACCTCTTTCTCAATCTGCCATCCTCTTCTCTCTGCCCTCTGCAACTAATCCAGAACAGGAATGCAAGCCTTATCCTTGGCCTCAAGCCCAGGGACTGTATCTCTCCAGCCCTGAAATCTCTCCACTGGCTCCCGGTGGCTGCAAGGATCAAGTTCAAGACCCTTTACATTATCCACAAGGATTTCTGGGGCCGGGGTCCGCACTATATCCAGCGCTCTCTTCCAAAATACCTTCCTTCTTGAGCCCATCGCTCAGCTACCTCCAACTCTCTAAGGGTTAGATGCTGCTCCAGGCAGAGAGTGGGGGGGGTAGATCTCTCTCCTCTGCAGGTGCCTCCCTCTGGAATGGCCTCCCTGCCCCTCTCAGACTTGAGCCGGGCCACCTGATGTTCCAGAAGCAGCTTGTAGAGGAGGTCCCAAGCATGACCCGCACTTCAGCCATCCATTTTGAAGTACCAGGGACATTCACGCCGAAATATGTGATGTATGATGAACAAATAAACCAGCAGAGAGCAGCAGTGGGGCTCTGTCCAGTACCTATCAGACTGACAGCACCTATTGAAATACCAACACCTAAGAAAAGCTGGACAGTGAGGTACCCATTGAGAAAACCATACCGACAAATGAGACAGAATGATGATTGTCAGAATGCAACACCTGAAGAAGCCAAAACCCTCCCACGCATCTGCCCTTACTCCGCTCTGCCCCCACTACAAGTTGGTATTACTTGGTCGGCCACTTCTCCTGCCGCATGCACCGTTCTACACGTGCAGCCCCCACTGCCTTCAGCGGCTACTACACTCCTGGACTGCTCTGCCTGATACTGCCACTGCTCCATAGACTACTCTGTAGACTCTCTACGCCACCCTCCACCTCTGCCTGCTGCCCTTCTAAGATTCGGCCCTTGCTCTACTCTACCTCCACCACCTTTATTGATGACTGTTCCTGATGCCTCCACCAATCTACACATGCAGCCCCATCTCAACTTGTAGTCGCTCCCACCCTCCAAGTCTGCGCTGACTGCTACTGTCACTGATCTACACGTGCATCTCATCCTGCAACTGCTACTGCCCTCCAGTTCTGCACTGACTTCTACTCTCTCCCTTGCCCCGAGGGCTCCTGTCTCTAAAGTAGTTCCACCTGGGCTGCCATCCATCTCTACCTCCCGGTCTCCAGGACTGCTGGGGCCGCCCAACTAGCGTCTCATCACTAATCGTGCCCGGCCTCTCCCTCCACTGACCCAAGGATCACCTCTTCCTATCTCCCCTGAGCACCACTGCCTACTGAGCCTATCCCTTATCTCAGCCCCTGCAGCCCCCAACTCAGACCACAGCAGCTACTACCCCCAGGTCGGCACTGCCTGCTACTTCCACTGATCTACACGTGCAGCCCCCACTCTAGCCTCCAGCTGCTACTACCCTCCAGGTCTGCACTGCCTGCCACTGCCACCCTCGTCCTGAGACCAACCACCATAGCAGTTCCATTTAGGCTGCCTTCCACCTCCACCCACTAGTCTCCGGGACTACTAGCGCTGCCCAACTAGTGCCTCTTCACCTACGGTGCTCGGGTTCTCCCTCCATCGGCCCACTCTTCAACGTATTCCCTCCACCTCTCTCCAATCTCCCCTGAGTACTACTGCTTGCCGAGCCAGTCCCCTACCTATCCCTCTTCCCTGCACCCCATCTCCTTCCCCACCTACCACTCTCTGTCCAGCGCCCCATTTCCTTCCCCACCTACCACTCTCCTTCTCGAGCACACTCCCATTAGCTGCTTCTCGATCCATTGACCAACTTCTTATCATTCTCCCTGTTATGTTTCCTTTCCTCTCTCAGTACCGCCCCACTCCCTTTCCCTCCCCCCTCTCCCCAACCCTTTTCCCCCTGAAAATACTCTGCATTCTCCTAATGGCCATCTCCTCTCTCAATCTTCCCCCCTCTTCCCACATCCATTCAATCCCTCTTCCTAATGCCTCCCTCCAACGCTGCAACCTCATCTATCCTCATCTCACTAACACTTCCAATGCCTTTGACGTCGCCCTCTGGAACACCAGGTCGATTTGTAACAAAACCACAGCTGTCTTTGACCTTTTCCTACGCCTTAACCTCCAATTTCTCTACATCACCGAAACCTGGATCCCTCCTCACAACACCTCGCTACCTGCCTCCCTCACCTCCTCCACTTCTTCTTTTGAACATGTCCCATGATCCTTTGGCCGCGGAGGTGGTCTAGGCCTTCTCTTTTGGCCACACTTCACCTCTTCTCCCTCTCTTACTTCTCTACCTACTCTCCCTTCCTTTGAATTCATGTTTAAAATCTTTAATTCCCCTCATGCTTTCTCATTCCTAATCATCTACCACCCCCCTGGCCCACTCAGCTCCTTTTATGAGGATATTGACCTTCTCTTCAGCCTCATTTCCCCCAGCCCCAGTCCACTAATTGTACTTGGCGACTTTAATCTCCATCTCTCTTCTAACACCCCCCTCCTCTCCTCTCTTATCCATCCTTGAATCCTACCTTCTCTCTCCCCTCCCATCTCCTCCTACTCACCAATCTGGCTCTACTATTGATCTCATCTTTACCTCCTCTTTCATCGCCTCCTCTATTTCCACCCTTCCCACCTACCTATCTGATCACTCTTTACTTTCATTTCTCCTCTCCCCTCCCTCCCCTTCTCCTCCTTCCCCTCCATCCTCTACATTCTTCGTCCGGCGTGACTTACGCAGCTTTAACCCCTATCTATTTCTTGCATCCCTCTCCTCTTCCCTCCCCCCTTCTCCCACTTCTCCTCTCTCTCTGCCTCTGATGCCTCCTCCATCTTAACTTCCTCCCTCTCGGGGGGCGCTGTTGCGCACGTCGAAAATGGCTGCCTAAACCCGTGGCTCCCGTGCTGCCTCTACATCCTGAGCCTATAAATCCGCATTCCGGCTGACTGATTTGCTGCAACTTGGTTGATCTCCTGCGGCCGGGGTCCTGCACGGTCTGTGGAAGTTTGAGCCGGGAAAAGTGCTTCATCTCCGAGATTTGCCCCCGCGAAGTTACTCCGACACGAGCGGCGCTCCCTGGCCGGCTCCCGGCTCCGGAGGAATCTACCCGAGTGCCGCGGCTGCTGGTTGGTGTGGCCTGATATGGGCGGGGCTTCCCCTCCTTGGCGCCTGATCCTGGCATAGGTGCCGCTGGCGCCGCTCCCTCTTGAGACCTGGTCCCGCTATCGGACGTGCCCCCCTGCTTTTCCGCCTGCCCCCCGCCTGGCCCCCGGCCGGGTTGAGCGCGGGCCCACACTCCTGCTTCTGAAGGCGACGTTCCTTGGGACCGGCTGTGCTGCTGAATGCTGAGGCCCCTGCGTGCGGCCACTTCCAGCCGGGCTGGACGCCGGGGACATCTGGAATATCCTGCTAGGTGAGGGGGCTTCCGACCCGAGGGGGATCGGGGGTTTATCTCCTGATTCTGAGCGACGGGCCTCCCGCTTTTACTTGCCTCTCTAGACCCTCTGTTTATCTGTCTATCGGGCCGCAATCCACCCTATGCTCTCCTGTGACCGATCCCTGCTCGATGTGACTATTTACTAGTACTTCGCTGCACTAGATACGCGGCTGATCTGCTGCCTTCTGGTGTCTACCTCTGGAGGCCGGTATACTGGATATCCTGCGGGTGTGCTTGACATCATTGGCACAGGAAGATATAGTCCATCCTTATCTCGCATTTAGTTGAGGCCCACTCGTGTCCGCTCCCTGGGGTGGTGGTCTCGTCCCTGCAGATAACCGGTTCCAGATACAGTATATAAATAGAGTTACTGCGATCATGGGGGAACCTGGCAGATCCAACAGAGCCCCTAAGACCCCTAGGAAGAAGGGCCCTATGGACACATTTACCACTGCGGTCAGTCAATCTGAGCCAACTGACACCCAGCAGAGTGAGGACGAGCAGGGCGGGCATGTGATGCTGGACAGAGAGGATAAATTGGCCATGCTAGTTCAAAACGGATTTCTGGCTGTAAATACCAAACTGGATGAGATAGTTGCTACCATAGGTTCCTTGAAGGCCAGAATCGATAAGGAAAGTGCGCGTGTCACTGATGCAGAAGGCAGGATAGGTGCCACCGAGGATACTGTTGGTCAACACAGTCGTGATATAGCTCATATCCAAGACACTATGAACAAGCTCCAGAGTAAGTGCGAGGATCTTGAATCTAGGTCCAGAAGGAACAATGTCCGAGTGGTAGGTGTGGCCGAATCCTTCGGCAAGGGCCAAATGGAGAAGCAAATGGAAGAACTTTTTAAATCCTTATTTGGGCCCGACACATTGTCTGAACACTTCCTTGTTGAGAGAGCACACCGCACCTTAGCGCCGGTTCCCAAACCTGGGGCGCCACCACGAACTATAATTGCTCGTCTACTAAATTACAGGGACAGAGACACAATCCTCCGTTTGGCCAGAGAGATGGGCACGCTGCACTACGAGGGCAATCGCATACACATCTACCCTGATTTCTCCGCCTCTGTCCAGGCTAGCAGACGCTCGTATGAGCAGGTCAAGAAGCTCCTCAGAGAACGACAGATCAAATATGCCTTAATGTTCCCGGCCAAAATGAGAATCCAACACGCAGGGAGGTCGCACTTCTTTGAGAACCCATCCGAGGCCCTTTCATATATTGAATCTTCTATACCCCTCCCTCCAAGGGGAGAGCGACCGGCTCCGAGCAATAGACCTCGACCAGCAGACTAGGAAGTGCATGCTTTCATATTCGACATTAAGAGTTTTTAGGCCCCATGACACGGGCCCTTTTGTTCTGAGATTACAGTCAGCCATCTTCTGTGAGTGGCGGCGTTGGAGGCCTGGGATGGCGGTCATGTGAGGCAACATGGCTACCCCGGGAGTATTCGACAAGCTTGGGGTCGCACACTGTCGAGTTGGGGGAGACTGTGCGGGTGGCGGGTGGGTTGGAGGGGGGAAAGGCTGGGAATGTTTGTTTCGAATCCCATGCTGAAAAATGAGTATGCTCCCCCTCTACATGGGTCTCTGCTCTGAGAAGGTTTTTTTGGGAAGTTCTTGTTGGTTACTGTTTGTACTTGTGGTCTTGAGTGCACTTACACGGTCTAAAAGACATGATATTTTCTCTGGGAATCGTCCGTTACTTCCCACACAATCCTTTTGTAAGGCCCTCCTCACATTCTGGTTATTACCCGTATATTATATTTCAGGTAAAGCTCTGTCCATGCTCTGAGGGTTAAACTTATCTCATGGAATGTGAGAGGGCTGAACAATCGCTCGAAAGCCAAAAAAGTGGGTAATTACATTGTCAGACATGGTGCCCAAATCGTTATGCTACAGGAAACCCATACTATGGGAAATGATAATGAGGTCATCATGTCCGGCTGGGGCAAGTCCAGGTTCTATACCAACTATTCATCCCAATCCAGGGGGGTTGCCATTCTTATACACCCGAACCTTGGGCTCCGGCTCGATGGCCATAAACTGGACCCTTTGGGCAGATACGCACTTGTCTGGGGCTCGATATTGGGACAGCAGATATTGTTGGTCAACACATATGGGCCTAATATTGATGACCCCACTTTTTATGCTGATGTATATCAATTGATCACTACTGTCAACATCCCCACCATAATTTGGGGAGGAGATTTCAATATTGTTATGGACCCGGTGCTTGATAGATCCAGCACAATTGTAAGAGCACCTAGCAGGGCCTCTCTTGCTATGCAAAATGTTCTGTCTCAGCTTTTCCTTGAGGATGCCCGGCGAGCTCTCCACCCGACTACGAGGAGTTACACCTACTACTCTTCGGTACATGATTCCGAGTCCAGGATCGGCTATTGGTTTGTCTCCCCCTCTTTAATTGCTGGTATAGAGACATGTGAAATACTAGCCCGCACTCTATCTGACCATTCCCCAATAACACTTGAAGTCACTTTTCACAATTACCCTAGACCCCCTAGAAGATGGAGGATGCCTGAGGGGTTGCTCCGGGACCCCGGGACGGTGGAGGGGCTCCACACTGAGATTGCTGAATTCCTTGAAATCAACATAGACTCAGTCGATAAATACTCCACGGTATGGGAATCCTTTAAGGTCTGGGTCAGGGGTGCGCTACTGTCTAAATCTGTTGGTCTTCTTAAGGGAGTCAGGGCGGAACTGTCCCTGACTGAAGACAAGCTGAAATTACTGGAGGACACTTATTCTCGCACCCATGACAAGAACATATTGGCGGACATACAGTCACATCTTCAGGAATTCAGTAAACTGGCCTCTAGAGAGGTGCAGTACATGGCATCCCCGATCCGTGCACGCAGATATGGCGAGGGCAATAAAGCGAGCAGGTCCCTTGCCAACTTGCTCAAACAAGACAGACACCCAAATCGTATCACCAGCATACAGACACCTGGGGGTACGGTTATAGTGAATGAGGACGAAATAAATTCGGAGTTTGCGGGGTTCTATGAACGATTGTATAGTAATAGAGACACTAAATCGCCCACCGAGATAGGGACATACCTTTCGGCACTGAAAATGCCAAAACTCCATGATGAGACCCGCCTCGCACTGGACCAGCCTCTTACTACAGATGAGATTGCTGCGGCGATTAAAGATTTAACGTCCAATAAAGCTCCAGGATTAGATGGCCTTGGTGCTGAATTTTACAAAGAATTTAGTTCGGAGCTTGCTCCATTGTTGTTGCGGGTCTGGGAGGAATCCCTTCAGTGTAATATACTACCTCCATCCATGAGAGAGGCGTTAATAACTGTTCTCCCTAAACCACGCCGCCCTCCCCAGGATATGTCGTCCTACAGGCCACTGTCTCTTATTAATACAGATGCCAAAATATTCGCCAAAGTACTGGCCAACAGGCTATTGCCGGCGGTCCCAACACTGGTCCACCCTGACCAGAATGGGTTTGTCCCTGCTAGATCTACGGCACTTAACCTACGCAGGCTCTTTGGAATACTGGCCCAGGTTGACCCTGTCAGGAACGCTGTGGCCGTATCATTAGATGCCGAGAAGGCCTTCGACTCTGTCTCTTGGGCCTACTTGCTGGCAGTGTTGGAGTCATTTGGGATTGGCCCGAACTTTATCAGGTATGTGCAATTGCTTTACACGAAACCTGGAGCCCGGGTGCTAACAAATCAAACAATCTCGGATATGTTTCTGTTGGGACGAGGCACTAGGCAGGGCTGCCCATTTTCGCCTATACTATTTGCCCTGACAATAGAACCAATGGCAATCGCGATAAGACTTCGACACTTCAATAGGGGCATTAACTTGAAGGGAGCCACACAACTAATATCCCTATACGCGGATGATACACTCTTATATATTCGTGAATCGGAGGATAACCTACCCCCCATAATGGCAGAGATTCAAGAATTCACTACATACTCTGGGTACACCATAAACAAGAATAAGTCAGAGGTTTTTCCACTTACACCGGCAACAGACTGCCCTGTTTCTCTGGGCGGGATGAGATGGTCCAGCGAGTCCATCAGATATTTGGGTATACTCGTCTCACGTGGGAAAAACAGATTATACGCTGACAATCACGATGCCACATTACAGGCCTTGAAGACCAAACTGATATTGTGGGACCGCCTTCCGTTGTCATTGCATGGCAGAGTAGCAGTCCTTAAAATGGTAGTCCTTCCCAAGCTACTTTACCTATTTGTAAACATTCCAATTTGGCCGGGAAGGCTCTTTTTCACTAAACTTAGGTCCATGGCCAGGGCCTTCCTTTGGCACGGACAGACTCCAAGAATAGGCTGGGAAGGGATAACTAAACCATACTCTTCGGGTGGGCTGGCGGCCCCTGACTTTGAACTTTATTATCATGTATCCCAGGCCCAGTTCTCTAAATATTGGTATTCCAGGGATGGGGGCCCCCCACATGTTGATGTAGAGGAACTTACCACTACACCCACGAACATACAGTCTGTCATTTTTGACGATCACTACAGGGACACATGTGATTTCAACCCTGTCAGTAGAACGGTCGCTTCCTGGCGGGCAATATTTAAGAAGCTGAGGCTTTCGTGCTTGTATAATCCGGAGGTCTCCCTCTGGAGATACCTTGGTATCCCCCCAACACATGATGCCTGCTTGCGATCGGCCTGGGACCCTGATGACGAGATGTGCCTGGGTGATATGTTTATCGATGCAAGGTTCGCGACCCTCCAGCAGACAACCGGGGCTCTGGGCAGGGGCCCACTTAGGGTTCTGCAATACTACCGTATGAGATCGGCCTTCCAGAAACACTGGGCGTCTTTCCCTGATGAACCCCCTACACACCCTTGCGTTCAGATGATCACTGCCAGAGGCCGCTTGAGTGTTTCCAGTCTATATGCCATGGTACAAGCACACTCTCCCACGCCTGGTCTTAGCAGAGATAAATGGGAAAAAGATCTCCAGATCCCTATTGATGATAAAACTTGGGATAGATACTGTTCATTAACTAAAAAGGTTTCCCTTAATGCTGGGCTAAGAGTGATCCAATTTAAAATTCTCAATAGATTGCACTACACCCCGGCCAAGATAGCCAAGTTTGTCTCAAACGCTCCGAGTCAATGCCCAAAGTGCAAAGCAGACTACGCTGGCTCGTTTCACATGTACTGGAGCTGCCCGGTGGTGGCTGGGTTCTGGAGGGAGGTGGCAAATATACTAGATGAGATCACACAAATCCCCCCGACGCTGTCCCCACAGAAATACCTATTCGGTGACATCGGAAAATGTTCTGAAAAGACCAGAAGACTGTTTAATGTCACATGTGCAGTGGCCAAAAAATGCATTCTGCTACATTGGAAAAATCCGTCGCCACCCACTGTGCAGCAGTTCCTCCGAGAGCTGGTCTATGTGAATGAGGCTGAGGAGCAGTTTGTTCTCACACGCCCTTCGGCCTGCAGACCTAAGGATATTTGGGGTCCCCTTAGAATGTTTCTTTGTGATATGATCTCCGACGGTGACAGCGATACTTAGACCCAATGCTCCGTGAAAATGTATATTATATGTACTATGTTCCTCTGCTTTACCGTACCATGATGATTGTGATCTGTATGATGAAGCTCTAACTGTGTTTTGTGTTTCTCTCGACCACTAATAAAAAGAGTTTTAAAAAAAAAAAAACTTCCTCCCTCTCTTCTACTCTTGATCTTCTCTACCCCCTCTCCTCATTTTGCCCCTCTCGCCGACCCACCCAACCTTGGCTTTCATCTCATCTCTCCTCCATGCGCCGCCTCCTTAGGTGCCTTGAACATCAATGGCTCAAGCACCCCACCCCCTCTAACCAATCTGGATACTTCTCCTATCGTACCCTCTATGACTCCTGCCTCAACTCAATTTTTCAAACTTTAGCCCGTCTTCTCTCTCCATCTACCCCTGATCCTTCCATTGCCTCCCCTCTCTCTGCTAATGATCTTGCCTCCTCCTTTTCTAACAAAGTCCTCAATCTCCATCAAACTCTCCTCTCCTCCCCCTCCTACTCTCCTCCTCCTCCTCCTCCTCCTCCTCTTCCTCCCCCTTCCTCTTCTATGTCCTCTTTCTCTCCTGTCACTCATTCTGATGTTACCCTCCTTCTAACCAACACTCATCCTACTGCTTCTCCTGCTGACCCCATTCCTACCCCCCTCATCCCTAAACTCTACCCCCTCCTTATACCCTATCTCACCTCCTTCTTCAACATCTGCCTCTCAACTTCCACCTTTCCTACTCCATTTAAAGATGTGACTATCATCCCTTTTCTCAAAAAACCTTCTGCTAATCCCCATCTTGCTTCCAATTTCCGCCCCATCTCTCTCCTACCCTTCCTCTCCAAATTTCTCGAACGCATTGTCTATTCTCACTTCTCTTCGTTTATCTCTAACCACTCCCTCCTTCCCTCTACCCAATCCGGCTTCCGCCCCCTGCACTCCACTGAAACTGCCCTCACCTCTGTTCTTAACTCTCTCCTCTCTGCACGCTACTCTAATTCTTATTCTCCTTGACGTCTCCGCTGCTTTTGATGCTGTTGACCATCCTCTACTCCTCAATTCCCTCTCCTCATTTGGCTTCAAAGACACTGTTCTCAACTGGCTTTCCTCTTATCTCTCTAACCGCATCTTTTCTGTCTACTGGGGTGGCTCCACCTCTCCCACATATCCTCTCCACCACGGAGTTCGCCAAGGTTCTGTCTTTGGCCCCTTTCTTTTCTCACTCTATACTTCCTTCCTAGCTCCTATCATCTCCTCTTTTGGTATCTCGCACCATTTCTATGCTTATGATACCCAGCTATTCCTCTCCTTCTCCTCCTTCTCTCCCGACATCCAGGATAAACTCTCTTCTTGCCTATCTGCTATCAAATCCTGGATGTCCTCTCACTTCCTTACTCTTAATGCTGAAAAAACTGAACTCCTTTTCTTCCCTGCCAACACTCTTCCTCCCCCCTCCTTTCCCCCTCCCATTCTCTTTCCCCCCTCCCAGCTCTCCTTCTTGCCCCATGCCCGTAACCTCGGTCTTCACATTGACCCTCACCTCTCTCTATCTCACCACATATCTCTTACTGCCAAGTCTTGTCGCTTTCACCTCTACAAAATTCGTAAAATGTGACCCCTCCTTACCTTTCATGCTACTAAACTCTTAATCTCCTTCCTCATCTTCCCCAGACTCTTCTACTGTTCCTCCCTTCTCTTTGGACTCCCCTCCTCTCACCTCTCCCCAATCAAATCTATCTACCACTCTGCCATCCGCTCACTCTGCCTTCTCTCACCCCTTGATTCCATCTCCTCTTCTCTCACCGCTCTAGGTTGGCTCCCTTTTCACTCCCAGCTCAAATTCAAGTTCCTCTGTCTTGTTTTCAAATCCCTCTATGGTCTTGCCCCCCCCCCCTACCTCTCCTCCCTTCTTACTTTCTATACCCCTTCTCGTTCTCTCCGCTCTGCTAATCTCTTCCTACTTTCTCCTCTCCATCACCCTGCACGCCCTCCCGCTTCCGCTCTTTCCAACTCCTCACTCCCTTCCACTGGAACCGCCTCCCCCTCCACATCCGCTCTTCTCCCTCCTACCCTTCCTTTCGCTCTTCTCTAAAATCTTATCTTTTTCACTCCCCTCCCTAACACCCTTCACTTCCTCTCCTTCTTCTCCCACCCCCTCATGCCTCACCTCTTACTCCTGCTCTTCCTCCCCTCTCCATTCTCTCTACCTCCTTCTTCCCCACCCCCTGCCCTCATCTAGTCTTACTCTTTCCTCTAGTCTTCCTCACACCTTCTTGCCTTCCCTCTGACTTCTGCTCTTACCTCCACTAATACCTACCATTCCCTCGCACACCTATGCCCCTCCCTACTCCCTCCTCACCTCAGCAATATTGTAAATTGTTCCTTATACTATTTTCGAGTTGTGATTCATTTGTCATTTTATGCTTGTTGTATTTTTGCTTGTTCTCATGTAAAGCACTTTGGATTAAAGGGCTATATAAATTCAATAAACTACAAATATAAAATACAAAAAGATATTAAAAGAAGACGAATGTTGACGTCATAAGAACCCAGACGGACTCACATATAAAAGATATGACAACCCATGAATGATGAAAAGAGATGAAACACCATGGATAAGTGACATCCTGATTTTAAAGTAAAACAATTGATGTCAAATGTAAGAAACTTATGCCATAAGCATGATGAAGATATTCAGCCAGTTTACACGTGTACATATGCATGGAACCGCAAGAAGCTAAGACAATCGTGAGGCTTGCTAAAGCTTAGTAGTAAAATATTTTGCGGCAAGCGACACCTATGCATATCTACCTCAAGAAAACACTTTAAATAAGGATACTTCCACTATGCACAAGAGCAGAACCGACCAAAGGTTACTTAAGGTCTCAAGAGGAGAGCTTTACAGCAGGAAAATCGAGAATTAAGGACAGAGAGAAAACTCAGACGAAGGCCAGTCATGCCAAGAAGCCAAGGTCGTATCAGCTGAAATAGCAGTGGATACAATTAATGAAGAGAACAACAGAGTATCCTATTCTGAAAGGTCAAGATAAGCCACAGAAGGCAGATGGTTGGCAAAATTAAATCAAATACACAAATTGCATGAAGAATAAGATGATTTCACAGTGTCTGAATCACGTGACCAGCCAAGCGAGAAGGGATGAAACTTTCATACCTACGCGTGGCTGCGTGCCATGCACAGATATCTTAACTTTTCCAGACCAAGAACCAGTCTTGAGGCCAACCACAAAGAAATAATTGATACATGACCACTGAGGTGATGATTGATTGTAGCAATAATTGGAGGAAGGCTGGGGGTGGAGACGAGCTCCCTGCACCTGGCCGGCTATTCTGCACGCTGCTAAACTAGTGTAAAAGTATGAGTGGGGTTGTTGCTAGACCCAATCATAGTGGACCAAGTGATCTAGGGTCCTATAGTAGTAGAACCAACGAGACGTTGTACTTTTGGTGACGTCTACAGTAGCCATTTTGAAGGTAGGGCTTAGATGCCCTACCTGACAGTGTTTGTCAAATCCCCTCACTCCGTTACCATATACAGATATAGTAGCTATATTAAAGTTACCTTCTTAGAACCACTAGAATTACATGCAACATTTTAAGCGTTACAAGTCAGTGATGACGAGGTTTTAGTATAAAAGATGTTTTTTTTATGAAGTTCATTGGAGTTGTTGAAGCGAGAAGGAAGATCGAGTGATTGCTGATAAACATGAACTCCCCGTTTTTTGTACTTGTCATTAAACGGACTCCCTTTGCCAAACCATTCAGTTGTCATTATTGATTTGATGCTAGAGTATTAATCTGCATCTCCATCCATCTCACGGGTGATGCTACTCATCTTAAAGTGCTATTGTGCAACCCCCAGCTTTATGGGCCGGTTGGGGTCCTAGTGCACAATTGGTAGCAGAGGATGGTTTATCGATGATCGATTAGATAAGGCACCCCCATTGACCGTCGACATAAAGTAACTCTAGGTCCTTGGTAATATTACAAATCCTTTGCCATCCGGCTAAGTAGACCGAGAAGCTCCGCCGAGATAGTGGCTAGACTAAAATGTAAAACCAGCAGGTTGAGGTCTGAAGGAACCTGTGTTTTCGCCCAGAAACCTCTTCCCACTTCTACGAGCAGCCGATCGACTGAAAAAGCAGGAGAGGCGGTGACAAAGGCGGTGATCCTGAGGATCCAGAGAGGAAAATATGCGAACGGTGAAAATGACTAAACGCTTTGGCAAAAAGTTGCATGCCTTAGAACAAGTAAGGGAAGGTAACGGAGGGAGGCGGGACAAAAATAACGTTAGGGTAAGAGTAGAATGTATATATATAAGGGGAAGGAAATAGTGACTCGAGGGTGACTGAGCATAGAGGATACCAGGAGGATACCTGAGCAGAGAGAGGATAAGCCCAAATACCTACGCTTTAATATTTAGCGGTTAGAAGAAGCCTGCATTCAAAGTCCTGAAAAAATAGGAAGCAGTAGAAAACCAGAATCAATGAAAAAAGCGATCTGAAAGGGATGGGCTTACATTCCATGTCGGAATAATAATAGAGGGAGGAGATTTGTGTAGCCAACTGGAGTGTGTCTAGTCTGTCACGTCTGTCTTGTGGTGTTTTTCTTTTTTTCTTTTTTTTTCTCTCTGACGTCATAGAATACGGAACATTTTGGGAGGAATCAGCAAGAAAATTACGCGATTGTTTAGCTAAGATATTGTATAATATGAATTGATGGTTGTTGTTTGGAAAAAATAATAATATTTTTTTGTGAAAAATGGGATTGGTGCTCGCTCATATTTTTGGGTCTGTTTAAAAAGCGTAAAAGCATAACAAGGTCTTATATAAGGAGAAGGTGAACAGATTTAAGCATGGAAGACGTTACACAGTTAATACACTTGTGCAAGCAGTTGCCAAAACATGCACCTAAGCTGAAAAAGTACAGTACAGAATGGGATACAGGAACCACCCACAAAATGTTTATGCCATGGCCCAAGGCGGATCGCTATCTAAAACGGTCCTGCAACACATGATGACATATTTGCCTGCCACATGCACGGGCAAAAAGTTGGACAAACGCCTAGCGAGTTTAGAACTTTGGAAGATGTACCAAGAGGATAAGGAGGAGGAGCCGCCTTTAGATTGGATACTTAATGTATGCACAGAGGGGGGTGAGACGCCTTCTGTATCACCCGCCCCGTGTGAAACAAAAATTGAAGCCAGTAAAGACGAAGGATTATACCTGCTGAGTGAACTTAAAGCAGCCACGAGATATAGCAACTCGGCATATGAGTCACCTACGCAAAGTAGTGACGAAATCCCAGACAAAGATAGAGACAGAGATATCACCTTCATAGTCCTGAGAGACAAGGAGAGGTGCAAGAAAGAGAAAGGAGACCAGGCACAAGCAAGTACATCTCTAAATACAGAGAGAGAGTGCAAGATTGGAAAGGAGGTGTGGATAGAACTGATGAGATCGCATTCACACAGAACGAATGGATGGGAGGTCAGATTCTATTGAAAGTCGATGGTAGAGGCATTGAGGACATGAGACAAAGGGGAGAGCCAGACGATTTACAAAGAAAAGAGAAGGAAAAGGAAAAAGGATTGAGAGATGAAAGGATCAGGAAGAAAGATAGACAGTGACGAGAGCAGTTGTATAGGGAGGATCAAGAAGGGAAACACCATCATAAGCATAGAACAGCTAACGATCAGAGCAGGCAAGAACAACGGAGAATAGAAGAAGAACAGTAGATAAGGGAGAAGAGAATAAAAAGATGAAGGGATGAGGACATACAAAGGGCAAATGAACTTACAGATGCAAATAAACAGGAAGAAGATAGGGTCAGAGAGGAAGCAAGGAAGCACAGAGAATTTGATGACGACATAGAATGTAAGCGAAGACAGAGAGCACGCAATCTTGAATATCTGGAGAGAGAGGTTAAAAAACCTGATCCAGTAATAGATCGGGAAGACATAGAAGAATTCTTTCATGAGTACGATTCAGTACCAGGCATGTCTAGGACTTCAACACCAGAAGCATCAGAGAAACGATCGATAGAATATATGATGAAATGGGGCTAGAACAAGTACTCCAAGGGAGAGGAGAGGACGAGAGGCTCGAAAGCACTCAGCTGTACGATACTGGGGACGCCTCTCAAAGCAGCAGAAATAGAGAGTTGTCTCTAGATAGGCTGACGCTAAACAGGAATGAGGAGGATGAGAGAAGTTGCACGGGTTGGGCACAGACAATACCAGATGCAGAAAGATAGGAATATGAGGAAAAGGAAGAAGAGAGAAGACGCAAAAAATGCTTCTCTGGAGGAAAAGGGATAAGATTGTCAGATTTTATTGAGTCTGCATCTAAGGCATCAGAGTCAGCCACACAGTCAGACCGACATAAAGGAGTATTTTACGGTCAGAGGGGGGTGTCTCCACCACCCTATGTGAGCCAACAAAGGACATTGCCAGGTAGACGGTGATGCAGGACTATCACCCCTGCAGGGATAGGAAAATGATGAGAGAGGAAAAGGAGTGCCATGTATTACAATTCCCGTTGCTCGAAAAAGGTGGAACGAGGCCACAGTATATTCCATGGCCACACATGGATCGAGAAAATCTGAAAAATATGCTTCCAATGTTAACATCGGGAGCCGGAAAATGGATAGGATACATGAGCTGGAAAAAATGACGGGAGAGAACACGTTGGCTATTGGGGATTTTAAGGGTCTTTTAATCGCCATACTTGGTGACAGAGCTGAAGATGTATGGGCATGGGCAGGTTATCCTGGCATGACTACAGTTAACACTGCACACAATGGAGCTCCATTTAACAATTGCAGAGCCACAGTATGGAAAGCATTACTATTACTATACCGGGATACATCTGACATGGGAGCTATATTGACATGAAAATTGAAGGAGTCAGAGGATCCTTTACTTTACATTCAGAATTTCCAAGACGCATGGGTGCTTGAAACTCGGGAATCTTGGGGGAAATCTATACCTGTGTTTTACCATATCTTATGCCAAGGGCTGCCAGATCAGGTGCAGAAGCAACTCAAGAAATTGGTAGGAATTGAGACCAAACCGTTGTCTGAAATACAGTTGACCATAGCTCACTATTGCAGGTTGCTGCAAGAGAAGAATCACAAAAAAGAGGCTGCACGAAAAGCTGAAGAGGCAAAATGAGTGCAGAAAAAATTATCAAAATATGCCATTGAAGGGGCAATGATCAGTAGCACAGACGGATCGAACATACAGCAGGTCAATAATCAACAGCAAGTTAACTAGGGTAATAATGGGTTCTACCCAAGAGGTATAGGCTTTCGAGGAAGAGGATGGCAGAGTAATCAGGGAAGTTTCCAAGGTAATCAGGGAGGTTTTCAAAACATGCAAAGTGGCAATCAGGATATGTCCAATGGGCAAATAATTAGACCACCGCCAATATGTTGGACATGTGGGATGACAGGGCATCTAGCATGCACATGCAGAAGTCAAGGCATGATGCAAAACGACCAAGGAACGAGAGAAGGAATGGTGAATCCACCTGTGTTTTTACAGCAGGGTGGAAATGGAGTTGCACAAAAACAAACGAAGCAGCAGCAAGCGCCAGGAGTACAACAAAGCTTGCAACCTCAGAATATGACACATTTTCCACAAGGACAGCCTCAACAGTCGCCTATGCAATTGTCACAGACAACAAGTGCAGGACAGATTATGAAATCCGGAATGAGAAATAACACTGGTGATGGAGGAAGTCCATTCACATAGCATGGGACAAAGCTATATATGGATTACGACAGCTCACTGGGAAATCTGATGTGTTCTATCCTATCAGTGACACCTAACCCTCATGAGGAACATAGGGTAGATGTCGTTATAGGGGATAAAGAATATTCCTTCTTAGTTGGCACAGGTGCAACACGCTTGTGTATACGTGAAGGCAAGTTTTCCTTGCCGATGACATAAATACTCAGGGCTTCACAGGAGCAACAAGTCGTGTTCCTTTTACAAATGAACTTCCAGTCTCTATAGGAGAATGTGACATGAATGTGCCACTGCTATATTCAAGGCAAACCCCAGTAAATATATTGGGACAAGACCTAATGACGAAGTTAAACATGACAATCTCCTTCATGGAGAAGGTCATAGTATGTTCGACCCCAGTAATGCATTCTTTGAACGTATGCAAAATGATTATAGTATAGGCGGGACAAACAGCTATGAGGGCTGTCCCATTGGAACCAGAAATATTAGAAAGGAGTACGTGTGTTAATGGCAGGGCTACCAGGCCTTGCAGACAAAACCATGAGAACCCCAGATGAGTTTCTATTTAGGCCAAGAATACCTATGCACGAGGAAAAGGGACAAGTATTTCACTTGACAATACACACAGACATAGTGCGAGGGAAAATGGCTTTGATCGATGGTTGTGATGATGAAGGCAGACAATGGTGCACAGTAATCGCCATTGAGGAAGGGTACAGATTGACTGACGTCACTGATGATGATCTGTTTGACGAACAAACAGATGTTGAGGAAACAACAGTTGAGGTGAATCTCATTTTTTCGGGTGAGAATGATCAAAAGAGAGTTGCCCCAGAGAATGATGCTGGCACAAAACCGTCCTGAATATTTTGATGACAACATGCCCCAAGTGCCTGTTTCAGTGTGGACTACAGGCCCCTATGACGTAGGCTTACTGAAAGGAGTTGGAGAAGTGAGGATTACATTGAAACCAGGAGCAATTTTGCCAAAGGCACAACAATATCCTATGTCCAGGGAAGCAGATGAAGGGATTTTCAAGACAATGGGCCTCATTATGAGTCCGGCGGTAACCAAGCCAGAAAAACCAGCAGGTTACCGCCGGACCCGTATTACCATTCCGCCTCCATGATTCCCGGAATCACTGGGGCATTACGACCCCAGTGATCTGGGAATTCCAGAGGCGGAATTGTGTACGTTCCCATTCCCATGGAGCCCCTTTGGACTCCATGGGGGTGGGGATAATAGAAACACCAGTTCCGTCTTTGACAGAGCCGGTGTTTGCATGTCCACCTGCAGGCGGGTGGTGTTAAACCCGCCAGGTCAGACCTGGCGGGAGTGACACCTCCCGCCTGCAGGACTCTCAGTGACGTCAGAGTCGTCACGCAACACTGCAGTTGATCCGATTAAAAAATAAAACGGAGGGTCGTGGAGACTAATTCAAGATTTACGCCCGATAAATGATATTGTAGAGGCCAAGTTCCCTCTAGTCCCTAACCCGTCCACAATCCTATACCCGTTGAGGCAAAATATTTCACAGTGATTGATTTAAAAAATGCATTTTTCTCAATCCCATTGCACAAAGACTCACAAAATTTTACGCCATTCACGTTCAGACAGATGCGTCTGAAAGGCATGAGGTTACCCCAGGGGTACTGTGAGTCTCCTTCAATTTTCAACAAAGTCCTGCAGATGGACTTAAGCAATGTTGCATTAGAGAGTTTTGTCTTGCAATATGTGGATGACATCTTAATTTGCAGCACGACAGAGGAGAGGTGCAGACACGATTCTATTCAGATATTGACTATATTGGCTGAGAAAGGATATAAAGTTGACAAAGAAAAGTTACATTATTGTCAGCAAGAAGTGCTGTACATAGGCCAGCTGATCTTGCATGAGGGTAAAAGGGTTACCCCTGAAAGGGCTGAGGCCATATTGAACACAGCCAAGACACACACGATAAAACAGATGCAGAGTTTTCTAGGTCTTTGCAACTATGTCAGAGCATGGGTCTTTGACTACAGCTCATACACCAAGCCCTTGTTACATGCCCTAAAGAAGGCACAGGTGACGAAAGAAAAGATTGAACGGTCTGAGACCATAGAAGAAGGGTTTATTGAACTCAAGAAAGCCATTCCACAGCACCAGTTTTAGGGATTCCCAATTATGCAGAGGAATTCTACCTGTTTTCACACACAAATGGCAGTGTTATGACAGCAGTACTCACACAGAGAACCACGTTGGGGTACAAGCCCCTGGCATACTACAGTGGGAATTTGGACCCAGTGATGAGAGGTCACTTCCCTTGTGAACAAAGTTCAGCTGCCCAGCGTACGCCATAGAGTAGGCTACAACCATTGTGACGGGATGCTCAATGATGTTGTACGTCGAGCACGCATTATTTGCCATTCTAGAAAAATCGAAAGGCACATTGACATCTCAGAGAGCTTCTGCTTATGAAGTGATCATATCTAATCCATTGATTAAGATAATTCAATGTAAGATAGTGAACCCAGCTATGTGTATAGCAGAGCCAGTCACTGACGGAGAGCAAATCCATGACTGCGCGAACTATGAAGAATTCTATGATGAAATTCCCAGAGTGAAAGAGAATGCATTGGCAGAAGGGGAATTGTCTTTGTTGATGGTTCCTCGAGAATCGATCAAAATGATGGGCAAAGATATATAGGCACTGCTGTGGTGAAGCACACAGCACATGGAGAATTTTGAGTACTCATTAGTGCATGATTACCATCTCATTATTCAGCACAAGCTGCAGAATTATTGGCATTGATACTCGCTATTGAGAATCACGGAGACCAGGAAATAACAGTGTACAGTGACTGCGCCTATGTGACATCTACAGTGCATGCAGGCCAAGCACACTGGAAAAGGAGGGGCTAGCTCCGAGCGGACGGCATGCCAGTGCAGCATGCAGCCTTGTTGGATAGGTTCACTAAGGCAATATAGCTCCCAGTGGGCATAGCGGTCATGAAATGCACCGCCCACATGAAGGGGACAGATTTTATCTCACAAGGAAATCAAGCAGCAGACACGGAAGCCAAGCTTATGGCAACCAAGGGTGAAACCAGAATGACTGTAGAAATAACTGATGTACATGAAAAAAGGATTGTTGCACGAAGTAAACCTGAGGGTTATAGTAACATGGGGCAAACCCAGTTACTGGAACTCCAAGGGGACCCACCACAGGAGGAAAAGAACCTCTGGAAGCTGCAAGGGTGTTCTTTAAACCCCTCCAAAAGCTTGTGGCAACAGGACAGCACTGGTAAACCAGTGATGCCTCTAGCCCGGTTAAAATTAGCATTGGATCCAGCGCACATGTCAAAAGAGAATCTAGCAGCAACGATCAATGAAGACTGGTTTATATCGAACTTAGCAGAACACGTTGCATTTTTTATGGTAAACTGTATAATCTGCCAACAGTTCATGGCTGGGCATACACTAAGAGTAATTAGAGGAGTCATCCCAAAGCCCAATTGATCTTTTCAGCACTTGCATGTTGATTATGTCGATATGATTCAAGTATGTAATGGGTACAGGTATTTAATTGTCGTGGTGTGTCCATTCTC
This sequence comes from Ambystoma mexicanum, assembly GCF_040938575.1. Lineage (NCBI taxonomy): Eukaryota > Metazoa > Chordata > Amphibia > Caudata > Ambystomatidae > Ambystoma > Ambystoma mexicanum. Next base: position 809,521,379 of record NC_090931.1, on the reverse strand, counting down.
CAGATGGATAGAAGCAGGTCCCTGTACAGAGCCAGACTCTACCTGTGCGACCACATTTCTGGCGAGAGAGGTATTTCACAGGTGGGGAGTATGTGAGGTCATGAGGTTAGATAATGGTCCTCACTTTGTTAATGGAGTATTTGAACATATCAGCTTGCTGCTTGGTATAAAGCACAAGTTCTCATCGGCGTATCATCCACAAGGTAATGGGATATGTTAGAAGCTCAACGGCTTGTTAAAGGAAAGGATAGCCAAGTTGAAGCATACTCTAAAGAAGGGATGGCTGCACTGCCTTCCATTGGCACTGTACGGACTCAGAAACCAGCCTGGTTCTGACCATCATCTTATGCCGCACGAAATAGCAACAGGCAGAAGGATGCACACTCCATTGACACCACGGGATAGAGCTAGATGTGATGCTCAGCCAACAGGTGAAATTTTAGGATCAGAAATGCAAAATTACTTGAATTGCATGACATCTTGTTTTACTGTAATTTCAGGACAACTGCAGCGACAACAAAAAGGGTGCAGGGCAGCACAGAACACAGAAGGAGATACTACAACAAACCTGATTCAGAGTTTATGTGTACCACCCATCTTCCCTGGAGACACGGTCCTGGTGAGGAACCACATGAGAAAAAAAATGTGACGAGCCGAGGTTCAACTGACCCTTTACAGTGGAAGACGCACTCCCTCTGCAGTCAAGCTACAAGGAAGAAGAGCTTGGATCTTCCTGGGTGACATCAGGCCATACAACAGAGAAGGCCCCCTGCCTGCACCCCAACGCGTAGAGACTACAGACGACGGGGAAGAACCGCAGCACGTGCAGACGAGATCCATGACGAGGAAGAAGGATGCATGACCAGCAAAGCAAAAGCAAAGAACTTTTGTGCAAGGTTGTGGCTTAATTTTGGACATTTCCTCTATGCAAGAAAGGGGATAAGGACAAAAAAAATGAACACTCTGTGCATCCTAGTTGCAGGGTGAAGAAGAGAATTGCATGCATAAGCCACAACACAGGTTATTACCTTTGAACTTTGGACTGAGGCACCCTGAAGCCTTGATAAGAAAAGGATATGCCAAATTGTGATTGAGGACACACAAATTGGAAGAAAATACAGTATCCAGACTCGTTCCAAACAGGAGCCCTGAAAACGAAAAGACAATAAGGAGGCTACCCACTGTGATCGCCGAGCAGTTCCTCCTGCTTCTGGAATACAGAGAGGAAAAAACAAATGTCCCAAGCAGAAGAAGAAGCGACTAGGCTTGTCAGCGTGCTATTCTTTCGTTTAATTGAAGACTGCCCAGATCTCGTCGGGAGACACACTGAAGTCTTGACATTTCTTCAAGATCCAGCAAACACAGAACGTTTGCGTGTAATCCTGAACGGAATCATAATTTAGGTTGCTCTTCACGCTCATCGAAATCACAGAAGCTGCTCACAGTAAGTGCCGAACATTTCCTTTCACAGCAAGGGCAAGACAAATGTCCCTGTCTCCAGAAGATAGTAGATTGGCGAGCAATGTCTTCTTTCGCCTAATTGAGGACTTTCCAGAACTTGTGAGGAGGCCCGCCGGTGTAGATGTCCTCACTTTCATCAGAGACCCAGCTAATTCTACACATATGAGCATGCTCCCGCATGATATTGTGATGCAAATTGAACTTTCTAATCATCATCAGAATTTCCGCACGAGACTGTAAGACTTTCTGTCGAGGGACAGATCGAGAAAGTGTTGACAGAGACTTCACTCTTTTTTATACTGACAAGGACACGACATGTCTTCCCGGAATTAAACAAATAAGAGGAATTGATTGGGACCTTATGTATTTTGAACACGTACAGTAAAAAAAGGACTTGCTGAACTTATTGCCTAATTGACATTTTCGTATACAGAAAAGAGAACTGTATCCAGAGTTAATAGACAATCCATTATCCAGACAAAGGAGGACAATTGTTCCAGTACCTGCAGCCGACAAACAGAAGACAGCAGAATCCAGAGATATTGTTGCATAGAATGTATTAAACGTTAGTCTTCTTTCCTTAGATGGGAAATCAAAACAGCAGCATTGTCATCCCTCAGGAGGAGAGACACTCTTATTGTTCCAGAACTAAGTGCTGTTGACTAACCTATAGAGGCATAATGTATCTATGCATTGTATTCATCATTGTTTTATTGTAAGTGACGATTCAAGCTGCATTTTTCATTGGTGCACAAAGTGTTCCGATTCCAGTGCACCCACTTAATAATGTACGCATGACACCCACAAAAGCACCCAGACCTGTTATAGTGATTCTAGTTCCTAGAAGGTCTGACAAAGGAGTGATTGAACTTGAAATGGATGTGATTAGCAATGACACACATGTAGTGGCAAGCAAGTTGAAAAGCCGGAGACTGGGTCGGCAGAGTAAGAATGAAAAAAGGTTACTGACAACCACACGCATGCAAACGATGAGTGCACATACACCAGGTCTAGTGTCAATAACTGCAGAACCACAATCCAAAGATTGGGAGAAGGTTGGACAACCAATGATGAGAAGCTCTGCTACAAGTGAAGTGAAAAGCCAAATGGGAAAAGCTGAACGTTTAATGAAACAAAAGGAGTTGGAGAAGAAACCCACAGAGGCAGCATTGATAAGCACCCCTGATCCAGCACTGAAAGAGACAAGTGCAAGCCCAGAAAAAATCTCACAAGCACAGATGATAGCAGAATCAATATGGTCATTCAAAACCAGACCCAGGACAAGACAAGAGGACAAGGAAAGAAGTTCCAGGCTGTCTTCTACCCAATTGGTGCAGATGAAGAGACCTGAACCATGGATTGAGATACCTGAGAATCCTCCAGCGAGAAGAAGCCATATGGATGCATTCAAGGATGTGGTTATAGCAAACTACATGAAAACCTTGAGATGATTGGTTTGGCAACAACCCTACTCATACTTTTCTACTAGCTTAGCAGCATGCAGAATAGCCGGCCAGGTGCAGTGAGCTCATCTACACCCCAGCCTTCCTCAATTATTGCTACAATCAATCATCACCTCAGTGGTCATGTGTCAATTATTTCTTTGTGGTAGGCCTTGAGACTGGTTCTTGGTCTGGAAAAGTTAAGATATCTGTACATGGCACGCAGCCACGCGTAGGTGTGAAAGTTTCATCCCTTCTCGCTTGGCTGGTCACGTGATTCAGACACCACGAAATTGTCTTATTCTTCATGCAATTCGTGTATTTGATTTAATTTTGCCAACCATCTGCCTACTGTGGCTTATCTTGACCTTTCAGAATATGTTGGGGGGGGGGTAAAGTTAATAAAAATGTATAGGTGTAAGGTGGGAGGGCTGTGGGGGGGTCTCCCCCACCCACATATATATATACGAAAAAATGGGAGGGGGGAGAAAAAAAAACAGACTTTTTGTGGTCGGGCATTTCAACTCTGTAATTTAATTTCACGCAGATGTGGGCCGCGCTGCCCTGGCTGCACTTACTCAGAGCCTTACTGCCCTGTTTTCCCCTCCCCTCTCCGTTGCACTTCCCCCTTGCTTTCCTCTTACACTTCTCATTCTCGCACTTGCATGAAGTGTGGAATTGTCGAGATATTGTTGTGGAATTGTCGAGATATTGGCAATCACCACACTACCTGAGATGTTGACATCAGCGGGTGCACTGGCCACAGCACCTTGCACGGAGGACAGGGGGGGGTGCTATGAGGGAAAGTGATAGAGGTGGGGGCAAGAGGAGTAAGGAATCTTGTTTGCCTGCCGGACCCAGATCAGGACAGAGGCGCATCAATGAAGACTACGCAAGCCGAGCACCTCAATTCAGGACAGAGATGCAAACTAACCAACCCCACTAACAATTTCCCTTTCTGCATACACCTCTCAAACTCCAAACCAAAACACAACCAAAACCTACAGCACAACAAATCACACAAACTTCACTACATTGCAACAACAAAACAAAAACACACATAGACTTGCACAACAGTACACGACGACTAGTGGCCGCAAACACCCCAGGCCCAGCCAACAGACCCACCGGGCTGAGGCCGCCAACAGCACATCACTGCTCTCTTGCACTTTTCCTGCTTCGACCCACTAACTCAACCCCCCTCCTCTTTCAGAGCCGCCAGAGCGCCAGGGGACCACACCGGTGGTGATAGTGCGCGGTACAAATGTCCTTTAACATTAACATTAACAATCTGAATGACACAAGGCCTAGTAAGATTATCTTGTCCTCCTCTGTCCTGCCTCCCTTGTCTTATTGTATTGTGAGTACAGGAGCGTTATAAATGATTTATCATATCATATATCATGAGGCAGCTTGTGTACAATGGGTGCACTTCAAATCACAACTAAGGGCCTGATTCATGGAATTTTTTGCAAGGTTCACAGTGACTTTACACTGCTGAAAAGTGACTTTGCAATGCAAAAATACACTTTGCACAGTTGCATGAATCAGGGTTTGTGTCGGCAGTGCAAAGTCACTTTTCAGCAGTGCAATGTAACGTTGAACCATGCAAAAAAATCCATGAATCTGGCCCTATATGTTTATATATACCTATCCAAACATACGTGTGAAGAAATATAGATGCGTATAAATATACAACCCACGTCTGTATATGATAGACTATATGAAACGGTGGCACGGCATAAAATGCGACCACACCCGCTGTGTTTATCCCTGAAGCATATTTGCTTATTTTTCATTCTGGTGCCACACGCCCACCTTCTTTTCAGGAGGGCCAATGCAAACTCGCCATACCTCTCTCACATAACCCAGACCTGCCGTGTCAGGGCCTGAAACAAATCGCTGTTTATATTAGAAACTTCGTTTAATAAATTAGGTCTGGCCGATGACCTGTCAGAAGTCCCTCCCGCCCGTACTTCACACATAACAGATGCCCTCCGCGCGGCTCCCCGCGAGGCGTGGCCAGCGTGATTGCTTCCTCTGCGCCATTACCACACGCCGTACGTTTAGTTATCTACTGCCCACAGAGAATTAAAAACTATTTAAGAGGGCATCTGGTGTAAAAGCACTCTAAGACAAAAAGCAATCTTTTCATATACAATAAGTTGCTGTTTAGGTCTAAGAATTATTGAATAATTGCCCCCTGTTTAGAGAGAGCGTTCGGGAGCCGTTTTTTTCAGTCAGGTTGGGTTACAGGTCTGCTCTCCCCTCAGACGCCATGATGGCGTCTCCTAATTTCTATGATTTTTATGGCACCAGGCTGATTGCAAGCAGCTAATTTTCTAAAGGTTGGTAAATAATTCAGAACCGTTCTTTCTCCCCAGATTGTTGATAAATTATATATATTTTGCTCGACCTGCCCTACTTTACATTATGCTGATGAAATAACTAAAACATCTGTATTCGGCAGGGAGAGGCTTTATCAGAGAAATGAAATGCGAGTCTAGTAGGCAGCATGTTCCAGTCTGCAAAGGCATTTTCGTCGGCGCGTGGCTAATAGGGCAGGGCTGTATACTGTAGCTGCCAGGTACCGGCTTCAGCATTTTCTATGGGAAACACAGAGCATAGGATGTGTGCATGCATTCAATTCCTCGTTTTGATAATGGTAAAAAATTAGGATTTTAAATATTACATATTTTTAAAACACTGCCTAATTGGCGGTGCGATCACATGTAAAGGGCTGGCTTTTCGTTGAGAAACAGGAGTGATCAGCTATCTCACCTTGCATTCATCCTGCCTGCTTATTATCTGTATGTATTTTGTAACCCTAGCAGCTTGGTACTGTAACCTGATCTTTCCATGTCTCGACCCCCATGTACCCATGGTCGAACCACACTTATTTCTGCTACTGTTATTCTTGTTGCTGTTGTCTAACTGTCTGTAACTCTTGCATAAGCCTGGGCGCCCAGTTACCTGAGGGTTTGGTGCGCGGTACAAATAAAGAAACTGAACTAAACTAAACATGGAATATATGCTGCATAGACGGAAGTACTGCAGAGGTAAATAAGGATTATTTCTTATATTTTATGCGATCCCAGCTCTTAATTAAATGGTATTTTTAAACTATGGGTACAGGTTTTCACTGTTGCCGCCATCATCATAACAAGGCTCTGTAGTGCAACACCATTGCATGGTTCCACACGCTCATCTAATGTGCAGTGGGTGGCATATTTCATGGGCATGGCTTTCACATTCAATGGCTCTTTTATGTTATGTTATTTGGAATTTGTATAGTGCCTTTTACCAATGTCAGGATTCCAAAGCGATGCACAGTTGAATGCCCTGGGGCAACATAGTCCAGGTCAGTAGAGAGAGGAGTGTACTACAACATGCACAATACAATATTTTTCTGTAGTCATGCCTTCGTTTTTCTGTAGTCATGCCTCTGATGGCAACATTGGCAAATTAAGTTCTGCGTTTTCATGCTCATGCTGGGCAGGGCATCCGCTGACATTGCCCCCATCTCCATGCTGGCTCACGTTTGTGCAGTAGCACTTTTTGGGTGCATCTATGCGCAGAACGGGATTATCCTAATAAGCAGTCTTGAACCCAAATGACCAGACAGAATCAAAGAATATGGCAAAGTATGATATGATATGATGGGGCATTTTTTAAATTAATGTATATGGTTTACAAACGAAACCTTTACACCAGTTAATATTGAATAATATACACAAGAAATACAATATATGTAGGAAAAGATAAAAGTTTCATTATTACACTGTTTTCAAGACATCTTTGTGGATTTAAAACTGTTCCTAAGTAAGTTCTCGGTGCAATTTGAATGAAATAAAATGGCTACATCCGATTACTAAATGTACAGTTCTTGTTTTTCATAGTGTAGCATAAACTATATTCACGATTAAAGGTGTATCACCAGTTTACATTTATCTCAATCATAATATATTTGATATGTGCATTGACCAATTCTTGCCTTTCCCATACATCAATTACAGGTGATTGTAAATAAAAACAAATAATTAAAAGAAAGTATAGATAAAAGGAAAGCCTTTTACACAAAAGGGGTCACAAGCTGTCTGTTAAACCCAAGGCTAAGCGGTTGTCTGTTATGTTCGCAACCTATTGACAATTATCAGACTGTGCCGATGTTAGTCACATTTAAAGAGTCATCAATTCTGTACAATAGTTTTGTTAGGGCTATTAGCAATGTAATATTGTCTCCCCACATGCATCTGGTCCAAATAAATTGTCTTGCAATGGTGTTTGGTTCGGTATTCAAAATACAGAGTAAATTCACTCTGTCCAGTTCGAAATGAGAGCAGTAAAGCATCAAATGCGTAAGAATTTCCTGCTCACACATGCTGGAACAGAAACGACAGTCACCATTATTGGTTACACGAAGTTGTTTGAGCCAATGGTGAGTGCGTTCGTGTGTGGAGAATTGATTTAGTTTCAAACGTAGATACATTCTCGGTGCTCTATCACAACGGAAACGCCATATGTATGCTGATCTGGAGACTCTTTTTCTCGGAAAGGAAGCATATCCCACAAATGTTTTTATAGCTGTTGTTGGTCTCTATAGTAGTTAGCCAATCAAATTCGTATAATTTTTTTAATGCTTGGTAAACCAAGTTTGAGATCTTCAACACTAGAATTTATACTCAGTAGAATTTGCTTCATCTGCAGTTCGAAATTTGCAAGAGATGGTAAATTGCTGTCAACTGATAGAGTATTAAGGTCCTGATAGAGTTAGTTTCGAGGAGGAACTAACATTTTTGCATAACTTGATAGCTTGCGCCAATGAAACCTGGAGGAAAGAGAGATGAGGAATAATCATGCCGTACTATTGAATTTGGCACAGCAACGGCCAAGCCAAGAGTTTGTTTCCAGATTTGCCCTTGGATTCTATTGAGGATGTAGTCCAGGTTTAATAATCAAGTATCCACCCCAGATAATACGATGGGTTCTACTTTCAGATTGTAAAAGTCTATGATGGGCATCAAAGAAAATTTTAAAAGATTTCTGTGCACAATCCTCTTTTGAGACAACCGTTGCCTGATCTTAGAGTTCAATCTGGATATCCATGTTTTCATTGAATTTGTTTTATTCAGAGTTTACCCCAGATAATGTAAGGAGTGTGCAGGCTGCAATAATGTGCCTGACAGTTTCCATGGACATGTTCTAATTTTCTTGTTATTGGAACATATGATGATTTTTAACTTTACTGGATTGGCCTGCAGGTTGTGTTTTAAAGCGTAGGTGGGGAAGATGTTTAGTTTGTTCTGGAGACCATAAGGGGTCCTGTCAAAAAAGATTATATCATCGGCAAAGCACATCCAGTGCAGATGAAAGCTGCCCAGTCTTACTGCGTACATAGAGTCGTCCTTCCAGAGTTCATCTAGATCACATAAGTATAAGTTAAACAGTGTTGATGCAAGGTTACAACCATGCTTTACCCCAGTGTCTCTTGGAATAGGGGATGTGAGAGCTCCCTCTTGATTTATGCGAATTTGGAATCTGGTGTTTAGATGTAACATTGCAACAAGACGCACCAAGAGGGGGGAAAGCCCATACTGAGCATTTCTGTCCAAAGGATTTCTGTAATAATGAAGTCAAATTCTGAAGACATGTCTAGGGCAGCTATGTAGATGGGTCCCGAGTGCGTAGTTTTAGACTTTGCCAGTGTGTTGGCAATGATATGGGCATTTAACGAGGTGCCCATGGCTTTATGAAAACCCACCTGATATTTAGAGAAAATATCATGTACATCGATATAGTCTTCAAGATGTTTGAGGATTAAAATTGCAAAGACCTTAGCAGCGGTGTCCATGAGGGCGATTGGGCGATATTTTGTGGGATCATGGGGATCGCCCTTTTTGTAAACAGGAACTATGATAGCATTCACCATGAAATTGGAATTTTATTGAGGCGAAGATTGTGGTCATACTTACTTTGAAGAATGGATGCCCAAAAGTATGGATCAGACTTTAATATGCACAGAGCGTTGGGACCGGCTGCTTTCAAATGTTTTAGACAGCCAGCGGCCCACAGGATGGCTTCGAAGGAGAATGAAATGCGTTTAGTAGATGTTAATTTGGAGACATCAAATTTGGAATTTTGGTATTGACTGGGTAGTTGAAATTTTGAAAGTATATAAGAATGCCAACAATCAGAGGAAGTGGAAGAGGTTAAGTTTCTATACGATACATCTGTAACCCCTCTTAATACTGCCCAAACACTTCTTGTGTTCCTTTTGCACAGAAGCGCAACCATTCTCTGGTTCTCTATTAGGTGATGTTGATGTTTGAGTAGTTTGATTATATTTTTATGGCTTTAACATACATGGGCCCTCATTACGACCCTGGCGGAAAGTAACTGACCTGACCGCCATAGCGTAAATAGCGTTTCCGCCATTGCACGATGGAGTAAAGTGCGGCCAATTCTGACCCATCGGGCACGAGCATTACGCCATGGCGGAAGTGCAAAGTCCGCGATGGCGGAAATGACCCCAAAACGCCCCTCACCGCCGTCGTACGGCGCCCTAGGTGCAATTCCGCCACCCATCATAGCGGTCACCGTAATGAGCGGTAATCGCAAAATACGGTGACCGTAAATATACGGAAACGGAAGTAAAAACATGGGGCCGGAACGGGAAACAGCACGCCGTACACCTATAAAAACAGAATCCCAACACAACCATCAAAAATCCGACCCTGAGACACATCCCAACCCGTTAGCCACCCTAGTTAAAACAATCAAAATGGGAAAAGTTGCAAAAAAAGCGTGCGACCGCAAGCGGCAGGTCCACTTCTCCCATGAGGAACTCACCGTGCTCACAGAGACCCTCCAGGAGAATGCTGCCGTCGTCTTCTCGACGCAAATGACCAGGACGGCACTTGCGAACAAGAAGGCCATATGGGCCCTGGTGGCACAGCGGGTAAGTGCGGTGGGGACCGCACCCCGCAACCCACAGCAATGCAGAAAGCGATGGGACGACTTGCGGACACGCGTACGGAGCATACTATCAGCCAACCGTAACATTGCCACAGCTACCGGGGGAGGATCGGAATCACCCATCAAGTTGACCCCCTGGGAAGAAATCTGTGCCTCCACCATTGGAATGGAGAGTATAGAGGGAGTCGGAGGGATGGAGAAAGGAGTGCAGACATCCGAAGAATCAGGTAGGTGGGCCAAATAAAACAATGCTAAATCCACAATGTCCAATCATGTGAAGTACCATGTGTCCACATAGTGCAACAGAAACACATGTCCAGGAGAACGTCCACATACATTGGCCTGATAGCGCACTTCAAAAGTCACATTAAATACATAAATAATTACAAATCCTAAAAACACCCTCTACACGTGCAGCATGCACACCCTAACTGCAGGCTGCTAAACAACTGCATCCTCAATCCACACAAAAATGAAACCACCTCCAAGGCCCTGACCCAAATCACCCTCAGGTACCACCCCAATGCATGTGATACATTGCCATTCCAATTTCCACAGACCCATAAATAACGCTCGCCCTCCTTTACTCCACCACAGGGTCCGATTCAAACGACGAGCTACAGGACACCCCTACCAGCACACCTGCAAAGAGGGCCAAGACCAACGGCCAAAGACCCTCCACCTCAGCTGCACGGATCAAGACACGGCAGCAGCACAAATCAAGTGGCAGCACACAGGAGGGGACTTCAACAGGCACCCCAGCAGCCAGCATGCCCACAACAGCAGCACCACAGGTCCCCCCAATGGATGCCACAGAAGGCACTGCTTCTGGTGGCAGCAGCACCATAGGTGACACTGCATTAATGCCAGCATGCTCCGACACAGAAAACGGTGCTGTCGATGTAGGACCCATCCATAACCTGTCTCAATCCCCCTGTTTGTTTCATCCCGTACACCATGAGGATACCACGCAGGGGCACCCACAAGACGACGACTGGCCATCCCCCACAAGCCCTGTGGCAAGGCAACATGAGGTGATCAGCCCCTCTGTGACACCACCGCAAATGGGCATGGCCCAGCAGAGGCAACAGTCCCTCGACCAGATGATCGTGCAACAGCAGCAACTGGCCACGCTCCTCAAGGAGCATGCTGATGAATGTGGGGGTACTAAGGCAGCCATAGAAACATCTACTGAGACACTTAGGGCACAAATGGAGCGAAGTACAGAGACACTAAGGCTACAAATGGAGAGAAGTACAGAGACACTAAGGGTACAAATGGAGAGACGCACCGAGAGCCTGAGGGGGGAACTGCATGCGACGTCCAGAGACGTATGTGGTGAACTTGCCGCTGTGCGCCGTGTGCTCACTGAGCTCTCACAAACACTTAGGGACATGCATGGACGTGAGCAGGCAGAGACATCATCCGTTGCAAGTTCCGTCCAGGGCAGCCCCCAACGTAGATCTGGGAGGAACCTGCGCTCCACAGGCAGGGGTGCCCCTGATACCCGGAGAGGGGGCTTGCAATAGCGTCTGCCCACTGACAATGAGCATCTTTGGACACTGGTGTTCGGGGGGAGGTAGGAGGGTGGAGGGGGGGTGTTGGGCATTCTTGGGTGGCGGGTCGATGGGGTGTGTAATATAATTTCACATATGCTATAAACATTTCATAATCATCCAATGAGATGTGTAGACATTGATCTTTGTGTACGAGGCCTTTATAGGCGTACAGTCCACATTGTGCATGTTCCAGACACACACAGTGCCACAAGTCCCGTGTCCATGTATCAGCCACCAGGCGTGAGTGCTAGAAGCATGAATCTATGATATTCTGACGAATTTCACGGGCCTCCTGTGCCTCGCGGACTCCTTCAGGTGCTGCCACATCCCCACCCTCATCATGACCATCTTCAGGTGCTTGCAGTTCTGCGTCAGGGGGCTTGGGCACATTTCTACATACGCACATGTTGTGTAGCATGACACATGCCATTACCATCTTTGCAACCTTCTCATGGCGGTACAGGAGTGCCCCGCCAGACCTGCTGAGGCAGCGGAAACGAGCCTTCAGTAGGCCGAATGCCTGTTCTATGACTACACGGGTACGTGAGTGGGCATGGTTGTAGTCCTCCTCATGCTGGTTCTGTGGGTTCCGGAGTGGTGTAAGGAGCCATCTCTTCAGTGGATACCCGGCATCACCTGTATGTGGACAATAAAGGATGTTTGTGGAATGACATTGCTACGTACGCATCCCCCCCCCTTCCTGACAGGTCATTGCCGCATCACATACCCCACATTATCATGCATGAAATGAGACTCACCGAGTAGCCAGGATCTGTTCCCTGCGTGTCGCTCCATGTAGCGTGGTATTGTAGAGTTCCTCAAGACCATAGAATCATGGGTTGATCCAGGAAATCGGGCACAACAATGTGTAAAGATCCTGTTGGAGTCACACACCATTTGTACATTAAGAGAATGATATTGTTTCCGGTTGCGGTACTGGACCTCCATGGCATGTGGGACAACCAATTCCACATGGGTGCAGTCGATGGCACCAATGAAACCCGGTATGCCGGCAAGTGCATGGAATCCCACTTTTGTGTTTGTAATCTCCTGCTCCGAGCGTGGTAAGGAGATGTAGTCGTCTGCGTGCTTCAGGAGGGCATCGAGCACTTGCAATAGTGTCCGTGACAACAGTGGCTGTGAAATGCCATGAAACTGTCAGACTGTGTGCTGGTAGGTGCCTGTGGCCAGGAAGTGGAGTACAGACACCACCTTCAGTAGGGGTGGGATGGCGGTTGGGCTATCTATCATGCTGACAAGGTCAGCGTGTGTCATGTCCACAATGGCGGTTATGGTGTCCCGGTCCAAACGGTAGAGGGTGTGGATCTGCTCAGCAGTGAGGTTGAACGGATGAGCTCGGAGGCGTGGGATTGTGTGCTGCCTGCGTGGTGGTAGTGGCTGTGCTGGTGGGCCTTGCTGGCCCTGCCTTGCCCTCCTCCTCCTCCTGCGTCTCCTCTGTGCGGCCGGTTGTTGTAGTAGTTGGTGTTCGTCTTCTTCTTGAAGTTGGAGTACTTGCAGTGCTATCAGGTCCCCCAGGGCCAACATCGCTAGTCCTGCCGGTAGCATTTTGGAGTGGGTGTGGTTGTGGGAGGGGGTTGGGTGTGCAATTTATGTGTTTTCAGGCTGTATAGCCTCCACCTGTGGTGATTCATTCCACCTGTGCCAGCTGCAATCCCCTTTGGGCGAGCACGTCCCGCACACAACGCTGCAATTCGACGCATGGCATCTTGCTATTACAATCATGTATTTAATCCCGATGGCAGTGAAATATTGGTTTATATGTTCATTCTGCTATGGTCCCATTGTTTCACATACTATCTTTGCAGTCGCGAACAAACTTGTGAAGGGTCAGTGGAATGTAGTACTCGATTAACGGTGGACCCTCATGCAGCACTGTACCACGGTTCACCGACGGGCGGGGCGTCCCATTTGTGAGTGAAGCCAGTTGCCATTTTCACACACTGCCGCACTACATGGATGAATTTGTGATTTCAAGCGGTCACAGATGCCTTTTCGACGTGATGTTGCAAATGAGGAATTCGAAGGACAGCGCTTTCGGTTTTCAGCTAGCGGCGAGGAGACGCCCACAGGTCTGACTGCAAATATAGCGTTCTATTGTTTAATGTCCTTGGGACAGGGGCCATGGCGAGAATGCAATGATTTATATGAATAGTATGGGATGCGCAATAGCGTAGTGGACGATAAGGCAGGACGTTCCCAAATACATGTTACTTCACAATACTAGAATTCCGGGCTGGAGCACAGTGGATTTTGCAGACTGCATTACGCACAGACTCTATGGAAATTTCATATGTTATGTGAGTAAATAATCAGGCGTTTTTATACCGGGATGAGGGAATGATGTATGGATGCATGGACAGATGATTTAATTGAGAGTTTGCCATGTACATGGCTTTTTGGAATCTATCCCCTTCCCCTGCGCTATGTGATGCAGAGCTGCCATAGTGGGACCATCGTCTATCTGCCCTTGTTGAACCCTCCCTGTCTCGACGCGCCTTCAAACACTTGTGTCTATGCACGTTACTAATCCCATCTAATGGATTCTGTTTTAACAGACGCATGCACACAAACACTCATTTGTAATAGTGTTTTCACCTCGATTTATATAGTTATGATTCGCAAGTGATTTTTGGGTGGAAATAATCCTTTTGAGTGGGCTAGCATGCATATGGCTGTAGATTTAGTGTGATCATTGAAGTGAGTAATACAGATGAAGTTCTGATGCCCATACTATTCTTTTTCATTTCATTTGGGTGACAGGTATCTCCTCCCCTTTTGCCGCTGCCATCTGTATGCCACTCCTGCAGATGGCTTTTACTCCCGACACCTGCTGCTTCGAGTTAATCAGTGGAGCACCATTACGATCTTATGGGACGATCGCCAATGGGCCACATGCCCTTACGCAGTACTAGTGGCTAGGAGCAACATATCAACCTTTCAGCTGGACTAGTGCCTACCTAATGGGACGGCCCTGCGGTTCTAGGCGCTTCCATGTTGCCTTTTTGAACGTGAATGTAGCCCCTGTGTACCATGAAGGAACAGGGCGTCACACAAGAAGAAGCTGGTCATTTATTGCGGATGCAGCCCACAGTAATGAAAAATATTTTGGAGTTTATGACCTAATAGCTGTATGGGCTTGGTGAATTTGATGTGCATTAAAATTGTATTCTGATATTAACCGTGTAGCGTTATTCTTTGCAAGTAATGTAGCATATTCCTATTTGTGGAGCGATGTATTGTGAGAAGATCTGCATTGGGTTCCGGCTTCTGAGTATAGTTGCGTGGTACTGTACTGGCCGCGTTTACCTACGAAGCCCAGTAAGGTCAGGGATAGGGGCTGCCATTATGACTGTTTTAATGATGTCATGCTCAGGGGCGGGGGATTAGCTTTTGTGTAACAGATACCGGTCAGCCAGGTGGATTGGTGGAATGATGTGATTATCAGAAAATGGCTGGTCACAGGTGCCTGTGTTTGCGTGCGTTTCTTGGAGGGAGACTGAGGTCATGTCCATTGGAATAGCTTCTGTATTCGTGCCATCTGTGCCCTGCAGCTCCCATTGGCCCCTCTTGAGATGAGCCTGGCTGCTCAGTCACTCTGCCAACTTGTGTGGTACATGCTTATGCTGATGGTTGGTTTGTTTACTGGCAAGCGTACAGGGCTGGTGCAGTCTCCCTCAGGATACTGCTTTGAATGTTGCCTTACACTGGTGTCAAGCGATGGGGGCCTGTTGTTGTTTTGTCTCATATTTCAGTTCATATTGCTGTACTTGAACCTTCACATGCCTGTGCTGCATCAGTACGGCAATGGTGACATGCCAAATATGGATGGCCACTCAGAAGGCACTTGGAGCCACTACATTCATTTGTTCGTTGGCATGCATGGGTGACTTGTACATTTCACTGGTTGCATTGTGTAACTTCATTGCACCTACGAGGAGTTGTGCAATGTGGGCAGGGAGTGGTGTACAGGCACTCAGTAGGGCCATTTACGGTTGGTTCACGATGCCGTAATTCTCACCATGGCGGTATGTTACTTTCCGCCATGCTTGATGGCGTTAAGTAAATGTCCGCTAGGGTCAGAATTCGCGTACCGTTGCGCCATGGTGGTAATTACGGTTTTGCATGGCGCGCGTGCGCGTACTTGGTGCAGTTAGCGTTGGCGTTCACTACGGTGTCGCTAATGGCATCGTACTTTACGGTGACGGGTCATAATCGCACCGAGCGGTATTCGATGGCGGTATTACATTTCCGCCATCGTTTTTCGATTTCCGCCAGGGTCGTAATGAGGGCCATGGTGTTTCAAATCTTTGTGCTTGGATGTCAACATGGTCTGCTTTTTTAGAGTTCTTAGCTTGGAATTCCTGTTGTGTTTTAATTTGGCAATTTTAGCGTTATAAGGGTGAATGTGTGACTTTTGTTGTTTAATTACCCTGTTTGCAATTTTTAGATGGAATTTAGTCATTGCAATATTCCAGTTCTCTCTTTGTTGAGAATTTATTTGCAAAAAACTGTGGTCAAATATGCGACAAGAGCCCCTACTCACTCTATGTGTGAGTTCTCTACACAACTTAGGGTTCCATTGAATAGTCATAAGCGGTATATCCATTACAATTAAGGCAAGAGCTTGGTTAGTAGGATGTAGAAGCGCATTTAGGTTAACCCTTAAATTGATGGACATATGATCTCCTTTGGTTAAACTACCAATAGCCACCGGATCAACCAACCATAACAATTTAGATGAAACAAAAAAGTAATCAATGTATGATGATGAGGAACACCTTTGCCAAGTGCCTGTGTGAGGACCACTCTTAAATATAACAAGATGTATGTCCCAATCATCTGAGTAGTCAACCCAGAGTTTACCTCTCTGCTGGGAGGGAGATAGAGTATAAGAGGTGGCGAAAAGAGAATGGGGTTTGTTAGACTTAATGCATTCCGAGTTGAAATCACCACCCAGTCTGATGTGGTAGTCTGGATTGTACAAGAAGTCATCTTCTAAAAATGAGTCCAAGAGCATAAAAAATGCATTTATTGTGGTTTTGGCCGGATTCCAATGAATGCAAATGATAAAAAATATGATGTTTGGCCCACCATGCAAAAATAATTCTATTGCCATTATTTCATTGAAACTCACTATCAAAGTTGGGTGTGGTTTAAATGTATTATTTACCAGGGTGCCTAGGCCACCTGCGGGTCTTCCTGCAGTTTCCAGAGCATAGATGGTATAACCATCTATGCTAAAGGGCTTTGTTTTCATGGTTTCTTGTATAATTAGGACGGTGGGTTTCTCTACAAGTGAGAGAGAATTCAACCAAAAGTTTAAATTAGAGAAACCACAACAGTTCCATGACGTAATGTTAAAGTCTTGCTGGCTACGGTTGATTATTTGCTTTGGTTAATTCTGAGATAATGGTCAATAATGGTGTGAGGCATGGTACATATTTGACTGTTCGTGCTAAAGTGGCCAGTTGTGTAAGTATGTCCATGTTAGAGTGTGCTACATCTTGATTGCTGAGAGTGCTATCGTTGTTAATACCTGGAGTAGAACTTGTGTTTGTATAAATTCATTCGGAACTTCCAAAGTTTGGAATAGGTGCAGGGTTAGTCCCCAAGGAACAAAGTCTGTTCTGTGTTCCCACACCAGTTTGGTAATAATATGTGAATGAAGACCACAGATCATACGATAGTTATTGTGAATGGATAGTGTGATCCAGTCTTTATCTTCTGATTATAAGGTTCTTAGTTGTGGACTTTGTTTGAAAGTGTTTAGTATGATCGAGCGGTTTAGTCTGCGTCTGCCATTAATTCCAGGATCGCTGGTCCATCCCATTATATTGGGATTTTCCACAGTTAATTCTATATTATGAAGAGGATTACCTGAAAAACGGCTGGGAAGAGCTGGAGAGGGAGTGTTGGGAGGAACATTGGGTATATTGGAATCAGAGAGTTTGTCTGTCGAGGTTTAGGGTGACTGTTTTCATTCCTCAACAACAACTATGGGAACATATTTTAGTTTTTGAGGTTGTAGGTCTTTATTCACACAATTGGGGGTATTTGGACCAGCAGGTTGAAGTTTTGTGTCAACAATGCCCATAGAGGTAGACAAAGGGCCTCCTTTAGTCAAACCACGAGCCAGGGATTGATTTGAGTTGCTAGGTGTTGTTGGAGTCAATTTTAAAGGGCTATTACTACTACTGGATTTAAAGGCTCTAACTTGCTTGTTACAAGTGATTGGAAAAAAATGCAATAATTGGATCTGTTTGAGGTTCACCTTATTTAAAGGAGAATTATGGTGACTTGCAAGGTTTTCCGAGAGTTTGGTTGCAGCAAAGGAATCACATCCTTCAGAGTTAGGGAAAATAGTGCAAGATTGCCTAGTTGGAGTTTGTATGGTTCTGAAGGCAGATCCTTCTGTTTACCTTTGTATGGTTGTTTGCCTAGCTTAAGAAGCACCCTTGATTCTTCATTCAATTGATTTAGGTCTATTAACTCATCATCCTTTGAGAGATTACAGAGATTTTTTGAATTGGAGTTGTGCCCATTCACCTTATTGTTTGGTTGATTTTTTGTCTTCTTGACCTGCGAGTCTTGCTTTTTTTGTGTTACTGTTGCTTTTTACTGCTCTTGCATGTGTACGTTTCATTTTATGTGAAAATAAGTGAGGGGACGTATCTGATGACTCATGATTTTGTGAAGGACCACTTGAAAAAGGCACATCATCATTTGCTTGTTCAGTCATTTCAATAATATCTATGAGAGTGGATGGACTGTTAGGACCGACCGCCAGCAATTCGACAGTGGCTGTGTCAGTGGTCTGGGTAATCGTTTGAATTTCCCACGATACTGCATGTCCTTTTGCAATATTAAATATCTGAAAACATCGTCCAAATTAGCGGCATTGGAGTTAACTGCTTCAAATAAAGTAGAAGTCAATGCTTATACATCAGATTCGATTTTTGGGGCACTGTCTAAAATTGCTTCTGCGAAGGTTTTAATCAAAGGTCCACATGGCATAGAGTGATTTAAGGTCTGTATGGCTTTGAAAGCTGTGCTTTGGTGAGAAGACACTTGAAGTTGTCCTATCAATGTGTCTAGAGTTTTTAATTCCTGCGCCTTTTAATTTGAACATGATGTCTGTAATGGAGAGGTTAGTCTCTTGTAGTTCTTGATGTGTCGACTCATGGCCTTTGTCGAGGAGATTGAGTATCCTGGTTAGCACTGGAAAAGTACAGTTCTCAGGTTCATTAAGCTCAAATGATTGAGAACTAGAGTTGTGTGTTAGAGACACCTCTCTTTCAATAACGTTTTGATGGGAGACTGAAACCGTCTCATTGGATGAACTATTTGGATGTTGATGTGTCTTAGTACAGGTGTTGGAGATTGTTTTGGCTGTGGGAAAAGTTGGAGAACTAGTAGAAGGATGATAGGTATCAGCGACATGTGGTTGGCCATGCCACTTGTGTTGTGCACTATCGTGATCGCCATAGTAGTTATGTAGACATATATCTTTGACCTCAGATGGTAGAAGAGAAGAAGGCGATGAAGGGCCAAGTGAGACTCTAAAACGCTTCACCCATTCCACCTTTGAGGCTGGTGCCAGAATCAAAATGTCCGATATATGATTGTCGAACTGTTCCGCAGATTCTGAATGAGAAGGCAACTCTGTGGAATACTTCACAGCAGATAAAGGACCCAATAATGCGGTCTGTGGACCCCCCTCAAAGTTGTGAACTACGGCTTCAGCAGATAGAGTAGAAGCTAATGGCAGTGTGTAACTCAGCGCACGTGCAGGATGTCGCAGTAAATCGCCACTATCACTTGGTTCTACTGCGATGGACTGTTAGCTATAGGGTGCAGTATCAGAGTCCATTGAATTCATCATTGAATGTGGTGGTGAGTTATTTTCAGTAACGTCAATGGACTCATGAAATTGTATAGGAATTATTGTATTCAATTGTGAGGGCACGTGATGTTTGTTTAAGCATTTACTGCTACGCAATCCTCCAACCATGTCAGTTTTTAAGTTCAACATTTATGCTGCTTGACACGTGTTTGAATTTCGAATTCCGAAACACTGTGATTGTGTCCTGCTAGACTATACAGAATTGCGTAGACATTAGCTAAACAGATCTCACACCGCCTTAAGTTGCAATAAAACTACACACTAGAGGTAACCCTGCTTTCCTTTAACGGAACAAACAGATGTCCCCCAAGTTTCTCAGGACAAAGTATGTAGCCTTGCTGATTTTCACGAAACAAACAGTGCTTTTGCAGAAAGGGAACCACAGATCATAATTTAAATAATGCACGTACCAATACAGATTCTGGCAATGGTACAGAACTTGATAATGAAGTGCAGGGATGAGGCCGCAGAGGTACGTTATCGTGTTCACTCAGCTGTAAAATTACCCCCCTACCCCCTTCAGCCCCACAAGCCTCTCACGCCTATCAGGCACTTCCAGGGCACCTCGGATGGGCACGCGCGCGCGTTTCCTTTTGTAGACCAGTGATACAAAGGGGCGTGGCCTAAAATAAAGAGTGAAAAATGTAATGTGACTTTGGCTCTCATTAGGACTCCGGCGCTAAACGATGGTGCTATTAGCACCATGGTCCATGCCGGAGTCCGCCATGGAGAAAGGGGGAATTACCACCCCATTCCAAGGTTGGCGGGGCGGTAATTCCCCCTTTCTCCATGGCCCTTCCCCATTCCCATTTCTGCCCCATAGGGCTCAATGGGAATGGGGACGGCGGCAATTACGGTACCGCAAATTGTGGTACCGTAATTGCCATCAAGGTCCCTTTGCGGGTCCCTAAGTTAACGCCGTTAAGGTCGGGAGCCGCAAAGGGACCTCGTAGTAAGGCGTTAAGGGGTTAACAGCGCTGCAGCCTTTTACGGCGCCGTTAACCCCTTAACGCCTGGGTCGTAATGACCCCATTTGTATATTATCATAGGCTAATGTCCAGATATAAGTCCACTTTACTTGGTTTCATGTGCTGATATTCATGTCACAGCAAGTCTGGCAAGGTTGTTCCAGCGATCTGTTCGGGCGTATCAGGCACATCCAGGGCACTTCACATGGGCACGCGCACACGCATTCCCTTTTGTAGGGCGGTGATACAAAGGGGGCGTGACTTGATTTCACGTGCTGATATTCACGTCACAGCTAGTCTGTCAAGGTTGTTCCAGCGATCTGTTAAGGCGTATCATCCTCTTCCAGGGCACTTCACATGGGCGCGCGTGCGCATTCCCCTTTGTAGGCCGGTGATACAAAGGGGGTGTGGCCTAAAATAAAGAGTGAAAAAGACGTATAAGTTTGCTATATAAGCTATATAGCTTAATGAAATGCGACTTTGTATATTATCATTGGCTGATGTCCATATGTAAGTCCCCTTTACTTGGTTTCACGTGCTGATGATGGGGCTTTTATAACGTGCCTATACACAGGTGTTTCATGGCGCGACGAGTCAAGGGAGGGGAAAAAAGGGAGGACAAAGACCACGACCTTGCTAGGTCAAGTGACATTGCGATTGTGCAAGTGCAGGGGAGAGGGGTGGGGAAAACGTGCAAGGGGAAACAGGACGGGGAAATGCTGAACATGGGATCAAACAATAAGAAGTGTGGCCAACAGGTGGCAAGTGCAAGGGTAAGTACAGAGAGCAGGTGTCCAAAAGTGCAGGTACGGGTACTGTAGGGTTGCAGATACATACCCCAGTGCAAGGGTTGCCAGGTAGCAGTGCAGGTGTGCAACTGGGCAGGCAGGAACCTGGGCCCGAGATCAGAGGGTGGCCAGGTGACCAGTGCAGTATCAGGCAGGATATCAGCAGAGAAGAGGAAGAGAGAAGGCAGCAGGCATGGGGGTTGTTCCAGAGGGAGGCCTCAGCCATAGAAAGAGATCTACCACCAACTTGTTGCTTGGAATAGCGACTGACCCTGAGGCAGTTGGAGGTGGAGGAGCAAAGAGCTCAAGTAGGAAGGTATGTTTGAAGAGAGAGATGGAGGTATTGAGTCCCCAGGCCCCAGAAGGCCTTGTGACAATGTGGTCTTGGACATAATCCTCGCAGCCACTGGGAGCCAATGCAGAGATTTCAGTGCTGGAGAGATACAATCCCTGGGTTTGAAGCCAAAGACAAGTCTCGCAGTCCTATTCTGGATGAGTTGCAGAGGGCGGAGAGTAGAAGCAGCCAGATTTAGAAAGAGGCTGTTGCAGTAGTCCAGCCTAGAGAGAACCAGAGCTCTGGAGACAGTGAGCTTCTGGGGCAAGGAGAGGAAAGAAAGAATACCTCTGAGGAGGTGCAGTTGGTAGTGTGACTTCCTAGAGACGTGAGACATGTGAGGAGAAAAGGAGAATGTGGAGTCGAAGATGACCCTGGGGTTCTTAGCCTCGCAGGTGGGAGCAGGAAGAGGACTAAGGTACTGTTTTATTATCAGTTCAATAAAGTAGGGCAATCTGGCGTACAACAGTTTACAGTCCACATGCTCACTGTGCACATTGGTTACACAAAGGCTTTATACCTCAATATGCATCAGCTATGACATCAACCTACGTGGCAAATAATAAAACCTATCAGCTTTAGGGATTGGTTAGGGGAACATATCGACGTATAGAGTGTATAATACAGCTTATAACAGTATAACAGTAGCGGATTGGCTCATGCAACATTGTATTTACTTATTTATTTTTACATTTGTATAGCACACATGCAGCCCAAGGGCATCACAGCACTGTTACTTGTGGCAGGCTTAGTTACAGAGTTACAGAGAAATACAATACATTGACAGAGAATACTAGTACAGAAAGCAGGATACATACATTCTGACATCCTACACAGGTGTAGGGTTTAGGTCAGTTTCCAGTCAGTGAGTTTTTTGGGCAGGGCTTAAGGGCTTAAGGGCTTAAGAATGCTCATCATTGCATAGGCTCCCATGATAGGTTGGCATCCTCTCCCAAACATGGACAATCAGCTCATTAGCAACACGTAAGCAAAACGAAACTCAGGTGCAGAGAACAACGACAGACTACAACCCACTTGCCCAATTAGTCCACCATCTCTCATCAGCCAAGCTTTCCGCCAGGGCCTCTTCATTGTAGTTGAGATTGTGTGCAGTTCTCTTCTCTGGGACTTTTAAGGGAGTGTAGGTACACCACTATCTTCATCTGTAGCTTAATGAATAGGCCTTGTTGTTAAGTTCTGAATCACGTGTGAGGTGACCATGATTGTGTCCATTCTGCCTCTTATTTAGTGCTATTTACTTCAATTATCTCGGGTGTCATTACCCTCTTCAGCCTCTGGATACTTGGTTGTTCTGTCTGACACAGACTTTTCTGCATCTTTTATTGTCAATATTTGGCACTTGCAAATGTTCGCTCATTCACTTCATCTAAGAGAAATATGTCCTGCGTACGTTGCTTATCCTCATTACTTCCTCTTGTAACCTTCAATAGCTTCTTACTGGCATCCATGATCTCTGGCCAGCAGCTATTCTTTGTTCATGCATGAATGTATATTTCCAGCCTCTGTCAGCTCTGCAGCTCTGGTCTCTCTCCTTCGGGCTCCTCGCTTACTATCACTGAGATTTGGTGTCCATCTTTTCAACATGGCCGCTTCACCTGTGTTATGTTTTATACGGCAGCATACTTCAATATGGCTCATCTGCGTATATACATACAATAACCATCTGGTTACTTATCTTCTTTGTATATATGCTTTCTTCTTACTTGTACGTATGTTTACTATTGTTTCTCCAGTTAATCTTCATTCTTAAGTATTCTTATATCGTCTCAGTGTGTCATTGTATCTTCTCCTTATGACATCACTTTTCACCTGTAAGATCTTCTTTATAACTCATTGATAGTCAGTGGTGCCTGCAAGTCTCCTGCTACCACCTCAGTATGAGGGTACATTTGATACAGTTGTCTGAGTGCATAACATCTCTTATACACTGAGTGTGGAATTGGGATGATGCTTAGTGTCATGCACACTGTCTTCCTGTTATTCATCCGGTATGATGGAGGTTAAGGGGCAGAGTCTATCTGTGATGTACACGTCTGCTCTTCTACATTTCCCCCTCTGGTCAAGTCCTCAACCACCTCCTCTTCCTCAATTCTCTTCATTATTCTTCAAAAGAAGGATTTCTTTGGAATCCATATCTCAGTCACCCCTGCTCAGATCACCTGCATTCTTGATGTGTTCATCCAGGCTACAGATCATGTGGCAGCACTCTCCAGTTGGTTGACAAAACGCCCAATGCCCTACATAGTTCTTATGATCCTTAGGGTACCAAAACTTAATTTGTTGGGGTGCTAGAGAACTTTCTTTCAGGTGCTCATTGGGCTGTGTTTTCAGTCTGTGTGTTCTCATCAGTCGTAGCATTCACATCAATCATCTTCTTCCCAATTGCTTTCTTTGCTGTCTTCTTGCATTGTCCAATGAATATTCTTATAAGACAGAATCCCAGCAATAATAACACTAGTATTGCTCCAAGTAGTTTGAAGGCATTTTTCAGCTAAGTTGGAACTCATGAAAACAGGAACGAAAGCCAATCTTCATCCTCTGTCTCGTCTACTTCATCTACCATGTTTCGTATGCAGGGTTGACAGCATAGTTATTGCTTCGGTCAGGGTTCCATTATCCCCATCATGGGCAGGTATGAATGTACAGCAAGGAGGCCCAATCTTGGGGCACATGCCTCCTTCCATTGCTGTAATTAATTCAAGGACATATCTGTTCTGGAGGGCCACGAGCCTGATTGCCAGCAGTTCTTCTTTGATCGCATTAAATCCTTTTATTGTCGTGTTGATTGTTTGTAGCAGCTCCCAACTAGTGATCTGTAACCACTTGGCATTTACTGCAGTCTGAATTGCTGGCATGCATATACCTCTGAATATCAATGAAGTTCTGTCGTTCTGCTGAACAGTTTATGTTCATCTGGAATGTCATAATACTCATCTATTCATTTTTCTGAGAAATATTTCTCCCTCTTTTGTCGTGTGAGACTAAGTGATCTCTTCTTCTTAAACTGTGCATCCATTTTCAGGAAACTGGCAATATGGAGATCCCTTTGGGGAAGCACCAATGCAGGAACATGTATGATCACCAAGGAGCACGTTCCTCCCCAATATTTAGGCAGATGCATATAAGCCCTGGATCCACAGGCCCAATAGCGATCCATCAGCACGGCAGTTCGTCCATTCATTTCTGTTACTTTGAGCGTCTGTTTGCATCCTTAATTTTCTCCAACTAGAACCAGGCATTTGCTCCTGAAGCATGTTGTCACATTCATTATTGGTATTATGGACACCAGTCCTGCTTCATTTTCAACCCATGTTAGTAATTTGGAATACTTGGCCCAGGACTTTAGGCATCTGTCATTTACAGTTTGCTCTATGTCTACTGGTTCTTTCATCAATAAATGTGCACTTCATGCTAACATTCCTTCTACCCATCCTCTACTGGTGGCAAGTCAACCATGCACCAATAGTTGTGGCCTTTCCCAGCATCCTGGCAATCCTGGTATTTCTTGCATATCTGCACATCCCAATCTCTTCTGTTCTGCAACCCTTATTTGTTCTCGAGTTATGAATGAAAATATGAGCATTCTGCTCAACCAACTTATGGGAGTCATTACGAGTATGGCGGTAGGGGCTTAACGACACCGTTAAGGATGGCGGTGTCGTTAAGCACCTACCGCCATATTCCGAGGTCCCTTAGTGGGTCCCAGCAGGAACGGCTGGTCTGACTAGCCATTCTTTGCGGGACCCGTTAAGGGACCTTGGAGCTAATAACGAGCCCGCAATATGAGGGCCAGTTATTAGCGCCTCCCCCATTCCCATTGAGCCCTATCAGGGCTCAATGGGAATGGGGAATGGTTTACCGAATGGGACTTACCTGGTCCGCATTGGTCGGAATGTCACGGTAAGTCCCCATTCAGTGACACCAGACCCGGACCCGGGTTTGGGGGGCAGCCATGGCGCTAATAGCGCCATGGCTGCCTCCAAACTTGTAATGACCCCCTATGTCTTTTTCAATCTTCTGAGTTTTTACATAAGCATCTCCATATGGAAATTATTTCTTCAGTCACCATTGTAGGGTCGTCCATCTTCCTTCGAATTGTCCTCTTTTTGTGTACGCTGCCAGATCACTGTGGCTCTTCGCATCGTGTTTAGGTATTTCTCTTGCAATTAATGTTGTGTCTGCATTCATGGCATAAGGAATAAGAGAGCATGTGACATTCTCTTCTCCACCTCTCTCATGTGCCGATGCCACGTGTTATTTTTTAAATGGGGCGAACTGTCAAGATATGAATTTATACCTTCATTGTCTTCCCCAACATCACTTGTAGATCGAGCAATTTGTTCAGAAATATCAGAAAAAATATCACTTGTGCTTTTGTCAGGGAGAGAAAGAGATGTCTCATTCGCAGATATTTCACTTGAATTATAAAATAATAACTCATGAAATGTAAAGAGCATGAAAAAATACAAACAACACATAAGGCAACATGCAGTTGTAAGAAGTATTGCCATGCTATTCAAATGCCACATGATCTCTTTCGAGTAGCTGATCCTCTTGTTGGTGTGCGTTTTATATAATGTAAAATTCATATTTTTAATTTACTATGTTCACCTTTAGTTATTGTTCAAATGTGTACTTTTTTTAACAGGAAATGGATGATTATAGCAATATTAACTCTGCGAATGATAGGACTGTTTTTAGGATTTCCAAAAACACAACAATGTATAAGTGTCATCACACAAGAGATGGATAGGTTTGTAATATGTGAACAAAAACAGCATGCAAAAATGCATGAAACGTATCAGGCAACATAGAATGTGTTATGCAATTTTTGTATCATGTTTTTCAATGTTCAATTTACTTTTAATACAACTGAGAACGTTGTGGAACATCTGCAAGTCCGTTAATTTCCTATTAGACCTAGGAAATGTCAATTTAGTCCCAGATTGTTTTTAATCCACTGATTCTTTATCCTTGCCGTTGGTAGCAACCTATCTGGTCAGCATGCGCAGAACTTCTTCTCTTGCTTCACTTCACTGGGTGTCAGAGTGGTTGGGGGTCTCTCCTTGTGGAGCTTCATGTTGTTCAAATGCAGCCAGGCTCTCCTTCCTTGTAACTTTACAGCCGTGGGGGTGACCTCCTCTATTTGGTACGGTCCTTCAAAATGGGGATTGATCCAAGTTCTAACAAAACTCTTAATAAGTAATTGGTCTTCTGGATACACACTAGGCTGTTTGAGAGAATCAATTAAATCAATCGGTTGGTTATCTTCCTCAATCTTCTCTGACCCTTCCCTCCGATTGTTGATCTGTTGAGAAATAAAAGAAATTCTAGCAGTCATATTTGTTGAATAATCATGCATTGCATCACCTAATGTTTTGCTACACTGTGGGCATCCATTTTTACTCGAGTGGGAGGAGCAAGAGGTGCTCTCAAGTGGCGTCCAGTCACCAACTCATGAGGAGTTAAATGGTGATCTGAGCCAGGCTGGGTTCTAAGGCAATGTAGCCATCCCTTCTTCAGAGTCTTCTTTATCATTGCAATCCTTTCTTTAAGGAGCCCGTTTATCTTCTCAGAGACCAATTTGCCTGTGGGGGATAGCTTCAGGAAAACGTATGCTTTTTTCCTAATAAAAGTATTCTGTTCAACCAACTAATTTACAAAATGTGGGCCATTATCAGACCGCAGGACTTCACACACGCCCCATCTAAGAAATAAAAAATGCGCATGTGGCAACGGGGTGCATGCATGGACCTGATTCAATCCATCTGGAAAAGGGACATACTAAAACCAGAAATTACCTGTATCTATTACATACTTGTACCATGTCCACATAATCTATATGTAGAAGCTGAAATGGACCATTGGGCATAGGGATTTCTCCTCTCCCTGTTCATAATGTGTGGCCTGCTGTAAATTTCTGGCACACAAGACTCTCTCTGGTGGTGTGCGCAGGGTAGTGAAGCTGCTCCAGTGCCACCTTCAATAATGCTAGAGGCATACCTGGCTTTCCAGTGCTATCTTGTCTCCATAAAGCCTCATTGAGGGATAAAGAATACCACTGTCTTTTCCATAGGTCCTACTCTTCCTGTGGGGCTTGACTTTGCAGTTTAATAAACTGTGCAATGGATAACATATAAAATCCTTCCTGCATCAGCATGCATCACTCTGATCCTTGCTTAACATCTTCTAATTTTAAATCAGAAAAATTTGGAAAGTATGCTGCTCTTTCTTCCTCTACCTCTGTGGCTTTGTTTGCACGAGAAATTAGGTCTGCCCCTTTAGTATGGGCTGCGCACTTAACCACGACGATAGCCAATGGGAGCTTTAGTACTTTAATAAGCTTGCCCAATAGAGACGCATGTTGCACTGGAGTACCATCTGTGTGGAGGAAACCCCTTCTTTTACAACGTGACAACCCTGCATGTACGATTGTCATCACGCAGGCAGAGTCAGAGTACACCATCACTTCCTCATCTTCAAATCTCTGAAGCAAAGCGATGAGCGCCACTAATTCTACAGCCTGCGCTGAACAATGTGAAGGCAATCTTGCACTTGTCACTACTTCAAATTCACCATTATTTTAAAATGTTACTACTGCCATCCCATTATGCCTTTCACCAGTTGTTTGCTCAATTTATGAAGAACCATCAATAAGAACTTCCACCCCTGCAAGAGCATTTTTTCTAACATGGAGAATGTCATCATAAAATTCAGTATAGGTTGTGCAGTCATTTACATAGTCATCCTTTCCTACTGGTTCTGCTATGAATATCACTGGAGTCGTTGTTCTACATCTAACAATTTTGACTTCTGGATTTGAAATAATCACATCGTATCCAGATGCTCTTTATGTAGTCAATGTACTTTTGGGTTTCTCGAAAATGGCTAATAGAGAGTGCTTGACAAATAATGTTATTGGGCATCCATTGTAATAATGGTAGCTTTTTCAATTGTGAAAGCAGCAGCTGCTAAAGCTTGTTCGCAAGGATAATGTCCGTTATTACTGGGTCTAGAATGCTACTATAATAGGCTAGTGGTTTGTGTCCATATCCCAATGTCGTCTTCTGTGTAAGAACTGCTGTCATCACTTATCCATTTCAATGTGACAATAAGTAACTTTCTTCACTATAGTCTGGTATTCCTAACATTGGTGCTGTGTAAATCACCCTTTTTAATTCTTCGAATCCTTCAGTCATGTCGTTTTCCCATACTATTTTACTCTCGCCTACCTGTGCTTCCTTAAGTCCTTTAAAAGTGGTTGAATATATGTACTTTAGTCAAAAACCCAGGCCCTACAATAATTAAACAGGCCTAGAAACAGCTGCATTTCCCTTACTGTCTCAGGTTTCTGTGTTCTCATGATTGCTTCTGCTATTTTGGGTGTCACTTTTCTCCCCTCTTGAGAGATGAGCTTTACTATTTACAGGACCTCTTCCTGACAATATTGTAGTTTTTCTTTGTCTACCTTATATCCTTTTTCTGCTAGTATTATCCTTAGTCGTCCCAGCACCTTGCCTCAGTCTCACTGCACATCAAAATGTCATCACTGAATTGCTGTGGTCTTGGGTTGTACATTGCCCAAGTCCATCTACAGGACTGTATAAAAAATTGATGGGTACTCACATTACGCCTGAGGCAGTCTTGTGTGTTTTTAGTCACTGATTTCTATACGAAAACCAAGTCACATCTTGTGAGTCTTCATGAAGGGGTATTGAAAAGAAAACATGATTTAAATCTATAACAGTAAAATATTTGGCTTTAGCTGGAATGTTACAGAATATTGTAGCAGGGTTCAGAAACTAAAGGACACTGTGCTTCATCAATATTATTTAGGGGGTGGAGATGATGAATAAATCTCCACAACCCCCAAGTTGATTTCTTCACTTGGTACACAGCTGTGGTACATGGGGATTATGATGGCACTAATATTCCCTGCTTTATTTCAGTAGAAATTGCCTCAAATATGCCTTCATCCGCTTCTCTAGACATAGGATACTGTTTTGCACGTGGCAGAATTGCTCCTGATTTAAGCTTGATATTCACTGTACTTGCTCCACTTAATAGACCCACATCATATGGACTAATAGTCCACAGGATGTTGGGCACCTTCTCTAAGTCTTCTTGAAAGAATAATAGTTTATTTTTTGCAATGCCATTCTCTGTGGTATTTCTCCATTCTCAAATCTCATCCAATGAGTAAAACTTATGAAAAAAATGAATTAATTGTATGAATATTCATCTCTAAACAAGTCTTCATCCGTCAAATCTGTAAATCTCTATCCTTCCTTAAGGGCTATGTGAGAAACCAAAAGGTGTCTCATCCGCTAGTGCTCGGGACTTATCATCCAGGTGGCCAGGATAGGACCACTGCTTTTGGATCCAGTTCCTGGGGGTGGACCAGTGCTGGAGGATCACCTGGGTGAGGGGTCTTCAGGGAGTGGGGGTGAGACAGCCGATGGTGAGACATGGTATTCCCCCCATTTTTGTTCATCTACTGCATCCTACTTTGTAGGATTTTCTAAAGTCCCAACTACCCCCCTTTTTACACAAACACTGGGCCAAGGAAGAGAGTGACTGAAAGTAACCAGACAAACTCTCTCACATCATACTGGACATGTCCCGTTAATCTGGTCAGGCAAAGTCAGGCACCTTACACTAAGTGCATACACCTGATACCAGTTAGCTCTCCTCACACAAATAATAGGCAACACCTAAAGACACACTCTGAGCAAGGCAGAACACAAGTACATACAACAACCACACAGAGACATTGAGCCTTTTATCGACGTGTTGACCTGACTCTTAAACACAAATGCTGGACAATCCTTTAACCAAAGATCAACCACGTCCTCTTGCTACCTATCTATGACCTCCCCAGGTCACTATACCTCAGTACTTTTAACACATAGGTACTGAATCTCAAAAAAAAAAAAACAAAGGAAAACAATTCACAATTTTATTTCATATACAATACACACCTTCTAAAACCATGTAAAATTGTAAAAATTCCTAAAAACCTTTTACAACAATTATCATAAAATACGCTTGCAAAACCATACAAAACTCAGTGTAGTGCTCAACCCTGTGACATCCTGCCTATACAAAACTAAATAGTGTACAGTGCCTAGAAGGACATCACTCTGCCTAAAGAAAACACAATGGTCAGTAGCTCACGAGTTTAATTTGACTCTTAGATACCTCGTGCCTTTAAATCAGTGTCAACATACCCCTTTAGGTGCTACTGTGGGGTTTAATCTCAACTGAATTTGCAATGTTCTTAAAGTACAACCAGCACTTCCAGGATGAAGTTACACTTATTGGAGCAGAGCAACCGACCAAGGGACGAGATCACGTGGCCGAAAACCCCAAGGGTTCCCTACTGGATGTCGCTGCCTCTGACACGCCACAAAAGACACATGAAGAAGGCCAGATCACACAAGAGAAGATTGCATTGTGTTTCATGGATGCCAGCAACCCACCTGGGTGAACAGCAGAGTTGGGGAAGCGAGGTCACGCCTGTGATACTAACCTTGACTAGTGAATTGGAAAATTGCAAAACAAAAAAGAAGCACACATAGCCGGTAAATTGGCAAGTGACCTGATAAACCGGTGAGTGTTAAAGCGAATGAAGTAGCAACATTATATCACAAGTGAAGGCTGCACGCATGTGGATGAGACGTGAAGAAAGGCAGACCTGTGAATGAACTTTGAAGTAAAAGGCAGCTGTAAGATCGGCAATATTAAGTAACTATCTTTCAAAGAGGAGAAATATCTAAAAGGTATCAGTCTTTGCCCTGCCTTGGGGCAGTCCAGCACCGAACTCCAGACATGGACCCCTTGCTCACTATACTTAGAGAGGCACAGCTCTACCCTACTGATGAGGTCTAACAAGACTGAAACACGTGTCTGGGGATGCTGTTGGAACTCTTGTTCAGTGGAGAATTGCTTAGCATTTCGGTGCTACTGCCCTAGAGCAGGACAAAGACTGATATGTTTTAGATATTTCTCCTCTGTGAAAGATAGTGAGCAAAAGACTCTGGGTAAGTCTCTTGTAACCAGGACTAATGTCTGGCAGAGGGACTCCCAGGACCCCCCTTGTTTTTTGTATATTTAAGTAACTTCGGGACTCACCCTAAATTACTAGGGGAATGCAGATGTGGATCCCTTGCTCACTATTCTCAGAGAGGCACAGCTCCACCCTACTGATGAGGTCCAACCAGAACGAAACAAGTGTCTGGGTTTGCTGTTGGTACTCTTGTTCAGTGGAGAATTGCTTAGCATTTTGGTGCTGGACTGCACTAGGGCAGGACAAAGACTGATATGTTTTAGCTATTTCTCCTCTGTGAAAGGTAGTGAGCTAAAGACTTTGGGTAAGTCTCTCATAACCAGGAATAATGTCTGGCAGAGGGACTCCCAGGATCCCCCTTGTTTTTTGTATATCTAAGTAACTTTGGGTCTCACCCTAAGTTACTAGGGGAATCCAGACATGGACCCCTTGCTCACTATTCTTAGAGAGGCACAGCTCCACCCTACTGATGAGGTCCAACCAGACCGGAACACGTGCCTGGGGTTGCTGTTGGAACTCTTGTTCAGTGATGAATTGCTTAGCATTTCGGTGCTGGACTGCCCTAGGGCAGGACAAAGACTGATGTGTTTTAGATATTTCTCCTCTGTGAAAGATAGTGAGCTAAAGACTCTGGGTAAGTCTCTCGTGACCGGGACTAATGTCCGGCAGAGGGTCTCACAGGACCCCCCTTGTTTTCAGTAAAGGCTAATATGCATTCTCTCACTTTCATGTAATGTATCCCTGGAGTCGAAAACACTATCCCTTTGTCAGTTAAGGATATTGTCATGTTAAGTTTTGTCATCAAGTGATGTCCTAATATATGAACTGGTGTCTGCCGAGAGTATAATAGTGTTATTGACACATCATGTTCACCCATAGAAAGTGGTAATTCGTCAGTAAAAGGAACCAAACGTGTGGCCCCACAGAATCCCTGTGCATTCATGGCAATGCCAGACATTTGGTATTTTCCCTCTTGAACACAGGAACGAGTTGCTCCAGTGTCCACAAGGAACAAAAAATGTCTTGCCTCCTATTGTTACCCTGACCCTTAGTTCCTCTTGTGGGTCTGATGAACAGATAGTACTGAACACATCAAGTCACTCTGTGGGCCTTCCTATTGTAGGTATACATTAATCCCTGTACAGGTAAAAGGATTTGCCCCACTACTATCACACTCCCTATGCTGGGTGTAGAAGCCCATAGAGCTCCTGTGTTTTCTTTCCATTGTGACACTGTTGCTTGCTGCACCGGTGTGTACTGTGGCTGCCATGATTTTGTTTGTTATGTCTGAATGGGTGTTTGCTTTGGTTGCCCTTGTGGCTGCTTTTGCTGTTGGACCTGCTGTGTCTGTTGTATTGGTGGCACACCTGTCTGATAATGTGTGTGATATTGGGCATACAATTCCTGTGGTTCTCTTTTATACTGTGGAGAATAGCCCACCCCCCTCTTGGAGCTTGCCAGTTCAATTGCATGCCTCTTACTCTACTTCTACATGTTCAGGCTATATATCCTGTGCTCCCACAATTCCAGCATTGCCGTGGCTGTCCCCCATTACAACCTCCTCCTCCTTGAGGTTTTCAAAATCCTCCTTGCCCTCTAAGTGCATTTCCTCTACCTCTTGGCCAAAGGTTATACCCAGTCATATCCATAGGGTGCACTATATTGCTTTGCTGCACTGACTGTGCTTCGTGTGTGCTCACACCTTCACCACTCATCAATACTGCTCCTTCTATAGCAAATTTTGACAATTTCTTCCTAACTTCACTTCCTCCTGCTTTCTGTTCTCAGCTTTCTTCTTATTTTTCTCCTGCAACAATTGACAATGGGGCACAATAGTCAACTGTATTCCTGGCCTTGGCTTCCCTTCCATCACTACCTGTTTCTTCATCTGCTGTTGCACTGGCTCGGGCAGTCCCTGACATAAAATATGATAAAATAATGCCACTGTTTTTTTCCACTGTACTTTCAGCTTGAGACGCCATCCTCTCCTGTTTTCCTAGTTATAATCGTACCCTTGTCTGATGTGTCAGAATACTGTACTCTAAGTGCCCTCCATATATCTGCCCTTCAAATATTAAATGGCACTCCATCATGTGTCATGTTCTGTCCACTTACACTCACATACCATGCTCATCTTCAAATGTTGTCAGCTCTCTCCCAAAGGACAGCTGCCATAAGGCCTTTAATGTCACCCACCGCTAACGTCACTCCCGCTGTTATTCTCTCTAACTCATAAATCCATTTTCCCACATCTGCAGTCAAACTTGGCAGTTTCCATTTTAGATTGTCATTGTCCATTTGTGGCCACGGAATATATTGTGCTCATCCTCCACCTTTCTCTAATAATGGGAATTGTGTAAATCCTGGTCCAAAATCATATCCCCTGCACTTTACGTCTTCCAGGCTAGTTTTGTCCATACATCTTCTTCCTGGCAGTGACTTAAGCCTGCTTACATAAGGCAGGAAAATATCCCCTGCACTGCACAATCGTTCTGGCGGTCGTTCAGAATATAGTGTAGGCTTTGGCGTTTTCTCTTTAGGGTCTTCAAAATCTGATCATTTCACCCCTCTCTCTATGTTCAGGTCTATCGAAAAGATGCATGCGCCTTCTTTTTGCGCTTTCTCATTCTCCTCCCTTTTTTCATCTGACATCATTGTACCCCAACTGGTATGACTATCATCTTGTTCCTCATCATCAATATCTAGTCTACTTAGGGAGAGCGTTCTATGCTCATCCATCAACGTATTATCTGCTCTATTTACTGTTTCTTTCAGTAGAGATTCTGCGATGTTCCCCGTAGCCTCAGATATTTTTCACTCTCATCTGACTGTATAGATCCCCAATCCTTTTCCATATTGCTTCTGTCTCATACTTATCAGACCATGTCTGTATTCTCGGTATCCCTTGCAGCTCCCTGCTGGGCTAGTGTGATCCTCTCTCTTCCTCCCATCACTGTATTGCTTCATTGGGTATTATATGTCTATTAACAATATGTCATCTCTTTGTCCCCTACTCTTTCTCATTTCTTTTTCCCTCCTCCTCATCTCCCAGTTCTCTTCTTCCTCTCACCTTCTTTGCAACCTCAGTTCTTTGAATCTTTGGGTTCTATTTCTTCATGTTTCTTCTCCTCTATTCTCCCTTTCTCTTTTTTCTCTTCTTCATACCTTCTCCATTCTTCCTACTGTTTCTCATTTCCTTACCTTTTCTTTCTCTTCATCATATGCCCTTTCTCATGCCTTTTCCTTCTTTTCTCTTTCTTCCCTTTCTTGTCTTTCTTTAATATCGTCAATGCCTTTCCCATCTAACTTCAACAGCATCTGTCATCCCATTCACTCTTTTTGTACCATTGTCATTCCACTTGCTTTGTCTTTCTTTCTTTTTTTGTCTTCTGGCTTCCTCTCCTATTTCTATATGTCTATCCTTTCTCTCATCACGCTCCTTATGTTTGTCTTATGTAGACATATCATTACATTTCTTATTCTTACTTTCTTCCATACAGTCTTCGCTTTTATAAGTGGGAGATGCGTATGTTGGATTAACATACCACAGCTGCTTTTAATTCCTTTAGAGGATAAATCCCCTGTTTGTCTTCTGTCATGCTGTCATTTTTGGGAGGAGAAAGTGGAGCTGAGGGCATTACGCCTCTTCTTTATACCGATTAAGCATTCACTCCTTTTTTGGTGGGTCTTCTATCTCACTCTGGTACATATTCCAGAGTTCTAAGACAGCTAACCATTTCTGTAGCTTCTTCCCTGTGCATGTAGCATGCAAGTATGTCGTTATGTGTCACAGCACTGCCTTTGATAATCAACCTTCTTGAAGCCATGGCATAAGTGTTTTATTAGTCGTGACTGAAGAGGGGGTCCCTGGAATGGTCCTCATGTGCCCTATGCATATATCAGCATGAAGACTGAGAACCGACAGATGTAACTGGAAAAAGATATTCTCTCAGTTGATGGCCTCAAAGAGACAGGTGACTCATCATTGGATCAGGTTGACTGATGACAAAGTCCAGCCATGATGATCTCACTGGTGACAAGACGACATGGCAACGTTAGCCATGAAGCAAATTTTCATTCCTGCACGAAGATAGGCAGACACACACACGTATTCACAACGAACATGCTTACACCCTTCTATAGATAGTGGAAAGATACACGTACATACTGTCAAAAGCCTTTCCTTTACACTAACCAAATGCAAGGAAGCCAAGCAAACATGGACCATGATTGCCACCGCTTTATCGCAACTAATTATAAGGACCTATAAGAACATATAAGGGACTTATAGGGCTCTATCACAACTAATCTCTAGAGAAGATATTTGAATTTATAGGAAAATTATTGAACGACTGTAGTGAATTTACATGAAGTCATAGGCCTCAAAATATGGAAGAAGAGATGCAGACTCTGCAGCACGAAGCACAGAGACAGTGTTCCCACAGGTGCAACGTTCCTGATTCCCGCGGCGAGGACGCACCTGCGAAATGCAGAATATAATCCTCAATAATTGCAGACAGAAAGGCTCCGTTTTGTGGTCTTACCACACATGACCCAGCCACGCCGAACAATGGCTATTTACTCATAGTGAGAAGAGGAGCGGTTCGAAGCGAAGCAGACGAGATTGATACATGCGTTGTCACCCAAAAACTGCAACCTGCAGGCACTCTCTCAGGCTACATGACCAGACTAGTGGCAACAATGGGGACACATAGTACTTCTCATTACCTTGAAATGGCACATAGAGAGCTGTCAATAGAACAGGGTCCCAGGCCTGGGGGCGACCTGCTCCAACCAACCAAGGCGCTCTGATCATGGGGTGGTGTAGAATGTTGCATGGGTCATCGTGCGACCCTGCAACAAAGTAATAAATTGTTTTTTAGGGAAGTCTCAGGCAAAGCCACCTCACATGGTGAACCAATAGCATGATTAACATAGGGGACTTCTATAGGCATTACCACCCTAGCCACCCAATGGGGATGTCCCTTAGGTTTTCAGGGATGGAATGGTGTTTGTGATGTCACCTAGGAATACAAACGGGTGACACAGGCTCAGACACTGAGATTGCCGGAGATTCTGTTGTTTCCTGTAAGATCCCTGTCATTTGGAGAATAATGACGGTATATTTTGCCCGATGGCTGAGTTTTCCATTATTGCCAGGGGGGAGGGTTCGTATGTCCCCAAATACTCTGCTAGGTTGTGGTATCACTGATTCAAACACCCCCCGTCCTCTGGTATACTATTACAAAGTGGTAGCAGAGGACGGCTGGCTATGTTTGATCAGCACAAAGCCGTCTCTTCCCGTTACAATACCTGGAGGGCTGTGAGGTAACCCCCAGAGACCGAGAGTTACTTGCGAGGTGCACACTGTGAAAAGACCATCAGGAGCCGCCCTGGAGAAAATCCTGCTCACTGTCTGTGGGACAATCAGCAGACCAGAAGGGTGGGGTGGCAGGTTTAGGGAGAGCCAGTGGCTGAGCGACGTCAGCTGATCACAGATTGTAAGTATAGACATATGGCAAACAGGGGAAGGGGTGGACATGTGTTGGGTGATGTTGAATATTTTGGGGTGATAGGGCGCAGAGGTGGATGTTAATTGTGGTTAGGGAACATTCGATCTTGAAGTGATCAGTTTCGGTAGTCAGGCTAGATGACTGGCTCAAGGGTATGGATGATGAAAGTTGTGTAAATATTGGATTTTCTGTCAGTCTGGCATTGTAGCTCGGGTCATGGATGATGGTATATCTGTGTATAGGGCTCGAAAGATGAAGCTAGATTGAATCGCGGAAGGTGTTCTTCTTGTTAAGGCTTGCAGAGGTGTTTTATCTAAAAGGCAACGCTGTAGGTACAGATTGGGCATGTAAAATATTGGTATACCCTATTAGGAGGCAAGAAGACGGCTGTGGATATATGTTGTTTGTCCTTGTTGGGGTGTTGGTGTAGTTAGAAAATGTTTTGGCAAACCTTGTGAAGGGGTGGGTTTTGGCGATACTTCTCTCTTTCTCTTCTGTATTGTAGAGGTGACGTCACCAATAAGGTTTGTGCATAGGACTAGGAGTGCACGAAAAGTGCAGAACATTTGAGTGGTTGTAAACAATGATTGAGAGTTGAAGGGGTTGTTGCATTTTATGGTGGTGTGCGGAAGGCACATGCGCAAGGTTGGTGGGTGCGCCTTTGGAGGCAGAGAGTTGCAGAGGGGCAGTGCGTAGAGCACCCTCAAGGTATTGGTCGAAAGCCGAAGATGCAAGTGTTTTTTGTGGTCTGAACTGTTATTTGAACATGTTGTGTAAAAGTAAAATAAAGTGAAATTGTTTGATAATAGTGGAGGTTTCGAAAGCCCGACATGGGGTCAAGTAAGTATTAAAGTAATGTATTGTGTCAAAAACATGGGGGATACACCCCTACATTACATGTGCACATCCCTGTAAGGACAAGATGTGTAAATAAAGCGCAGAATGGACACGAAGCACAGAGGGTAAACTGCCTAAGCCATGGCCAAAAGGGGGGAGCTTCTCCAAATGTGTGCAGCAACCATATACACAAGGCTTTCAAGGGGAAGAAAATGAGCAAGCAAATGGCTATGTTTCAGTTGTGGAGCTTGTTTCAGGACGATGGGGGAGACATAGCGCAGCCTCACTGGATGCTGAACCAACAGGAGGCCGTGGGCAAAAAACCTTCGGCCCTACACCCCCTCCTCCTGAGCACGAGAGTGAGAGCGCAACGTGGGTGTACAGGGATTATATCCAGCAAGAGAATTAAGAGCAGCGGCAGAGTATACCAGTCTCATGTTTGCACCTCCAGCATAAACCAAGAGGGAGGAGCAGGACTAGGGTGGACAGATGTCTAGGGGAGCTCAAGCTGCAGGCAGCAGAATTCGGGACCACAGTGAGACTCAGGCACGCGGAGAAGAGAATGACATGGGAATAGAAGGAAGAAAGGAGGGGCTGGAGAACATTGTCCCAAATTAGTGGGTAGGTGGACAAACACTGCTTAAACTAGATGGGAAGGTAGCTGGACAGACAGGAGGCCCTAACCAAGAAGCAGCGGGTTGTAAGGATACAGGTTAAGCAAAAGAATGGGCAGCGATAATGGATCAAGTAGAGAGATTAGAGAAGGAGGAAAAGGAGGAGCGTGAAAGAGTACAAAGGGAGAGACAGAAGCATGAGAGTGCGAGGAGTGACACAGAGCCAGAGACGCTCGAGGATATAGCGAGAAGAAGGGCAGAAGAAGAAAGAGAAAGACAAGTTAAAATTAAGAAGGACAAGAGGAAGTTGGAAGTGTAGTGGCTCCTTAGAGATTCACAGCGCAGGGAAGAGGATGAACTCACTTTGAGGGAGGTGCCAGTAAATCTGGGTTTAGCACGTTTTGAAAACAACAAAGAAGGAGAGGAGGAAGGGAGGGGAGACATAGCAGGGCAGACCACTACTAGACACTAGACAGAGATGACATTGCGTCCTGCGTGAGGGGGGAATGCGGAAGCACAAATAACATACAAGACGGGTGGCAAGAAGGTGCAGTGTTGAGGAGGCTTAGCTTCCAAGACAACTTTGACTGCGATGGAGGAGGTTCAGGGTCTGATGATGACTTAGTAGGGTGTGAGGATAAGGGAGTAGAGTGACCTTTCCACCATCCTCAAGGGAAGAGCCCGGAATGAGACATAGTGTGGGAAGAGGATAAGGGCGCAGACGGACTAAGGGAGGACAGGCGTGAAAAGATCACAGCACTCAAGGGATATATTGCACAGCGCAGACAGCATTACTGCATACACGCAAAGGCTCAGAGGCGGGGGCAATTAGCAAGGGCGTTCAAAGCCACCAAAGACACAGGGAGACATGGTGTGAAGACTGGACTGATGCAACGCACACTATTAGGGAAGGGATGGGACAACATCAATATATATCATGGCTACAAAGTGACAAGGATAACTTACGGTGTAAGTTACCTTTGTTGACCGCGGAGCTGGGAAATGGATACATGAGATAGAACTATTAATGGCAGGCACAACATTATCGGTGGGTGACATGAAAAGCGTACTTTCAGCCATTCTTGGGGAGGTTGCCGACGATGTATGGAAAAGAGCTGGCTACCCAGGTGTGACCGCACAGAATATAGCGCATGATGGTTTGCAATTTGACAACTGCTGAGCGGCCATGTAGCATGCTCTAAGGTTGCAGTACCCAGACACCTTAGACATTAGTTTGTTTATGGCAACCAAAATGGGGGAAGGCAAAGG
This sequence comes from Ambystoma mexicanum, assembly GCF_040938575.1. NCBI lineage: Eukaryota > Metazoa > Chordata > Amphibia > Caudata > Ambystomatidae > Ambystoma > Ambystoma mexicanum. The sequence goes on along the minus strand of NC_090931.1, from coordinate 809,481,605 downwards.
CCCCCTGCAGTACATTCATGCTATTCAAGAGAAACGGAGACTTGAGATGTGGCAACCATGGGAAAAAACAGTGGGGTTGTTCTATCATATATTATGTCAAGGGTTGCCTGAGCAGTTGCAAAAGCAGCTCAAGACATTAGTAGCAATAGAGACTAAACCTGGTCTGAAATTCAGCTCACTATAGTGCATTATTGTAGGCTAATGCAAGAAAACGTGAGGAAATAAAGCAGGAAGAGACGTTGTTAGTGCAGAAGAAGCTGTCAAAGTATACAATGGAAGGGGCGATGTTAACGAGCACGGAAGGACCAGGTACCTCGCATGCGCAGTATAGACCACCACCTGTGGGCAGAGGTTTCATGGGGCAGGACGACATGTACCACAGGTTAGAGCAAGAGGGGGGCCACCTAGGGGAAGAGAGTGTGGGTATCAGATACAGCAAGTCTGATAGGGGCTCTCAGGGGACTATCAGAGATCAATGGGTGGACCACCCCAGTGTTGAGTGTGTGGACAGATGGGTCACATTTCACGAGTGTGTAGAAGAATGGGAAGGATGCAAAAGAATGGAGGAATGCAGTACCAGCCCACATATCAGGGTGAACAGACTGATTATTATTAATAAAACCAAATAAAGCAACAGGTGCAGGGACCGGAAGCACACACGCAGGCATGCCAACCCATGATGCAGACACCCCAGATGCAGGGTCCCACACAATCATACTCACAGGCACCACCCACACCGCAGATGCAGAATAGCATGCAGTCACCGTACACAGCAGAGCAACATGACGGCACATGGACGCATGCAGATTCAATAGACATATCTCCCCTTCGGAAGTAGGGAGGGGTGACTGTGGTGGGGGGCAACCCGTTCACAGGGAACGTAACGTCATTGTACCCACAATAGGACAGCCCAACAATGGACCTGATGTCTTCCATATTATTGATTAGACCCAACCTGGCAGAAGAACCACGTATAGGGGTGACGATAGATGACAAGACTTTTTCCTTTTTCTCATAGACACAGGGGTGACTAGGTCCTGTTTCATGGAAGGAAGGTATGCTGGTCAAGTGGCACAGCGAGTAGGAGTGCTCGCTTTGACATACATGAGGTAGAACTATTAATGGCAGGAACAACATTATCGGTGGGTGACATGAAAAGCGTACTTTCAGCCATTCTTGGGGAGGTTGCCGACGATGTATGGAAAAGAGCTGACTACCCAGGTGTGACCGCACAGAATATAGCGCATGATGGTTTGCAATTTGACAACTGCTGAGCCGCCATGTAGCATGCTCTAAGGTTGCAGTACCCAGACACCTTAGACATTAGTTTGTTTATGGCAACCAAAATGGGGGAAGGCAAAGGCCCCCTGCAGTACATTCATGCTATTCAAGAGAAATGGAGACTTGAGATGTGGCAACCATGGGAAAAAACAGTGGGGTTGTTCTATCATATATTATGTCAAGGGTTGCCTGAGCAGTTTCAAAAGCAGCTCAAGACATTAGTAGCAATGGAGACTAAACCGTGGTCTGAAAATCAGCTCACTATAGTGCATTATTGTAGGCTAATGCAAGAAAACGTGAGAAAGAAACGTGAGGAAAGAAAGCAGGAAGAGACGTTGTTAGTGCAGAAGAAGCTGTCAAAGTATACAATGGAAGGGGCGATGTTAACGAGCACGGAAGGACCAGGTACCTCGCATGCGCAGTATAGACCACCACCTGTGGGCAGAGGTTTCATGGGGCAGGACGACATGTACCACAGGTTAGAGCAAGAGGGGGGGGCACCTAGGGGAAGAGAGTGTGGGTATCAGATACAGCAAGTCTGATAGGGGCTCTCAGGGGACTATCAGAGATCAATGGGTGGACCACCCCAGTGTTGAGTGTGTGGACAGATGGGTCACATTTCACGAGTGTGTAGAAGAATGGGAGGGATGCAACAGAATGGAGGAATGCAGTACCAGCCCACATATCAGGGTGAACAGACTGATTATTATTAATAAGACCAAATAAAGCAACAGGTGCGGGGACCGGAAGCACACACGCAGGCATGCCAACCCATGATGCAGACACCCCAGATCTTGGGGCCCACACAATCATACTCACAGGCACCACCCACACCGCAGATGCAGAATAGCATGCAGTCACCGTACACAGCAGAGCAACATGACGGCACATGGACGCATGCAGATTCAATAGACATATCTCCCCTTCGGAAGTAGGGAGGGGTGACTGTGGTGGGGGGCAACCCGTTCTCAGGGAACGTAACGTCATTGTACCCACAATAGGACAGCCCAACAATGGACCTGATGTCTTCCATATTATTGATTAGACCCAACCTGGCAGAAGAACCACGTATAGGGGTGACGATAGATGACAAGACTTTTTCCTTTTTCTCATAGACACAGGGGTGACTAGGTCCTGTTTCATGGAAGGAAGGTATGCTGGTCAAGTGGCACAGCGAGTAGGAGTGCTCGCTTTGACATACATGAGGTAGAACTATTAATGGCAGGAACAACATTATCGGTGGGTGACATGAAAAGCGTACTTTCAGCCATTCTTGGGGAGGTTGCCGACGATGTATGGAAAAGAGCTGACTACCCAGGTGTGACCGCACAGAATATAGCGCATGATGGTTTGCAATTTGACAACTGCTGAGCCGCCATGTAGCATGCTCTAAGGTTGCAGTACCCAGACACCTTAGACATTAGTTTGTTTATGGCAACCAAAATGGGGGAAGGCAAAGGCCCCCTGCAGTACATTCATGCTATTCAAGAGAAATGGAGACTTGAGATGTGGCAACCATGGGAAAAAACAGTGGGGTTGTTCTATCATATATTATGTCAAGGGTTGCCTGAGCAGTTGCAAAAGCAGCTCAAGACATTAGTAGCAATGGAGACTAAACCGTGGTCTGAAAATCAGCTCACTATAGTGCATTATTGTAGGCTAATGCAAGAAAACGTGAGAAAGAAACGTGAGGAAAGAAAGCAGGAAGAGACGTTGTTAGTGCAGAAGAAGCTGTCAAAGTATACAATGGAAGGGGCGATGTTAACGAGCACGGAAGGACCAGGTACCTCGCATGCGCAGTATAGACCACCACCTGTGGGCAGAGGTTTCATGGGGCAGGACGACATGTACCACAGGTTAGAGCAAGAGGGGGGGCACCTAGGGGAAGAGAGTGTGGGTATCAGATACAGCAAGTCTGATAGGGGCTCTCAGGGGACTATCAGAGATCAATGGGTGGACCACCCCAGTGTTGAGTGTGTGGACAGATGGGTCACATTTCACGAGTGTGTAGAAGAATGGGAGGGATGCAACAGAATGGAGGAATGCAGTACCAGCCCACATATCAGGGTGAACAGACTGATTATTATTAATAAGACCAAATAAAGCAACAGGTGCGGGGACCGGAAGCACACACGCAGGCATGCCAACCCATGATGCAGACACCCCAGATGCCGGGGCCCACACAATCATACTCACAGGCACCACCCACACCGCAGATGCAGAATAGCATGCAGTCACCGTACACAGCAGAGCAACATGACGGCACATGGACGCATGCAGATTCAATAGACATATCTCCCCTTCGGAAGTAGGGAGGGGTGACTGTGGTGGGGGGCAACCCGTTCACAGGGAACGTAACGTCATTGTACCCACAATAGGACAGCCCAACAATGGACCTGATGTCTTCCATATTATTGATTAGACCCAACCTGGCAGAAGAACCACGTATAGGGGTGACGATAGATGACAAGACTTTTTCCTTTTTCTCATAGACACAGGGGTGACTAGGTCCTGTTTCAGGGAAGGAAGGTATGCTGGCCAAGTGGCACAGCGAGTAGGAGTGCTCGCTTTGACATACATGAGGTAGAACTATTAATGGCAGGCACAACATTATCGGTGGGTGACATGAAAAGCGTACTTTCAGCCATTCTTGGGGAGGTTGCCGACGATGTATGAAAAAGAGCTGGCTACCCAGGTGTGACCGCACAGAATATAGCGCATGATGGTTTGCAATTTGACAACTGCTGAGCCGCCATGTAGCATGCTCTAAGGTTGCAGTACCCAGACACCTTAGACATTAGTTTGTTTATGGCAACCAAAATGGGGGAAGGCAAAGGCCCCCTGCAGTACATTCATGCTATTCAAGAGAAATGGAGACTTGAGATGTGGCAACCATGGGAAAAAACAGTGGGGTTGTTCTATCATATATTATGTCAAGGGTTGCCTGAGCAGTTGCAAAAGCAGCTCAAGACATTAGTAGCAATAGAGACTAAACCGTGGTCTGAAATTCAGCTCACTATAGTGCATTATTGTAGGCTAATGCAAGAAAACGTGAGAAAGAAACGTGAGGAAAGAACGCAGGAAGAGACGTTGTTAGTGCAGAAGAAGCTGTCAAAGTATACAATGGAAGGGGCGATGTTAACGAGCACGGAAGGACCAGGTACCTCGCATGCGCAGTATAGACCACCACCTGTGGGCAGAGGTTTCATGGGGCAGGACGACATGTACCACAGGTTAGAGCAAGAGGGGGGGCCACCTAGGGGAAGAGAGTGTGGGTATCAGATACAGCAAGTCTGATAGGGGCTCTCAGGGGACTATCAGAGATCAATGGGTGGACCACCCCAGTGTTGAGTGTGTGGACAGATGGGTCACATTTCACGAGTGTGTAGAAGAATGGGAGGGATGCAACAGAATGGAGGAATGCAGTACCAGCCCACATATCAGGGTGAACAGACTGATTATTATTAATAAGACCAAATAAAGCAACAGGTGCAGGGACCGGAAGCACACATGCAGGCATGCCAACCCATGATGCAGACACCCCAGATGCAGGGGCCCACACAATCATACTCACAGGCACCACCCACACCGCAGATGCAGAATAGCATTCAGTCACCGTACACAGCAGAGCAACATGTCGGCACATGGACGCGTGCAGATTCAATAGACATATCTCCCCTTCGGAAGTAGGGAGGGGTGACTGTGGTGGGGGGCAACCCGTTCACAGGGAACGTAACGTCATTGTACCCACAATAGGACAGCCCAACAATGGACCTGATGTCTTCCATATTATTGATTAGACCCAACCTGGCAGAAGAACCACGTATAGGGGTGACGATAGATGACAAGACTTTTTCCTTTTTCTCATAGACACAGGGGTGACTAGGTCCTGTTTCAGGGAAGGAAGGTATGCTGGTCAAGTGGCACAGCGAGTAGGAGTGCTCGCTTTGACATACATGAGGTAGAACTATTAATGGCAGGCACAACATTATCGGTGGGTGACATGAAAATCGTACTTTCAGCCATTCTTGGGGAGGTTACCGACGATGTATGGAAAAGAGCTGGCTACCCAGATGTGACCGCACTGAATATAGCGCATGATGGTTTGCAATTTGACAACTGCTGAGCGGCCATGTAGCATGCTCTAAGGTTGCAGTACCCAGACACCTTAGACATTAGTTTGTTTATGGCAACCAAAATGGGGGAAGGCAAAGGCCCCCTGCAGTACATTCATGCTATTCAAGAGAAATGGAGACTTGAGATGTGGCAACCATGGAAAAAAACAGTGGGGTTGTTCTATCATATATTATGTCAAGGGTTGCCTGAGCAGTTGCAAAAGCAGCTCAAGACATTAGTAGCAATAGAGACTAAACCGTGGTCTGCAATTCAGCTCACTATAGTGCATTATTGTAGGCTAATGCAAGAAAACGTGAGAAAGAAACATGAGGAAAGAAAGCAGGAAGAGACGTTGTTAGTGCAGAAGAAGCTGTCAAAGTATACAATGGAAGGGGCGATGTTAACGAGCACGGAAGGACCAGGTACCTCGCAAGCGCAGTATAGACCGCCACCTGTGGGCAGAGGTTTCATGGGGCAGGACGACATGTACCACAGGTTAGAGCAAGAGGGGGGCCACCTAGGGGATGAGAGTGTGGGTATCAGATACAGCAAGTCTGATAGGGGCTCTCAGGGGACTATCAGAGATCAATGGGTGGACCACCCCAGCTTTGAGTGTGTGGACAGATGGGTCACATTTCAAGAGTGTGTAGAAGAATGGGAGGGATGCAACAGAATGGAGGTATGCAGTACCAGCCCACATATCAGGGTGAACAGACTGATTATTATTAATAAAACCAAATAAAGCAACAGGTGCAGGGACCGGAAGCACACACGCAGGCATGCCAACCCATGATGCAGACACCCCAGATGCAGGGGCCCACACAATCATACTCACAGGCACCACCCACACCGCAGATGCAGAATAGCATGCAGTCACCGTACACAGCAGAGCAACATGACGGCACATGGACGCGTGCAGATTCAATAGACATATCTCCCCTTCGGAGGGCCAAACTCAGCCTTTCATCCTTCCGAGTTCGATAAATGAGCACCACACACCGTGGGTAATAATAAACAGCGCTCAGATACCTGAGGGTTCGTAGCGCTATATAAATGCCAAATTATTATTATTATTATTATTAATGTCAGGCAATGCCATGAATGTGGAGGGATTTTATTTATGGGGTGGCCGATGTGGTTCCTTTCACAGACGATCCTACACTTTCTATAGGGGAGCATGACTTAGTTCTACCCTTATTGTATTCCCGACAGACCCAAGTAAACATAATGGGAAAAGACATCATGAGTAAACTCAGCATGACCATTTCATGCATCGATCAAGGGATAGTGTGTTTCACAACTGGGATTCACCTCCTAAACGTGAGAGAGATTATTCAAGCTTATTGTGGACACACAGTACAGAGGGGGCTACCAGCAGATGAGTAGCTATTTTAATAAGGAGTGGAAGTAATAATAGCATGGCTCCCGGGAATTCAGGGAAAACTATGGCGCCTTCCAAATGAATACATATTCAGACCAGAATTACCATTAGACGAGCCAGAGGGGACGGCGATCCCATAAGAATTGGAAGCAGTAATAGTGGGAGAAGACAGGATAACATTGCATGGGGCAGATGACCCTAGATGAGCATGGAGTACAGCTATTGCAGTGGGAGAAGGTTAGGGGTTAACTGCTGTGACCGATGAAGAATTGTTCAGGGACAACCGCTCAGATCAGGAGATTCTATTTGATATTACCTTTACATATTGGATAAAAATACATTACCGAGAGGTATGACAAAGCACGGCGATGATGCTGCAAGTACCGCCATAATTTCTCCAGTAGATTTGGCAAAGGTCCCCAGTGCCTTATGGACCACAAGTCCCTATGACGTGGGGCTTCTGAAAGGGACAGGGGCAGTAAAGATAAAGCTCAAAACAGGAGCCATTTTACCAAGAGCAAAGCAATATCACTTGTTGAGAGAGGCAGATGTGGGCATTTACAAGACCATTGCGACACTAGTTAAACAACACATTCTGATACCATCAAAATCACTGTGCAACACAGTGGTATACCCTGTGAAAAAGGCAACAGGGGGGTTGTGGCGTTTTATACAGGATGTATGCCCTTTAAACCACATTGTCGTGGCAGTATTTCCTTTAGTTCCGAATCGAGGGACAATTTTGTGTAGCATCCCTACAGAGGCTACTCCTCTCACAGTTATAGATCTGAGGATTGTCTTCTTTTCTATGCCACTCCATCCAGACTCACAAAATGTTACTCCATTTCTATATCGAAATAAGAAGTGGAATCCTACTAGACTTCTACAAGGGTACTGTGAAAGCCCTTTCATATTTAACAGGGTCCTCCAAATGGATTTAGGCAATGTACAATTGGAGAGTGCCGTTATACAGTACATAGACAACATTTTGATCCGCAGCAAAACAGAAATGCACTGCAGAAATGACTCATTACACATGTTGACTGTGTTTGCAAAAAAAGGGTACACGGTAGACAAGGCAACATTGCAGTACTGCCAGAAGAAGTATTATACATTAGACAGTTGATATCGCAAAAGGGACGAAAAATGGCACCTTAAAGGGCAGAGGCAATCCGCAAGACACCAAAACCCATTCCAATAAGACAGATGCAGCAGTTTCTATGCCTCTGCAATTATTCCAGAGCATGGGTATTCGACTGCAGCATATATACAAGGCCTTTGTTAAGCACACTAAAAGAAGCACAAAGAGGGGAGGGCACATTACAGTGGACAGAAGAAATGACAGGGGCTTTTGAAGAGCTGAAGGCAGCAATATGCACAGCTCCAGTGTTAGGTATCCGAGACTATCAGGATGAGTTTTATTTGTTCTCGCACTCCAACGGAGTAGTAATGACTGCAGTATTGACACATAAAATGACCATGGGTCACATGCCATTAGCTTACTACAGTGTAAAACTAGACCCAGTGATGAGAGGACACTACTCCTGCGAGCAGGTACTGGCTGCTGCCACCTTTGCAGTGGAGAAATCAACGAGTATTACCATGGGTTGCAGCATCACTCTTTTTGTGGAGCATGCTCTCTTTGCAATACAAGAACAACCCAAAAGCACACTGACTACACAAAGGGCTTCAGGGTACAAGGTAATACTATCAAACCCAGCCATAAAAGTAGGGAGATACACGACTGTACCACAAACATAGAAAGCTACCACGACATCCCGGGAGTAAGAGAAAACCCACTTGAGGGTGGAGAAGTACTTTACATTGATGGTTCATCAACAAAAGATCAGACCACAGAGGAAAGACATTCTGGGATGGCAGTAGTAAGGCTAAAGGAGGATGGGACAAGCAAGGTGGTAGGGAGCGCACACTTACCACCACCTTTCTCAGCACAAGCTTCAGAGCCAGTGGCTCGTATAATGGCATTGGAACAGAGAAAAAAACAGCAAGTAACAGTTTATTCGGATTCAGCCTTAATGACGTCTACAGTCCACTCTGTAAAGTCATGCTGTCATAATCTGCTGGCCATGGAAGCTCTGGAACAGGTGGGTGAGTTGGAGGTAGGTCTAAACCTTGTTCTGAAATGCTACACGCATTCTAGTCTTTCCTCCATCCTCCTTTAAATACCCGGAAGTCACGAACGCGTATGCGTTGCAACTTCCAGTGACTTTGGAATGTCTCCAATGCTCCTGTGTGTCTATGCTCTGTAAGTTTCCTCATTCCGCTCTCAGACGGCCCCACTTTTTCCCACTCACAGCTGCTGTGGTATCTTTCCTTTTCCCCGCTTGCCGCTTGCTGCAGTAATTCCTCCAATCCACTCACCGCTTGCTGCAGTTCTCATCCTCCTGTCTGCTGACGGTCATTCTTTGCTTCCCCTCTCTCCGCGTCCTTGTTCAGGAGTGGAGCCTTTTCCTTTCTTTTCTGCAGGCCCACTTCCTACTTTAATCTGCTCATGGATTTGCAGCTCCTACTTGCGCACTAATTTCAGAATGCAGAACTTCTACGTGATTCCTTCCTGTGTGGATTCAGCCCTTCTGGTTATTCTTGCATCTACACGGATCACTAACATCTACAGATCCTTGTAAGATCTACAGCTACCAACTCATCAGCACTGCATGCTGGAACCAGCAGTCCAAATCAACAAATAAGCTAAAGGATTAATTCCACAAGAAGTTACCAGGGTTTTTTGGCAAGGCTTTTCCTTGGTGTGGGGTGGGCTCCCTGGAGTCCCCACTGCCAGGCAGATAGCCTTATAGGCAGAGTGGCCTTGGAGGAGCCCACCCTTATCTCTTCAGGCAGAAGGGAAAGACAACTTAGAAGAAATCCAACAACTCCTGTAGAGAAAGAAAGAAGGAGATTTCATCTAACGAGTCATCGAACTTCTACACAGACTCAGGTGAGGAGTGGGCTAGTGACACGGGTACTGTTGAAAAAAGCATTCTAATCGAATCTGAGACACGCTGGCTGAGGAGGGGTTTCCGGCGGGCTGATGGCTCACTGGTGCAGCACGTGCTCTTATTGGTTAGACTGATAGTGGCGCTCTGGTTCCCAATAGGAATAGCAGTCGTGAAGTGCCAGGCCCACATGACGGAGGAGGACTCTGTCTCCAGGGGCAACGAGACAGCAGATTTGGAAGAAAAGCATGGAGCATATTTTGGGGACACCCTAGATATGGATACCCCATCCCAGCGCATAATTATGTACTAGCAATGGTATTGAAGGAATGGAACAGTGGCACAAATGATGGAATTGCCAGGTAATGCACCAAAGGAGGAGAAAGAGTTATGGGTGAAAAGGGGATTTTCTATACAACCCTCAGACGCCCTATGGTGGCAGGAAAGCATCGGTAAGGTAGAGATGGCATTAGCATTATTACAATCAGCACTGACACAACTGCACCATCCTGCCCATAAGGGGAAGGATGTGCTTGCTGCTCACATTGGACGGGACTGGTTTTGTCCCAGCCTGGTGGAACATGTGGCAGAATTCATGAGCAACTGCAATGTCTGCAAAGGTTTTACAGCAGGCTATCCATTGAGGGTAGCGAGAGGAGCCGTACCTTGCCCACTGAGTCCATTCCAAAATCTTCATGTCAACTATGTTGACATGCTCCAAGTATGCCAAGGCTACCGCTACATGATAGTGGTTGTGTGCCCGTTTTCTAGATGGATCGAGGCAGTTCCCTGTTCCCATCCTAATGACCTTAGAGTGGCAAAATTCCTGGTTAGAGAGAATTTTCCAAGATGGGGCGTGTGTGAGCTCCTACGGTCTGACGATAGCCCTCATTTTGCCTATAAGATGTGCCAACACAAAGCAACCTTGCTCAGAATTCAACATAAATTCTCCTGTGCGTACCACTCACAGGTGAATGGGGTATGCAAACGCCTCAATGGACTGCTCAAGGAAACCATCGCCAAAATAAAAATAACCCTGAATAAAAGTTGGCTTCACTATTTACCGTTAGCTTTATCCGCATTGCGCGACGAACCAGGGTCCGACTTCCACTTAACCCCACATGAGGTGGTACTTGGGCGGCGCATGCAACTTCCCTTGGCTTCTCCCACTAGGGCTTTGACAGATGCAGAGACGATGTCTAATGTACTAGGACAAGAAAAGTATGATTACACTGCTGTCTTGATGTCTAGTGCCTCTTTTATTTCTCGTCAATTGCAAACACAACGGGAGAGGCCCAAAGGGAACGAAGAAGGCAACGATACAGAAACCAACAAAGATTGGCTCAAGCCACCACATCTCTACCTGGGTGATACGGTGCTCTTACAACACATTACCCGTACCTGGTTTAAGCCCACATTTACGGGACCCTACACAGATGAGGAAGTGACTGATCGAGCTGTAAAAATAAGAGGCAAAAACGCCTTGAATTTTCTTGGGGACATCAAGCCCTGTCGAGCAGCAGCCTGCAGGAAGAAGACCAAAAAGATCAGCAAAGAGTATTAAAGCCCAACAGAAGGCCAACCAATGATTACCCAGTCGTGAGCAAGAGAGAGATAGAGAAAGGACTTCCTTCACATCCAGAGTGGGGATACACTGTTCGTTTATTATTTTTCTTTCTTTACACTGAAGCATTCATCGTGAAAGTAGTGACTGTGATTCACTATTGGTCCATGCTTCCCCAAGACCTCACCCCATGGCCTTTCAAGGCCAATTTGTCCGTTTTGTTAGATGGTAACAAGTAAGGAGACCCTCTCCCAATTTATTCTTGTGTGGTTTCCTAAGCTATTTGGCCTGGTCATACCCACAACTTCTTCTTATAATTGAGACACTACGTGACACTAGAATGCACATTGTGTGGGAACAATTATTACTTATCGCACTCACACAATATAACGACCGCAGAGCGAAAACTAATATGTATTAAAAACAACATATAAACGCATTTCTGGCACATTTCAGGCAGTCCATCATCATCTTTTAAGCTACACTAGTTTCCGAAGCGGAGTAAGTTATGGGTGCCATTATTAAAAATGGATAATAATGAGTTGTGTTCTTATCTCACTCTCCATCTTTACCCTAATTTTTTGGTGAATATAATTTGTTGTAGAAAACCAAGCGGTGACCCCTACTAACGTAACTCGAATTCCGGCAGGTACGACTACCATGTCAGGTCAGGCGATAAACACTGCAAAACTAGCAAGGAGAGGTAGGCGTAGTGCTGTTATAGATATAGGAGGGGTTGATTCATATCTAACGGATACTGCTCAGGTATCTAATAGCATGTGGTACAAGCACATGACTAGAGTAGGCAAACAAATCACTGAAGAGAGCTGCTATGTCTGCTCTCTCATCCCCTACGCCATGAGTGCTTCTAAAACATTTGTGGCAACTTAAATTACAAGAGCAGAGTGCTTTCTGTACCTATCGATGTGTACCACCCGAGGAAGGGTCCAAGGGAAGACGGCAACCTTAAGGTGGATGTCTAAGACAACTTTGCCCTATCAACACAGCTTCATAAAAACACTAGACATGATGGATAGTTACTGGAAAAAAGACCAGACTGTACAATACATAACTGAAGGCCTGCTAAAAGGAGAAATGAAAACAATAACATTGAAGGAATTGCCCTGTCCTAAGAAAGGACCAACAGAAATAGGGGAGAAACAGTATGCTGGGAAAGACCACACATGCTTGTGTATGGCCAGGTATACACAGCTGACAAATGGAAGGAAGGAGTAGTGGTGAGCAAGGTACACACAATCCTAATAGTTTCAGTTTGTATAGTACAAGAGGAGAATGACAAATGCTTGAAAGAATGTGGGGCAAGTGCAAAGCTACTAACATGGGTAGAGAATGAGGCTGGGCCCATGCCCATAGTACCACTCAAAGGAGCAGCATTATGTTTCCATAGTGACGGTGCAATAAAGTTCAGAGAAAACAAAGAATGCAAGTGCACAATAAAAGCTCCTTGCATGAGGGTTGGGACAGCAGTATTAATTGATCATTATTGGGCTTGCAGATCCAAGGCGTACGAAAAAGCTACCACCCAACTGGGCAGGGACGTTCTCATTAGTACACATCAATACACCAGCATTAGTAGTACCACAAAAGGACATCAAAATGGGCGACTTCCCCAAAATGGACTATAACAGAAAAAGAAGAGATATGTAGAGCTAACTAGGATGAAGAGAGGAAACAGCAATGGAAGACTCTCTGGATGAAATACCACCCGAGTGTAGATTGTTCAGCAGGACAGAAATGTTCTTTGCATCCATTGTTCCCACAGTACAGACTAGCACAAATGCAAAATGGCTCCAGATCAAAAGGTGGGAGCTGATGCAAATAATAAATTCAAGCGTCAATGGCTTCAACGCTCTAAAAGAAGAGCTCAGAGCAGGAGGGTTATTGGCCCTCCAGAATAGATATGTTCTGGATCTCCTCACAGCCATGGAAGGAGGAGTATGCACCAGGATCTAGTCTTGTTGCTGTACATTCATTCTAGCAAATGACGAAAACAACGGAACACTCACTGAAGCAGTCAGCAGGTTATCACAGATGCATGCTAAAATAGAAGCAGAAGCAAAAGATGCAGGCAAAGATGAAGGCTGGCTATCATACATCTTCTCAGGGATACCAACATGGATGGCCAATGGACTGAATGTCTTACTCCAGCATTAGTTCTAGTGTTGCTGACACTCTGCATCATCAGGATATGCATCACATGCCGAAAAATGACTGAAAAGACTGAGATGACAATACTGGTAGGAACGGCTTCTGAAGATGACAAGATAATAGTAGCTTGAGATACCCTAAGAGCACCGATAACAGGAGGTCCACTGTTCCTGACTGGTGTTCGATGACCCTAACAACTCCAGAGAATATTGGGGAAAGTGGGTTTGGTGCAACCCTGAAGGAGATTGTTGTTGTGACATGGAGTTTGGATGACCATGCCAGATTTTGTGGACACCTAGGGGGAGTGACTAAGATTTGGCTTCCGAAGCTGAAGGTATGATATGATATGATTGGTTATTTATAACACACCTAATCCCCAGAGGTTTCAAAGCACAGGCCCGGGGACCAAACCTGTGTTGCTTCTTGTCATCTTGCTTCCAAGGTGAGAACGTTGCCCCTGAGCTATCCTCCTAAGACATAATGAACAGGTTTGGAGAAGTGGTCGACAGGTCAACCAGAGGGGGGTTGAAGAGGAGGTCCCTGGAATGGCCCTCACATCCCTTATGCTTATATCAGCCTCAAGACTGAGAGCCAGCAGATGTAACTCGCTGTTCGGCCAACCACCAGGAGCACCAGGAGCACCAGTATATCCCACATATGGAAAAGATATTCTCTCAGACGACCATACCATGGCCGAAGCTCACCAGTGCTGCCACCCATGCAGCCAAGCTTTCAGCACTGCACTGAAGCTCACCAGTGCTGCCACCCATGCACCCAAGCTCTCCAGCACTATTTTCAAGCTCACCAGTGCCATCACCCATTCACCCAAGCTCTACAGCACAGCACCCAAACTCACCAGTGCCACCACCCATGAGCCCAAACTCTCCAGCACAGTGCCCAAGATCACCGGTGCTGCCACCCATGCGCCCAAGCTCTCCAGCACTGCACCCAAGCTCACCAGTCTTGTCATGCATAGACCAATGCCCACCATTAGATACCTCCCCCCTAGCACTAACATACGAAATGCATTCCTGTACCTCCATACACTCACACATTACTCCCTCCCTAAGCCTTTGACATCCTTCAATACTCCAGCCCGGGAAGACACCATAGAAAAGAAAAAGCCCCAACCATCTCCCCCCTTGAAATGCATCTTGATCAACGCCAGATCAGTCATGGCTCATGCACTTGATATTCACAACCTAATAGCCTCCAACAATATTGACATTTTGGCCATCACTGAATCATGGCTCTGCCCCTCCGCCAGCCCAGCACTTTCCAACACAATCCCCCAGGCTATGCCCTACTTAGATATTAAGCTCACTGCCTCTCCCAACCACTACATAGTTCTGCAACTCCTGTACCACCCTGCATCCCCTATCCACCTTGGAAGAGAACATTCTCCGAGCCATTAGTGCTATTCTCAAATCAAACACCCAGCTCTTAATCTTGGGAGACTTCAATCTCAGCTACAACGATCCCTCAGATATGCATGCCTCATCCTTGGCCAAAGCCTGCTCCGCCTTAGGCTGCATCATCACCCTTCCATGGACACACCACCATGCTATAAACTTCCTTCTACCCACTCCATAAAGTCACACAGACTAAGCCCCCACCTACCGCCCACTCTTGCACGAAGCACACAGAACCTTACATATGAGCGACTACTCAGGTTACTCATGACCACAGCACCAACAGACCACAACGTTGACTCCTTAGTGAACCAGTACAATTCTGTACTCTCAAACACAGTGGAATCATTAGCCCCCCTCAAGCTGCACAAAGAAAAGAACAACTACAAAAACACATGGTTCACCACACAGCACCACTCTTTACGAGCAAAGAAAAGGGCTACCGAAGCCACATGGCAGAAGAACCCAAGTGCATCCAACAAAGCACTATTTTTCAAATAGTCTAACGTATACAAACAATCCATCTCACCACCAAGTCAGCCTCCTTCAACAGTAGAATAGCAGAAGCTAGCATGAGTTCACGTGAACTGTTGATCATTTGGTGCAAACTCGAAACACCCACATCCCTTCCCTTGACGATCACCAAAGATGACACCTGGTGTAGCAACATCCAGGATGCCCTCACAGGAAGTATTACACAATATCAAATTAAAATGGACTCCAAAGTACACAACCCGGCCATTAGCTCACCATACAACCCAACTACTGCACCTCTGGCACACCTAAAGCTCTTCCAGTTCTCTGCCATCACTGAACCTGACCTCGCCAACTTAGTGAGAGGCTTCAAGCCTTCATGATGCAAACTAGATACCTGCCCCGCCACCTTGGTCAAACAATGTCTCACTCCGCTCACACCCCTCATCACTGCCATTGTCAATGCTTCTTTCTCCTCCAACATCGTTCCATCCTGCCTTGAAGAATCTTGGATCACTCCCCTACTATAAAAAAACAGCACTTGATCCCAGCATACCCACCAATTACCGCCCCATCACCACTGTCCCATTCCTAATGAAAATCATCGACAGAATTGCCTACTGTGATGCTGGAAATGTATCAGAGGGACAGGGCCTCTGAATCCTTGTCCTCTTCTGCCTTTTATCGTGTGTTCTGTTATGTTTTCTGCCCAGGAATCCATTTGGGACTCCTGGCAGTGCAGCTCTCTCTTTTGGTTTGGTGAACAGACCCCTGGGATACCCTTATGGCACCCATGGGTGGGGGGGTACAACCCTGTGCCCCTAGTGTATGTTTTTGGGCACCTGTGGGTGGCCCACAGAGCAGGGTATGGGCTGGTGGCAGCTCCATGCTGAATTGGACAGGTGCTCTGGGTGTCCTCCATTTTGGGATACCCAGGCCCTGCCATTGGGATCAGTTGATTCCTGATAGAAACAAGATGGCCCCTGTGGCCTCTTGCTTTCTATTGCCTGTTGTCTTGTTTTCCCAAAGTCCTGGGATGCCCTGACTCTGTCCCTTCCCCCTGACTGGCTGTTGGGTGGAAGTTCCATATATGGTGTTGTTGTGAAGGCCCAGCTAGACTGACTGGAGCCTTCCCAGTGACTGTATGTTGTGGGTACCTCCTGTGGGTGGGACCTGGGTGAATGGAGTGTGTGACCAATATACACTCCTTGTTGTGGTTGTCTGGTTTCTGGCATGAGAGACAAAGACTGAGACAGCCCTGCCCGAAACTGGCCTGAATGCAGTGTGTAGTGTTGAATGGCTGGGTACTTGTCCCAATCCACATTCCTTGTTGTGAGTGTCTGAAAGGGAGGAGTGTGGCCTGAATGCACTGTGTGCCTGATTGGCTGACTGACTGCATGAATGCCCTTCTGTGTGATTGGCTGCTGTGTGTGTGCCAGCAGTGTGGATGAGAGACAGAATAGTATATCTGGGGACCTCTCACCACTGGAAATTGTTCAGAAGCATTCAGAAGCTGAGTCTCCACTCAAGAGTAACTGGATTTGCTGATCCTCGACGTCCAGCTGGAAGAAGAAGACTTGCTGTGGCATTTGCTTCGACGGAACTGAAGGTTGTCGAAATCGTCGAGGACTGACCCGAGAGAGGACCTGGTAAGGCGCCCTCTTCCCGTGCTCCGAGGGACCATCGAGCACCGCTGAATCTTCGCCGAAGCGCCCTGGAAGTCAGACCCTCGAAAGGCTGCCGACCCGAGACGGGACCGCCGAGGAGATCGAAGTGAAGCACCCGGACATCGACGCTGTCGAAGTCCATTGCCGTCGACCAGGGTTCGCAGGTCTGTGTAACCGCTGGAGGCCCGTCGAAGTTGTGTTGCCCAGCCGTGGGAACCACTTGACGCCGTGCCGCCGACGATCGGAGCCGTCCGCTCCATTGCCTAAGAACATTCAATCGAAGGACTCTCTCGACCGCATCGTCGACCGCTTATCCTGCCGGAGAAAGTCGAGGACGACCAACGCGCCGAGGAGAAACCTGCCGGTGGGTTTCCCGCCACCCGACGACCCCAAAGACTCGGACGACTCGACGCCCTTGCTGGGCTCCCGTCTCTACAATCTTTGCGGTCCAGAACTATTGTCATCGAGGTGCCCCGCACACCTCCGCCTTGCAGGACGCCGACGCCCCGACGCCGACGAGCACCGCTCGGACGGAGCTGCCGCCTCTTCGACAACGTTCGGCCTCGTTCGTCGACGGACGTTCGACGCCCCGTGCCTCCCGCCTGAAAAGGAAGGCATTCAAGAAGGGCCGTCGATTCCCCGTCGCCGAACAGCGAGTCCCTCGACGCTTGTCGACGCCTTTTCGAGGAACTCGACTCCACCAGGTACATTGGGGGGGTAAAAACATTATAGGAGAAAAATAGACTATTGAACAATATCTGGACTGGGCTGGGGTTATATCTCTTTATTTTGCAGGTTGCCCAGGTGGGGGGATCTCCACACAGAACTGTGTCCAGTCGCAAGGGCCAGTATTCTGCCTATTGTTTCAACCCTCTGTTATCTCTCCTCTCTCTATTGCTGGTTTCCTTCTTATTGATCTGTGTGCCATTTCTACAGTATTGTGAATGCACTTTAATGAGGTCTAATATTAGTGGTACCACTTTAGAATTGTAGATATTTACCATTGCTGATTTTCCTGAGCACAAAGTGCGTTATTGTGATAAGTGTACATAACCCTTGAATATTAATTATATAAAGACTGTGTTTTCAGTAATACAGTGTGTGGACATTCCTTTGTGGGGGCTTGGGGATACACTGTACTTAAGAACCAGCCTGCATCACCTCCTGAGAAGCTAGGCCTTGATTGCTCGTCCATCGCTACCGTATTAGAGAATCTTGGCTGGGGTCCTCTGTGCCTCCCCTCTACCATATAGAGAGCAGAAGTACAGACCCCCCCACCGGTCTTCTTTACAAAGCTGGTGGCAGCGGTGGGATGCTTATGGTTTTAAGACTCAGTGTATAACCGTGCCACTTACAAAATATCCGCACTTTTATTAGATTAAGGTTTGGGTGTGTACCAAATAACTGCATTACAAGCAATGGAGGCCATTGCAAATGGTAAATTGACTCGGATGAGCTTAGAGGCTCTCCAGAGTGCTTGTGAAGCCAGGGAGTTAGACTTTGTGGATAAGTCTAGGGCTGAGCTGATAGCTGCCCTGGTGGATTACCAGACTGATGGTGAAACTCTTGAGGAAGGGGGGGATGCAACCAGTGAGGACTCTGCCCCTGGGGTTGTCGCTGAATCTGTTTCTGGGAATGCCACCATTCCTGCTGCCTCTGTTCCAAACCCCAGCAATTCCATGGAACTTGAGTTATTGAGGATGAAGTTAGCCTTTGAATATCGCAAGTTGGAAATAGAAGCTGAGCTTAAGAAAGAGGAGCTGGCACAGCAAGTGGAACTCAAGAATAGGGATCTTGAACTCAGAAATAAGGACCTTGAACTCAAAAGCCAGGACACTGAATGTCAGAGAATCCAGCTAGAGAAAGCCAGAGTGGAGACTTCAGCTAGATCCAGTGAGAGTGTCAGGTCCCCAGCCACCAAGTTTATGAAAGATTTGGTTGGTGTGTTTGTGGAGGGTTCAGATATCCTCCAATGGATTGAAGCGTTTGAAATGGCTTGTGCAATTCATGATGTAGATAAAAGAGATTGGGCTAAGTGTTTGTTAAGCAGAGTGCCTCAAACTGGATATGACTGTATTCTGAAGCTGAGTGTGGAAGAAAGGGGTCAGTATGAGTGTATGAAGTCTGCTTTGATTGCCAAGTTTGGCAAGACACCTGCCCAATACCTTAAAAGGTTCAGGGAATTTAAGAAAAGAGAGAATGTGTCTTGGGTTGACTGGGTGAGTACTGCGCACATGAACATGATGGGGTGGATTGATGGATACAAGGTGAAAACTTTTGTTGAGTTGTCCCACCTCTTGTTTTTTGAGCATTTTTCTGAAGCCTGTTCACCAGAGCTGCGTCAGTATGTGGCTGACCAGAACATTTTGGACCCCTTTAAGCTGGCTAGGTTGGCTGACAAGTGGGTCTCCCACCGGGTGTCCCCTAAGGACTCCAGTGGGAAGGACAAGGACAAAGAAAAGGGGGCCTCTCAGAAAGCTGAGGAGTCCCAAAAGCAGTCACAGTCGGGTAAACCAAAACCTTCCTCTCCTAAGACCCAAAAATCTAGTGGGGATAAGTCCTCTGTGGGTGGGAATAAGAGTAGTGGTCCACCTGCTGCAAAGCAGGCTCCCAGTGGTTCCAGTACCGTACCCCGCACTCCTGGCACTTGTTGGGATTGTGGGGCTCTGGATCACAAAAGGGGTGACCCCAAGTGTAAAGGTAAGGCACTTGGAGTACAGGCTGTCAGCCTGACCTACCCTTACCCCGTGTCTGAGGTGGAGGCCACTGTCCTCCCCTCCTCTACAGGAATCACATTTGGTGCTCCAGTAGAGATTTCCTTAGTGTCCCTTGGGGCCTGGGACCAGTACGCAGAAGTACTGGCGACTATCCCGCAGAACACCCGTAGGTTTTTGAGAAGTGTCCTCTTGAATGGCCAGCCTTCTACTGGTTTGAGAGACACTGGGGCAAGCATGACAGTGGTGGACAGGACCCTGCTCAAGCCAGAGGACTATGTAGGTGCTCCTCTGAGAACCACCAGGTTAGCTGGTGGGCCTCCCAAATTATCGCCTGTAACCCTAGTCACACTCATGATTGGAGACAAGACAGCAAAGCTTCCTGTCCTGGTTCAGGACAATGTCCCTGCTAACATTCTGTTAGGAAACGATCTAGTAGAGTTGGGGTTGATCTCGGATGGTCTTCCCATGACTGCTGCTGCAGTCACTAGGTCACAGGTGACACCGGGTCTGGCTGTGAGTCAGGTATCCGAGCCAAAGGCGAGGCCTAAGGCAAGAAGAAGGAAGACCAAGAAGGCCACCTCTGTGGAGGGAACACCTTCTCTTCCTGCTGTTCCGACAGCACCCAATGGGATCCATGCTCCGGACGGGCTGGGTCCAGCGGAAAACCCAAACTCAACTCCTGTGGGAGAAGAGACAGAAGACTCTCCTGTGGGAGAGGTTCTCAACCCGGAGGATCATCCCGACCTTCAATGCTTGTTAGCTGAAGGGGGACCCTCCCGGGCAGACTTCTGTAAGGGACAGAGAGAGTGCCACTCTCTCGAGGGCCTGAGGAAACAGGCCCTGTCCCAGGCACAAGGTGAAGTGCCTAGGACATTCAAGATTTATTGGGAGGGTGAGCTCCTTGTTAGTGAGCCCACTAAGCCCGAACCTGGTGCCCGCAAGAGGTTGGTGGTACCCCAGGTTTACAGGCCCTTCCTACTGCAGTTGGCGCATGAGGTGCCCTTGGCTGGTCATCTTGGGACCAAGAAGACTAAGCAGAGGCTCTCTGCCCATTTCTACTGGCCACGGATGGGAGTAGAGGTGGAGTCCCACTGCAGGACCTGCCCAACTTGTCAGTTGTCTGGCAAGACTGGAGGCAGGGTCATTGCCCCACTGCAGCCATTACCAGTGGTTGGCACCCCATTTGAGAGGGTGGGCATCGACATCGTCGGTCCCCTTGACCCTCCCACTTCAGGTGGACATCGGTTCATCCTGGTCTTGGTAGATCATGCCACCAGGTACCCTGAGGCAATACCCCTTCGGACTGTTACTGCCAAGGTGGTTGCCAGGGCTCTCCTGGGCATTTTCACCCGTGTTGGATTCCCCAAGGAGGTTGTCTCTGACCGAGGATCCAACTTCATGTCTAGTTACATGAAAACCATGTGGAAAGAGTGCGGGGTAACCTACAAGTTCTCCACCTCTTACCACCCCCAGACCAATGGTCTGGTTGAGAGATTTAACAAAACTCTCAAGGGCATGCTAGGTGCTTTGGAAGAGCCCCTAAGGAGGAAATGGGATCTCCTCCTGCCATGCCTGCTGTTTGCTTACAGAGAGGTACCTCAAGAGGGTGTTGGTTTCAGCCCCTTTGAGTTACTCTTTGGACATCCCGTGAGGGGGCCCCTCGCCTTGATCCGAGAAGGCTTGGAAGCCACCCCTCCAGGTCCCGCCAAGCAAGTGGGGGACTATGTGTTAGGCCTCAGGCGGAGGATGACACAAATGAGGGGTCAGGCAACAGCAAATCTCAAGGCCAGCCAGGAATTGAATAAGTACTGGCATGACCTGAAAGCTTCGCAAGTGGATTGGACTCCGGGACAGGAAATCCTTGTGATGGAGCCTACCAAGCCTAGAGCTTTGGCAGACAAGTGGACTGGACCCTTCAGGATCATCTCCAAGATGGGCGAAGTCAATTATCTGGTGGACATGGGAGCCTCTGGGGTAGCCCCCCAGGTATTCCATGTCAACAGGCTCAAGCCTTTCCACAGGCGAGCAGAAGTCTCATGTCTCTTGCTAGCTTCAGGGCAAGAAGAGGATGAGAGTGAGCCCCCTCCTGATTTGCTGCATAGCAACCCTCAGGATGGCTCAGTGGAGGGAGTACAACTCTCTCCCGATTTGACAACAGAGCAGCAGAGGGCCTGCCGGGCTTTGCTCCAGCAGTATGCCCCTCTGTTTTCACTGACACCGGGCCTTACACCGTGGTGTAAGCACGAAATTGACACTGGTGACAGTGTGCCTGTCAAAAGCAGGAGCTATCGTATGTCAGATACCGTCAAAAACCACATCCAGGCTGAGGTCGCCAAGATGTTGGATCTGGGTGTTATTGAACCCTCCACCAGTCCCTGGTCCAGTCCAGTGGTCCTTGTCCCCAAGGCAAGTTCCCCGGCGGGTACCAAGGATTGGAGGTTCTGTGTGGACTACCGAGGAGTCAATGCCGTCACCAAAACTGACGCGCACCCATTGCCCAGGGCTGATGAGCTCGTGGACACTATAGGTGCTGCCAAATTTGTGAGCACCTTTGACCTTACCTCAGGCTATTGGCAAATAGCTCTGACGGACCATGCCAAGGAAAAGACGGCATTCTCCACACCTGAGGGACTCTACCAGTTTAGGGTCATGCCCTTTGGGTTGAAGAATGCCCCTGCCACCTTCCAGAGATTGGTCAACCATGCGCTCAGTGGGCTGGAAGCCTTTTGTGTGGCTTACTTAGACGACATTGCCGTCTACAGTTCCACCTGGGAAGAGCATTTGACACATCTGGATAAGGTGTTGCAGGCCTTGAAAAGGGCTAACCTCACTATCAAGGCCACCAAGTGCCAGATAGCTCAGGGGAAAGTTACCTATCTTGGTCATGAGGTAGGAGGGGGTCAAATCCAACCTCTCTCCAGTAAAGTACAGGACGTACAGAACTGGGAGACTCCCACTACTCAAACCCAGGTGAGAGCCTTTTTGGGCCTCACTGGGTACTATCGCAATTTCATGGCAGACTATGGAACCATAGCTGCACCCCTGACAGCTCTAACTTCACCCAAACAGCCTAGGAAGGTTAATTGGACTGAAGACTGTCAGAGGGCCTTTGATGGCTTGAAAGAAAGTCTGTGTAGGGCACCTGTGTTGAGTGCGCCTGACTACAGCCGACCCTTTATCGTCCAGACGGATGCCTGCGACACCGGAATTGGAGCTGTCTTGTCCCAGTTAGATGACAAAGGGAGAGAACATCCTATCATATTCATCAGTAGACAACTCAAGGGTAGAGAACTTAGGTGGGCTACTGTTGAAAAGGAATGTTTTAGTATAGTTTGGAGCCTTAGGCGTTTTAGGCCCTACCTTACGGGGTCCACCTTCAAGGTCCAAACAGATCATAAGCCCCTGAAGTGGCTTATGCAGATGAAGGGTGAGAATCCGAAATTGCTCAGGTGGTCGATTAGCCTACAAGGGCTAGACTTCACCATAGAGCACAGACCAGGGAAGAGTCACGATAATGCAGATGGCCTTTCCAGAAGGTATGTTGACCGTCTGGATGAGGGTGTCTATCCCGTGGGAGATTAGGCACCCTCCACCTCAGTCTGGGGGGGGCGACTGTGATGCTGGAAATGTATCAGAGGGACAGGGCCTCTGAATCCTTGTCCTCTTCTGCCTTTTATCGTGTGTTCTGTTATGTTTTCTGCCCAGGAATCCATTTGGGACTCCTGGCAGTGCAGCTCTCTCTTTTGGTTTGGTGAACAGACCCCTGGGATACCCTTATGGCACCCATGGGTGGGGGGGTACAACCCTGTGCCCCTAGTGTATGTTTTTGGGCACCTGTGGGTGGCCCACAGAGCAGGGTATGGGCTGGTGGCAGCTCCATGCTGAATTGGACAGGTGCTCTGGGTGTCCTCCATTTTGGGATACCCAGGCCCTGCCATTGGGATCAGTTGATTCCTGATAGAAACAAGATGGCCCCTGTGGCCTCTTGCTTTCTATTGCCTGTTGTCTTGTTTTCCCAAAGTCCTGGGATGCCCTGACTCTGTCCCTTCCCCCTGACTGGCTGTTGGGTGGAAGTTCCATATATGGTGTTGTTGTGAAGGCCCAGCTAGACTGACTGGAGCCTTCCCAGTGACTGTATGTTGTGGGTACCTCCTGTGGGTGGGACCTGGGTGAATGGAGTGTGTGACCAATATACACTCCTTGTTGTGGTTGTCTGGTTTCTGGCATGAGAGACAAAGACTGAGACAGCCCTGCCCGAAACTGGCCTGAATGCAGTGTGTAGTGTTGAATGGCTGGGTACTTGTCCCAATCCACATTCCTTGTTGTGAGTGTCTGAAAGGGAGGAGTGTGGCCTGAATGCACTGTGTGCCTGATTGGCTGACTGACTGCATGAATGCCCTTCTGTGTGATTGGCTGCTGTGTGTGTGCCAGCAGTGTGGATGAGAGACAGAATAGTATATCTGGGGACCTCTCACCACTGGAAATTGTTCAGAAGCATTCAGAAGCTGAGTCTCCACTCAAGAGTAACTGGATTTGCTGATCCTCGACGTCCAGCTGGAAGAAGAAGACTTGCTGTGGCATTTGCTTCGACGGAACTGAAGGTTGTCGAAATCGTCGAGGACTGACCCGAGAGAGGACCTGGTAAGGCGCCCTCTTCCCGTGCTCCGAGGGACCATCGAGCACCGCTGAATCTTCGCCGAAGCGCCCTGGAAGTCAGACCCTCGAAAGGCTGCCGACCCGAGACGGGACCGCCGAGGAGATCGAAGTGAAGCACCCGGACATCGACGCTGTCGAAGTCCATTGCCGTCGACCAGGGTTCGCAGGTCTGTGTAACCGCTGGAGGCCCGTCGAAGTTGTGTTGCCCAGCCGTGGGAACCACTTGACGCCGTGCCGCCGACGATCGGAGCCGTCCGCTCCATTGCCTAAGAACATTCAATCGAAGGACTCTCTCGACCGCATCGTCGACCGCTTATCCTGCCGGAGAAAGTCGAGGACGACCAACGCGCCGAGGAGAAACCTGCCGGTGGGTTTCCCGCCACCCGACGACCCCAAAGACTCGGACGACTCGACGCCCTTGCTGGGCTCCCGTCTCTACAATCTTTGCGGTCCAGAACTATTGTCATCGAGGTGCCCCGCACACCTCCGCCTTGCAGGACGCCGACGCCCCGACGCCGACGAGCACCGCTCGGACGGAGCTGCCGCCTCTTCGACAACGTTCGGCCTCGTTCGTCGACGGACGTTCGACGCCCCGTGCCTCCCGCCTGAAAAGGAAGGCATTCAAGAAGGGCCGTCGATTCCCCGTCGCCGAACAGCGAGTCCCTCGACGCTTGTCGACGCCTTTTCGAGGAACTCGACTCCACCAGGTACATTGGGGGGGTAAAAACATTATAGGAGAAAAATAGACTATTGAACAATATCTGGACTGGGCTGGGGTTATATCTCTTTATTTTGCAGGTTGCCCAGGTGGGGGGATCTCCACACAGAACTGTGTCCAGTCGCAAGGGCCAGTATTCTGCCTATTGTTTCAACCCTCTGTTATCTCTCCTCTCTCTATTGCTGGTTTCCTTCTTATTGATCTGTGTGCCATTTCTACAGTATTGTGAATGCACTTTAATGAGGTCTAATATTAGTGGTACCACTTTAGAATTGTAGATATTTACCATTGCTGATTTTCCTGAGCACAAAGTGCGTTATTGTGATAAGTGTACATAACCCTTGAATATTAATTATATAAAGACTGTGTTTTCAGTAATACAGTGTGTGGACATTCCTTTGTGGGGGCTTGGGGATACACTGTACTTAAGAACCAGCCTGCATCACCTCCTGAGAAGCTAGGCCTTGATTGCTCGTCCATCGCTACCGTATTAGAGAATCTTGGCTGGGGTCCTCTGTGCCTCCCCTCTACCATATAGAGAGCAGAAGTACAGACCCCCCCACCGGTCTTCTTTACACCTACACCCAAATACAGGCCTTTCTGGAAACTCACTACATCCTCATCCCCCATCAATCCGGCTTTTGCCCTGGTCATGGAACGGAATCGGCCCTCCTCGACCTCAAGAATCAATTGGATGATGCCAACGACGCTGGAAGACTCTCCCTCCTCATGCTACTCGACCTCTCTGCAGCATTTGATCTGGTGGACCACCATACCCTCTGCCAACATCTGATGTCAGTCGTACAGTTTGTTCCAGAAGCAGCCAGTTGGGTTGCCACTTTCTTCGAAAATAGAACCTCACGAGTCTTCGTTGGAGAAGCCGCAGCTCCACCCACCCCTATGCCATGTGGTGTCCCACAAGGCTCATGCCTTTCCCCTCCCTCTACAATATTTACACAAAACCTCTGTTTGACCACCTAGATTCCCTAGCCATCTCCTTCAAGAACTACGTGGACAACATCCAAATACTCATCCCATTGTCAGGTTCTTATGACCAGGACTGCATCACCGTAAACACCATCTATGAGACCATCCCAACCTGGATGGCGGAACACAGCCTGTGTCTCAACGATGAAAAAACTGAGCTGCCCCTGGTCTCTCCTCAACCTGTCTCTCTAACCTTGATCCAGTATACCGGCTATTCCCCATAGATGGTCACAACATCTCTGTCAACTCATCTGTCAAAACACTGGGCATCTATCTTGACGCCTCCCTCAACATGACCCACCAAATCAACATCATCGCCTCTGCAACAGCCTATACAATTAAACTTATTTGTGCCAGCAGACCGTTCTTATCCACCACAAACCTTCTTTCTGTTGCCCACGCCCTGGTGCTGTCCAAGCTAGACTATTGCAACGCCTTACTGTCTGGAAAAAAACCTGACCAGGCTTCATCCAAAACAATGTCCTCATAGCAGCACTGGACCTGACCAAATCTGAACACATTTTCGAGCTAGGGCACTCAGTTCACTGGCTCCCATCCAGGAAAGAATGCAATTAAACATCCTCATAATTGCACACCAGTGCCTGGCAAACAAAGCCCTGACTTACCTTGCCCAAAAGATAAAGAAATACTCACCAACCATACCGCTCAGATCTTCCAACACCCAGCGCCAAATCTACTCCAGATTCAAACGGAAACAAGCAGGTGGCTCAAGTTTCCCCACTATTTTAGCTAACGTCTGGAACAACCTCCCGTTGTACCTTCGCTCGAATATGTCCAACCAAATCTTCAGAAAAAAAAACGATAGACTCATCTGTTTAACCAATAGCCTCCACCACCGGCTTGAACTAATCCAACCATGCAACTGTACCTACCTCTGTACCTACCTCTGTAACTAGCACCCAGATGCCCAAGGGCTAGGTGCATTGCTATAAATGTTAAAAGAAAATAAATAAATGATTAAAATAGGAGATTTCTATAGGCATTACCACCCAAGCCATCCACTGGGGATGTCCCTTAGGTTTTTGGGGATGGATTGGTGTTTGTTATGTCACCTTGGAATAAAGTCGGGTGACACAGGCTCAGACGCTGAGATTGCCGCAGATTTGGTTGCTTCCTGTATGATCCCTGTCTTTTGGAGAATAAAGACAGCATATTTTGCCCAATGGCTGAGTTCTCTGTTATTGCGTGGGGGAAGGGTTCGGATGGGTCCCAGATACTCTGCTACCTTGTGGTATCACTGATGCAAACACCCCCATCCTCTGGTTTACTTTTACATGCCCTTCACCCACTCTGCGTGGTAATTCCTGATTTTGGGTGTGTATCTTGGTGATGTGCTACATAGATGTAAAAGTCGAGTGTCCCCCATAATGACAAATCGCTTTTAACTGTTAATACTTACTGGATTTCTTTCTCCATTTATTTATGTATTTAATTAATCACACTTCAACAATTACTCTGGCCAGCACCATCAATCGCTGTACATCTCCAACAAACCAGTTTTTTAAAAACAATTTCCAAACCTATTCAACAATATTGTATGGTATTGTATTGCATTTTATTGTATTCAGTTATTTATATAGCTCTCTTTCCCCATTTGTATGGCCTCAATATGCTTTGTGGTTGGAATGCCCTCGGTGACCTTAGTCAATGTGGTGGATGTTCTAAGAGTTTTAGATTAGGAGATGCTTGTGTGCATTTTCAACGGCTTAGGACTTAGG
Source organism: Ambystoma mexicanum (assembly GCF_040938575.1). Taxonomy (NCBI): domain Eukaryota; kingdom Metazoa; phylum Chordata; class Amphibia; order Caudata; family Ambystomatidae; genus Ambystoma; species Ambystoma mexicanum. The sequence continues at coordinate 809,453,770 of NC_090931.1, read as the reverse complement.
TGGCTGGCTAAACTCCACTAAGTGCCCCAAAGGTCAGGCATGTGGGTGGGCGCTGTTGGTGGTATGCGATAGACTACTATTGTTGAAGATTCAGTGTGTGGTCAGCTATACCAAATTTTCTTTCCATTGGTAGTCGCTGTATGCAAGTGGCAGAGGTGTTGAGGTACGTCAGGGGTTTCACTGTGGACGTCTATGTGGACTGCTAGACCGGATGGGCATAGCCATAGCTGCATTCTACGGTGAATGGATGTTTGACTGTGCCTGCAGCAAGTGTGGACCAAAGTGCTTAAAAGGTATGTTTACTGTATGCTTTGATGTAGTTCGGCTGCAGCGTCCTTTGTCCACTGTGAACAGCATGGTCTCATTATTTGTGGTCTCTCTGGTGCAACAGTCTGAGCGGCGTGGGCGGGTGAGGTTTATTACAGTGTGCCACAGCGAATGCTGCTGACTTCCCTGGTGCATTTGACTGGTGGAGGTGGGGCGATAGTTTGTCAGGTGAGCCGATGCTAATGCTGTCGGTGTTCGTGTTGTAGTAGGAGGAGGTGCTGGCCTCCGCAAATGCTGCTGGCATTCATGCAGTATTTATCAGGTGGGAGTGGTGTTGTGCATGGGGCGACAGTTTGTCTAGATGAGCCGCTGCGAATGCTGCTGGCATCAATTCTGTGATTGGTGTATAGGGATGTTGGGTTCAGCAGTGTAGTTTAGAGAGCAGAAGGGGTTCAGGGGGGAGTTGGGAAGAGCCAGGCTTTTATGGCCTTTCTTAATTTCATGTGATTTTCAGTGTTGCGAATGAGTAGGGGTAGGGAGTTCCAGATAATTGGCGCTTGGACGGAGAACGAGGACCTGCCTAGCCTGAAGGCGTTGTGGGGTGGGACCACTAAGCGATATTCTGTGCGAGATCCGAGATTCTTTGAGGGCTGGTAGGGGAGGATTTTGTCTTGAAGGAATTCCAGGCCGGTGTTGTGGATGGCGCAATGGGTGATTCACATGGCATTAAAGGGAGTGCGTCGACCAATCGGGAGCCAATGGAGGACTTTTAGTGTGGGTCTGATGTGTTCTCTGGGGGGTAGGTTAATGAGCAGGTGTGCTGCCGCATTTTGGATTCTTTGCAGTTTCCATAGTTGAAACGCTGGAGCGCCTTGATAGACGCAATTTGCATAGTCTAGGTGGGACAGCAAAATGCAGTTGATGGTGGGGATAGGTGAGGTAAGGGAAAATACTCCTGGGAATATGTAAATGGTAGAGGCAGGTTTTGCATACGAAGGTGGTGTGTTGGGTGAGGGATAGTTCAGTATCCAATGTGCATCCAAGGTTTTTTACCACTTTTGAGGTTGCCGGTGCTTGTCCTAGGGATTGAGGCCACAGAATCGGTTGGGGAAGGAGGGCTGTTTTCCTGCAAAATTGGATTTCAGTTTTCCCGGGGTTGAGGATGAGGTGGTTGGTCATCATCCAGTGGTCAATATCTGAGAGGCATGACGACAGGTCCAGACTCCCGGAACCTTGATATTTGGGGATTTTAAGGATGATCTGGATGTCATCTGCGTAGTTGTAGCAGGTAAGATTGTGTGAGCGGATGATTGCGGGCAGGGTTTTGGGTAAAAGTTGAAGATTAGGGGAGATAGGGATGATCCTTGTGGTACACCTTTCTTTACTGGTCGTGAGGTGGATGTGATCTGGTGGAGGTGCATGATTTGTGCGCAATTTGAGATGAAAGAGGAGATCCAAGAGCGGGCTGGGTGTCTGATTCCTAGTGTTTGTAGCCTGTCTATTAGGATAGTGTGATCAATGGTAATCAAACACTGTGGAGAGGTCCAGTAGGATGAGTACAGCGCAGGCTGCTGCGTCAGCTGTTCTTTTTAGGTCATCACAGACGGATACTAGGGAGGGATCACCATACATGTCTGAAATTCCTCAACACTGGTTTGGACAACTTTGACATGTTCAAGATGCTGCAGCAGAACCACAAACGTTATCCCTGTCCTCGGCGTCCAATCGCCCCTGTATCTCCAAGTTTGCTTGACACCAACATTGAAGCTCTGCAATCTCCACATCTGAGACCCACCAAGTCTACTAGAGTCCCCATCTTGTTCATGCTCCCAGCTGACTCCGCTACAGAGCCCTGATACCCCGTTGAGCCAGTTGTGTGCACTCACCACCCAGGGCAATTCTCTGATTCTCTGTTGTAAAATATAAATCATCTGTTGCATGCAAATCATCTGTTGCATGCAACAGATGATTTATATACTAATATGTCAAACGTTGTTTTAATGTTGTATGTTTTTTTCATTTTATATTTGATATTGTGTATGTAATTGTCCCGTTTATTGAGAACCTGGTTTTAGGGTTATTCTTCAATCTGTGTATGATTTAACACGGTCTTTTAAATGATATTGATTTTTCTACAATAAAATAACGGTTTTTTACTGATTTAGTCCTTGTGTGTGACACCTTCTGTTTTCCCATTCAAATGTGATTTTTGAACTGTTTTCTTCTATATTGAAAAGTAGGTGAACATCAAGAACTGATACATAACCTTGGTTAACAATGAGAAATAAAATGAGGGACTCTTTCTAACAAATTCTTCACTTCAAAGATATGTGGGAGATTCGGGGATATGGAAGGAAGGGCGGGGGTGCATGGGAGAGAGGATAAGAGGAGCAGATCTCCAGGGTACCCACACAAAAGAGGCATATGGTACAGAGCCACAACATGAAATCCCCAGAATTCCCTGTAGGATAGTCTACCCTTGCCAACAGTGCATCCTAAGAAAAGCAATACACACCCAAGTCAATTAAGGGTCAAGAAGCATTGGAAATGGCAGATTCCACGCTATGGCACGGCTTAGTAACATGATATAATGGGAACTCACTCTCAAAGTTGCGTTCCTGTAAGGAGATCGCAGATAGTACGGTCTCGTTGTTTCTTTATCTAGTGCCTAAAATCTGTAATTGAGACCATGTGGATCAGGGGGTTAAAATTATTTCCCCAGAATCACATGATTTGGATAAGAACTCCTGGATCCACAGCTGATAGATAACACAGCCCCGCGTCAGTAAAAAAACACTGAGCTCAATAAAACCAAGCATAAATGTAATCAGTGGTTGGGATATCTGCGACCATGCAGCTCTGTGGCAAAAAGAAAAGACTCGATAGAATTAGGGATTCTCACAGTAAATATTCAGAATAACCGTCCATGAATACATTGAAGACATAGATACAAGGACAGAAAACACACAAGGGCAGAACCAAGGCAATACGTGGGTCAGGCCTCCAAACACTGGAGTTGCGTTCTGCTCAAGTCGGACAGAACACTAGAAACCTGAGTATATATTGAATGGCTTGCAGACATTTTACTGTTAGGATGAATGTTGTGACAAATGAAATGAGAACCAAACCCAATTTGCAGTGCATGCTCAGAAAGGTTTCACACTTGAATCAGTATCATGGAAATGTTGTCAAATCTAAACATCTGTGGTCATTCTTGTGTTCCCTAAATGCCCTTTAATTTTATGTGGAGCAGACAGGAACTCACATTGGCACTATTTGTCCCCTGCCTCTTCTTCAAAGGTAATTTGTTTACAGAATGATGGCTATGTTCCCATTGATTGATTTTTTGGTATGGCGGACGATTTTATTTATTTATTTACAGACCATTTTTTTAAACCAAGCCAAAGACATGTATTTACAATATGCAGACAGGATGCAATCAATACTAGCTTAGACCATGCTGCGTGATCCAAAATACACGTTTCCTGGATCTCATGATGTATTGTTTGGGACAGGCAGCCTGCCCCTTTAGCCCACACCCAATACTTAAGTACCCCTCACCCCCACACACCTCTGTTGAAGTCCCTGACTCGATTTTGCATCTCACTTAAAGCACTAGGAAGATTGCAGAGTTACAGCAAGAGAACAAGTGTACAGGAGGGCGGAGCATCCTCTGACGGGCCCATAGGTCAGAGCTCACCCTCTAGTACCTGTAAGACAAGATAGCTGCACCTTGAGGAGGTTAGGGTGCAGGATTCACTTAATCCGACATGCTTCAATAAGGACAACTCAATAGTTTGGCAAAGGGAATCCGTTTAATGACAAGTACAAAAAACGGGGAAACAAATGGTAATCAACAGAGTCGCGATCGCCTGCCTCGCTTCTACTCCCCCATTCTTCAATCAGACAGCAACTTTTATGGCCAAATCTCGTCATCATTTGACGTGCAAAACTCATATGTTTGTCATGCAATTCTAATGGTCGGAAAGGTAACTTAAGTATAGGTGCTATATCTGTATATAGTAACAGCATGCGGATTGGATAACTCTTATCGGGTGGGCATCTACTCCCATCCCACTACATCATTCATGATAGACGTCACTACAACTACAATGTCTTATTGGTTCTACAAGCTATAGGACCCTAGATTATTTGGTCCATTGTGATTGGGTGGGTTACAACCCTAGGCATAAATCTCCACTTTAATTAGCAGCATGCAGAAAGGAAACCCAGATGCGGAGTGCCCCAGGATTTACCCTACCTCCCTTCCATCAATCAGTACCTCTAGGGCTATGTGTCAATTAGTTGGCTGAGGATGGCCTCGAAACTGTAGTTCTTATCAGGAAAAGTTATGGCATCCTCGGGTTTTGGGTGACATCAGACGTTGGTACCTCTTTGCCCTTGGCTGGTCATGTGTCTGTTCACCGTGAATCTGCTTCATTTTCCTTCTTTTCGTGTATTTAATTCTTCCATAGCCTCGCCACCTGCCTGGGGCCTCCTTATCTCGACCTTCACTGGCTGGCTGGTATGCTCTGAAGTTTCGATTCTCCGAGGTTGCTGCTCTCCTCCCTTCCTTAGGTTGACCTCGAATTCCCAGGCATGAGCTACTTCTTACTGAGTTTCGATTCTGCGCTTTCCTTTGGCTTTGGCTGGAATATGAATCTTGGGCTTGTTAGTCCTTTGCAATATGGGCTTAATTCTGCTTCACAAAATGGAGTTGCACTTGTATAGCGTGCTTCATTGAGGTAGATATATACTTGGCGCCTGCCGCTCTATTCTTCTAAGCATTGCAAGCAGTACCGGTTACTTAGCGTCTTGCGTTCCGGGCCTATTTACATGCATTCAGTCAGTTGCACACTTCGATCCTGGTTACGTTCTTTGTGCTGCAACGTTGTATCTTCTTATACGTCTATCAAATCATTATTCTTTACATTTTCGTCCTTGTGTATCATCTTTTGCTTGTTGTTTTATATACATCACGTCCGTTTGGTCTCTTATGTCGTCACCATTTGCCTTCCATTAAGGCTCTATGTGCCTCTTCAGTGACCGTTTGTAAGTAATCTTTGTTTAGTATCAGCTGCTGTTATGGCTGTCTCAATGGGTACCTTGCAGCCCACTGTTGTCTGGTGATAAGTGCTTCAATAGGTATGGATGTCCTTCTGATGGGTATTGGACAGAGCCCCACTGTGGCTCTCTGTTGGATCATTTGCTCCTTATACGTCATATATCTTGGCGAGTATGCTTCTGGCATCTCGACATGGGTGGCTGGAGTGCAGGCCATATTTGGGACCTCCTCTACACACCCCCCCTCTGGTCGGTTTATCGACCACCTTGTCTTCTTCCTCTAGGTTATTCTTGCTTGGTTCTTCTATATCCAATTCTTCGTCTTCTGGGTTTGTACATGATGGTGTGAACGTGTGCATCTTTGGAGTCCATATTTTTATCACTACTTTCAGAGTTCCTGTTGTTTTTACATGTTCGTCTTTGTTCCAGGTCATTAGCTGGCATTGCCCATTTGGGCTGCAATAAATCAATTTCCCTTCATACCTTCTTCGTTTTCTGGGGTATGCAAACTTTGTTGTTTCTGGCGCAAATTCGCTGGCCTTCACAAAGTTTATTATTTCTTCATCAGTTAGGTCTCTGGGTTTCCATCCTAGTTCGACATCGACCATAATTTTCATCCAATGGCTTTCTTTGCAGTTTTCTGGCATTGTGTTACGATTATCTTGATAACACAAAATACTAGTAGTATCATTACTAGCAGGGCCCCCAGAATTTTAAATATGTCTGCCATCCATTGTGGGACCCATAAAAACAGTGTTCCGAACCAGCTGTCATCTTTGTCAGTTTCATTGACCATCTGATTCTGCTGGTGTGTCAGCATACTTATGGCTTCGGTTAAGGTTCCATTTTCTTCATCATGTGAAGGTATAAACATGCAACATGATTCTCCGATTTTTGTGCAAACACCTCCATCCATCGCAGTGATCATGTTGAGTACATGTCTGTTCTGGAGGGTCATCAATCTGATTGCTCTTAATTCTTCTTTGATTGCGTTGAATCCTTTTATGGTGGTGTTGATAGTCTGCAATAACTCCCATCTGGTTATCTGCAACCATTTCGTATTTACTCCAACTTGGATGTGGGGCAAGAGCAATGTTGTGAATACTGATGAGGTGAGGCTAAACAGCCTGTGTTGATTTGGTATTGCATAGAATGCTTCTTCTGATTTGGCAGAAAAGTAATTTTCTCTCTTCATCCGGTATACCAATTCCACAGATCTCCTCTTCCTTAGATGAGCATCTGCTTTCGGGAAACTGTTAATACTCAGGTCATTTTTCGGGATCACTAGTGCAGGAACGTGGACGTTCACTAGTGTGCATATTCCCCCCCAATTTTTCGGTAGTCTTATCTATGCCTTGGATCCACACGCCCATTAATGGTCCATGATTACTGTGGTCCCTTGCGTCATTCCCAGAGCTTCAAAGATTCATCCGCAGTTTTGATTCTCTCCCATCTTCTTTGTGCCATTGTTTCTGAAGCACAGTTTCGGGCTTTCCAGCGGTACTATCTGCAAGGGTCCTCCTCTGTCTTCGACCCATGTCAGCAGCTTTACCAACTTCGGCCATAGGGGTTTGCATAATCTCTGAGAGTTCTCTATTGCTTCCTTGCAGGCTCCAAGGACCATCCACGCTCGGCAGATCACAACTCCTTCTTCCCATCTGTTTGGAGAAAGCACTGTTCCCCAAATCTGCATCTGGCCTCTATTCTTCCAATTTTGGGCTTCTTCTGGAGTTTTTCCTTGGACGTTCAGTCTCGGGTTTATCTCCCACCTTGTACCTGCTCCTGGTGCTTCTGGCTTTGAATACCTAATCACGTGATTCCTGATGTGAGCTCTGTTTCTTGTCTTGATGTCTTGGATATAGTCATCTTCATCAGGGTATGCTGTTTCTGTTGCCCATATCAGCGAGGCATCTCTCCTCCCGAATTGTCCTCTGGTGTCGCACATTGCCACGTGTGACAGACAGTGTGCTGTCCGGACATCAATTTCTACAGCCACAAATATCTTGGATTTTCCCATGCTGTACGGTAGGAGTGCGCAGACGTAGCATTCTACTTCAGCTTTTTTTCTTCCGACCTCTTTCATGTTTTGGTACCAAATGTTATTTCCTAGATGTGCTGTGCTATCCAGGTAATCGTTCAGTTCATTGGTGTCTTCATGCGGGTTCCTCTTGATTCTTAATGTCTTTTTGTAGTTAGCTATAGCTACGTCTCTAAATGCGTCTGTGTGACTTTTTCTTTCTGGAGGATTCTCGGGCATGCTTATTGGAGGAGCAGGCTTCATTACCTGTATCACTGTGGCAGGAGAAGGTTTTGTGTGTCTCTTCTTCTCCTCTTTCATTCTCTCGTAGGGCTTCTTTAACC